>NC_136063.1:790172942-790772942 GCF_964261635.1 Lissotriton helveticus | reverse complement strand
AAAAAAAACACGAACACTAATAAACAATACGGGACGTGCTGCCACTCAGAGCCTATTAGTGTCTGTGGACTGTGCTGCCTGTTTTTATGAATTGGTGTGGCGTGACTTTGTTGTGAAATACCTACATTTGCTTCAAAATGTCCATGGGGCGCAAATATGTTCTTGTCTCTCATTATTCGGTGATTTTTTGACTGGCTAGAGTCTGGCAGTAATTTGGCGAATCTGACAGACAAACTAGGTATCACACTCCAGGGGCGGCCTTAGGCATGTGCAAGCTGTGCACCTGCACAGGGCCACCAAACCCCAGGGGCCACCACACCAATATTTATCCTTAATATAATAATCCTCTTAGGATGGATACATATTTGCTTGGCGGCCCCTGGCAGGGATTTGGCGGCCTCCGGCTCTGTTCCACTTCCAAACACCCTGACACCCCCCTCCCCCCCACCCTCTTCTCTGGCCTCCGCGCTCCACCCCACCCGGACCCCCTCTTTCGGGGCCCCCCACCCCCTCTTCTGGGGCCCCCTACCTACGCTCCCTGCCCAGGGCCGCCATGAGCCTAGAGCCGCCCCTGCACACTCTCCTGTCAGGTTCGTGAAATTTACAGCAAGCCCAGGGGCCGATGTGTCACAATAACTTTACTAAACTCTAGTAAAAGATTATATCAAGGAGATAAGGCTAAATAGTGCTCGTTAATGTTGTGCCAACGTATCATGTCTTATAAATGACAGGAGGATAAGAAACTGTTTAAAAGGAAAACGCAAGAGGACCAGCGCACGCCAACAATTGTGCACGGATGAATCAAGACTGCCTAACGCCCAGTCTTACCACAAAGGCCATTAATTTAAGAATAAACAGAATTGTAAGAGACTACATTGAGTTCTGAAAACTATAAAGGTCATACCACAACAGACTTCTTTTTTGGGCACTTTGGCGAGACACAAAAAACACACAAAATATGCGCCCTTTCTTTGGGAATGCAAAAGTGAGAAATATCTGGTTACCACATTAGCAGGACAATACCTGACTTAATGAGGGCCAGAGGGTTTGTAACCCATTCGTTTGGTAGGGAAGCTAGAGAGAAGGTAATAATCAAGACAAATAGGATTAAGAACGCCCAGTGGTGCTCGAACAAGTTTCAGTGAGGCATCGCTGCTATCAATGCTTCGTCACTGAACTCACAACGCTGCCCATATATAAATAAAGCATGATGTGTTGGTGCACTGTGATTTATAGACAGCACAATCTGCATTGAAGGGGGTCACTAAATTTGCAAAGACATACAGTTTTACTGATAAAACTAATATAGCGCACAACCGATGTGTGGAACTCGGGTGTCAATCAATCAAACAGAATTTGTATAGTGCTAATTATCACCCGTGAGGGTATCTAGGCGCTGGGGGGTGGGTACGTTACCTGAATAACTAGGTTTTTAGGACCTTCCTGAAGCCATTCCTGAATTTTGCAGCCCGGTGGGAGAAGGCTGCTTTTATGAATGGATGGGAATTGGAGCGTAGTTGTATGATGGGTTGGTGGGAATTCACTCTGAGATTGAGGCAGGCCAGTCCCTTGTTGTGCAGAGGCCTTTTAGGCGTGGGTAAGCAGTTTGAATTGGCATCGTATGCTGATGGTAAGCCAGTGCAGAGACTAGAGGTGAGGAGAGATGTGGGTCTACCTCAGAAAGTCAAGTATGAGCCAGGCTGCTGCGTTCTGGATGGTCTGTTTAGTAGTTTTGATGTGATTCCCACGTATAGGGATTTACCGTAATCCAGGCGGCTGGTGATGAGTGCTCAGGTGACAGTGCGCGTGGTCCAAGACAGGAAGGTGGAGTAACAGAATGGGAGAGAGGTTAGGAAGAGGTTGGGCTGGAAGTGACATCAGTAAGAAGTGTCACCCTAATACAGAAAGGGAGACAGTGAGCAAAATTGATTAAAACTCAGAGCAGCAGGGACTTTGTGCTAGGTAGGACTACTTTTTTAGAAATCTAAATTGCCTTAGAGCCTGCAGCATGCATCTGTAATTTTAAATTAACTTAAGAAAAGACAGTAAGTTAAATATATATCAAACAAGATGTGATGTAGGCAAAGAAGTGAGACAAGACCAACCATGTTAATCTAAATTTGGTTATAATTTGGGACAGAGCCTAACGATCAGTTTCCTCCTTGCAGTTGTGGTAACCTGCTTCTGCGTCTTGAGGGAATTTATTTCACTTCCCTCACAGACTGGGAGAAGTTTCAAGGCTACCAGATCAAGCCGCTCGAGATGGGAAGGCTCATGAGAGGGATGCCTGCCTGATAAGCCCTCACAGTGAATACCAAGGTGGCGCACACCATTGTCAGGCTCACAATATGAGAGATTAGTCAAGTGGCGCATTCATTGCACACAAAACATGGATAATTCTTGACAGCGGTGGTTCTCTAATATCGAGATAGCAACCAGTGCGTGGCTAGCCAGATTGCTGTAATTTTAAACCCAGTTTTAGAACTTGCATGTCTATGACTAAATTCTGCGCTGGATTATCACTTGAGAAGAGTTAAACAAAACAAGCTACTAACAGTGTGGCAAAATAGTCCTCTGTGTGTGTCGTACTAATTCAATACTTCAAAATAAATGACTAAATCTCCTGAAATGTGGCATTCTGGTGATGTGAGATCCTACTGGAAACATCGGTTTGACTTGTGGCAAGGATGACGCACTTCCTTCTCTTTCCTTTCTGGGCCGGATGTCTCTATTGAACCAAGAGCAGTCCGTCTTACTGCAAAACGCGAGGCCCACATTGGGGCGCTTGTGATTCCATTTTCCCTTAGAAATTCAGTCGTTTTGTTGGCCAGTCACTCAGTCTCCCCAGACCGCCTCAGCATGTCAACAAGCAGCGGGTCACTCGGCCAGCGGCGTTCATCTACAAAGCTCTTAGCGCTGGCTCGGGGATTACAGCTCTGCCTTGCCTCAATGTTGGACTGATTCATTTTTTATTTACTCCCCCACACAACATGATGATTCACCCTGCAGGAATGACCATTTATTTATAGTCTTAGGGCTAATTCTTTCAGAAATGACATAAAACCAAGACAGGCACACGGTTCTTTAGGATGGAAAATCAAAGCAAATGGGGGAGCTGCTGGAAGCCAGCGTCCAGGAAGGAATAAAGCTCTTCTTGTTCATGGTTTTCTTGCCAGTCATTCTGTCAAACTCTGCAGGAACGAAGAGCTTATCTGCTGGAAGGACTCTCCCTCAACTCATGACCTTCATTTTTGGTTCTAAATTATGAAATGAAAGAAATGTGAAACTAAACGTAGTGGTAGACCATGATATGTTCAGAGTATAGATTTCTGTCTTCGAATTTTGAGAAACTGCTTCATGCACTCACAACTTACTCTTGCATGAAACTGAAAATCATATGCAAGAGAGTTGGATTTCCTGTCAACAGAAAAGGCTCAGCTTATGTTTTATTTGATAAAGTCATAAAAAGTACTTCGATACTCTATTGATAGTTATCCATAGACATATACCCTGCTTCTACTTATGATTCCTTTAGTATCAAATACCTAATCTGCATTGAGCGCAGATCGACACACCTGGAAGTTGGACAATGGCAGAAGGGCTGGCCCAAAAAAGCCGCCGTAGAGGGGTTTTATGTGCAAATATGGCATGATTTTGTGGCCAAGTGACGGTTTCTTATGTTCAGTGTATTACTACTGTAATTTACAGAAGGCGATCAACAGAAGAGCTGGTGGGGCTGTAGTGTTATGGATGTATGCATGTAGGCATACACGTCCGGGAACACACATACACACACACACACACCCACAACCCCCCCACAAATCTTCCGAAAAGTGTGCTGCTTAGCACAACATGCCATGAAAAGTCTTGAATGACAATTTGTGATTTTGGACCACTTTTCTATTGGTCGCACAGGCCTGTTTTTTCTACTCATTTCGACCCTGTGTGTCATCCAAGCAAAGTGTGTAAATATTCCCAATCTCTTTCCTGGGACATTTTGTTTCCTTACAGACTTCATTTCCGGGAGGCGTACGGACCCTCTATGTGACACCCATGTAGGAACAGGTGGCTTGTTTGTATTGAAGAAAGTGGTTTTATGGAGAGAAAGAGAGAGAGATAGCGAGAGAGAGAGAAAAAGAGAGAGAGAGAGAGAGGGACATCATTTGATAATATGGCAAGTGGCAAACTACCAGAAAGACCAATGAAAACAAGTTCTTAATCAACTCGTATACCTGGGCACAAGTATGTGCTGATAACCAGCAAAAAGTTTCAAGAAACGGTTTGTCACTTCTTCATTTGAAAGTTTTCATTTATTTATAATCCATAGTTCCAAACGACATCCAAAATGTTAATTCACATTCAATGTCTGGGTCAAAAAGATTAATCGTCTGATATCATTCATTTAAATGGCAAATCTCTGGCCTCCCATGGCCTCCCAATGCATTTCGGCGCGAGCCTGCGCCTTTGTCAAGGGATCTGTAAATTCAAATTACGGTAATTAATACCACGTCGTGTACGACCAACAAAACTACATACGAACTGTGAATGCTAACGCATATGTAAAGTGGACACTTTCAAAGGCAATTGACTATATATCAGTTGGTAACGCTACATGTAACAATCTATACAAGCACTGGATACAAAACGAAATGGCTATTAATCTTGGCGCTTATATTTAATAGAGGTGCTAGAAATCAAACTGGTTGCGTGATGGCTAACTAGTAGTGTAAGGTAAACAAGAAGTGAAATGGCAAGTGCAAGGATACCTGCTACCGGTATGTAGAAGGCACGGCGGTCTGGGATACGGGTTGATCCGTCCGCTCGAAACTATGTGAAATGTCAGGCTTACGCGCTCAGGGACGCAACGCTCTAACTAGCTGTAAATCAACTAAGCTTACCAAGAAAAGCGAGGAGCCGCTCTCGGGGGTCTGCTGCACTCCGGTACAAACATCACGGAGTGGCGGGAACAGTATAAAGGAAGTGGGTGGGTGGGGTTTGTATCTACGCATAGCGCTAAGGATTATGGTACTGGTATGCTATTTAATACGGTGTATGATACAATAAATCAAAGAACATCATGCGAGGAACATGTACAGCAAAAAATCAATACATTTACAGGTAACAAAGAAATTCCACCCGTTCATTAAGACCCATCGGTTTCAAAGATTTAAGGCGATATATCCAATAGTTCTCTCTCTTTAAGAGTTGTGTTTTGTTGTTGGTACCTTCATGCTTATCCACTATTTCCAAAATGCGTGCTTTAAGGTCAGTTATGTTATGTTTAGCTTCCATGAAATGTGTGGCAACAGTGGACTTGAGCGTTTTTGTTCGAATGTTACTTTTATGTTCGTTGAGTCGGATTTTTAATTTCCGCTCTGTGAGACCAACGTAATGCAATTTACACGGACAGCTCAATATGTAGATAACGTTCATCGAGTCACATGTGCCATTTACTCGCAAGTTGATGGTTTCTTTGAACTCTGGTGGAGATAGCTTGTTGCCTTTCATAATATTCCCACAGTTATTACAGTTCATGCATGGCAATGTTCCTTTCCATATGGAATATGGGTTAGTCTTAGGTCTCGATTTCAAAAGTTGTCCCATGTTTTTAGAACGTGTATGTGCAAACAATGGTTCCTGTTCAAATGCTCCCTTGAAATCTGGTTCTATCCGTAGTATCGACCAGTGTTTTCTTATGATTTTTTTAAAAGCTTGGCTAGCTGTAGAAAATGTACTCACACATGTTATGCGTTGCTCGCTGGAAGCTGGTTTATTAGTGAACAAAGTGGAGGGTGTTCCTGGAGCACAGTTATCGTTTTAAAACTCAACAGCATCCTGCAGTGCTCGAATCACTTAATCTTTTAAACTACCAGAAAGCTCAGAAAGATTAGCTTCACTGTGGGTGTCATGATATGGCTTATCACTGTATCGCTGGAGGCTGAGGATGTTGGGCATGTGTTGGGATGAGGCCTTCTCCCTGAGCCCTATTACCAGCCGCAGTCGGTAGTGGGTGTACCTGACGTGGGGAGGGCCTGGGTGGGGGGTCGTAATCTATGGATTACGGTGCTTTACAGGTAAGTAAACATATAAATAAATAAAACGAATTTCGTTGCGCGCACTTCATCGCATTTGGGGATGCAATGCATGCAACGAAATTCGTTTTATTTATTTATATGTTTACTTACCTGTAAAGCTCCATAATCCATATATTACTACGCTCCACCCTGCCCCTCCCCCTCCCCACGTCACCGCCCTGCAGGTACACCCACTACCAACTGCGGCTGCCTATTACTAGGGCAAAGGTTATTGTGCCTCGTCCACAGTGGGCGCTGTCGTTTACCACTGGTGTCCCAGGGCTTTGGTTACTTGTGCACCTCAATTGAATAGGCATTTACTGCCTATGCTCTTCTAACGCTCCAAGGGTAGCTCTGCCAGCCAAAGGACACCATTTTAGATGAGTAGGTTTGATTAGCAGATACAATATGTCTCAGTAATAATGCATAGTATAATCAATGACTGTTCCCAGTCGTTTGCTCTAATAAAAAATGTGTACCTTTCCATACATATCAGAAACGGAAAGCAATTACAATAAGTCACACCGATATTTGCCATTCAGGTGTAGTCCCTTTTTGAGCTAAGGTATGACTCCATATGTTTTAATGACTCTATTGTAGTAGGGGGAAGATGGCTCAACATGCTGTGACCCTGGGCAAATCAGTTATTCTACCCATGCCTGAAAAATGTGTACCTTGATCTGGTTCTCTGTAAGGTTCTCTAATGCCCCTAAACCCTGTTTGCACTATGTAAAACTACAAAACAATAAAGAAAGTCTGTATATGTTACTGTAATATGGGGCCAGATGTACAACCCTAAATTGCGGTGGCAAACGGGCAATCAGCCAGTTTGCGACTTCAATTTAGGGCATGGCCATGTACAAACCTCGTTTTGCGAATCAGTCAATGTATCGATTCGCAAAGTGAGGTTTGCGACTCGCAATTAGGAAGGGGCGTGCAAAGGGTGTCCCTTCCTAATAGCGACTCGCATTTGTATGTATGAATGTCAATTGCGATCGCCTTTTGAATGGGTCTCAAACATTTTTAAGGGTAGGCACTGGTCCCAGGGACAGGGAAAGCCTCTGCTTATGTTTTATTTGATACATTCATAAGAAGTACTTCGATACGCTATTGATAGTTATCTATAGTTACAGTTATAGTATAGTTATATGTCCTGCTTTCTACTTATGATTTCTTTAGTATCAAATACCGAATCTGCATTGAGCGCAGAATGACACACCTAGAATGGACAATGGCAGAAGGGCTTGCCCAAAAAAGCCACTGTGGAGGGTTTTTATGGGCAAATATGGCATGATTTTGTGGCCAAGTGATGGTTTCTTAATGTTCAGTGTATTACTACTGTAATCTACAGAAGGCGATCAACAGTAGAGCTGGTGGGGCTGTAGTGTTGTGGATGTATGCATGTAAGCATGTAAGCATACACAGCTGGGAACACACATACACACACAACCACAACCCCCCCACAAATCTTCCGAAAAGTGTGCTGCTGAGCATAACATGCCACGAAAAGTCTTGAATGACAATTTGTGATTTTGGACCACTTTTCTATCCCAGGGACCACTGCCTGCATTTAAAAAATGAAACTGAAAAGTTCATTTAAGGAAAACGGGCTGCATTTATAAAAAAAAATGCTTTATTTAAAAGCAGTCACAGACATGGTGGCCTGCTGACCCCTGCAGGCCACCATCCCTGTGGGTGCTAATATTAATGAGGCATGCAATTTGCGACCCCATTTGGAATATCAAACAGTGTCTTTGACATTGTTTTACATCTCAATTTGCGAGTCACATATTGCGAGCTGCAAATGTGATGCAATTTGCGAGTCGCAATTGGTGGGTCGTACATCTGGCCCTTGGAGTCTTATGAGCAGCATTAGTCTTTGAAAGGGCTTTTGAAGACTTGGCAGAATTCGGGTTTTCTGGGGGCACTCCATGTTTCAACAAACTCGTCCTCCCATTCTCTAGAGAGAAGAAAAGAGGTGCCAGCCAGAATGATACAATGTACCTTCGAGGGCTGTGATGGCGCTATCGCTGTTATTGGATAAGCTAGAGATAAAGCACCTATTCAGGATCAGAGGTGGTGTTAAATCACAAATATGGAAGGGGCACTGTTCCCCTAAACGGCACCCAACCATAAACAAATAGATTACATTTTCAAGGAGATGAATCCTCGGTAGTCAGTGGTGAAATGTAAACCGTTAATGCTTATTAGTAATTCAAGATGCAATACCAAAAACAAAAATAATAGTAAGTCCGAATGCATATTAAATCAATATAGGAAATTAGCTTTAGGCTCAGCCAAATGTAGATCTGGGCGGAGTTCTGACCCCAAAACGCCACCATGCTACGGGGAGTTCTACAAATGGCGAGTACGTTTGGTCACGCAGGTAGCGTTGATTTTCAGCACCGGGTGTTTGAACAACCCAAACTGCATCATGCGCAGTGCAAGAGGGCGCTGCTTCTGCAGATTTCTCAATGCAAACTGAAGGTTTCTCAACATGAGCGGTCGCGATCATCCGCAGCCGCTAATGTTGTTAAATCTCATCAAGAGGTGGGTTTTCCTTGCTCCCTAACTTGACATAAAGTCAAGGCAAAACTATCCTAAGTACAAATCATGAGACAAACCAACAAGGGTGCAGTCTTCAAAGTTGCGGAGTCAGAAGACTGGCTCACCTCCAAAAAACATCATATTTCTAAAGACATTCATAGTAGAAGTCAATGTAAATCGCACAGTCAGCATAGGGTGAGCAAATGTAGCACTAAATTGACAAATCACAGTTCAGAACTAAGCAGCATCACCAAATGCCACTAGTATAGTACTAGCCCCTAACTGCATTCTAATGTCACCCATTCTAACCTAATGTCATTGGAGGTAACAGTACAACAGTAGTTACATAAATAATGGAAGTTTCACAAAATGAACAGGCCTAGTATCATAAGCAGGAAGAAACTTGAAAGTAGCAAAAGGCATCCTCCGTGGTCCATCGATAACAGCATGTCAATATAGAGCATTTCAACAGTGCAAATTTTGATTACGTGTAGTGTCAGAGAAGACAAGCATTGGCAAAGCCCAAAGTGTCACCTATACAAGAGCTATTGTCCTTGCTAATATGTATTAGCCATTGTTGGACTTGGGCCTTAGGGCAGGTTCACCCCTAATCTTTTTGCTTTTATTTGTGACCCAGTGTTAGTGATTTTTGGGTCTTGGCGCACTTTTTCCCTGTGCCCCAGAGTAAAGTGCGTGCGTGTAGTATGGCTGGCCTGCCCTCCCATAGGAATGCATGGGGAATGTGTGTGTCCCTGGTGGTTCCTGATGTGTGGGGAGTGCAGGCTCGAATTTGGTATGTGTGAGTTCGTGAGAGCGAATGCTGCAAGATGGTGTCTGCGGCATGTATGTGTCTAGAAGGGAAGTGCTACGTCTGGACATTGATGTATGTGTGCAGTGAAGGTGCTGGAGGGTGATTGGCTGGAGCTGGCTGGCATGCCAGGCTCCAGGAAGTCTGGATGGGTTTGCCCGGTGGTGAGTGTGAGATCAGCATGAGTGATGTGTGGGAGGAGTGCACCTGGGTCCTGGATGGGCTGGGTTTTTCCCCACACGATGCTGGCTCCCCCCCCTGTGGTTTGTCTAACGACCCAAGCCTCCCCAGTGAATGAAAGGGGTGGTTGGGCCATCAAGGGTACTCCCAAGCCAGCTGCAACTGGTTTCCCCCCACCCTGCACCCTGAAGACAAAGGAATTTATGGTATAAGAATGGGGCTGTGTCCCCACAGAAGTGGTTCTACTTTTGGATCCTGCCAGAGGGGGCTGTTGCTGCTGCTGGGGCCAGGAGGACCGCCACTTGGCTTGTCTCCCTGCCTGGAGACCCAGTGTGCTGGCTCTGGCCCTGCCTTGCCCCTCTGCCTGCCTCCAGACCTTGCTGGAGCTTTGCTTTGATCCCTAAGCGCTGGGAGCGCTTTTTCTTGCCTGCTAGCGCTGTGGAGCGCTTTATTTTACCCATTTCGCTTCGAGCGTTTTATATTGGGCAGCCGGTGCCCACCCGGCATCTGCCCGTCTGGTTTTGCCGATTTGCGGCAGAGCGAGTGCCCACCTCGCCTTGTCTTTAATTTAAAAGCCGGTGCCCACCCGGCATTGCCCCGCTATTATTTTATTATTTACGAGCCGGTGCCCACCCGGCATTGCCCCGAGGTCACCGCCGCAGCCCAGGAGCGTTGAAATCCGTTGCCGGGCCGCTGCCTAACCCGACTCGGAAGTCCCGCCTCCTGACCCCCAGGGCCGCGCTGCCATTGGCGGCCCCAGCGGAAGTCAGGCGGCGTGCAGCAAGACGAGGCCAGGCGGGAGGCGAAGGAAGCAGCCGGCCCCGTCCTCGAGGCTCCCCGAGTGGAGGAGAGCCCCGCGCCGACCGGCCGAGGAGACGCCTCCAGCCGCCGGACCCGGTGAGTGCCTGCAAGAGGAGAGGGGCGTCGGGACACATTGTCGGTGTCCGCCCCTCCCCCTGTAGCGCGAGCTCACCCCCCCCCCCAGTGCGCTCTGTGAGGGCAGTTGCCTTGTGATTGTGAGCGGCCCCAGTTGGCAGAGGGCCGCTCCGACGATCCGGGGGCATATTTTATTAGTTGAGCCCACGAGGCTCCAAGGGGCATTTTCATCGTTGTAGAGCACAGAAGCTCTACGGTGCCACTTTTGTTTTACGAGCCCCGAGAGGCTCGAAGTGCCTGATGCAATTTAGGAGCCCCGAGGCTCCTGGGGGCAATTTAAGTTTCACGAGCCCTGAGAGGCTCCCGCCCAGTAGTTATTGTAGAGCCCCGTGGCTCTGAGGCGCCAGTTGTTTGCCGAGCCCCGAGGCTCGAGGGGGGCATTTTATTGATTAAGAGCGCTGAAGCTCTTAGGTGCCAGTCACCTGTGTTCTTGAGCCCACGAGGCTCCAACGTTGCCCAGCAGTATTTACAACTGTCCAGCACTTAGTGGACAGTTGCTACATTTAGGCTTTGTGTTTCTGGCTGCCTGCGCAGCCTTCCCTGACATTGAGACTCAGGGCATTCCAGCCCTTTCGAGGCCAGTTGGCCTGGGGGACAATTCTAGTGTTGTGCTACATGCACCCTGCGCAATTTATGATTCCTGCTTATTTGATTTCTGCGCAAATATTCTACCTGCACCTCTGAATGTGTTTTAATGTTTCATGTGCAATTGTTTGTTTTATCACCTTTGCTAAAAGTGACCTGCTTAGGTGATTCTTTGTTCTCTTATTCCCCTTTGCTAAAAGTGACCTGCTTAGAAGAATGTTTGTTGTTACCTTTGCTAAAAGTGACCTGCTTAGGTAATTCTTTATGTTTTTATCCCCTTTGCTAAAAGTGACCTGCTTAGAGGATTGTTTGTGTCATTACCTTTGCTAAAAGTGACCTGCTTAGGTAATGCCTTGTGTTTTTATTTCCCTTTGCTAAAAGTGACCTGCTTAGAGGAATGTTGATGTTTTATTGCCTTTGCTAAGTGTGACTTGCCTAGGTGATTATTTTAGGTTTCCTTCCCTTTGCTAAATGTGACTTGCTTAGGTGATAGGTTTTCCTTCCATAGGTCCTGATGTTAAGGTCCTAGTTCCCTGCGTGATTTCCCTACAGTGTTTAGGGTGGTGTAGGAGGTATTTACCCTTTACCAGGAAGTCCTGGTTGTGTGCTACATTTACTATTTCTGTGTTACAGTCAGTATATGTTTATGTACTAAGTGTTTTACCTACAAATATTATTTCTGAAAAGTGCATACCCCTGACAGTGGTCCAGGTGGCCCTGTCCTGTACATAATCCCTTGTAAATCTTGCCCGTGCCTGTTGGCACATTGTAAAGTGTGTGTCTTATCTAATGTGTTTTTATTATAATACAAAGGCTATATTTGATATAACCTTGTGTGGAGTTTCCTTTGTGGTGGGCCTAGGGTGTTGCTGCTGGGGTGCGCGCGCAAACGCTTTACACATCGCCTCTGAGATTAGCCTTGCTGCTCGCGCCACGTTACCTAGAGGGTGAGCGGGGGTTATCTTGGCGTGTGACTCCCTTGCCCTGACCTTGGAAATGGTGGTCCCTGACTGACTTTGGTGCAAGCCTTGGCCAGCCAGGGGTCCAGTTTCTAACATTGGTGGCTAGCGGTGCGGATTGGACTTGCGTTTGCGCTGTACCACAGTGGCGACAGGCCACATTACAAAACTCTGCAATTTTAGATAACCACATTTTGGGGATTATTGTTTTTTAGGGAAGTTCAGTTTTGCTTCTCCTGAAAGGTGTCATTTTGTATTTGTGTCCAGTTCATTTGTTCCCCGCCCTGCTCCCAGAGTCTGGTACCTGTGTCGCTTGTGGTCAGGTTGAGAAAATCAGGGGTGGTGGAAACTGCCTTACCAGTCCGAGGGGAGGGTTGTGTGTGAATGAGTGGTGTGTTACACTGGACAGAGGAGTGCAAGTTCTCTGAGATAGGAATCTTGCTGAATTTTGTAATTGTGTACTCCTGTGTAAGCTCAGACCTCCAGGTTCCCTGTGTCAAACTCTTCGTGAGAACGTCCGCCAAAATGGAGCCTGTTTTTGATCTCTGTTGTCTTTTTAGGTACAGTAGGTCAGAGCTGGTCAGATTCTGTGAAGAGGGAGGCATGGAGGTGAGTGAGTCGGATACTCAGTCCCAGCTTAGGGACAGCCTGATCCAATGGCAGAAGGGTCAGTGGGATCTTGAGTACAGTGAGAGAGAGAGGGTCCGGGCCGCACGCCATGAGAGTGGTGAGTCTGTGGGGAGCCCTGAAGATTCTGATGAAGAATGTGAGTTGTATGATGATGACAGTGGATGGGTATCAGCAGATAGTGAGGACCCCATAGATAGGGAGTCCCTTGCTGGGTCCAGTGTCAGTGCCCCATCCCTTGTCCTGTCCCCAGAGGAGTGGTTGGATAGGAGGGAAGAGCGGGAGCATCAGCTAGCGATGGAACAGCTCAGGTTGGAGCACGCCAAGCTAGAGGCTGAAAGGGCCTTGTTCAGGGAGAAGGTAGCCTTAGAGGATAGGTTATCCCCTGATTGCAGTTGTGGTTTTTTGGATTCCCCAGGGAGGGTTGAATCCAGTGGTGGCAGCTATTTGAGTATTAGTGTAGACAGTCCCACTCCCAGTTCCCAGAGTATGGTACCTGTTTCCCTAGAAGAGGAGTATAGGTTGCAGTTCAGGGACAGTAGGAAACTGTCTCACCAGTCCTGGGAGGAGTTTACAGAGGACTGTCAGTGTGCACTGATTGAGTGGTTAGAGGTTCCCACGGAACATGATTTTGACAAACTGTTTTGTCTTATTCTCAAGGAAAAGGTGCTCAGTCATTGTCGGCCGGAGTTGCGGCAACACCTGTTGAGGTTGACCTTTGATCCTTGGGAGCTTGCAAAGGAAGCAGACCGATGGGACAGTGCGAGAGGTTCTTTAGAGTCACTAGTGAGTGATTCCAACAATAGTGGGTCAGGTGTCTTCCAGCCCACTGTGGTGGAGGAGGGTGAGAGTAGCCCAGCTAGGTCCCAGGTTAGTGAGAAGGGTGTAGGGGCTGACTGCCTGTCTCAGTGGAGCGGGAGTGAGTGTGTGACCGAGAGTCCCCAAACGCCCGAAGCCCTGTCACAGAGCCTGGATGGTTTCTTTAGGGAACACCAGGAAGGGAACCTAGACTTGCCTGTTAGTTCACTTGAGGGAGATCTCCTAGTGGGTAGAGGACCTGGAGCATCTGTAAGCGGAGCTTCTATGGGTCTAGAGTCTGGCAGTACCGCTCCAGTAGGGAGGGTACAGGAGTCCAGTACAAGGAGTGATTGGGGGATAGGATGTGAGTCCCCAGAAGTCCTGGAATGCCAGGCATTGGTTCCACCAAAGGTTCTAGACCGGAGGTTGGAAGGCCAGGTTCAGGGTCAGCCTGACCTGAAGGGTGGGACTACTGTAATCAGTGTCCTGACCAGTTCTTTTTCCAGAAGTACCGCCCCGGTTGGGAGGGAGCAGGACTCTGGAAGGGGGTGCAGAGGGTGGGAGAGCCCACCTCTGACCCCGGTGCAACCTGTAGGGTTAAACCCTAGGTTGGGAGAATGGTGTTCTGAGGTGACCCCTCGCAGGAGGAGGAGGAACCCTAGGAGAAGAGGTAAGGGGAGGAGAGCCTTCCCTGAGACTCCTGGTCCGCCTGAGGTTGTAGACCCTAGGTTGGAGAACCAGTGGCAGTCTAACCCTGTCTTGCAGACAGGAAGGGTGGAGAGTGGCTATTATGTGCCAGGGGTTACTACCCCCCACTTTGTGAGTAGGCAGGATCCAGTGGCACCTGGGTGGCCTAGGGCCTGGTCCTGGCCGAGGGCAGCTGGAGAGTATCAGTGGGGTACCCCAGTTAGTCCCTACAGTAGTTTTAGAAGGAACCCTAGGGGTTCACCGTGGCGTAAAACAGGAGGGTGTCCCTGCAGTTGTGGGCCCGCGTCCGTGTTTTATCGCCCCAAGCAGGGAAGTCCATCACGGTGGTGATTGGTCTGCCCTGCGTTTTGGCTGGAAGGGGGTCGTGTTGGACTTGGGCCTTAGGGCAGGTTCACCCCTAATCTTTTTGCTTTTATTTGTGACCCAGTGTTAGTGATTTTTGGGTCTTGGCGCACTTTTTCCCTGAGCCCCAGAGTAAAGTGCGTGCGTGTAGTATGGCTGGCCTGCCCTCCCATAGGAATGCATGGGGAATGTGTGTGTCCCTGGTGGTTCCTGATGTGTGGGGAGTGCAGGCTCGAATTTGGTATGTGTGAGTTTGTGAGAGCGAATGCTGCAAGATGGTGTCTGCGGCATGTATGTGTCTAGAAGGGAAGTGCTACTTCTGGACATTGATGTATGTGTGCAGTGAAGGTGCTGGAGGGTGATTGGCTGGAGCTGGCTGGCATGCCAGGCTCCAGGAAGTCTGGATGGGTTTGCCCGGTGGTGAGTGTGAGATCAGCATGAGTGATGTGTGGGAGGAGTGCACCTGGGTCCTGGATGGGCTGGGTTTTTCCCCACACAATGCTGGCTCCGCCCCCCTGTGGTTTGTCTAACGACCCAAGCCTCCCCAGTGAATGAAAGGGGTGGTTGGCCCATCAAGGGTACTCCTAAGCCAGCTGCAACTGGTTTTCCCCCACCCTGCACCCTGAAGACAAAGGAATTTATGGTATAAAAATGGGGCTGTGTCCCCACAGAAGTGGTTCTACTTTTGGATCCTGCCAGAGGGGGCTGTTGCTGCTGCTGGGGCCAGGAGGACCGCCACTTGGCTTGTCTCCCTGCCTGGAGACCCAGTGTGCTGGCTCTGGCCCTGCCTTGCCCCTCTGCCTGCCTCCAGACCTTGCTGGAGCTTTGCTTTGATCCCTAAGCGCTGGGAGCGCTTTTTCTTGCCTGCTAGCGCTGTGGAGCGCTTTATTTTACCCATTTCGCTTCGAGCGTTTTATATTGGGCAGCCGGTGCCCACCCGGCATCTGCCCGTCTGGTTTTGCCGATTTGCGGCAGAGCGAGTGCCCACCTCGCCTTGTCTTTAATTTAAGAGCCGGTGCCCACCCGGCATTGCCCCGCTATTATTTTATTATTTACGAGCCGGTGCCCACCCGGCATTGCCCCGAGGTCACCGCCGCAGCCCAGGAGCGTTGGAATCCGTTGCCGGGCCGCTGCCTAACGCGACCCGGAAGTCCCGCCTCCTGACCCCCAGGGCCGCGCTGCCAGTGGCGGCCCCAGCGGAAGTCAGGCGGCGTGCAGCAAGACGAGGCCAGGCGGAAGGCGAAGGAAGCAGCCGGCCCCGTCCTCGAGGCTCCCCGAGTGGAGGAGAGCCCCGCGCCGACCAGCCGAGGAGACGCCTCCAGCCGCCGGACCCGGTGAGTGCCTGCAAGAGGAGATGGGCGTCGGGACACATTGTCGGTGTCCGCCCCTCCCCCCGTAGCGCGAGCACGCCCCCCTCCCCCCAGTGCGCTCTGTGAGGGCAGTTGCCTTGTGCTTGTGAGCGGCCCCAGTTGGCAGAGGGCCGCTCCGACGATCCGGGGGCATATTTTATTAGTTGAGCCCACGAGGCTCCAAGGGGCATTTTCATCGTTGTAGAGCACAGAAGCTCTACGGTGCCACTTTTGTTTTATGAGCCCCGAGAGGCTCGAAGTGCCTGATGCAATTTAGGAGCCCCGAGGCTCCTGGGGGCAATTTAAGTTTCACGAGCCCTGAGAGGCTCCCGCCCAGTAGTTATTGTAGAGCCCCGTGGCTCTGAGGCGCCAGTTGTTTGCCGAGCCCCGAGGCTCGAGGGGGGCATTTTATTGATTAAGAGCGCTGAAGCTCTTAGGTGCCAGTCACCTGTGTTCTTGAGCCCACGAGGCTCCAACGTTGCCCAGCAGTATTTACAACTGTCCAGCACTTAGTGGACAGTTGCTACGTTTAGGCTTTGTGTTTCTGGCTGCCTGCGCAGCCTTCCCTGACATTGAGACTCAGGGCATTCCAGCCCTTTCGAGGCCAGTTGGCCTGGGGGTCAATTCTAGTGCTGGTGTAGAGTGTTGTGGAGTGTCATAGAGTGGAAGGGCGAAGAGTGGAGTAGAGTTAATGGTTGTGAAGTGGAGTATAGTGTCAGAGTGGAAAAGAGTGTTATAGAGTGGAGTGGCATAAAGTGTCATGGAGTGCTCTATAGCAGAGTTGAGTGGTATAGAGGGTGGTGTGTAGAGTGGAGTAAAGTGTTGTAGAGTAGAGTGGTGTAGAGCAGAGTAGACTGTCGAAGCGTGGGGTAGCATACAGTAGAGTGGTGTAGGAGAGTGGAATGGCATAGAATCGAGTAGAGTGTTGTAGAGTGGAGTGTTGTAGAGTAGAGTGGCATAGAGTGGAGTTAGAGTGGAGCAGTGTGTTGTAGAATTGAGTGGAGTAAAGTGGAATGGAGTGGCATAGAGAGTGTTGCATAGAGTGTCATAGAGTGGAGTAGTGTTGTAGAGTGTCATAGAGTGGATTTGCATTGAGTGGAGTGCAAAAAGTTGAGTGGTGCAGAGTAGAGTGCAGTGGAAAAAAGTAAATTGGCATAGAGAAGAGGGGTGCAGAGTAGAGAGGTGGAGAGAGCAGTGCTGAAGAACAGATTAGAGTGGCGTAGAGTGCAGTGACGTAGAGGGCAATGGTGTAGAATGGCGTAGCGTGCAGTGGCGCAGAGTAGAGTGGCATTTAATTCAGTGGCCAATAGCGCAGTCTTGCAGAGTAGAGTGGTGTAGAGTGCAATGGCATACAGTGCAGTGGCGCAGAGTAGAGTAGTGCAGAATAGAGTGGTTCAGAGAGTAGTGGCATAGAGTACAGTGGTGCAGAGTAGAATAGAGCAGCACAGAGGTCAGTAAAGTAGGTTGCAATGGTGTAGAGTGCTGTAGCATGCAGTGACATAGCATCCAGTCACGTTGAGGTGGCATAAAGTGCAGTGGTGCAGAGTAGTTGGCATAGACTACAGTGCATAGAGTGCATTTGGTTTGAGTCAAGTGATGTTGAGTGCATGGGCTTAGAGTGCAGTAGTTTAGATAAGAGTAGAGTGGTGTAGAGCGTAGTGACGTAGAGTAGACTGGTGCAGAGTAGAGTAGAGTGTCACAGAGTGGCACAACACAGAGTGCAGTGTGTAATGTTGGAGTGGCACAGAGTAGAGTAGAGTGGTGTAGAGTGCAGTGACATTGAGTGCAGTGGAGTAGAGTAGATTGATTCAGAGAAGAGTGAAGTGACATAGGTGGTGTGGTACAGGGTAGAGTGGAGGGGTTCAAGGTAGAGAGCAGTGGCCTAGAGTAGTGGCATAGACCGCAATGGCTTACATTAGAGTTGTGCAGAGTAGAGTGGCGTTGTGTGGCGTACAGTCGAGTAGAGTGATGAAGAGTGCAGTGGCCTAGAGTAGCTTATTTCAGAGTAGAATGAAGTGGTGTAGAGTGGAGTGGTGCAGGTTAGAGTTGAGTGGTGTAGAGTACAGTGGTGAAGAATACAGTGGCAAAGAGTGCAGGGGTGCATAGTAGAGTGGGGTAGTGTGCATTGACATAGAGTAGAGTGGAGCAGAGTGGGTAGAGGAGCATAGAGTAAAGTGGCATAGAGTACAATACAATAAAGTGCTGAGTTGCACAGTAGATTAGAGTGGCATAGAGTGTAGTGGCACAGAGTGTAGTGGTGTACAGTGCAGTGGTTAGAGTGCAGTAGATTACCATATAGTGGAGTGGTACAGAGTAGAGTGCAGTGGCATAGAGAACAGTGGAGCAGTGTACAGTGTTGCAAGTAGAGTGGTTTAGTGTGCAGTGGTGTAGAGTAGAGTGTATTGGTGTACAGTGAAGTGGTGCAGAGAGGTGCAGAGTAAAGCGATGAAAAGTGAAATGGTGTAGAGTAGAGTGACATAGAGTGCAGTGGCGTAGAGTGTTGCTGGGAGGAGAATAGTGGCATACAGTGCAGTGGTCCACAGTAGATAGGCATAGAGTGGAGTGCTGTAGAGAATATTGGTTTTGAGTAAAGTGGTGTAGAGTGAATTGGCGTTGAGTGCAGTTACGTAGAATGCCGCATCGCAGAATAGAGTGGCGTGGAGTGGCGTAGGATAGATTTCAGTGGTTTAGAGGGAAGTGGCATAGAGTGGAATGGTGCAGATTGGAAGAGAGTGGCGTAGAGTAGACTGTAGTGGCATAGACTGGAGTGTCATAGAGAGCAGTGTTGGCGTTGAGTGCAGTTACGTAGAATGCTGCATCGCAGAATAGAGTGGCGTGGAGTGGCGTAGGATAGATTTCAGTGGTTTAGAGGGAAGTGGCATAGAGTGGAATGGTGCAGATTGGAATAGAGTGGCGTAGAGTAGACTGTAGTGGCATAGACTGGAGTGTCATAGAGTGCAGTGTTGTAGAGTTCAGTGGTGCAAGGTAGATTAGAGTGGCTTACAGTAAATTGGCCCAGTGGATTGGAGTAGAGTGGACCAATGCAGAGTAGCATAGCGTAGGGTGTAGGGGTGCACATCGCATTCACAAAGAGTGGTGTAGAGTAGAATATATTGACATAGAGTGCAGTGGTGCAGAGAAGAGTGGTGTAGAGTGTAGTGATGCAGAATGGAGTGGTGAAGAGTAGAGTGGTGCCAAGTAAAGAGGTGCAGAGAGTAATGGTGTAAAATACAGTAGTCAATCAATCAATCAATCAATCAAGCAATCATATAATTTGTAAAGCGCACTACTCACCCGGGAGGGTCTCAAGGCGCTGGGGTGGGGAATGCTGTTACTGCTCGAAATGCCAGGCCTTGAGGAGTTTTCTGAAGGTCAGCAGGTCTTGGGTCTGCCGTAGGTGGATGGGGAGGGTGTTCCAGGTCTTGGCGGCGAGGTGGGAGAATGATCTGCCACCTGAGGTCGCTCTTCGGAAGCGGGATACTGTAGCGAGGGCGAGGGCGGCGGAGCGGAGCTGGCGGGTGGGGGTGTAGAAGCTGAGTCGTCTCTTGAGGTACATTGGTCCGGTGTTGTGGAGTGCCTTGTGTGCGTGGCTGAGGAGCTTGAAGGTTATCCTCTTGTTGACTGGGAGCCAGTGCAGGTCTCTCAGGTGGGGTGTGATGTGGCTGTGGTGAGGGATGTCGAGGATCAGGCGTGCAGAGGCGTTCTGGATGCGTTGGAGCCATCTCATGAGTTTGGCCGAGATTCCTGTGTAGAGGGCGTTTCCATTGTCCAACCTGCTGCTGACAAGGGCCTGGGTGACTGTTCTCGTTTCAGTGGGATCCACTTGTAGATCCAACGGAGCATGCAGAGGGTGTTGAAGCAGGAGGAGGAGACGGCGTTGACCTGTTTAGTCATGGAGAGGGTGGAGTCGAGGATGACCCCTAGGTTGCGTGCGTGGTCGGTGGGTGTTGTAGCGGTTCCCAGTGCGGTCGGCCACCAGGAGTCGTCCCAGGCCGAAGGGTTGGATCCGAGCATGAGGATCTCCGTCTTGTCCGAGTTCAGCTTCAGTCGGCTGTTCCTCATCCATTCAGCAATGGCCTTCATTCCTTCGTGAAGGTTGGTTTTGGCGGTGTGGGGGGCCTTGGTGAGGGAGAGTATCAGCTTGGTGTCATCGGCATAAGAGAGGATGTTGAGGTCATGCCGACGGGCGACGTGGGCGAGCGGTGCCATGTAGATGTTAAGCAGGGTTGGGCTGAGGGTTGAGCCCTGGGGTACGTCGCAGATGATCTCGGTGGCTTCGAGAGTGGAAGGTGGGAGGCGGACGCTCTGTGTTCTGCTGAGAGGAAGGAGGTTGTCCAGTCCAGGGCCTTCTCTTGGATCCCAGCATTGTGGAGGCGTGTTCGTAGTGTGTGGTGACAGACCGTGTCGAAGGTGGCTGACAGGTCCAGGAGGATGAGGGCTGCCATTTCTCCGTTGTCCAGCAGGGACTTGATGTCATCGGTGGCGGGGATGAGGGCAGTCTCGGTGCTGTGGTTGCTGCGGAACCCAGACTGGGAAGGGTCCAGGATGTTGTTCTCCTCGAGGTAGCGGGTCAGTTGTTCGTTGACGGTCTTCTCGATGACCTTTGCCGGGAACGGGAGAAGAGAGATGGGCCGGACGTTCTTGAGGTCCTTGGGGTCCGCCTTGGGTTTCTTGAGTAAGGCGTTGATCTCGGCGTTCCTCCAGCTCTCCGGGAAGGTTGCTGTCTCGAAAGAGGTGTTGATGACTTTCCGGAGATGGGGTGCGATGGATGTGCTGGCTTTGTTGAAGATGTGGTGTGGGCGTGGATCTGACGGAGATCCGGAGTGGATGGTGTTCATGATCTTGATGGTGTCATCGTCGTTGATGTTGGTCCAGTAGAGCAGGCAGTTGGTGCGGATGGTGGTACTATAGAGTAGAATAGAGTGCAGTGACATAGAGTGCAATGGTGTAGCCAGCATAGAATGCAGTGGCAGAGTAAAGTGGTTCAGAGTAGAGTGCAGTGGCACAGAGTTCAGTGAAGCAGAGTAGAATGGTGCAGAGTGGAGTGGCATAAAGTTCAGAGACAGAGAGTGCAGTGTTGCAGAATACAATGGTGTAGAGGAGAGTGGCATAGAGTGCATCGGAGTAGGTACATGAGATCCTGCACAGGGAAGGGTCAAACAGCTGTGAACATCAAGACCAGTGGCCAGTCCAAGGTGCAAAGTAGATACATGAGATCCTGCACAGGGAAGTGTCAAACAGCTGTGAACATCAAGGCCAGTGGCCAGTCGAAGGTGCAGAGTAAGTACACGAGAAGCTGTACAGCGAAGGGGCAAACAGCAGTGAGCATCAAGGCCAGTGGCCAGTCCAAGGTGCAGAGTAGGTACATGAGAACCCGCACAGGAAAGGGACAAACAGCAGTGAACATCAAGGCCAGTGGCCAGTCCAAGGTGCAGAGTAGGTACATGAGAAGCTGCACAGTCAATGGGCAAACATCAAGGCCAGTGGCCAGTCCAAGGTGCAGAGTAGGTACATGAGGTCCTTCACAGGGAAGGGGCAAACAGCAGTGAACATCAAGGCCAGTGGCCAGTCCAAGGTGCAGAGTAGGAACATGAGAAGCTGCACAGTCAATGGGCAAACATCAGGGCCAGTGGCCAGTCCAAGGTGCAGAGTAGGTACATGAGGTCCTTCACAGGGAAGGGGCAAACAGCAGTGAACATCAAGGCCAGTGGCCAGTACAAGGTGCAGATTAAGTACATGAGAAGCTGCACAGGGAAGATGCAAACAGCAGTGAACATCAAGGACAGTGGCCAGTCCAAGGTGCAGAGTAGGAACATGAGATCCTGCACAGGGAAGGGGTAAACAGCAGTGAACATCAAGGCCAGTGGCCAGTCCAAGGTGAAGAGTAGGTACAGGAGAAGCTGCACAGGGAAGGGGCAAACATCAAGGCCAGTAGCCAGTCCAAGGTGCAGAGTAGGTACATGAGGTCCTGCACAGTGAAGGGGCAAACAGCAGTGAAAATCAAGGCCAGTGGCCAGTACAAGGTGCAGAGTAAGTACATGAGATCCTGCACAGGGAAGGGGCAAACAGCACTGAACATCAAGGCCAGTGACCAGTCGAAGGTGCAGAGTAGGTACATGAGAAGCTGCACAGGCAATGGGCAAACATCAAAGCCAGTGGCCAGTCCAAGGTGCAGAGTAGGTACATGAGATCCTGCACAGGGAAGGGGCAAACAGCAGTGAACATCAAGGCCAGTGGCCAGTCCAAGGTGCAGAGTAGATAAATTTATTTATTTATTTATTATTTATTTATTTATTTATTTATTACTGATATTTATTGAGCGCGAACGAATAGCCGTAGGCGTCTCGGCGCTAGACTAATCAGATGTCTTTCCCCAGAGCTTAAAAACTAAGGCAGATCGCTAAGCCATGTCGCTGGTTAAACAGCCAAGTTTTTAATCTCTTTCGAAACTGCAGGAGTGAGGGACTGGTTCTGATGTGTTGTGGCAGGGTATTCCATATTTTAGGAGCCGCAACTGAGAAGCGGCGATCGCCCCAGGAGACTGTTTTAGATCGTGGAACCACTAATTGGTTAAGAGTTATGGATCGGAGCTGTCTGGTCGGTTTATAGGGAATGAGTTGGTCCTTAAGGGGGCGCGGTCCTTGGTCGTGAAGTGCCTTATAGACTATGCAGAGTGATTTAAACTTGATCCTGTTTTGGATCGTCAGCCAGTGGTATGTCCGTATAGTATCAGAGATGGGTGCGAACTTAGGTGTTCCAGACAATAAGCGTGCTGCTGCATTCTGTATTGTCTGCAGCTTTTTTGTTACCCTGGTTTGTGAATTTAGAAAAAGTGCATTGCAATAGTCTAAGGATGATAAAACCAAGGAGCTGACCAGTGTTTTGGCAGCAGCGTCCGGCAGAAAAGGGGTGATTTTCCTTATCATTCTGAGTTTATAGTGGGCTGTGGCCGCTACTTTGTTCGCATGTGTCATAAAATTAAGCTGATCATCGAAGGTTACTCCCAGGTTCCTGACCTTGGGGGTTGGGCTCGGAGGGGTGCCGAAGGCTGGTGGCCACCAGGTTGCCGACCAGATCGGGGAGAGGGGTCCAAAAATGACCACCTCCGTTTTATCGGAATTGAGCTTCAGGCAGTTACCTGCCATCCACTCTCCAATAGCCACCATTCCATTTTGGAAGCGTTCTGCCACCTCCAGCCCGTCACCTTTAATGGCCAACATCAATTGCGTGTCATCTGCGTATGAGGTTAGGCTCATCCCATATGCTTTGATCACACTAGCAAGGTCCGACACATAGATGTTAAATACTGTCGGACTAAGGGATGAGCCTTGAGGGACCCCACACGGTAGTGACAGTTTGGCTGATTGGTAAGGCCCCAGTGTGACCGCCTGCGTTCTATCAGCCAGGAAGGAGGAGAGCAAGTCTCTCGCAGTGTGGTGAACGCCCATCCTTCCGATATGGTCGACCAAGGTCTTATGGTCGACCGTGTCGAAGGCTGCGGAGAGATCTAGCAATACAAGTAATGCTGGGCCTCCCTGGTCACGGATGATTCTGATGTCATCTGCCGCTTTGATAAGGGCGGTTTCCGTACCATGATACTTACGGAAACCAAACTGTGTATCATCTAATAGATGATTTTTCTCTATATGCTCTGATAACTGCTGGTTCATAGCTTTTTCCATCACTTTAGCTAAGAAAGGGAGGCTTGCTATGGGCCTGTAGTTCTTTAATTCCTCCTATCTAGCCTAGGTTTCTTCAGCAGAGGCTTAACCAGTGTGTTTTTTAATGAATCTGGATATGTCCCTGAACTCAGTATCGTATTACAAACAAGAGTGATGACCGGAATAGTTGTGTCCAGCACCATAGCAAGTACTGAGGTGGGGCAGGGGTCCAAAGCCGATCCCGTTTTAATAGACACAACAATGGCCTTAGTTTGATCAGTGGTCAGAGATTTAAAACTAGTTAAGGTGTTTCCTGAGTGCATGTGGGGGGGGAGGCTCTGCTGAAATTAGTCTTTGAGGTAAAAGCTTGGTATATATCATTTACCTTGGAGAAGAAGAACTCGGACAGTGCGTCGCAGAGTGATTGTGACGGAGCAGGATTGAGCTCTGGAGTATTACCAGATAAAGTTTTAGTGATGTCAAACAGTTGCCTGCTGGAGTTTTTTGCTTTTTCGATTTGCTCCGAAAAAAAAGTTTTTTTGGCTGCGATAATCATGGTTTTGTAGGTAGCCAATGGTTCTTTATATTTAATCTTACTTTCGATGTCATAAGCTCTACGCCATTGCCTTTCCCTATTCCTTGTTAATTGTTTTTGGGTTCTTAACTCCTCTGTATACCACTGAGCGGTCGGAGTGCTCCTGTTCCTAGAGTGGTGTTTAGTGGGTACTAGATGATTCGTGGCGTTCCCTAGCCATTCTTGGAATTGACGAGTTACGGTGTTGGGTTCATTGGATAAGTCTGGGCTGGTCTTATCCAGAAGTTTTTTTAAATCGGTATGGTTTATGTCCTTCCATACTTTGAAAAAGCCTGGCTTAGAGAATGTGACCTTCTTCCTAGATGATTCCTTGATTGTCAGGCCACTAAATATGGCAAAGTGATCCGTCCATGGCATGGGTAGAATGTTTGATATATATAGGCCCTCTACGTTGGAAAAAATACCGTCCAGCGTATGTCCTGCCTGGTGAGTGGGAGAGGTGACCAATTGTCTCAAGCCCATTATTTCTAGGTCAGATGTGAGGGCGGCGGTGTCCCTATCGTTTTCTAGTTCTAGATAGAAATTTAAGTCGCCCATAACTGTTGTAGACTCTTCGGTGGCTATCAATTCAGGTATCGTACTTAAGTTGGTCAGAAATGCTGCTCTTGTCCAAGGGGGACGATATAGAAGAACTCCCTTAAAGTTAAAAAGGGGTGTGAACTTTATATTAAAGTGCATGGCTTCACATGATGTGACGGGAATAGATGAAGTTCGGACCTCGAACCGGTCTCTTGCTATAATGGCCAGACCCCCTCCCTTTTTCCTAACCCTATCCTGCCGATAGGCTGTATAGCCAGGAGGGACTGCGGTTGCGAGGTCAGGGCCAGATGCATCATCAGTCCATGTTTCTGTGATGTAAAGCGCATCTAAGTTGTTGTCAATGATCAAGTCCACTATTTCTTGGCAGTGTTTGCCCAGTGACCGCGCATTGATGAGGGCTACATTTGTTAATGGGAATTGTACTGTTACAGTAGGGGCATATCATGTTAACCGCCCAAGGTTTTTGTGATAAGTCATGTTTTATACAGCGGGAGGACGGGGTTGGTCGATGCTCCATTAGAGCACTATAAGAGTAGACTAGCCTGTGGTGTGAAGGAGCCCGGGCAGGGGTCTCGGCCCTGGGCCCGGTCCAGGCGCGGACGGGCGCAGACGGGCTTGCCTTTGGCGCGCCCTCGGCGCGCCGCCGGCGTGCCCGCTGCGCGGACGGACATTCATGTCCCTATATCCGGTGTGAGGAGGGCATGAAGCGGCCAGCAGCTGCAGCGCTACCCCTCCCTCACCCAAGATGGCCGAACCCCTTCTCCCCAAGCGCCAGGAAGTGGCAATGCGCGCTGGGAATCGGGTTCGAGGGGGCAGGAAGACGTGCCGGTAGTTATTAAAATCAACTATAAGCACCAAATACAATTTACAATACAATTTTTAAAATATGCAGAGTATTAAAAATTAGATCAGAGACAAAGCCCCGGCTTCCGCCTCAGGGGAGAGACATCAGTGAAGTCAGCGCGCAGCGCTGCTCACCGGATTTAAGTAGTCAGGGAGGGCGGGAAGCGGCCAGCAGCTGCAGCGCTACCCCTCCCTCACCCAAGATGGCCGAACCCCTTCTCCCCAAGCTCCAGGAAGTGGAAATGCGCGCTGGGAATCGGGTTCGAGGGGGCAGGAAGACGTGCCAGTAGTTATTAAAATCAACTAATAGCACCAAATACAATTTACAATAAAATTTTTAAAATATGCAGAGTATTAAAAATTAGATCAGAGACAAAGCCCCCGGCTTCCGCCTCAGGGGAGAGACATCAGTGAAGTAAATGAGAAGCTGCACAGGCAATGGGCAAACATCAAGGTCAGTGGCCAGTCCAAGATGCAGAGTAGGTACATGAGAAGCTGCACAGTCAATGGGCAAACATCAAGGCCAGTGGCCAGTCCAAGGTGCAGAGTGGGTACATGAGATCCTGCACAGGGAAGGGGCAAACAGCAGTGAACATCAAGGCCATTGACCAGTCCAAGGTGCAGAGTAGGTACATGAGAAGCTGCACAGTCAATGGGCAAACATCAAGGCCAGTGGCCAGTCCAAGGTGCAGAGTAAGTACATGAGGTCCTTCACAGGGAAGGGGCAAACAGCAGTGAACATCAAGGCCAGTGGCCAGTACAAGGTGCAGAGTAAGTACATGGGATCCTGCACAGGGAAGGGGCAAACAGCAGTGAACATCAAGGCCAGTGGCCAGTCCAAGGTGCAGAGTAGGTACCTGAGGTTCTGTACTTTGAAGGGGCAAACAGCAGTGAAAATCAAGGCCAGTGGCCAGTACAAGATGCAGAGTAGGTACATGAGATCCTGCACAGGGAAGGGGCAAACAGCACTGAACATCAAGGCCAGTGACCAGTCGAAGGTGCGGAGTAGGTACATGAGAAGCTGCACAGGCAATGGGCAAACATCTAAGCCAGTGGCCAGTCCAAAGTGCAGAGTAAGTACATGAGATCCTGCACACGGAAGGGGCAAACAGCAGTGAACAACAATGCCAGTGGCCAGTCCAAGGTGCAGAGTAGGTACATGAGAAGCTGCCTAGGCAATGGGCAAACATCAAGGTCAGTGGCCAGTCCAAGGTGCAGAGTAAGTGCATGAAAAGTGGCACAGTGAAGGGGTAAACAGCAGTGAACATCAAGGACAGTGGCCAGTCCAAGGTGCAGAGTAGGTACATGAGATGCTGCACAGGGAAGGGGCAAACAGCTGTGATCATCAAGGCCAGTGGCCAGTTCAAGGTGCAGAGTAGGTACATGAGATCCTGCACAGGGAATGTGTGAGACTGTACTCTGCCATGGGCAGCAAAACAGTTAGGGGGATGACAATTGGCAGTCCATGCACCGCTGTGGGAGAGACAGGTGTGAGGTCAACTTTCACTCAGACTTGGCTGTCAGTCAGACTGGGAGGTGGCTGCGTGTCGGGCCAGATGGAGGACTGGACCGGGGAGAGAGAGGCCCAGCTGAGCTATCAGTGGCTTTGGAAGTCGGAGGGCTGCTTGGTCCGGGTGGTGTGGTGGCACGTGGAGGTGGAGTCATGCTGCTGTGAGACACAATGTGGGTGGGAGAATATGGAGGGGTGCCTTTCCACTTCTTGGGGAGTCGAAATGGCTTTCCTGTTTCCTGTCTTGGTAGGAGTGGGAGGTGATACGGACACAACAGGGCACACTCTCCACCACAGCTGAATCAGGTGCAGCCGGTGGCCCTCCCTCTGGGGACATGCTTGATCCAGGGGTACGCTTGGCCTGGACTTGCCTTTGGCCCTCCATTCCCTGTTTACCAGACGTATTGTATTGTATTGTATTGTATTTAATATTTATACCGCGCATCTGTCACCCTACGGGTATCCTGGCGCCAGAAAGGAAAAATCAGATGGAAAAAACCAATACAGAAATGTTTGTGTCAGGTGGAGACGACAGTCAATACTGTTTGATGAGCCTGAAGTAGGTCTTTAGGTTTTAGCAAAGAGCCATGTCTTTAGACTCTTTCTAAATTCTAGCAGGGTATCGGTCAGTCTAATATTTTGAGGCAGTTCGTTCCACAGCCTTGGTGCCGAAGTACAGAAAGCTCTACCACCTAGCCTTGACTTCCTAATCCTGGTGGTTACTGCCAGCCCCAAGCTGGCGGAACGCAGAGACCTGGCTGGTTTGTACCAGGTGAGCCTTTCCTGTAATGGGATAGGTCCCGTGTTGTGTAGTGCTCTGTAGACAATGCAGAGAGACTTAAAAGCAACTCTGCTCCCAATTGGCAACCAGTGTAGTTCTCTAAGTGCCAATGTGGTGGAAGAACTACGGGGTCTGTTTAGAGCTAGCTTGGCCGCCATGGACTGGACTCTCTGGAGCCCCTGTAAGATGTAAAGAGGAGCTCCCAGGTATAGGGAATTACAGTAGTCCAGTCTTGCCATGATCACACTTCTGACCACTAGTGGTCTAGTCGCATCGGGCAGAAGAGGCAAGATCTGTCTGAGCGCTCTCAGTAAGCCACAGCAGACACTGATGGTTTTGTTTGTCTGTGAGGTCAATTGGAGATCGTCATCCAGCATAACTCCCAGGTTACGCACGGTCTTCACTGGGATACAAGGCTCTGCTCCCGGTGCGAGCCTGATCTCACAGGACGGCTGCTGGCTCATTTTCGGTGTTTGGCAATAGACTACCTCACTCTTCCCCTCATTAAATTGGAGGGAGTTTATTTTCAGCCACTTGGAGACCTTACTCATACAGTTCTGGAAGGTCTCCATGGTCACTGCCTGCTCTCCCTCTAAGGAGAACACCAATTGGGTGTCATCGGCGTAGTTAACCAGATCAATCCCATATGACTTTATCAGAGGCAGTAGATACAAATTAAAAAGAATCGGGCTAATCGAGGAACCCTGTGGTACTCCGTGGCCAACCCGAGACTTGAGGGAGGAAAAAGGGGCCAGGGTCACTACCTGCTGTCTGCCCATCAGATAGGATTGGAGCCACTTTAAGGCCCTGCCCTTCACGCCCAGTTTCTCCAGTCTGTGCACCAGGACTGCATGGCTGACCGTGTCGAATGCGGCCGACATATCCAACAGTACTAGTACTGAGGAGTTGCCACTGTCAGCTCGCATTCGAAGAGTGTCCAACACGGTCGCCAGTGCAGTTTCCGTTCCATGTCCTGGGCGGAAGCCAAACTGATCCTTGTCCAATAGGCAATTATCTTCCAAATAGCCTGACAAGGACCTACTGACTAATTTTTCTACAATCTTTATTGGGTAGGGCAGGAGCGATATAGGTCTGAAGTGTGCTGGAATTGTGGGGTCTAATGAAGACTTTTTAAGCAGGGGAGTGACCACTGCCTGCTTCCATACCTCCGGCACTACGCCTTCTTCCAAAGACTGGTAGCAGATCTGGTACAACCGGGGAAACAGCTCTGGCCCATATTCCTTCCAGATCTTATGTGGAAGGGGATCTAGCGGGACCCTGATGACACACTTTGTGCCAGGCTGAGGAAAAGCTCCATTGTCAGAGGGGTAAAACTTTCCAAGGACGATGAGATTGTGGGCGAATCTTCCTCCGCCAGCTGGTCTGCTATATCCTTACTGCCATCTCTACCCTCCTCCAGCCCCCCCACAATTTTAGCGATCTTTTGCTCAAAATAGGTGGCGATCTCGTTGCCCAGCTCTTGGGTTGCAACCACTTTATTGCTCATACATGCGGGTTGTGAGAGGTCCCTGATGATGTTAAAGAGTGTTTTAGTGCTATTGGGAGATTGAAGGATAGTGGTGGCATAGAAGAGTGCTTTGGTTTTAGCTATAGCCCTTTTGTATTCTGCCTGCAATATTTTCAGAAGTTTTTTGTCTAGCTCTGAATAGCATTTTCGCCATTTTCTTTCTGCCTGTCAGCATTGATATCGCAGGGTTTTCAGCTCCTCATTGAACCAAGGGGCAGATGGATTTCTTTTGTTCTTAACCTTTTTCAGGGGGGCGTGTCTATCCAGGGTACTTAAAATATGATTGCAGTATTCCTGGTAGTTTAGATCTATTGACCTCTCTGGGTCATAGGGTGTTTCATTTATGAAAGTGGGTTTTGTTTTGTCCATTGACAGTTTAGCCAAATTTCTCCCCCTCCTATAGGTTACCGGGTCCTTACTTCCATTCCCTTCAATTGGTAGGGAGATCTGAAAAGGAATCAGGGAGTGATCAGTCCAGCACTGAGGTAAGATATCAATCATCTTAGTCTCAGTCTGGTTTGCAAAGATTAGGTCTAGGATATTTCCACCTGAGTGCGTGGGTTTTTGTACTAGCTGTTCAAGGCCCCAGTTACCACATATATCCTGTAGTCACTTCAGATGATTTCCTAGGGACCCATTGTCCCAAAGGTTAAAATCTCCCAGGATCAGTAGTCTAGCGTGGGTCAGAGCCAAGGCAGCAATGGAATCAAACAGCGCCTGATATTGTGTATCCGCGCCGGGCGGCCTGTAGCAAATTGCTCCGGTCAGGATTCTTCCCTTGGGTTCTTGCAGAGAGAACCCCAATAGTTCTATCCCCGCTATCTCATCAGTCTGTAAAGGGGAGACGTCCCATTTATTCTTATGGATGACCCCAAGTCCCCCGCCCCTTCCTTGCGGCCTCGGTTTGTGGAACAGGTTATACCCTTCCGGGCATGCAAAGCCTAGTTCTACCGAGGTATCTGCACGAGTCCAGGTCTCAGTGATAAAAAGGACATCCAAATCCATGTCCGTTAACAAACTTGCCACCTCCTGATGGTGTTTTACCAGAGATCTGCTATTTATCAGCCCGCAGTAAATATTTCTAGGGTTTGGTGAATGTATAGATGGAGGTGTTCCCCATATCCCTTTTCTTATGTTAATTAGTTCATCCCTGGAGTACTTTATTCCGTCAGCGTTTCCAGCCCCTGGCCCGTCGAGGCACGGACGGGCACAGACGGGCTTTCCTCTGGCGCTCCTCCGGCGCTCCGCTGCGCGCGTGCGCTGCACGCTTGCATGCTCGTCCCCTAAATAGTGTGTGGCGGGAAAGCGCGGCAACACTAGAACACTACCCCCGACACGTCCAGGGAGTGTCTCTGGCCTCCCACACCTAAGATGGTGGTCGGAAGAAGGAATACTGGCGATTCACCAAGTGGTGAGTGGTGCTTCTTAAGCTCAATTATAGTGCAAGCAATGCGATCGTAAATGGAAAGGGCAGTGTTTTTAAAATACATTTTTAAATCAGATGTCAGCACACAGATAATTTTAAAAGCGAGTCGAAAATCACTCAGGTATTACGATAATTTTAAAAGTAGGTACCCCCTACAGTGCTCTCCTTACCCTGCTTCACAGGGGTGTGGATAGGAGTTGAGGTTGTGGATGAATCTGCCTAGGAGCTCTTTTCATGTGGTCTCTTACCAGGCACCAGCTTCTCAGTGAGCACAGCAACTGTCTGCTTGTCTTTGCAAGATGCTTTTGGGACAGGAGAGTCCTTGGCTGGGGATGCCTCTGAGGCATGTGAGCTTGAGGCCTGCTTCTTGGCTTTATGCCCCTGAGTGTCACCTGAAGGACTTTTGCCTTTGCGCTCTGGGGTGGCTTTGGTTTTTTGGGGGGATAGTGTCTGTGGTCTAGACTGCTTGGGCTGCTGCTGCTGTGTGCTGTGTGTGCTGTATTTTGAGCCTGAGGTCTGTGGTGTATGGTTACTATCATCAGATGTAGCCACTGGCAGGGGGTGGCCAAAGGGACTGGAGCTGGACTCTGAGACTGTGTCAGCTGAATGGCTGCTATCACTGTGGAGGACAAAGACTGGACAGTCCGGTGTAGCCCACCCACGTCTGAATGAATGCTTTCCATGAAAGCAACGACCTGTGCCAACTTTTGTCGTTGTCTAGGAATGCATTGAGGAGAGTTGTCTGGCCCACACACAGCTGGCGCAAAAGGTCCAGAGCCTCCACACTGATGGCAGCAGGGTAGACAGGGGCAGGGGCAGCGGTGCCTGGGGTGAAGGACACTCTTCCCTTCTTAATGGTGCGATCACGGGCAGCACTAGTGGAAATAGGTGGGAGGATGGGCATTGGACACAGTGTGGTGGAAACGGAGGTAGATTCCCCACTCCCGGTGCCTGCCAACATAGATGCATCACCGCTGGCGTCAGATGACGTTGAGGTTGGTGTCTCTGGCTGTGATTCCTCAAGCAGACTCCTTTCCCTCTCCAAGGCGCTGGTCACATCAGTGTCACTGTGATCATGTGTAGCAGTTGTGCTTGATACCTCACCACTGGTGCCTGTCCCTTGTCCTTCTGTGCCCATGGTAGATGCTGCATGAGACAGAGATGTAGGGTCAGTTCAATGGTATTAACACAAATATCATATACAAGTAAAGCACAAAACTGGATGATGATATCCCCATGTTGCACACCACCCTGTACAGTAACATTGTGAAACCTCATTTCAAAATTCGAATTTAGCGTGTCATCATGCAAACGTGGCATGAGTGACCCATGTGATGACTACACAGCCAAATTGCCTGCCGGTGGCTCTGTGTAACCAGACACACAGATCACTTTGAGCACACCTAGGACCCTGAGGGGGGAACATTTGTACCTCGCAACATGTTGCCACTGTCACATCTGGAGGCAGCCGAAGTGGACAACACAGATAAAGACTCAAACATAACAGTTCACAATGGCCATGAGCTCATGCCATGCAACATGTAGTTCTTTGGACACAACCACAGTTGCACATTGGTGCCAGATGTGTAGTCATCTCAGTTCTGAAGTCAGTCAATGCACACATTAATGAAAGCATACTCAGATGATGCACACTGCCGTTCCCTTCCATGGGATGTCCCTGACTACCCCAATGCAGACGATGCCAGGAGGCCACGAATCAGAATGCAATGTCAAGGGACATTACTCCAATGACATGAGAAAGTACAGGTAGGGAAAATGCATGACAGCTGCACTACACAGAGGCCACTTACAAGCTATTGCATCTCACCAGCAACATCACAGAGCCCAGCGCTGGCCCAGGCTGTGCACACATGCAGCCACTCACAACCAGAGTCACCCTTGCCAGAATATTCACCCCCAGCTTGCTACTGATGCTCCTTCCAATGTGCACCCAGCTCAGGCTGTGTCACAGCTAAGATGCGGGCCATTAGTGGTGTCATGCTCCTGTGCGCCAACCTGCCAGTCCAAAGGAGCAACCCCAGCGTCATCTCTGCCGACAGATTTCATCCCACCTCTTGTGACAGTGTGTGCGCCTTTCGTTGGAGACACCCAGAGCCCGCCCCTTGCATGCAATGGCCCTCCACACGGCCTTACGCTGGTGTACTTTGAGCTGCAGGCATGGGAGACGAGAGGGGAAAAATCAGTGACACTGGGTTATGTACCACTATCTCGCAATAAAAGGAGCATGATACTAACTCAGCAGTACTTCACAGATATGTCTAGCAGAGACAATACAGCATCTCACATAGCACATTAGCATTGGAGATTCATACAAAAATGCATGCCGGTATGAGGGTGAACACAGTACCTGCCCATCACATACACATGCAGGATGCCAGCACAGAAAGCAATGTGTAGGCTGTCCACATCTACTATCCAGTCTGGTACCACATCTACTATCCAGTCTGGTAAGCAAGACAAACATTACAGTTGAATTAATGTTACAGGGCATACCCACTGTGCCCAACACTGCAACCATCAATGTCCTTGCCCTGTGACTGGCTCACTGTGTCCTGGAGGTCACATTGAGGGACATGATCTCACAGTCTCACACCCTCTCACAAGGCTTGTTGTGTGCAATCTACATGGCCAAGATGGCTCTTTGATGGATAGTCTAGCAAACATCACACATGTTCTTCTCTATCCATTCAGTGATGTATCCTTGTCAGATTGGGAAGTGACTGTGCAGGCCAGGTGGGCTCACACTGAGGTCCCACTTGGGGCATAAGAAATGTCACATGAAGTGACAAATTGAAAGCGCACACAGTGCCTACACATGCGTGTCAGTACACATGCTGGGGGAATTGGAAGGGGCTGTGCACAAAAGTACTACAATTCTCTGTGTCATAGCAGCCGCGGGCCGTGGAGGGAGTTACGGTGGGGCAGGGAGGCGGGGAGGGGGAGGGGCAGGGTGGAGAGGGCTAAAAACTGGCACCTGGATAATTACAGGTAAGTAAACAATTTAAATAATAAAACGAATTTCGTAGCGCGTACTGCATCGCAAAATGCGATGCAGTGCGCGCTACGAAATTCGTTTTATTAATCAAATTGTTTACTTACCTGTAATTATCCAGGTGCCGTTTTTTAGCCCTCTCCACCCTGCCCCTCCCCCTCCCCGCCTCCCTGCCCCACCGTAACTCCCTCCACGGCCCGCGGCTGTGTCATAGGTGATTTACCACAAAGAGTGTCACCCTCTGGTATGAATTTCCTGATCATAGTGCTGACATGTACATGAAATTTTGAGTCAGACACAATTCCATCAGTACCCTCTGGGTGTAAACCCTTGGTAAGGCCACAGATGAGCCTGTAAAGAATATCAGGGACCCACACATCCATTCACACAGGCAATTTCTGTCCTGATACCTGGATTAACAACCTGCTGTGTCACTGTATGGCTGAAGAAACAATGCATGTCCCTCCAATTTTCATGTGCAAGCAGGTAAACATGTGAAATTGGCCACACACCCCTTTCCCCTGGAGACAGCATGCTAGGCAGTGCATGACACAACCCCACACTCTCAGGCGCATAATGCAGCAGATCAACGTCATATGTGCACTCCCGGCACTCTCACTTCCACTCTGAAACACTTCCCATGACATTTGGAGCACCCTGTAGCCTCCCATACTGTGTGAGCACCTCGTCCACCAGGACCTCCAGCTCCTCGGTGGTGAAGGAACGGGCCCGGATCTTCTCAGTCCTCGACATCACTGGGTCCAGGAGACAGGAGCAGCAGCAGTAGTAGTTGATAGTGAGAGGTGTCAGGCAGCAGGCTCTGGAGACAGGAGCAACAGCAGCAGTTGGTGGTGAGGGGTGTCAGGCAGCAGGCTCTGGAGACAGGAGCAGCAGCAGCAGTTGGTGGTGAGGGGTGTCAGGCAGCAGGCTCTGGAGACAAGAGCAGCAGCAGCAGTTGGTGGTGAGGGGTGTCAGGCAGCAGGCTCTGGAGGCAAGAGCAGCAGCAGCAGTTGGTGGTGAGGGGTGTCAGGCAGCAGGCTCTGGAGACAGGAGCAGCAGCAGCAGTTGGAGGGAAAGGGTGTCAGGAAGCAGGCTCTGGAAGCTGTGGAAATGTGGGGCTCTCTCCCACACATATATAGCCCCCTGGGGCAGTTTAAGTGTGTCTTAGCTGCTGCAATTGGTGTTCCAGGTCATCCTTTTTCAAATGCATCCAATAACCGGCTCTGCGGTGGCGGAACCCGCCTACCGCGATTTTCAAAATTGCATTAGTCTACAGTGATTGCGGTTCACATTGGCTGTAAGGGCATGGGCATTGGCGGTGACACACCGCAGGGGCCAGAAGGTCGCTACCACAATCGTGCATTTTTCAATTGCATCCAATGACCGCCTCCGCAGTGGTGGAGCACGCCTACAGCGATTTTCAACATTACATTAGTCTACCACGATTGCGGTTCCCATTGGCTGTAAGGGCATGGGCATTGGTAGTGACACACCGCAGGGGCCAGGTGGTAGCTACCGCGATATGGGTGCCATACACTTGAGCCAGTGACCGTGATTTGGGTGGTGGAGCATGCCAACCGCAATGTGGCCATGGGTATATGCCTATCACTACCGTGAGTGGGACTTTGGCATTGGCAGTGACACATCGCTGGTGCCAGGTGGTAGCTACCGCAATATGGGTGCCATACATTGGCAGGAATGACCGTGATTTGGGTGGCGGAGCATGCTAACTGCCATTTCCCAATACACATATCACTATCACTACTGCGAGTGTGGCTTTGGCATTGGCAGTGACACACCGCTGGGGCTAGGCGGTAGCTACCCTTATATGGGTGCCATACATTGCTAAAAATTACCTTGATTTTGGTGGCGGAGAATGCCAACTGCCATTTGATCATGGATATATGCCTATCACTACCGCAAGTGTGGCTTTGGTATTGGCAGTGACACACCGCTGGGGCCAGGCCGTAGCTACCGCGATATGTATGCCATACACTTGAGCCAATGACCGTGATTTGGGTGGCGGTGCATGCCAACCACCATTTCCCAATACACATATCACTATCACTACCGCGAGTAAGGCTTTGGCATTGGCAGTGACACACCGCTGGAACCAGGCCATTCCTACCACGATATGGGTGCCATACATTTGAGCCAATGACCATGATTTGGGTGGCGGAGCATGCCAACCATCATTTCCCAATACACATATCACTATCACTATCACAAGTGAGGCTTTGGCATTGCCAGTGACACACCGCTGGGGCCAGGCGGTAGCTACCGCGATATGGGTTCTATATATTGCTAAAATGACCGTGATTTGGGTAGCAGAGCATGCCAACCGCCATTTGACCATGGGTATATGCCTATTACTACCGCAAGTGTGGCTTTGGCATTGGCAGTGACACACCGCTGGGGCCAGACGGTAGCTACCGCGATATGGGTGCCATACACTTGAGCCAATGACCGTGATTTGGGTGGCAGAGCATGCCAACTGCCATTTCCCAATACACATATCACTATCACAACTGCAAGTGTGGCTTTGGCATTGGCAGTGACACACCGCTGGGGCCAGGTGGTAGCTACCGCGATATGGGTGCCATACATTGCTAAGAATGACCATGATTTGGGTGGCGGAGCATGCCAACCGCCATTTGACCATGGGTATATGTCTATCACTACCACGAGTGTGGCTTTGGCATTGGCAGTGACACACCGCTGAGGCCAGGCGGTAGCTACCACGATATGTGTGCCATACACTTGAGCCAATGACCGTGATTTGGGTGGCGGAGCACTTTGACCGCACCTATGGACACATCACGCGGTGTCAATGGCCAATGGGCAGTTCTCAACAGTGCACAGTGGCGACATGATTAATGGCACATGATTGTGCACACAATGCCAATGTAACATTTACCCCACTGCTGACTACACATGCCATGTTTTTGTACATGATTTTAAACATTGGCATGTACAACCTCACATGTCACTTATGATATTGCTGGGCATGTACACAGAACAGTGTTGTGTTGGACTCTCCAACGGGTACACATGTCAATGTGTGAAAGGACAGAGCAATTCACAGTGATGAATGTCTGAGTAACCATTTTGCATATTTGACTGTCTACTTTTCATGGCTCATGTGCAGATTTGTTGGTTACGCACAGACTGGGCTCCCTGTGTTGTCGATGTGTGCCCAGTTCAACTTAAGCAAGAAGGTGTGGCAGGTACAGCAGCTAGGTATGAGCCAGTAGTGTTGCTGTTTCATACATGTGATGTCTGAACTACTCTCAGTGCTGCACATGCAAGATGTGAATATATGCCTTTGGGCATTCACATAGTCAGATATTGTTTGGGAGGTGCAAGCTGTGTGAAAGGTGGACAGGTGTACGGATGGTGTAGCTGAAGGTGTCCCGACATGTAAGTTGGGCTGTGAGCTTAACTGTGGTGACAGTCGTTGGTGTTGTGTCAGTCAAAATGTAAGATGTTGGACACATCTCCTGGTGGATTGCATTGACATGTGTCCCCTTTCATCTCACCTAGGAGGATGCTAACTGTGCATCATACCTACACAGTGCTGGCAGACATGGTGGATGAGAAGGTCATATGGAAATTCCGTCTAGATTGACCCACCCTACAAGACCTATGTGCCATGTTGGAGCCACACCTGCAGCCTCGCAGGACATATCCGAGTGCTTTCAACAAAAAACGTCTAAGGTGATGGCAGCCCTGCAATTTTTTGCTTCTGGTTAATTCCAGTACACGGTGTCCAACACAGGTGGGATGTCGCAACCAATGTTCAGTATGGTGCTAAGTGATGTACTGTCCTCTATGATAATCTACAAGGACAAATATATCCATTTCCCCAGGAGGCATGAATTAGCAGGTGTGAAGGGAGATTTCTATGCACTTGGGCACATCCCCAATGTTGTTGGTGCCATTGACTGCACACATTTTGGCCTTGTTCCCCACAGGCACGTGAGCACATCTACAGGAACATGAAGCATTACCATTCCATCAATGTGCAAGTGGTATGCCAGGCAGATATGATCATCTTCCACACCTGTGCCAAACTCCCTGGCTCTGCCCATGACTCGTACATCATGCGTAACAGCATTGTGCCACAGCTGTTGGATAATCTGCTGCCAGAGCATGCATCCCTACACAGTGCTGGCAGACATGGTGGATGAGAAGGTCATACGGAAATTCCGTCTAGATTGACCCACCCTACAAAACCTATGTGCCATGTTGGAGCCACACCTGCAGCCTCGCAGGACATATCCGAGTGCTTTCAACAAAAAACGTCTAAGGTGATGGCAGCCCTGCATTTTTTTGCTTCTGGTTAATTCCAGTACACGGTGTCCAACACAGGTGGGATGTTGCAACCAATGTTCAGTATGGTGCTACGTGATGTACTGTCCTCTATGATAATCTACAAGGACAAATATATCCATTTCCCCAGGAGGCATGAATTAGCAGGTGTGAAGGGAGATTTCTATGCACTTGGGCACATCCCCAATGTTGTTGGTGCCATTGACTGCACACATTTTGGGCCTTGTTCCCCCACAGGCACGTGAGCACATCTACAGGAACATGAAGCATTACCATTCCATCAATGTGCAAGTGGTATGCCAGGCAGATATGATCATCTTCCACACCTGTGCCAAACTCCCTGACTCTGCCCATGACTCGTACATCATGCGTAACAACATTGTGCCACAGCTGTTGGATAATCTGCTGCCAGAGCATGCATGGATTGTGGGTGAGTACGAAGAGTCAGGTAGCATGTTGTGTGTGTGACATGCTGTCCTCTGCCACAGTCATATTACAAATTTGGTCTGTGTATCTCCCATATAGGTGATTCTGCACATCCAAACCATCCTTGGCTGCTGACCCCACTGTGGAATCCCAGGACTCCAAGTCCAGTCCGCTACAATGATGCCCATGGGAGGACACGATGTGTGGTGGAGCTTATTTTCGGTCTCCTAAAGTCACGTTTCAGCTCCCTGGATAAGACCGGAGGTGCACTGATGTACTCGCCTAAAAAGGTGTGTCAGATTGTAGTTGCATGCTGCATGCTCGACAACCTGGCTTAGCGCAAGGAGATTCCCCTGCTCTTGGATGCTGATGAGCAGCCAAGGCCCCTGCCTGCTAACCAACCCATGTCCAGTGACGAGGATAGTGGAGAGGAGGAAGGTGTCGACCTGCGTCCATTGCTCATCCACCGCTACTTCGCTTGAAGGTGAGTGACAATCTACAACAGAGCCATTGTCTGCTGTCATTGTTGATGGAAAGGTGAATGTAGGCTTTGTTTGTGACTGCAGCCTGTTGTTGACTCAGTGCTGGGTGCCAATGTTCCTGGGACAGGGTAGTTTGGCATAGATACAGGATGTTCAGGTCTGTACTCTTGCTCATTGTAATGTGTGCAGATTGGAGTACCCTGATGACAAGTGCTGTGTGATGGCTGTGATGCCAACACCTGACTAGTGACTATTGTTCTGTTGTGTTTTCCTAGGACCCTTCAGCCTCTCCTTGCCTACGTGCAATCTGTGCTCCTGGTACATTGTAATCAGGGTGAAGACTGCACATCCTGTAATAAACACGGAGCAGACACAATGACATGTGTGTGTAAGGAGTGTTTATTTAAAATAGGTACATGTGACAGAGGAGTGAATAATTACAGAAAGGTGAATAGTGAAGCAATGAGTTGTCAGTGATGTAAGATGAGACAATTGAGTAGTCACCACATGGATGTGGTGACCCAGTCAAACAGACAAATTACATTAATAAGGCAGTGTGGGGAAGGACAGTCAACAAAGTCAATGCAATGGTGAAGGGGGGATTGCCATCATGGCTGGCTCCTTGACTAGCGTTTGACAGGTGCTTTGCCACGGGTTCCTCCCTCAGATTTCTTTGGATGGCCCCTTCGTCATTTTGTAGGTGGGGCTTCTGCTGCGGGCCAGTGGGGTCTGAGGAGTCCCCCCTCTCCGTGCCCGCAGGGGAGGATGTGGAACTGTCATCTTGCGGGACAACAGAGGGAGGTGGAGGTGTTGGTTGTGCCACAGGCCTCTCCCTCAAAACCGCCACTAGCTGGCCCAAGAGGTCCAAGATTTGGCTCATGCGGGTGTCAATGGACCTCAGCAGCAGGCAGAGTTCATGTGAATCTTCCTGAGCCTGGCCCGTTTGTCCCTGGGCCCGTTCATAGGCCCGAAGGACTCTGTTGATGTTGTCCAGGGCTTCGGTCCCAGTGTCCTACTGTCATGGACCTGTCTGTTGCCTCACCATTGTAGGCACCAGCCTCCTCTCCCTGCCCTTCTTAGTTGGTGGGGTGGGGTGGTGTAGTGACCGAGGTATTTTCAATGATTGGATTGGTTATGACCGTTGCCCACCACCATCTCAGTATATTTCGTTGTTACTTAGGCATATGTGATTATAAAGCAGGGCTTGTCGATGTCCTTTTTGTTTCCGACTTTACCTTGCCTAATGGCAGGGCTTGCCTACTAGCTTTAGCATGATCTTATGCCTTCCTGCATACTAATGTTGCTCTTTTTCGGGCACAGAAGCCTATGCTCGAGTAACTCCATGTTCTAAACTGTCGCCATCTTCTGAACCTCTTTGGGTGAGAGGTGATGTTTTAATACCTGTTATTCGCTCTTCCTAAACTAGAGAGGACCGGTTCTTATCGGAGGAATGTGCTCGCTCTGTGCCGGAGTCAAAGCAAACGCTTGGCCAGCTGCTGTTGTGGTCTCGGTACGAGGTGGTACAGGAATCTGATGGGAAAAGTAGGCGAGGTTTGCTAGAAACTTCGATGGAGGCTTGCACTTTATATTAGAGAAAGGGATCCGAGAGCTCTCTGAGTTAGTCTGGTGGTTTGGCGGTCTGGTGATACATCACGGTGCAGACGTGCAGTCGTGACTCTGGAGCAGAGAGCCCTGACTGAACCAGAGGAAGAGAGATGGACATTTCTCTGAATGCAACATGTGTAAGACCATGGTGAGGTGTTCCATTGATGCTTATATTATGATTGTTTATGCCTAACTATTCTTTTTATTTTCAGGTTCTACATATATGTATATGTCAGTAATTGCTATTGTGAAGAATGTTTACTGTGATGTTTAGTTATTTGTTTCTTTGTTCATTCTATCATTGTGTAATAAAGAAACCCCAGAGCATATAATTTGTCTGTATTCCTTGTGAGGGAAGGTCGGGCCCCTTTTTTATTTTTACCAAGTGCTTACGGAGGGATGGGTAAGTTCCCCTCTAATGGGTAGTTGTTGATACGGGAGGGAAATCGGCTCCCAGCAGGAATGTCCAAATTCTAAGAGTTTCACCCCCAGCAGGAGGAGGTATGTATTTGTCCACCGGAAGGTGTTGTTCGTACTTAGGTGCGTTGTTCGTTCAGTAGCGTGTTGTCCGCTGGAAGGCGTTGTTCACTGGGAGGTGTTGTTTGTACCTAGGTGCGTTGGTCGTGCATTTGCGCGTTGTTTATCGGAAGGTGTTGTTCAGCGGAAGGTGTTGTTCGTACTGAGGTGCGTTGTCGTGCAGTAGAGCATTATTCGTCGGAAGGCGTTGTTCACCGGAAGGTGTTGTTCGCACTGAGGGTGCGTTGTGTTGCTCCACATATCCTCCTAACTATGGCTATAGACTTGCAGTATTTCTAGCTATCAGTATTATTTCTTTCTCAGGTAGTTATTCTAAAAGTGTGTGTGTTTTTATGAGTCCTGAGGGTGGCTGTGGTAAGTAATGGCCTGGTGACTGACAGAGGACCAAAATATACGAAAAACCAAGTCATTACAGGTGGTCATCCTCTGGGGCAGGGAGAGTGTTGCCAGCAGCATTGGTGGTGGTGGTGCAGGCCGCACAAGTCGTTCCAGCATGGGTCAGCTTTGTTGTTGTTGGTACTGCTGAGGTGGTGTGGGGGACAGTGGGTTCCTGGGACCTGTGGCGCCCTGGCACACCAGATGGGCCGGCGTCGAGCTCCGCGTCCTCGAAATCTAGGGAGTACTCATACAAGAGTCCATGTTTCGGGGGTGAAGACTGGCCCTGCAGGTTCATGTTGTCGTCCTCTGCAGTCAGTTGTTGGTCACCTGTCGGACAAAGGGGAAATGGTCATTGGCGTACACCCCTAAGGCTTGATGTATCTCATTTACTGGTTATGCAACACACAGTTAACTATTTCACATATTGTATGTCTGCGCAGTGATGTGCATCATGACATTATTTGGAGGTACATACATAAAATGTCCATGATGTGACATGTCGATTGATACCATGCCCTGTAGTGTAGTTCCTATATTCCCAATAGGCTCTGCGTATTGGAATAATATTAGGGGTGGGTGGAAGTCGCGTAATGGACTTTCCTGGAGAGGCACGGAAATGGAAACATTTCCGTGCCTCTCTGCAAATTTCTGTTACATTACAACTTTGTTTCCCAAGAATAAGAAATGTATCTCTAGAGTCACTCAGCCACTTGTGCATGTTTTGTTTCAATAGAGTTGCAGAGAAATAGAGAGACAGGCGTTTTCAATAAAAGGTTTATTGAACAGGCTTCTTTCTCATGCAAGAAAAGGGAACTGCTACAATCGTAATGCAGACTGCAAAGTATAATACGTACAGCGAGAACAATATTATAAAATAAGACTGGAAGAGCATTGTATGGTTCCTAAACCACATATAAATACATACATAAATAACAATGACTAAAAATACTCAACTGGTGCTCCTAAATGCGCCTACCCCAATGTACCTAACCTAAGTCTAGTACGCGGGAAGAAGTAAGTATTGTGTAGCATAGGGTTTGTTGTTTTTGCCAAGAATCAATCCAAGATTTCACTAGGTTCTAATCAGCTTAGTTTAGAATGAAGGAGATCTGGTATCTCAGTCTCGGGACTCGATTTCCCAACACCCCGCAAGGGGAGCTTGGAAACACTGGAGCTGGATTCTCGGCGAGAGAAAGGCAGTCTCTCAATCAGTGTGTCATCTGGAGCGTCGGCTTCCTTCGGCACTTGCTGTAGCGAGCTGCGTTGGGCAAGTACATAGTCGAACTGCTCCGAACCACTGTGACTTGCTAGAGCAAGTGAAGGTATATTTATACCTTGAGGGTAACTAGGAATGCCATAGTTTGACATAAAGTCAAGCATAATAACGTCAGGAAAGAACCCCTAGGGAATAGTCGTTCTTTGCAAAGTACATGAGTTCTTGGATAAATCAATATATCAGGCAAGGGAAGGTCCCTGACTGCTAAAGCCGTTTTTCCAAGAAATCGTTGGGACATTTGGTGCGGTGGAAGTAAACATGCCTGTATTTGGTCTGCATGGGTTATGTCTAAATAAGGGCTTGATTCCTAAGCCTATATTAGGGTGATGTGAATTGTACCTATATAAGGGCATAAATCGGAAAAATTCACTCAGAGCCAAAAACGCCACACAACAGCCCCACTTGTAGATTATGTGATTATGAGGACATGTTGTCAGCTTGAAACTGGCGGCGATTCAACTTGATGTGAGACATGCTGATTACTCTGCATGGCAAGCGTTACATTTACGCATGTACTAGGCATTGCCATCTCATGCATACCTTTGTCATGTCCTGGGCTTAGATTTATTTGTTCGACAGATCATGCTTCTTTTGTTTTCGTATAGTCCTTCAAGCTCAGCCCCCATGTAACTTACAGATAGCATTCAGTGCTGTGTATGTTTGTGCCCTGATTTGCTTTGAGATGGTATTTGTTGAGTCACACTTCTTTTTCTGTGACAATTATATACGCTTAGCTGTCTGCACACCGTCTGCGACCTCTGACCCTGCTCGCAGGCAGGTCGCTCCCCACGCCACCACACGGCCGCCAGCTGCCTCGTACATACTCCTTGCCGCCCGCCTGTTTTCCCGTAGTTTCCCGCTCTTTCTCGCCGCTGCGTCCCTGCGGCCCTGCCCCCCTACTCCCCATTGGCCACCCCGCTCCCGCCTCCCAGCTGCTCCTCCCTCCCTATCCCCCTCTAATGGAGGCCGTGCAGCGGCCGTGCAGCAGGCGAGCCGAAGGCGCACCAAAGGCAAACCCGTCTGTGCCCGTACGTGCCTGGACGGCGCCCAGCGACAGAACCCCTGGACCCCGCGAACGCCACAACACTAGACTCCGCTATGATGCCAGCGCCCTCTACCCACTCAACGCTGGCCGAAACCACACCTGCTTTCCAGCCGCCCCGAAACGGACTCACGGACCTTTCTCCTGCCACACCTGCAGCTTCACCTGCGACAGAGTCACCAAACCACCAAGGACTGGACCCAACCACCTCCGCTGCATACTCCTCAATACCCGCTCCGCACACAAACACGCCGTCGAGCTCTGGGATCTGCTCAACACCTCTGCCCCAGACGTGGCCTTCCTGACCGAGACCTGGTGGAAAGACTCCTCGGTGTCCGACATCGCCATAGCCATCTCGGACGGCTACAAGATCACCCGCAGGGATCGCGTCAAGTCCACCCTCAAGGTCGCCACACAAGTAGACGACACCCTCAACACCGTCGAACACCTGCACTTCCGGATCCACACCAACCCCAACACCACCCTCAGAGGAACACTCATCTACAGACCCCCCGGACCCCGAGCCCAATTCAGCTACTCCATCGCCGATCTCGCGAGCACCCACGCACTCGCCTCCACGGACTACATCCTCCTCGGGGACCTGAATTTCCACCTCGAGAACAACAACGATGCCAACTCCACCACCTTGATCGCCAACCTCGCCAACCTCGGCCTCAGACAATTTGTCACCGCACCCACCCACGCCGCAGGCCACACGCTGGACCCGGTCTTCTCCACAGGCACCCACGTCACCTTCGACCACATCACCGAACTCCACTGGACCGACCACCGCTGCATCCATTTCATCTTCAATAAACCAACCACGCACCACCGCACCCAACAGCTTTCTCGCCGCTGCTGGAGCAAAATCACCGAAGACCAGCTGATCACCACCCTCGTCCAAAACCCACCCCCTGACTCCACCAACCCAGACACCGCAGCCCGCAACCTCAGACAGTGGACCGACGACTGCACCAACACCCTCACCCCACTCAAGAAACCCTCCAACAACCACGCGAGCAAGAGAGCCACCTGGTTCACTGACGAGCTGCAGACCTCCATACGCGCATGCCAGAAACTGGAGAAGATATGGCTCCACTAACGCACTCGGGACAACCATGCAGCCCACAAGGACGCCACCTGCAGACATCACCACCTCATCAGATTAGCCAAGAGATCCTTCTTCAAAGACCGCCTGGCTAACAACGCACTCGACAGCAAAGAGCTCTTCAGCATCGTGAAGGAACTCTCCAACCCCAGGGCCAACGCCAACGACATACCGCCCTCACAAGAACTGTGCAACTCATCTTCTTCCACCGCAAGATCGCTGACATCCATGACAGCTTCAACAACATGACCGCCCCGACCACGCCAGACCCCACCTCTCCTGTGAACACCACCAGCGCCAACAGCCTGACCTCCTGGTCCAACGTCAACGACGACGAGACACGCAAGGTCATGAACTCCATCCACTCAGGATCTCCGTCAGACCCGTGCCCACACCACGTATTCAACAAAGCAGACGCTGCCATCGCACCCCAATTACGGAAGTTCATCAACATCTCCTTCGAAACAGCGATGTTCCCGGAAAGCTGGAAACATGCCAAAATCAATGCCTTCCTCAAGAAGCCCAAGGCTGACCCCAAGGACCTCAAGAACTTCCGGCCCATCTCCCTGCTCCCGTTCCCGGCGAAGGTCATCGAGAAAATCGTCAACATGCAACTGCCCGCCACCTGGAAGACAACAACATCTTGGACCCGTCCCAGTCCGGGTTCAGATGAAACCACAGCACCGAGACAGCCCTCATCGCCGCCACAGACAACATCAGGTGCCAACTAGACAACATCGAAACATCAGCCCTCATCCTCCTGGACCTGTCAGCCGCCTTCAACACGGTGTGCCATCGCACTCTAAAGACACGCCTCCTAGAAGCCGGAGTCCAAGAGAAGGCCCTTCACTGGACCACGTCCTTCCTCTCCGGCAGAACCCAGAGCGTCTGCCTCCCGCTCTTCCGATCCGAGGCCACCAACATCATCTGCGGCGTCCCCCAGGGCTCATCCCTCAGCCCGACGCTGTTCAACGTCTACATGGCCCCCCTCGCACAAGTGGCCCGCCAACACGACCTCAACATCATCTCCTACGCTGATGACACCCAGCTCATCCTCTCTCTCACCAAGGACCCGCACACCGCCAAAACCAACCTCCATGAGGGAATGAAGGCCGTCGCGGACTGGATGAGGAACAGCCGTCTGAATCTGAACTCGGACAAGACAGAGGTACTCATCCTCGGACCCACCCCCTCAGCCTGGGACGACTCCTGGTGGCCGACCACACTAGGAATAGCACCGACACCCACCGACCATGCACACAACCTAGGATTCATCCTCGACTCCTCTTTCTCCATGTCTAAACAGGTCAATGCCGTCTCCTCCTCCTGCTACAACACCCACCGCATGCTCCGCAGGATCTACAAGTGGATCCCGACCGAAACTAGAAGAACAGTGACACAGGCCCTTGTCAGCAGCAGACTGGACTATGACAACGCACTCTACGCAGGAATCCCAGCCAAACACCTACGACGACTACAACACATCCAAAACCCCTCCGCCCGACTGATCATCAATGTCCCCCGCCGCAGCCACATCACCCCCCACCTGAGAGACCTACACTGGCTCCCCGTCGACAAGAGGATCACCTTCAAGCTGCTCAACCACGCAAACAAAACACTCCACAACGCCGGACCAGCCTACCTGAACAGCAGACACAGCTTCTACACCCCCACCCACCAGCTCCGCTCCGCCAGCCTCGCCCTCGCCGCTGTTCCCCGCATCCAACGAACAACCTCCGGTGGCAGATCCTTCTCCTACCTCACCGCCAAGACCTGGAACACGCTCCCTACCCACCTATGGCAGACCCAAGACCTACTCGCCTTCAGAAAACTCCTCAAGACCTGGCTCTTCGAGCAGTAGCGGCACCCCCTCCCCTCAGCGCCTTGGGACCCTCACGGGTAAGTAGCGTGCTTTACAAATACTCTGATTGATTGATTGATTGATTAAGTGGCAATTGTATCTGTGCATATTTTGGTGTGATGTGAGGGCTGGTGTTGTCATTTGGCTCCATGCTTTTTTAGACGAATGGTGGGGTGCATGCACTGTCTACTTGCTTGTTCTGTTGTCACATTTGGGTTGAATTTGTGACACATCTCTCTGGGTGTGTGGTTGGGTGCTCCATCCTGCTCAGGGGTGGGAGAAGCGGGACTGTTGTGAGTTGCAGTACAGGCCTCCCACACACCCACACCTTCCTGGGAAGATGACTGCTTACCTGTTAGGTGAAGGTGAACAATCTAATGGCTGTCACATGCTTCTGGGTGGGTGGGGTGGGTACCATCCTGCTCAGGGGTGGGACAAGGGGGACTGTTGGGAGTTGCAGTGCAGGCCTCCCACACACACACACACACACCTTCCTGGGAAGATGGCTACCTACCAGTTAGGTGAAGGTGAACAATGTAATGGCTGCCACATGCTTCTGGGTGGGTAGGGAGTTTTCCGCCCTGCTCAGGGGTGGGCCAAGGGGGACTATTGGGAGTTGCAGTGCAGATCTCCCACACACACACACCCCTTCCTGGGAAGTTGGCTATCTACCTGTACGTTTGTTTGTTGTAGTCCAATAGATTCCACGTGCTTCTGGGGGGTGCTCCATCTTGCTCAGGGGTGGGACAGGGGTACCTGGTGGGAGCTGTAGTGTAGGCCTCCCTACACTAAACATACAGCCCTCCTTGTGATAATGGGTACCTACCAGTTAGGTGAAGGTGAACAATGCAATGGCTACCACATGCTTCAGGGTGGGAGGGAGTGATCCATTCTGCTCAGGGGTGGGACAAGGGAGACTGTTGGGAGTTGTAGTGCAGGCCTCCCACACACACACATACACCCCTCCCTGAGAAGATGGTTACCTACCTGTTAGTTTGAAGTGAACAATGTAATGTCTGCCACATGCTTCTGGGTGGGTGGGGAGTGATCTACCTTGCTCTGCTGGGGTACAAGTGGGCATGGTGGGAATAGTATTGCAGGCCTCCCACCCCCGAACAGCACAACCTGGGAAGATGGCTACCTACCTGTTAGGTGAAGGTGAACAATGCAATGGCTGCCATATGCTTCAGGGTGGGAGGGGGTGCTCTATCCTGCTCAGGGGTGGGGCAGGGGTGCCTGGTGGGAGTTGTAGTGCAATCCTCTGATCTCCAAACAGCCCTCCTTGTGATAATGGCTACCTACCTGTTAGGTGAAGGTGAGCGATGTAATGGCTGCCACATGCTTCTGGGTGGGTGGGGAGTGCTCCATCTTGCTCAGCTGAGATACAGTGGGGCATTGTGGGTAGTATTGCAGGCCTCCCACCCCCAAACAGTGCAACCTGGGAAGATGGCTAAAGACCTGTTAGTATGAAGTGAACAAAGTAATGACTGCCACATGCTTCTGGGTGGGCGGGGAGTGCTCCATCTTGCTCAGCTGGGTTATAAGGGGGCATGGTGGGAGTAGTATTGTAGGCCTCCCACCCCAAACAGCACAACCTGGGAAGATGGCTACCTACCTGTTAGTTTGAAGTGAACAATGTAATGTCTGCCACATGCTTCTGGGTGAGTGGGCAGTGCACCATCTTGCTCAGCTGGGGTACAAGGGGGCATGGTGGGAGTAGTATTGCAGGCCTCCCACTCCCATACAGCCCTCAGTATGGATAAGGCGACCTACCTGTTAGGTGAAGGTGAGCAATGCAATGGCTGCCCCATGCTTCTAGGTGGGAGGGAGTGCTCCATCCCAATCAGGGGTGGGACAAGGGGGACTGTTGGGAGTTGTAGTGAAGGCCTCCCACACACTTACTCCCCTCCCTGAGAAGATGGTTGCCTACCTTTTAGTTTGAACTGAACAATGTAATGTCTGCCACATGCTTCTGGGTGGGAGGGAGTGCTCCATTCTGCTAAGCTGGGGTGCAAGGGAGCAGGATGGGAGTAGTATTACAGGCCTCCCACCCCCAAACAGCCCTCCCTGGGAAGATGGCTACCTACCTGTTAGGTGAAGGTGAACAATGCAATGGCTGCCACATGCTTCTGGGCATGAGGGAGTGCTCCATCCTGCTCAGGGATGGGACAAGGTGGACTGTTGGGAGTTGTAGTGCTAGCTGCCTGTACACATACAACCCTGGAAATGTAGATGGCTACCTTTGGGGTGGATCTGATGGGTTGAATGTTACATCTGTGAAACCTGTGCTGGGTATGGTGGTGCACATGAATAAGATTAGGCCTAGGAGGTGTAGTTTTTGAGTTGGGTGAGACAGTACATGGCAGTGTAATGGTATACATTTCTTTGTCCTTACCAGCTTGCACTCCCCGGCTATACTTGTGAGACTTTTTGGATGCAGTATGGCAAGCACCTTCTCCCCCCATGCAGTGAATGTTTTAGGTGGGATGGGAGGGCTACCGCCAGTCCTCTGAGCCAGCTCACGGTTCTTGTTCCTATTTTCTTTGACAACCCTCTGCAGGTCATGCCACCGCTTCATGATTTGATTTCTGGAGCGCTGGTGTTCCCTACTGCATTGACCTTGTTGACTATCCTTACCCACGTTTGTGCTCTTGTGGCTAATGGTGTCTGTTGGACCAGGGTACCAAACACTTGTGGTTCTATTCTGATTATCTCATCTACCATGACTGATAACTCACTCTCTGTGAATTTGGGCATTTTCTGTGGTGCTATGGTGTGTGATATGCTAATGTGTTGAGGTTCAGTTGTGAGGGTGGTGGGGGTGGTGTAGGTGGTGTGTGTGTGTATGTGTTGTTGTGCAGGTGAGATGTGTGGTGTTTTGCCTATCCAATGTGCTGCAGGGTTGGGTTCCTTCAGTGCTGGAGTAGTACAAAGGATTCTGGTCAGGGAAGGGGCTGGTTTTATACTCAGCTATGTGGCTGTGTCAAAATGGAGTATTGCTGTGAGGTGTGTTGTGTGGGTTGTCCTGTGATTTGTATTTTTGAAGTTGGCATGGGGTATGTCATTGGGATGTGTTAGGTGTTTTGGGGGCAGGGCTAGTTTGCTGTGTGCACTTGCTGGCCTTGTTGTGTATTTTTTTGGATGACTGCCATATTTGGCACGGAGCGTCCGCGGGAGTGGCTTTGCAATAGCCCTTCCACCGGCTCTCCCATTCATCACTGTTTGTGACCGCGGCGGTCGACACAGCAGAACGTCATGCTATCACAGCAGGGGCATGCTAATTTTCCGTGCGGTCTCTCCGCTGGCCTGGCGGTGGTTTGATGTGTTTCCACTGCGAAATCGACCGTCGCAGACGAATTTCCACCTGCTTTGCCCGCTACAGGCGGTGTTTGGTGGCCTCATTCCGCCACGGTCAAATAAAGTTTGAATAAAAGTGTCTTTGGACTACCCAACCTGTTTTAATCACTTCTCACTACATCTATGCTTCCTAGGCCCCTTACCCCCACTGCACCAAATGGCAAGGAACAAAAGATCTCGGCCAAAGAGCCCCTCTTGGGTGCCCGTCGGGTATTGCAACGCTGACCCGACAAGGAGCAGGCCATATGATGAAGCATGTCACCTAGCTGGCTGGGTGTCTGAGGGCCCTAGTTCCTACAGGAGGAATTCCCCTCCTTTCGATCTATTTAGGATTAAGCACACACCCTATGTGGCTTCCTGACATACCTCCCTCCCTTGTTCGACCATCATGATAATCACAGAGTCTAACATGGAAACCCAAATTGTCTGATCATTCCCATAGGTGTTCAATGACAGCATAAGTAGGCGGACGGGATTCAACCATTGCACAAAACTGAGGAGCACTGCAATACCAGTGGAACAGAAGCATAGAGGTGGTTCATTTAGCATGTGCAAATACCTTGCTAGATAATTTACAAAAGTATGATATCATTTAGAAGACAGATATCTCCAGTAGTACTAGCAAAAAAGGCAATGGGGTCTACCAAAGCTTAATTAACTTATATCTTTGCTGAATGAGGCAGCAATGTTCTCTAAGTTGCCACCAATCCGAACTCTCAAAAAACGATAAGCCAATCACTGTATTTATTATAGGCTTGGTAGTTTGTCAGTACAAAAGGATGCATTTCAACTATCATCAGCTACATCAGTGTTCCAGCGGGCAATGTACCACATATTTAAAGAAATGGAAGACTGTGTGAGATGCTTCCGAGATTATGTCTTAGTCTCATGAAAGGAACAAAGGAACACTTCAATATTATACTGGACATTTCCAATACATTCAAAGAGGGAGCTGGTCGTGTGTGCCAAGAAACGCTAATTATTTGAACCTCAGTGGACCATTTGGGTCACACTATTTGAGCCAATAGGGTGACATCCAAATATTTTTCAGTGGATGCCCTTAGGTGCACCAGACAACAAGGAGAAATTCAGAATCCTTCTCTGAAGTGTGTGAATACCATGGAAAATTCATTAAAAATTCACCTCCGTAATTATACATCTGTGCAAACTTCTGAGTTATGGAGTTGAGTTTGAGTGGATCACGAAACAAATCATTAATACAGCCACACTACAACCTTTTTCTAGTGGGATACATTGTGTTAATTTGATTGACACCATTACATATAGCTGGAACAGCCCTTTAATAAACGTCCTGGTAGACTGAATGGGTAGTAGCATATGCATCTAAAACATTGAGTGAAAATGAAAGATGATATTCCATTTTAGGCATTTGTGTGGGCCACAAATCTTTTCAGACATTTTGTTTAGGGAAATATGTTTACTTTTCATACTGACCACAAACTATTAGTGCAGATTTTGTCACCAGGGGGTTGTTTAACTTCAGCGCCGCACGTTAAGAGACACTGTTGAAAACTCAAAGATAATAGGTTTGTCATTGTATTAGTACCAGGTAATAGAAATCAGCCTGCAGATTGTTTATCCAGATTATCATGTATGAAACCTCAAGATGAAATACTTTAGGATGGAGAGTTGGATGCAGTTGTTAGTGTTGGGGATGTACGTGCTATGTGGTATGACAGAATATCAATCACAACAATATTGATTTACACAAATGGCAATTAAAATATTGATTTAAAAAATATTGTCACCCTATACTTAAAACAGAAAAACACAAATATCAAATTAAAAAATGTTGCTGTATCAAATAATCTAAAGTATCCTAATATTGACAACAAAAATAAAGAAATACAAAATATCATTATCACCTTAAATATATATATATAATACTAAAGTAATATTAAAAACAGCATTATCTACCACAAGATTATCATTAAAACTAAATATACATACATTTAATTTATATCACACTACTAATTTAAAACTCTGTACAGTAATAAAACATGTATTAAAATGTTTATATAAATGTATTTAACTTATACACACAAAAATAATTATTAAAACATATATTATAAATGATGTCAAACTAAAATTAAACAAACAAATATATTATTTGCCAAACATTTAAAAAAAGTTAACAATAAAACAACTATAGCAACACACGCAAATAGTGAATATTCAATTAAAAACATATATATACTTCCCAAAACAAATATATATATATATATATATAACATTAACACACAAACATTAATTAGCATACACCGAAACAGAAACCATCCAAAACACCCATAAGTCTTTAAAAATGTTTAACTTAAAATTAGTCCTAAAACTGACTATATTCTAAACATTTAAAAGTTACAAATACTTTCCTAACAGGAAATAGTCAAACACCTGTTCTAGAAGTCACAAAAAGATGAACCCCTCAAGAAATGAAAATGAAACCACATCAAATATGTAAGTATAAATGTAAAACATGTAATGCATGTTTAAACATTAATGCTACTTAAAAAGAAAGTTCTGCAAACATTTAATGAATATCTATCATTCTACATTTCACCGATATAATGGCATAAAGAGGCACTTATATCACATCTCAAAAAGGGAAACAGTTATTATCTCACAAGGGATACACTTAGGCCATAATTACGAGTCTGGTGGGCCGAGAACCGCCAGACTTGTGGGGGCGTGGGGGCGTGGAGGTGGGAGTCCAGCCACAACTGCACCAGCGGTCTGACCTCCCCATTACGAGCTGGGCGGTCAGACAACCTTGGGACCGCCACAAGGGAACTGCCATTCCCTGGAGGTGGCATGGCAGTCAGGAGGCCGCAATATGCTTGGTGGACCGCCACAGTCCTGCCAAGCATATTACGAATTCCCTCTCCTCCAGGGTTTACATGGAGGTTCTTACTCCATGTAAACCCTGGCGGAGAGGAAACAAAGATGTGTCCTACGCTTGTGGCTGTACACAAGGGGACATAACATGTGCCCGCCACGTGTGCATTCACAGCAGTTCCTGCACGGCATGGACTTTCGAGTCCATGCCATGCAGTAACCTTGTTGTGCGGTCCCATTGTGGTGCCTATTTCAAAGGCACCACTATCTTTGAAAGAGGCACCACGGCGGGACCGCCGCTCTCCCCACCCGCCAGACTACTTAAAAGTCATAATCTGGCAGACGACTGTGACCTTCGTCCGCACCACACCTTCGCCAAAAGTTGGAATCTGGTCCTTACAGGTAAAAGAGCACTATCAACTCCTAGAAATATTAACCAAAGAGCAAAGCCACCACAACCTAGAATAGAACGATCTATTACCCAACTTAAAGAAACCAAAGAAATGTACCAAATACTACAATGAAAATTGTAAACATTTGTAAACAACCAAGGCCTACCCTACCTGAAATACTACTCCAGAAATTCAAAATCTTCCAACTAAAACTAAAATACCAATGCAAATAATAAACAGATGCCAAACAAATCTATTCATAAATATTAATTTAATTATTTATAATATTCAGTCCAGAATATATCACTTACTATTAACAGAGCACAGCCAGACTAACTAATAAATATAATGTACACAAATATTAATAAGTAAAATAACATATAAATAAAAAAACTACACAGCCACTTAAAAAACAACACCTTGTACCAGTTGTCAATACATGAACCAAAATATATAACCCTTAACCCCTTCCCCGCGGGGCTAATTCCCCCGTGGAGCAGGGGGAGGGGGCCGTGCGCAGTGCCGCGGTACTCTTGACGAGCTCAGCTCATCAATCTGCACAGCGGAGCTGTGCTCATGACGAACTGAGCTTGCACGACTCCGCGTTCCACAGTGGTTATGACGAGCTGAGCTCCTCATGAGCACAGCTCCACTGTGCCTCATGACGTAAATAAAACACTGTGAGAAAAATAAACATTTACGACCGACTCCAAAAACAAATCTATATAACTCAAAGATTTGTCACTGATGTCCATGGTTTTCAATTATTCCACAAAAATGTACTCCACAAAATTAAACTTTAAAAATCCCCCAAAAATTTAAATATTTAATACAAAAAAACGTATCCACAGGGATAATGGTAATCCACATGAAGTAAAAAAATAAAAAATAAATATTTTGAAAAAACACTTCAGGAAAACTGTAAAATAAACCAAATATAAATTAATGTTGGTGAGCATTAGCTCTACTTGCAAGTATATTTCCTTTAAAAAAATAAACCTGCCCAAAAATAGTGAACATCTTCCAGTCCAATAAAAAACCTGTAATACAGCATACAATACCCACCCACCCAAAACCAATAATTCCATAAACACTAAAAACATTAATTATGCAATAACATACCAGTGGCATTTAATGTAAAATAGTAAAGAGAGTGAGAGTGATATACATGTTGTGGGTGAATGTCAAAACTCAAAAACCAGATAACATGGGATCAATACCAGTTTTGCTGCTAATCCAAATTGTGTGATCCTAGGCAAACAATTTATTTCACTGAGCCTTCATTTTCTTTATTATCACACACAGAACACTTTTAAATACTTGGGTTCAGGATATGCGCTGTGCAAGCACCTTTTATGTTTGATTTCATAGACTATAATGTTGTTCCATCTATAATACGAATCTGTGCCTCCTTAAGGGTTGGCATGACTACTGACTTATTTGCCTTTCAGTTTACTAAAAGGCATTTTTGTAGGGGGGGGTGAGCAATTAAAGTGTCTAAGCTCATGTTTAAAATGATCACTTGTAATACATGGTTGTCTTTGCAGATACAATTTGATGTGGTTAGGTGGAATGCTTCTCTATGTTAAAGAAATACAGTTTTGTTTGAATTTTGAAGAGACTGCATCACATTTTTGCATTATGTTGGCAGCACGATATACATGCCAAGTGTTATCATGGCTTGATTTGTGCATGGCCTTTTAGAGCCAAGCCAGACACTTGGCTCAGCTCTGGCTTGGCTTGCTTTATTAATTTGATGGCATGCCCACTTCTATTTGTAACTCAGGCATAGTAGTACAAGGAGCTGTCAGTCACTTGCTAAAATGTTTTGCAAAAGTAGAGGACTGCAAACACAGAAGCCTGCCAACATGCATTGATTTGCCAACTCTACCATCAAGTATTCTCATAAAGATGAATAAGAGTTTCAGCAGTGAAAATAATATAAAAATAAGCAATGAAAGGACAGGTCATTGTGTTGTACCTCACCATAGTCATAAGCTCCCAGAGAGAGCTACCAGGACCAGGTGGGACAGGCAGGGGTGTAGCTGCAGGGAGGATATTTGGTGTGTGACACTACCCATATGCATTCTTGACTTGATAACTGGGTCTGGGGGCCTAGAGTCGGGTTTGCTATGTCTGTGTCTGTTCCCCTCATCATTCTCATTTTACTAAGAGCTCTTACCTTGTTCATTTTTTGGAGTGTCAACTTAAATATAAATACTTACTGGTTTACCAGTATAAATAATAAATCTGCACCCATATAAGGGCTCCTTGACTGGGTGCAAACTTACTACAACAAATGATTTACAATTAGTAACTGAGGGACACAAACAAACACTGCACTAACACTACTATTACCAGTGGTAGAAACCAACTGAACAGTTGATTGGTGGTGTATGAGCTAACCAGGGATCCAGCCACCACCATCTCTTACACAGAAACAACCAAATGTTGTCCAATAACTACATTTAAACAATAAACTAAGCACTCTATTCATATCCATCAAGTATGTCATAAATAATAAATAAAGCATGCAGTGTATATACAAAAATATCAGTTTCTCCAGTTGAACAAAATACAAGATGATTGGATGTGAAGATAAATCCAATTTCTTATTGACAATTCAACTGTACTTGAAATTGATTGTAGTCTGAATAATTTATCTTTATATTGTAGCAGACATGTTTCGTTCTTTCAAAAATTTTCAAACCTACAAATAAATTTGCATAAATTTCACATTATACATATCTTTACAAATATCAACGAAAATACCCAAGGTATGTAAAATTAGAAATGGACGTACACAGGTGCACAGGTTACAGCAAAATCACCTAATTGAACTGAACCATTGATATATCACTTTCCAAATAGTACTTTGTTATATAAATCTGTATATCATATATATATATAATAATATATTTACATCAGACCATTTTATTGACCATATCAAAGGAATAAGGGAAGTATCTTAAATTACATATGATGGGTTCTGCAAAACAGCTCATAGCCCTGGACTGGAAATCCCCCTCTGCTCCTCCAGGAGCATCCTGGTTTACAAAGCTTTGGCACACTCTGGCAATGTAGTAATTGACTCATAAACTGTCCTTCCAGACACCTCTTGTAGACTATATGTCCCAACTAGAATATCTATGCTTTCAAACTACCCAAACTTCATGTCCTCCACAAGTATGACTAGACTGGAAAGTCTTGGGTGCACCTTCGCTTCCACCGATGGGTCACACCAGTGGGGACACCCTAGACCCCAGGGCAACTCCATCGCCCTTTTACCCTACTTCCCCTTAACATACCTGCCATTACTGCTTCACGGCTGGAGACTTGCTGGTCATGTTTAGTTCTCCTCCCTCCCCCTTTCTTTCTCTGTTCTCCTTTTAAATAGTTTACCTTTTAGTTCCTGCACAGAAGCACAGGTGTGAGGTGCCCCGCATACCTTTCCTTGGTAATCCTCACCCACCACCCAGACATAGAATAGAATACAAGGGCTTCAAACGCCGCTCTGACTTGGAAGGAGTTTTGCTGGGCGGGTATCTCCCTACTTCACATCATGACACACAATATGCCTCTCAAGGTTGCACTCTGACATTGAAAACGCTCACATGCTCCCTATGGTTGTCTGGCTGACCCTCTGCCATGGCTCTGCTATCGTATTGTCTGAATTGCTTGTGAACAAGGTGCCTCTTCTCTTGTACCTTGCACTGGTGTGATGTATTGCTGTAACTTCATGAAAACTTAATAAAACAGATTTTGAATTTAAAAAAAAGAATAAGGGATGAGAAACAAACTGATATGTGAACAGCCTAATGGATGAAAATAAACCCCCGTACAACTCTTGGCAAAATTATGCATTCATAATATAAATTTAAATATCCATATTATAACAAATGCATTCCAAGTTACAAGACATGCAATTACAATAAAAGTAACCCCCTGAATACTGATATGTACAACAAAACCAATAATGATATAAAACATGTACAAAACATATATGTTATCAATGAATCCTTCAAAGTTTCAGTCTCTGGTCGACAGAATCAATATCAATCACCTTTATCTATTCTTATCCTTCTACAAGCAGAATTTCAACAAAATCATAATTTAGAATAGCCAAAAAAATCAAACAATATTCGAATACAAGTTGGATGGCATCTTGAAACATCCCATGCAATTAGCAGTAATATGAAGTACATTTAAGTGCACTGGTTATATAATACAATAATGTCCACTATGGAATGTGTTCTTAACATTTATCAAAAAAGGGACACTTAATTAATCCAGCATCACAAATATATTGTCAAACATTGTGAAATATGCATAAAACATCAATCACACGCTCATACATCATGCGTACCTAATGCATAAGGGGCCGCCATCTTACAATGGATGTAATTACTAACTACATTGGCTAATACTGTACCTCCAAAAAATGATACACAAACATTCAGTTAAGTGAAATTGTAGTTTAACTCCAAATGCCAACATTTGTACTAATTCCTGGTGAACTCTCCAAAACACTTTGTCATAACTGTCAGATATGGTCAATATTTAAGCGGGTGCTATTCTAAAAAAAAAGGGTCCGATTTATAAAAAATAACTATCTGTTATCCAGTACAGTGTCTACTCTATTGCTCTATTGCTGTCTATCATTGTCTACATGAACAAGTTCCATCTCCTAGAACAATGCAGTCCATATTATAACTGTCGTTATTCGGACGAAGTGTGAAAATAGGCACCATATGGTAAAATGCAACGCTAGTTACATTAAATATGTGGCACCTTAGCATTGATTCGATATCTTATTCTAGCATGGCTTGCACCATTAAATAAAGCTGTCTCTTTTTGTTTTATGATGGACTTTGTAGATACAAAGTGAGTGCTGAGTTTATTGTGCAAATTTACTAATTTTTTTAAATGTATAAACAATACACAGTACCGTACAGTACAGTTGTAGGCCTGGAAAGCTGTGCCAGTTTTAGGTTTCCAAGTTTGATACTGGCAATCAAACACACAGAAGGTGATGAGATGAATACTTGTAACAGTCTAACCAGGGACAGTTGTTTGTGGTATCATTCAAAACCATTGTTTTTCACCCACTATGTCTCTCTAGATAGAGGGCCAATCTAATGCAAATGTGTACTGGCCCTGTTCGGCATGGAAACATTCCATTCCAAACCTTGATCCTCTCACCCCTCTACCCAGCTGTCCACTCTTATTTTAGCGAGGAAATTTGAGATTAAAACCCTCCCCGAATCTCACTAACTAAGCGGCACCCTAAATATATTAAAACCTACCACACTACACAACCAACACTTAAACTACAACGTTAAAACTACAACATACCATTAACTTAATAAGCCATAAAAACACTAGGCTCTCCTAACTTTAGTAACCATAAACTTCCTCTCAACCACCAAATCCCCAAAAAGTAACTAAAAGTACTCTTAACTGATCCATAGAGCAGCAGCCGAGAACCGCGGCTGACAGGTATAAGGAAATTCTCAAAATGATGTGAATAGTTAAAAAAAGGAAGGTAAAGGGAAATAAAATAGCCTCTAAATGAAAATAAAAAAAGACTACCTATCCACATAGAGCTCAATGTGTATTAAAAAATAAAATGTAAAAATAAAAATTGTTTAATAAATGTTAAAAATGTAACAATTGTTTTGAAATATGGATAAAATAAAAGGTGTAGTACATTAAAAAGTACAATGCAAATATATATTACAATTTATACTACATAATAATATATAGTAAAAATATATGTGTTTGTAAAAATGTATGAAAAAGGTCACAGTAAAAAGAAAATGGTTATAAAAATATTTATTGAAAACATATTAAGAAAAGGACAATATGCTTAAATGTAAGACACATATGTGAATTGCTTTGTTTAAAAACTGAAACTGTAAAGATATACTGGGAAAATACCAAAAATATAAATGTATATATTTATTTTAATTTATGTAAAGACACATTACTAAAAATTCATGTAGAGTAAAACACTTTTATAAAAAGTAAAAATATATTACAATGTATAAAATTGGTACTTAAGTTCTAAAAATAAAACTTGTGTTTCAAAAGCAGTGCATAACATGTATTTCTAATAGCAAAACAAAAGTACACTCCAACCAGGACTCGAGTCAGGGTACCACACGAGTGGACGGCGTTCCCCCACTTATTTTACTGGGTGGACTCAGTCCCTCCTGCCAAACAGCTGGACTTCACTCTTTGGCCTCTCTGGGACGAGGAGCTTTAAGAAAATAGATACAGGTTGACCAAGTGGCCGTGCACGTTTAATGGAACAAGCCCACTTCCTCCAGGGACACACTAACAAGCATAGCTAGGGCCTGAGCCAGGAGTTTCATACAGTCTAGAATTGTGGCTGCGGGACAAACATCTGGATGGAAACCCGAGGCCCTACCTCCGTGGAGAAGCCCACAACTAGACAGCTTCATGAGTATGTTCTGCTTTTAAATCTGTCCATGTCCGTTGCTCTCTCTTCAGCCATATCTTGCCCCTTATTTCCCCAACCCGATGGGGCAAGCCACCTTTCGTGACGTCACTTCCTGTGGTGATGTCTCTTCCGGTGACAGCGTCCCCCCACTTCTTTTTTTAGGACTTGTGCCCTGACTGCCACCAACTGTCCTTACCTATACAATTGAAGAGCAATGAATTCACTATATTGGTGAAAACATTGCACACTGAGGGGATAACATTTAATATTGCAATTCCAATGTAAGATACGTTGGGGCAAGCACTGAACACTGAATTTCTATTCCTTCTCAAATCTAAGCTACATTGGGAAAGTGTTGGACATTGACTGGGTTACATTTCCTTTTCCCACTTCAGTCTAAGCTACATGTGCACATGTGTTGGGTACTGAAGGGGGTAACATAAACTATTCCCACTCCAATCAAAGCTACATTAGTGTTGGATACTAATGTGAAGTGTGGGACATGGAAGGGGGTACATTTACCATTCCCGCTCCAGTTACATTAGGGAAAGCGTCGGACAGTGAAGAAGTTAGATTTTCTATTCCTTTCCCAATCTAATCTACACTGGGAAAACTGTTGGACACTGAAGGGCTTACATTCATTATTTCCACTCTAATGTAACCTACATTGGGGAAAGCATTGGACATTGAAGTGGTTACATTTGCTATTCCCTCCACAATAAAAGCTACATTAGGGAAAGTGTTGGACAATAAAGGTATTAGATTTACCATTGCCACTCCAATCCAAGCTACATTGAGGATAGTGTATGACACTTAAGGTGTTACATGTGCTATTCAAGGTAAATTACATTAAGGAAAGAGTTGGACAGGAACAGGGGTAGCTATTCCCAGTGCAACATAAAATGTATTGGTGAAAGCATTGGGCTTTGTTCTTGTGACCCCCAACTTCTGTAAGTATTAAGTAGCCCAGAGCAGAAGGCCAGATGAAAGTGTAAAAAGTTTTTAACTCCTGGGGAGGAGGGGGTAAGAGCAGGGGAGGTAGACAGAGAATGGAGGAGGGAAGAGGAGGGGAGGGTGAGAGACACAGCATGGTAAGAGGAGGGAGGGGTGACGGGGACACAAACCGGTAGACGAGTCAGCGCTGCGTCCAAAGTCCAGTAAACTGTGATCCCAGGGGAAGTGGTATAATTTCCCCATCTCTGTTGCGAGAGGCTCCCTATACACAGTGGACTCTCTCCGAGGGGTCTCTGAGACTCCAAGGCCTACATACTGGATCCTGAGAGGGAGTGCTTTGGCAAAGGGGTGCCGTACCATACCTCAACTGTGAGTGGCTCTCTAGGCACTGTGGACTCTCTCAGTGGGTTTGCTGAGACTCCAGAGTATAAATATTGGATCTTTCCCCAACAAGGGGAAAAGGAGTGCTTAGTCAAAGAGCACAAAAGGACAGGGGGCTAGGCGGTGTAGCAGGCAAGGGGAAAGATTCAGGTGAGAGGGGATAGTAGTAAAGGAAGTAGGACAAAGAAAGGGTTCTAAATGGGGACAGAGATAGATAGGAGACAGGGAAAAAAGCAGAGTTACATTAATACGATGGGGGGGGGGGGGGCGAGACAGGGATATGGAGAGAAAAACTGTGCCCAAAGTCCGGCTGGATAGGTGACGGTCTTAATTTCTGTGAAGCCCTGGCTACTGCATACCTCTGTCAAGCCATTCACTTTTTTGCTCCCACAATCTTACCCCATGGCCTCCTTTCCTACCCCACTCCTACTTTTTCATATTTTTTTTTCATTACTGTTTTGATGACCCGATAACTGCACACTGCTACAAGGCCACTCACGTTTCCCACAAAGCACAGAATACTTTATATTTTTTAACTTGCTGAACTTTGCATAGAACTTCTGCCATGAAAGCACAGCTCACTTCATCAAAAGCTTTTTCCACATCGAGGGAGAGGAGTAAAGCTGGCTCCTCGCCCTATCACGTTTTTTCAAATATGCAGGTCAATCCGCGAATGTTGTTGGACTTTTGATGGTTGCGAATTAATCCAGCCTGGTTTAGCTTTTTGAGGCTTGGGAGCAGGGGATATAGGCACAATGATAGTATTTTTGTGTAGATTTTCGTATCTGCATTGAGAGAGCATTCTGTCAGATCTTTGCCTGGCTTGGGGATTAGGGATATCTCTCCTTCCCTCATGGTGGGTTTCAGGCCGGTGTCAGAGGTGAAGGAGTTGTATAGCAGGTGCAGGTGTTCCTGTCGTGCTGGTAACAATGCTTTGTAAAATTCCCGAAGTAGACCATCCAGCCCTGATGTTTTGCCAGTGGGCAAAGCTCGGATCACTCAATGCAATTTTCATGAGTTGTTCCCCCTGCAACCCGAATGTCTGCAAAAGGGGATAGCTCCATATTGTATGCATTAGGTTCGCCCTCTCACCACCGCCCCGCAGGCACCTGTCATCATTTATTTTACCCATCTTGTATAATACCAATCTTGTATAGTAGGCCCAGTGTAGGATCTTAAATTGAACAAGGGGGAATCTCTCTTTAATAGCTACTTCTTTAAGGTAGCGGCCTTCTTCTGCCCAATCCGATTGTTCTATAACTCCTCAATCTTGTGCCCATCTTGCCTTCAATGCAATGCATCCAGAAGGCGTTGACAATTCACTATTAGTGTTTGGTAGATTTGTAAGATAGTGTGCCTATGCAGTGGTGACATCAGAATTCTAAATTGCAACAGTGTCTCATCAGCTAGATCTGCAAGTAAATCTGCATACTCCTTCATCATCTTTCTCACTTGCAAATATCTCAGGAGTTGGCCATCAGCATCTTATAGCAATTTTGTAGTTCTGCGAAGGGCACAAGCTCACCCTTATCCCAGACATACCCCACTTTGGACAGGCCCAATAGGTTCCACAGTTGGTGTGCCTCTAAGCCCTTTATCTTTGCCAGGATGTCTGCTTCCCACAGTGGCATTTCCAGTGTTAATCTCTCCTCCCATCCCTTTGCCCACGTTGCTGCCTGCCATATTTTGAGGACTATTGTAGTCTGTGTCGGGATAGTTCCCTTTGCCCTTCTGTAAGCCATCATGGTCATTTCTGACTGGGTTGCATAAGTCGGCTCGACTCGAAGGGTATTGTGAAGAGGAACAGGGAAATTGGACACCCCTGTCTGCTTCCCCGTCCCAGAAAAAAACTTGGTACAGCCTGTTTCATTTACTCATTCCCACCTCACTGTTGGACTGCCCTCCTGTGTCAGGGTTCCGGTCCGTAGCCTAATTGGGAGATAAACTACAATTCCCAGGAGGCTTGGGTCGGAAGGAGGGAAGGCGCTGAGTATTTCTACAATGGACGCATGCCGGCTGGCGTGCGTAATTCTATCCTGTTCCGGTTATTCTGGCCATTTGGCTGAAAGGCTTCTTCACTTTGCATGCGGCTGCTCTCTCAAGTCCCAGGGAGAACTTTTCCGTTGTCCCTGGGAGAGCTGAAGATAGACTCTCATCTATTACTTGTAATCAAGTTCTTGGCACATGCGGGTGTCCATGGACTGACTGCAGCTTCCTCCGCATGATTCCTGGATACCAGCTCCCTACCTTCTAGGTCGGTGGTACTGTGGAGGGAAAGGAGTCTTGTTCCCAGATTATCTATTCTGGGTGGTTGGTTGTTTTGTTGGCTCAAGACTTTCCAGGAGGTTGGGAGTTGGACGGCCTGAAGTAGGTACCACCTCCCTTTCGTACTTGAAGTCTTCCAGTTAGAGAGTTACTTGGTATTTGAATGTACTTTCATTTTCACAGGAACCAAGGAGGTTCTGTGATTTACTATGTACTTGGAAGGATGACAATGGAAACGGAGTATTAATTCTCTTTTTGTTCTTGTCTATTGCTCATTTGAATTGACTATTCGTAAGAAGGCTTCCTCACTCCCTTTACTTTTCAAGGATCTATTGACTGTGATTAGGAGACATGAACAAACATTTTGCTATTCTTTAAGCCTTTTATTTTGGTGGAAACCACTTTCACGATTTTTGTTTTCTTTTCAAATTTAATATGGACGAAGCTGGTATGTAGGAGTGTGTTTGGAGATCAATGTATTTATGCTTTTGGAGGAGATGAAGATGTATTGATCTTGTGGTTTAATTCTATAGGTGGATCTATTTGGGATGTGGTAACGCACTTCAGAATCAGAGATTTGATTGAAGAGACAACTGCCTGGTTAAGGTATAGCTCAGTTTAGTGAGACTATATGAGTTTAGTTATTTATTGGAGAGTTGATTAACCAGTGTTGTGTTCTCTCTCTACATGTATCCTATTCCCAGATGTTCCTATCCTATTCCCTTCCCTCGCTTGATCGCCCAAATACTCTGGGGTATAATTTCAGAGTTAGGGATGTCAAGAGGTGGTGAATCTTTGTGCATCACTCAGATTCTGAGGAGTACTCATCTATGGTTCTTGAGAGCCTTACACCAGAGTATCCCTTCCATCACATAACATGTGCATTTGTAAAGCGCATGTTCACTCAAGGGTATCTTGGCACTGATGTTTATTGTTACCCAACTCAATGGTACTCATTTTACCAACCATAGAAGAATTAAAGGCTGAGTGGGCTTTCCAGGATTTGAACTTTGGACCGTAAGGTCGAACACAAGCCCCTACAGTGGACACATTAGTCCACAAAGCCACCAGACCCAGCAAATCAGACAAAGATTCCTGGGCAAATCACTGATTGTTGGGTGCCATCTTTGCTTGAACATCACCGCCTCAGAGCTGGGTGCCGAGGGTGAGAATCAGGATATTTTCCACGTTCCCGGTGCTTCCTGAGGTGCCTTAACTGGCTATTGAGATCTGTATTGGATTCCTAATCTTGTATGAGCTATTGTTATTAAGGGTGGGAGAAAAATTCCACTCTGCCAGTGGAGTTCGCAGAGTTTTGCCCACTCTGTGTTCTGCTTTGAGCGTGGAGTTCCAGCAAAAACCTTCACCAGCTGCTGCTTGGCCCAATTTTTCTCGCACATGGCTCATCAACAGTAAGTTGCAGAGTGCGAATTACCCTCCCCAGTGTGATATTCGGACACTAGAATGCCTCCCGGTGAGATTCTCAATGCAGGAGGTCACGGCAGGTCTCCGCTGTTCGCATTGAGAAAGCTGCTGTTCGAGTAGAAAATCTACTCGAGCATCAGAAAGAAGCTGGGCCTTCTGGTGCGCAACATGATGCCATTTGTGCTGATTTTACAGTGCGAAACAAAGGCCTGTTGCTAACAATCAGTGCGAACAGCACAACACAACGAATTCCACCCACTTGCGGAACTCTGCAGAATCTTGCAGAGTTTTTATTTAACCCTGCAGAGTGAAACTCTGTGAGTTCCACCCACCCCTAATTGTTATATTAATGACTCCACTTCTAATGTATATTTTGCCTTTATTAAATATCCTGCACACATGGAGTATAAAAAAGATTGCTCTATTCATATTTGCTGTAATTATAGGGAAATATTGGGGTGAACCCCAGATGCCTTAACTACAAAAGCTTCATGGGCAGGAAATGCAGATTGTACCAACAGAGCAAGACTCAAGGAAGGAGAGGCCCCAGAAGGTATTCAGTGTATCGTGAGGTTTGGGGAGCAGGAGACCCCAGATGGTTTGAGAAGAGCTGAGAAGGGTAGACTGAAGAGATTAGAATGGATACCGAGATCCCAGAAGAAAAGTGTTAATTAAATACCTTCTCCACCTACTAAAAGAGAGACTCAGAGGGGGGAGGCACTAGATAGTCCACCTGGGAGTAATGTGAGACTCAGGGAGGAAGAGATCTCAGATATCACATTGTTATTCAACCATCCTCTAAGCTTGCAATTAAAATGCCACTTGCGGACAGGGAAGAACTATTCAAATAGCACATAGATGCTGGAGTTGGTGGGCCATCCTGTGCTCATATCTGGTTTGTTTTTTTCTTAACAAAGAGAATGATTTCTGTCACCAAGTCATTGAGGCATGACTTACGTAATCCATCCATTCATGGGCATGATGTTTAGGGAACCTGCTTGCCTCCTCTTAAGAGGAACATGTTCTGTGTAACAGCTGTGTATATTTGAAACAACATCTTGCACTCCACATGATAGTCTAGCTTTTTTCTCAATAATTGTAAAGATTCTGATGCTTTTTACAATATCTTCCTCTTGTACTTTTACATTTCACCAGCTCTCTTTTTCATTTGCGATTATACTTGATACTGTATTTCAATGTAACCATGTTATGTGTCATGTGTCGCTGCAAAGCACTCCTAAGAGTAAACATTTTCAACCAAAGAGTTGACAAACAAACAATTCAGGAACACGCTCTTCCGCAATATAAAAAATGAATCAATGAATACCCACTCTTCAACCTTCTCTTACTGATCCTGTGCCTTTGAACGTGCAAATGCTTCTACACACCACTAATTCCAACTACTCTGGGCCTAATTCACAAAGGTAAATGTTCACGCTTGGATAAGCTTCCGATTTTTCCATTTGAAAATCTTCCTCAGCATCTTCAGGGTATGGAAACATGAGGTGGTGACGGCATTGGCTTGTGTGGTCATGTCAAGTTTGCTGTTGATGAAAATCCCGAGGTTCTTGGTGTGGGTGTCAGTCCTAGTTCTTTTGTCCACCAGGTGGAGTCCCAAAGTGAAGTGCTCTTCCCGAAGATGACGATTTCAGTTTTGTCTGTATTCAGCTTTAGACAGCTGGTGTTTATCAAGTGGGCAATTTAAGTCATGCAGGCATTACATTTGATCCAGGTTCTAGGCGTCTTGTCCATGAGGGAGAGAATGAGTTGCTTGTCATCAGTATAGGAGAGTGCGTTGATGTCATGAGAGTGTATGATGTTGGCTAGAGGGATCATGTCTGAATTGAATAGGGTCCAGGCTCAGGGAGGATTCTTGTGGAAATCTGCAGTTAAGATTGTGGGAATCTGAAATGTACGGTGCAGGCTGACTGACTGTGTCCTTCCAATCAGAAGGAGCAGATCCACTGGAGTAGGTGTCCTTGGATTCTGATGTTGTGTAGATGTTGGATAAGGATAGGGTGGGAGACCATGCCAAATGCTGTGGAAAGGTCCAGGAGGAAGAGGTCCTCTGTGCCTACTCTGTCCAGAGTCATGTATATGTCATCCTTGGTGGTGATTAGGGCAGTTTCTATGCTGTGGTTAGATCTAAAACCAGACAGAGTGGTGTTGAGGAGTTGGTGGTCGTTGAGGTCGTTGAGGCATCAGTTGATGATTTGTCTGGGAAAGGTAGCAGGGAGATCGGTCTGTACTTGACGAGCATTGAAGTGTCCGCAGAGCATTTCTTTAGCAATGAGAGGACACGTGTGGGAAGGTTGAGGATGTTATATAGGCATTCAGAATGGGTGTGAGCATGGCTGTGATGAGTTGCAGTCCTCTGGAGAAGGCATGGTGGGGCGTGGGTACATTTAGGCCACTTAGTGGATTGACTACATGGTGGTGCCAGTTTCTTTTGGGAACTTGACCACTGCCGTCCTGCCAGCATATTACAAGGTCTCTCTCCAACATGGTTTTCATGGCAGTTCCATCGTCATGAAAACCGTAACAGAGAGGAAACAAAGGGGGCCCTACAGAGCCTCCTGGTGTCTCACATCATGTGGATGCACACAGGGGGACACAACATGTGCCCCCTTTGTGCATGCACACCAGTTCCTGCACCACATGGACTTTAAAGTCCATGCCGTGCAGGAACTGCTTTTGTCGTTTTCATTGCGGTACCCCTTTTCTGAGGCACCACCATGGGAGGGAACATCAAACAAATGCCCTCCAGACTCGAAAAACACTTGTAATCTGGTGGATAGCCCGACTATGAGTTTGGCAGAGCGGCAGCGAGGCAGACCGGCCACCACACCGCCAAACTCGTAATGAGGCCCTTAGTGTTTATGACCTGCGCTCCATGATGGTCAGATTCAAATTACGCCTATATTCCAGTCTACCACAATCATTGACTGTTTTTGGCACTTTATGCTTCTTACAGCTATTCCTACTTAAATCTTTAAAAGTTCATACTTCTGGTACCTCCTATGGTCTTTTTGTTGTTTCTGTATCATTTTGTTTATTAAAGTGTACTCTATTTTTTAACTTTGGTTTGGGATTTTATTGTTTTGCATTTCAACTTTATTAATGCTTTGCTACAGAATAAATATTTTACATACTGCTCTATGGCAAGCCTGTCTGCTCTGTGCCATGTTACCAGGAGTTGAGCTCATGGTAATGTAGTTGTGTTTAGGATTCACCTTTACAAGGGTTGTGATTATTCACGGAGATAGGTAGTCATTCGCCCCAAAAATGAATACAATTTCTTACACTTTTCCTAAAACCTTTTAGGATAAACACTGCCTGAAATGGCCAGGTACTGTCTGGTACTGAGCATAGTTTCTTGTGTATTGCAGAGCGCCACACCCTTATGGTCCCTATCAGACTCCGTAGTCTAGTGGCATAAGTGGCTGTGTGTGGTTAATAAAATTCATGACAGTATGAGTCAGTTAACGGTTGCATTCTAGAGAATAAAGATGTGTAATACCGAGCTCCCTGTGTGACTTGATTCATTTACATGCTACCGGGTTGGAGAGAACACTACAACTGTGGATGAGTAGTGGCTACTTAAAACTTGCAACCCGAAGAGTTGGGAGTGCTCTCCCAGAGAGTTTACTGAAGTCCAGCAAATTGCTAGTGCATGCCACGTGCACCTCGGTTGAAGTAACGAATTGACGGTTGGCGTATGTGTGGTCAAAGCCCAACTCCAGTCAGTATGAGAACTTTGAAGAAAGGGAAGGGCCCAAGGAAAGTTTAATTTATCGTCGGTCAGATTGTTACTAATACGACCGAGATATGAAGAGCGACAACACAGCCTTCCACAGAGTTGCCACTCGTACAGTGCGAAAACTTCAAAGGCAGTATGAACCAGGTACAGAAAGCACAACAAACAGCAAGGGTGAGAGAATGCTGAGAGCAGAAGTTGATGAGCAGAGAGAAGTACTAAAAGGCAGAGGTCAACCAGGTGTATGAAAGTGTGAAGGAACGCCAAGTGTGGCACACCTCAGAAACAAGAAACAATCATCTATTTCCATCTAGGGTAAAGAGAGTTATCCGACCTCAGCACCAGGCACAGCAACCCAGGCACGAGCACTGGGTTGTGCTTGTGAGGCTGTCGAATCCTCCCAAACTGACAAAAGTCTGTGAATGCCGATCGGAATAGTGCAATTTCTCAGCTCTTCCATGGCTGCCAAAAAAACAACATGATACCTTCCTAAAATCAAGATTATGGGATTTTTTAGACCAGTGCACAGCTCAAGATAAGTTGCATTTGAAAAATAAAAGTTCATGTATTCAGGTAGGTGCTATTGCGCAGCTCCAGTCTACGCCAATATTTATATGGGAGATTTCGAGCAAGCAAACATTTGGTCTAAGCCAGAATGGACTGACAATCTAAAAATGTATGTACGATACATTGACGATCTGGTTATTCTTTGGAAGAATACTAAAGAAAACTTAGAAACAGTTCTCAACACCTTAAACAATGTCAATGACAGAATCAAATTCACTTGGAACATTCAAGTTCAGACCATCACGTTCTTGGATGTCAAAATAACACTTAAAGACAATCAATTAATCACTGACATTTTCAGGAAATCCACAGACCGTAACAATACCCTCCACTATACCAGCTTTCATCATCCATCCTTGAAAAACCATTTACCCAGATCACAATTACTCAGAGTCAAACGCATCAATTCAGACCCCATCACTGCTGAAATCCGTATCAATGAAATGACAGAAAGATTTCTTGCGAGAGGATATCCTAATAAAATTTTGGAATCTGCTACAAGATTTTGTACAACCGATGAACCGTCAAGAGATTCTCAATAAATCCAGACAAAAACCCAAAAGCGACCGCATGGTTGTAGTTGCAAAGTTTTCAAATGTCAGCACCACCTATAAGAACATTGTACTTAAACATTGGCCACTTTTACAACTAGAGCCTGATTTCAATGACATATTCAAGTCTCTACCACTGTTTGCCTACACCAGGGGGAAAAACTTAGGAGAAATCCTCAAACAATCCAAAAAACCGGTTCATCAATCTCGCGGCACGAGACCATGTAACAATTGCAACAATTGTAATAACATAATACCAGGCACTGATATAACACACCCCATGAAAGGACATAAAATCCATCTACAAGTAACTGCCACATGTGATACCAGTAATTGCATTTATCTCTTAAAATGCCCGTGTGGAAAAACTTATGTGGGGAAAACCGAGCGAAAAATGAAAATTTGCTTAAACGAACACAAGTCAAATATTCGCACCGCGAATCAGAAATCTACAGTAGCCACCCATTTCAATGAAATTAAACACACTATTTCTCAGTTGAAGTACACCATTTTGGAAACTGTCGACAAGGTTGAGGGAAGAGACAATAACAAACATTTACTTCAAAGGGAAAATTACTGGATTTATAGACTACAGTCCATGAGACCTTTTGGTCTCAATGAACGAATCGAATTCTCGTGCTATCTTTAAATACGATTTATTTATATGCCCTTTGCGGGTTTGCTAGTTCTGTACATTCTTCTTGTTGTTCTTTTCAACCTGTTTGTTTTTGTGAATACTCATGACCAGCACCTTTTGTTTACACAGTCATTTCCTATGTTTCACCCCAGACATGTGATCTAACATCTATATTTTTATTTTACCCCAATATTTTCACATTTATTCATTCATTTTTCCATTTCACCCGTCTACCCACAGTGTTTTATTTTGTTTTATTTCATCACCTAACGTACACATCTATATTTCTATGAGTCTTTCGTCTGACTCTATGCTCATCACGTGACCGCTCTAACAGCCCATTTTAAACACTTCCGCGTTTACCGCGGTAACACACAACGGAGTTTTCTAACCGACGTGTATCCAACCCACCACCATCGGTAACTTAACGAGCACTTTTGCATGTTCCTAATCGGCAACCCTTAATTTGACACCACGAGTTCACATTTTATAATTTTTCAAGCCTGTTCGTTTTTTTGGGGAAATGACTTGACCCGTTTGTTTATTTACCATGCTCACTCCGTTTTCGGTTTTTAACCAGCACTCACCCATTGCCTGATTAACCCGTCTGCACCCATTTGTCACTTGTTATCCAGTTTCAGCTTTTTGGACACTGCACACTTCATTTAACTGCTCACCATTTAATTATGTAATACACATCTTCTTCAACATAGATCATACAGGTTTTGTATGTCGTTTTTTTTCTTAGATGCTCCCCGACGAAGGACTATTGTCCGAAATGCATTGGAGCAATATGTGGAGCAATATGTAAAAAAGTGGAATACATCATTGCCATGAATATGTGAATTAACATTATTCAGACTGAATACCATGGAATAAACACGTTTCTTTGATCATGAACACAATCATGTTTCTTTGAATGGTGAAGGCAAGAATCGCCCAACAGCGTGCCCCAAGGGATGCTATCAGTTCTCTGATCGCACTTCATACCTTCCTAAAATCACCATCCATTTTCGATGTTGCCAAGAAACATAATATTGTTTTGTGAACAACAGTGGTTCACTTAGACCATTAATCTCTTAAGTGTAAAAACTCATATGATCTTAGTGGTTTGACGACCAAACAATACATGGTACACCAGGATAAGCATAGAAGCAAGCCACTAAACAACGTTAAAATACAATTAATTTATTCATTGCATATTATTGAAACATGCTTGATAGTGTTATTTTTATATAATAAAAGAACAGTTTATTATATAAAAATAACAAAAGAAGTCACAACATCTTGCTGGAGGACCTTTTGACCTTCCGGAGGGCTATAAAAACATTCTTGTTTTAGCTGCCTCTTTTATATTTTCATCTTCTTGTTGTGTTATGCTCTACCTTGTCTCTGCGCCGGGACGCTCCTTGGCTGGAGTATCTGTGCGCATAATAAATTAATATAACATAACATAACATTTTGAGTTCATGCGTGTCTTTACATGTTCATTTATCACTGCATGTTCCTTTCACTCAACTGTGAGCACTAGATCATGACATACACTATCAATATGTTTCAATAATATGCAATGAATAAATGTATTTCATTTTAGCTTTGTCTGCTGGCTTGCTTCTTTGCTTACCCTGGTGTACTATGTATTGATTGGTCATCAACTTAACTAAGACCATATGGGCCTAATTATGAGTCTGATGTTCCTCGGACGTGGGGGGCGGCGGTGGCGGTCTCCTGACTGCCACATTATGACCTTTGTGGTAGCACTGCTCTGAGACCGCAGACTCTGCCGGGGAACCTGTTCCCTGGCGGTGGCATGGCAGTCAAGAGGCATCAATATGCTGGGTGGGACCACGGCGGCCCCGCCAAGCATATTACGACTTTCCTCACCGCCACTGACTTCATGGAGGTCTTTCCTCCATGAAAACAATGGCAGGAAGGAAAGAAAGTTGGCCCTACAGCGCCCCATTGTGCCTCACTCCATGTGGATGCATAAAGTGGGGCACAGCATGCGCCCCCCTGTGTGCATGCACACCCAGTTCCAGCATGGCAACGGCTTCACAGTCCATGCCGTGTTGGAACTTCCTTGGACAATTCCATTTTGGTGCCTATTTTATAGGCACTGCCGTGGGAACGCCAAAGAAATCACCCACCAATGCCTGGAAAAGTCATTATACAGCGGCCGTTGTCACTCAGGTTTGGCAGTGCGGTTGAGGGGTGGTCGCACTGCTGCATCTTCAAACTCGTATTCAGCCCCAATGTGTTTTTACACTTCTGAGATTAATGGCCTAAGTTTACCACTGATGTTTACAAAACAGTTAATTTTCCCAGGTCCTCTCAAATTGTGGGGTTCCCTTGTTTTATAATACATATATAAGAAGCAGAATATTGGTGCTAGATGGGTTATCTGGATTGAAGCTTTCGATGATTTAATTAATGCGCTGAAAGAAGCAGATGATGAAACAACCATTGAATAGTTAAAAAATTGAGCAGGTGAGAGAACGAAGGAAGTGACAAAGAAAATACCATGACGCGAAGAAATTTCATACCATCAAATTAAAGAAGTGTGTAATACCGAATTCAATCTGATGCAGAACGCCAACTATGAAAGGTAACATTTCAATCAAGAGCAACGGAGAGCTGGTGAAATGAGGGATGAGTTTATAGAAAGACTTGAAATGCTCATCAAACACTGTTAGTTCAAAGAGTTCAATGACTAAGAAGCCATTCATCTTATAGTCATGGATGGCTGCCTGTCTGATTCCTTTAGGCACCGAATTCAGAGAGAAATGCTCAGTGTGGAGCTTGTGCTCATGGCAGTCAGAGCTGAAGAACATGCCGAAAAACAAGTCGCTGACATAGAGGCCGAATGATCCCAGAGTGAATTGGCTTCGAGTATGAAAAGTAAGAAAAAACACAAGGTAGAAGGTCAGAAAGTGATGTCTCTGTTTTCGATGTAGCTTTTCCTTTCCACATGAAGGTAAATGTCCATTCCATTGGGCAGATATGTAAAGGCTCTGGGAGTGAGAACCATTTTGTAACAGTTTGCAGAGCGTAGGAAACAGCAAGTATGTCGCATCACAAAAACAAAATAGATGCCAGAAAGACCCAGAAGCATTCTAGTCATGCCCCCCAAAGTAACCAGCAACATCAGGTGAGGCAAGTAAAAACTGAAAGAGGCTGATTGTTATTTAAGTCTTCGTCAAGAGATTCTTCAATGCCACTGTTGAGTGACAGTGAAGAAGTTGGCTGTTTGATGTCAATAATGGCTGGTAAAAGACATGCACATGTTGGTTTGGCATCCCGAAAGAAAGAATCAAAGTCCAAAAACAATCAACAAGTGAAATCACGAAATTTCTTTGGACACTGTCACAAAATCAAACTAAAGGTCAATGGTTGCAACATATAATTCATTATAGACAGTGGTGCGTCGATAAACATCATGCCAGCCAAAAAATACAGTGAACTGTTTACGGTTTCCCATCTCACACCATCGAAAATCAACGCATACACGTGGGCAGCCTTGACACTATTGCAAAGTCAAGGTTCACTTATGGTAACTATGAAACATAAAAAGTCAAAGGAACAAGCCCAAATTCATGTCTTTCAGGGCACTTGGTGTAGAACTGGCTTTTTGGAGACCCCTCCCCACTAGGAGAGTCAAAGCCTGCGGTGCAGGGGACACCTAGAATCTATGGGTTCTTCTTGCTTAAATCATACATTACCAAAGAGACCAGGATAACTAGCTGTGGAGGGAAGTAAGTTATTTATTAGCTCGAGCTAAGGACAGGGTCCCAGAATGGTACAAAGACAATTCTAAGAAGACTGCTGCTTTACTCCGCAGCCTACACATATTTATAACGCTAGCCACGCCCATTTGCACAGTACAAGTTCCTTATTCAGATAAGTTCCTTATCTGACAAGTTCTTCGTCAGTCTTGTGTGGTGCAATCGTGGCCAGGGGACATCTGTCTCTGATTGCACAATGTACGCAGCCCCGTGCTTCCTTGTCCAACTGGTGTGGTCATGGGGCACAGCCTTGTGCTTCCTCTGTCAGTTGGTGTGGTCACTGGGCAGTTGGTGTGGTCACAGGGCAGCTGGTCGTGACAGGCTGAGTTACCAACAATGGACAGGATGGGGCTGAGTCTCTGGCACAACTGGGGGGGTGAGGCACACAGCCAGCTTCTCGGAATCGGCTCGACCACAAGGAGCAGGGAGGGTTGGGCAAGTTTTGACAGGGACGTGGAAAGCAATTCTTCACCAGGTTGCCGAGAGCATGGCAACACAAAAGGGAGTCATGTGGGTCATTTTAAAATTCAGTTCAACAGTCGTCAAGTGCCTGTCTACTCAGTTTCAGCACTGCTTTTGAAATGGGACTAATTTGTTTGAATTACAATATCAATGCTCATCACGACATGGTGTACCCGTTTCTGTCATTGCTTCATGAAGCAGGAAATTTTACAACAATGAAAGCACAGCTCCACATTAATGGAACATTAATCCTGTTGCTCAACTACATTGCTAAAACATGATATAATTGAGAGCCCTACTGGTCCAACGTCATGGGTGTCACGGATAGTGGTGGTACCTAAAAAGGAAAGTGGAGGGTCTGTGTGAATTTGTGTTGACATGCGTCCAGCAAACAGGACAATTGAAAGAAAACGACACCCAGATCCACACATTGCTGGTATGATTACTCAGTTGAAAGGTGCCAACGTATTTTTATGTCTTTAGCTGAACAAAGGATATTATAAGTTTGAATTGGAAGAAAATTGCAGGTACATTACTACCTTGTCAACTCATATTTGTTTGTTCAGATACAAAAGATTGAGTTTCGGAGTGTTTTCAGCAGACGAACGTTTCTAAGATGTCATTCGTCGCATTATACAGCCTGTCACGCATTTTTTCAATTACAGGGATGATATACTAGTATGTGAGGCCACATCAAAGGAGAATGATAGAGCCCTTACATAAGTGTGCCGCCTACTTGCTGATGCAGGTCTTAAGTTGAGAGCTGACAAGTGTGAGTTTCACAAATCAAGACTAAAATTCTTTGGGCACATTTTCTCAGACAGAGGAATGACTTCAGATCCAGACAAGGTTCAGGTTTTATCTTCTACCTCCCCTGCACAAGATGTAACCATGCTGCATTCTTTTCTTGGTAAGGCCAGCTACTGTTCCAGGTACAACCGGGACTTTGCTACTGTGAGTGCCCCATTGAGAGAAATAACGAAATGGAATGTTTCATTTCAGTGATCATAGGAGTTTGATCAAAGTTTCAAGACGATTAAGCATGCAATTGAAAATACTACTGAAAATGCTTACATTGATCCGAAATTGCATACAGAAATTGTTGTTGCCAGCCTATTGGGTTTGGGTGTGATTCTTGCTCAACATAGTGGACATGCAAATGCATGAAGGCGTATTGTGGCTTACGCAAGCAGAAACTTGTCACAGACTGAACAAGCTTACTCACAACCTGAGAAAGAAAACCTAACGGTTTTGTGGGCTTGTGAACACTTTTCTGTATGGGAAACATTTTGCCACTTGGTACTGATCACCAAGCACTTCTCACTATTTTAGACAATCCAAAGGTCAAAATGCCCCCTCACATTGAGAGGTGGGGGCTGTGACTACAAGAGTATGACTACATCATTGTGCACTGGCTGGGAAAAGATCAAAACCCTGCCCGCTACTTTTCTCGAGTGCCCCTTTAGTGTCTGGGTACCCTTTTAAAGTGACCAAGGCCTGTGTTAGCGTCATTGTGGAATCCAGCACTCCTGCAGCTGTGTCCATGGAGCAATTAAGTGCTGCGACCAATGCAGTTAGGAATATGCTCATCTTCAAAGACATTATTATGCATTAATCCTGGAGAACACATGCTCGACCTTTTGATAACAACAGTGAATATCAGAATTTCAAGAATGTGCGTGATGAACTGTCATTTACACAAGAAGGGATTATCTTGCGAGGGTCGAGAATTGTCTTTCCTGAAAGCTTACTACAGGGAGTCATTGAAGTGGCACATGAGGGACATCATGGAATTGTCACCACAAAGCGAGCCCTCTGGGACTGTGTTTGGTTTCCTCATCTGGATAAGCAAGTAGAGAGAGAGCTCCAAGTTTGTTATTTATATAACTGTTTGTCCCCCAGAACAACGGAGCATCTTTTGAACATGTAAGATCCTCAAAAACGCGTCTGGGAGAAAATTGCAGTTAACTTCTTTGGGCCCCTTGAAAATGGCAATTACCTCATGGTAATCACAGATGAGTACTACTGGTTTCCTGTGGTGGAAGAACTTTCCTCAATCACTCATGATCGAGTAAGGCATATTTGCAACCTGGGGTGTTCTGTCCATTCTAAAATCTGCCACTGTCCTACCGTTCAATTATCGGGAATGCAAAGACTTTCTTACTCATTTGAACATCAAGCATCAGAAAAGCACACCTCTATGGCCATAGGCTAATGGCACTGTTAAACATTTTATGAGCACTCTTAAGAAGCACCGCGCTGCGCTAGAGGGATATGAGGTTGTCAATTCTTCATTGTATTATTCTTTTTTCTTTAACAACGGGGGACATGTAATGTATTGGGTATCATGGAGTGCGGGATCCCTATGATCCCTAATGAACTCCGTAGTCTATGACGCGAGTGATTGGGTGTGAATAATACATTTCATGACTCAGTACAAGTCGTTAACAGTTACCCTATAGAGAATAAATATGTGTAATACTGAGCTCCGTGTGGGGCGTGATTCATTTACATGATAACAGGGATGGACTGGGAACCGAAATCGGCCCTGGCAAACAGCTTGAGCCACACAAGCTGACGAGCTCAGGTCACGCACCTACGCGCCTTGAGAGGTACCAGACCCGTTAATATTTGGCAGCCTGCACAGCAAACCCCGAAGGATTGCCTATACTCTGCTGATGAAGGACAATAATCCTGAAACACCGGTGTCCAGAGTTGGCCTGCAACTTTGCCTTTACACTTCAGACACTACGAAAAGTGCATCCGCTTAGAACTGCATTTACCATGATGCTCATGGGGTATACCCGCTGGTGGGTGGAGCAGAGTGCGACCTACGGGCTTTCACTTAAAATGGCTCCCTTGAGCCACACGAGCTGACGAGCTCAGGTCACGCACCAACGCGCCTTGAGAGGTACCAGACCTGTTAATATTTGGCAGCCTGCACAGCAAACCCCGAAGAATTGCCTATACTCTGCTGATGAAGGACAATAATCCTGAAACACCGGTGTCCAGAGTTGGCCTGCAACTTCGCCTTTACACTTCAGACTACGAAAAGCGCATCCGCTTAAAACTGCATTTACCATGATGCTCATGGGGTATACCCGCTGGTGGGTGGAGCAGAGTGCGACCTACGGACTTTCACTTAAAATGGCTCCCTTGAGCCACACGAGCTGACGAGCTCAGGTCACGCTCCTACGCGCCTTGAGAGGTACCAGACCCGTTAATATTTGGCAGCCTGCACAGCAAACCCCGAAGAATTGCCTATACTCTGCTGATGAAGGACAATAATCCTGAAACACCGGAGTCCAGAGTTGGCCTGCAACTTTGCCTTTACACTTCAGACTCTACGAAAAGCGCATCCGCTTAGAACTGCATTTACCATTATGCTCATTGGGTATACCCGCTGGTGGGTGGAGCAGAGTCCGAAAAACAGACTTTCACGTTAAATGGCTCCCTTGAGCCACACGAGCTGACGAGCTCAGGTCACGCACCTACGCGCCTTGAGAGGTACCAGACCCGTTAATATTTGGCAGCCTGCACAGCAAACCCCGAAGAATTGCCTATACTCTGCTGATGAAGGACAATAATCCTGAAACACCGGTGTCCAGAGTTGGCCTGCAACTTTGCCTTTACACTTCAGACTCTACGAAAAGCGCATCCGCTTAGAACTGCATTTACCATGATGCTCATGGGGTATACCCGCTGGTGGGTGGAGCAGAGTCCGAAAAACAGACTTTTACGTTAAATGGCTCCCTTGAGCCACACGAGCTGACGAGCTCAGGTCACGCACCTACCCGCCTTGAGAGGTACCAGACCCGTTAATATTTGGCAGCCTGCACAGCAAACCCCGAAGGATTGCCTATACTCTGCTGATGAAGGACAATAATCCTGAAACACCGGTGTCCAGAGTTGGCCTGCAACTTTGCCTTTACACTTCAGACACTACGAAAAGTGCATCCGCTTAGAACTGCATTTACCATGATGCTCATGGGGTATACCCGCTGGTGGGTGGTGCAGAGTGCGACCTACGGGCTTTCACATAAAATGGCTCCCTTACGCCACACGAGCTGACGAGCTCAGGTCACGCACCTACGCGCCTTGAGAGGTACCAGACCTGTTAATATTTGGCAGCCTGCACAGCAAACCCCGAAGAATTGCCTATACTCTGCTGATGAAGGACAATAATCCTGAAACACCGGTGTCCAGAGTTGGCCTGCAACTTCGCCTTTACACTTCAGACTACGAAAAGCGCATCCGCTTAAAACTGCATTTACCATGATGCTCATGGGGTATACCCGCTGGTGGGTGGAGCAGAGTGCGACCTACGGACTTTCACTTAAAATGGCTCCCTTGAGCCACACGAGCTGACGAGCTCAGGTCACGCACCTACGCGCCTTGAGAGGTACCAGACCCGTTAATATTTGGCAGCCTGCACAGCAAACCCCGAAGAATTGCCTATACTCTGCTGATGAAGGACAATAATCCTGAAACACCGGAGTCCAGAGTTGGCCTGCAACTTTGCCTTTACACTTCAGACTCTACGAAAAGCGCATCCGCTTAGAACTGCATTTACCATTATGCTCATGGGGTATACCCGCTGATGGGTGGAGCATAGTCCGAAAAACAGACTTTCACGTTAAATGGCTCCCTTGAGCCACACGAGCTGACGAGCTCAGGTCACGCACCTACGCGCCTTGAGAGGTACCAGACCCGTTAATATTTGGCAGCCTGCACAGCAAACCCCGAAGAATTGCCTATACTCTGCTGATGAAGGACAATAATCCTGAAACACCGGTGTCCAGAGTTGGCCTGCAACTTTGCCTTTACACTTCAGACTCTACGAAAAGCGCATCCGCTTAGAACTGCATTTACCATGATGCTCATGGGGTATACCCGCTGGTGGGTGGAGCAGAGTCCGAAAAACAGACTTTCACGTAAAATGGCTCCCTTGAGCCACACGAGCTGACGAGCTTAGGTCACGCACCTACGCGCCTTGAGAGGTACCAGACCCGTTAATATTTGGCAGCCTGCACAGCAAACCCCGAAGAATTGCCTATACTCTGCTGATGAAGGACAATAATCCTGAAACACCGGTGTGCAGAGTTGGCCTGCAACTTTGCCTTTACACTTCAGACTCTACGAAAAGCGCATCCGCTTAGAACTGCATTTACCATGATGCTCATGGGGTATACCCGCTGGTGGGTGGAGCAGAGTGCGACCTACGGACTTTCACTTAAAATGTCTCCCTTGAGCCACATGAGCTGACAAGCTCAGGTCACGCACCTACGCGCCTTGAGAGGTACCAGACCTGTTAACATTTGGCAGCCTGCACAGCAAACCCCGAAGAATTGCCTATACTCTGCTGATGAAGGACAATAATCCTGAAACACCGGTGTCCAGAGTTGGCCTGCAACTTCGCCTTTACACTTCAGACTACGAAAAGCGCATCCGCTTAGAACTGCATTTACCATGATGCTCATGGGGTATACCCGCTGGTGGGTGGAGCAGAGTGCGACCTACGGACTTTCACTTAAATTGGCTCCCTTGAGCCACACGAGCTGACGAGCTCAGGTCATGCACCTACGCGCCTTGAGAGGTACCAGACCCGTTAATATTTGGCAGCCTGCACAGCAAACCCCGAAGAATTGCCTATACTCTGCTGATGAAGGACAATAATCCTGAAACACCGGTGTCCAGAGTTGGCCTGCAACTTTGCCTTTACACTTCAGACTCTACGAAAAACGCATCCGCTTAGAACTGCATTTACCATGATGCTCATGGGGTATACCCGCTGGTGGGTGGAGCAGAGTGCGACCTACGGACTTTCACTTAAAATGGCTCCCTTGAGCCACACGAGCTGACGAGCTCAGGTCACGCACCTACGCGCCTTGAGAGGTACCAGACCTGTTAATATTTGGCAGCCTGCACAGCAAACCCCGAAGAATTGCCTATACTCTGCTGATGAAGGACAATAATCCTGAAACACCGGTGTCCAGAGTTGGCCTGCAACTTTGCCTTTACACTTCAGATTCTACGAAAAGCGCATCCGCTTAGAACTGCATTTACCATGAAGCTCATGGGGTATACCCGCTGGTGGGTGGAGCAGAGTGCGACCTACGGACTTTCACTTAAAATGGCTCCCTTGAGCCACACGAGCTGACGAGCTCAGGTCACGCACCTACGCACCTTGAGAGGTACCAGACCCGTTAATAATTGGCAGCCTGCACAGCAAACCCCGAAGAATTGCCTATACTCTGCTGATGAAGGACAATAATCCTGAAACACCGGTGTCCAGAGTTGGCCTGCAACTTTGCCTTTACACTTCAGACTCTACGAAAAGCGCATCCGCTTAGAACTGCATTTACCATGATGCTCATGGGGTATACCCGCTGGTGGGTGGAGCAGAGTCCGAAAAACAGACTTTCACGTAAAATGGCTCCCTTGAGCCACACGAGCTGACGAGCTCAGGTCACGCACCTACGCGCCTTGAGAGGTACCAGACCCGTTAATATTTGGCAGCCGGCACAGCAAACCCCGAAGAATTGCCTATGCTCTGCTGATGAAGGACAATAATCTTGAAACACCGGTGTGCAGAGTTGGCCTGCAACTTTGCCTTTACACTTCAGACTCTACGAGAAGCGCATCCGCTTAGAACTGCATTTACCATGATGCTCATGGGGTATACCCGCTGGTGGGTGGAGCAGAGTGCGACCTACGGACTTTCACTTAAAATGTCTCCCTTGAGCCACATGAGCTGACGAGCTCAGGTCACGCACCTACGCGCCTTGAGAGGTACCAGACCCGTTAACATTTGGCAGCCTGCACAGCAAACCCCGAAGAATTGCCTATACTCTGCTGATGAAGGACAATAATCCTGAAACACCGGTGTCCAGATTTGGCCTGCAACTTTGCCTTTACACTTCAGACTCTACAAAAAGCGTATCCGCTTAGAACTGCATTTACCATGATGCCCATGGGGTATACCTGCTGGTGGGTGGAGCAGAGTGCGACCTACGGACTTTCACTTAAAATGGCTTCCTTGAGCCACATGAGCTGACAAGCTCAGGTCGCGCACCTACGCGCCTTGAGAGGTACCAGACCCGTTAATATTTAGCAGCCTGCACAGCAAACCCCGAAGAATTGCCTATACTCTGCTGATGAAGGACAATAATCCTGAAACACCGGTGTCCAGAGTTGGCCTGCAACTTCACCTTTACACTTCAGACTACGAAAAGCGCATCCGCTTAGAACTGCATTTACCATGATGCTCATGGGGTATACCCGCTGGTGGGTGGAGCAGAGTGCAACCTACGGACTTTCACTTAAAATGGCTCCCTTGAGCCACACGAGCTGACGAGCTCAGGTCACGCACCTACGCGACTTGAGAGGTACCAGACCCGTTAATATTTGGCAGCCTGCACAGCAAACCCCGAAGAATTGCCTATACTCTGCTGATGAAGGACAATAATCCTGAAACACCAGTGTCCAGAGTTGGCCTGCAACTTTGCCTTTACACTTCAGACTCTACGAAAAGCGCATCCGCTTAGAACTGCATTTACCATGATGCTCATGGGATATACCCGCTGGTGGGTGGAGCAGAGTGCAACCTACGGACTTTCACTTAAAATGGCTCCCTTGAGCCACACGAGCTGACGATCTCAGGTCACGCACCTACGCGCCTTGAGAGGTCCCAGACCCGTTAATATTTGGCAGCCTGCACAGCAAACCCCGAAGAATTGCCTATACCTTGCTGATGAAGGACAATAATCCTGAAACACCGGTGTCCAGAGTTGGCCTGCAACTTTGCCTTTACACTTCAGACTACGAAAAGCGCATTGGCTTAGAACTGCATTTACCATGATGCTCATGGGGTTTACCTGCTGGTGGGTGGAGCAGAGTGCGACCTACGGACTTTCACTTAAAATGGCTCCCTTGAGCCACACGAGCTGACGAGCGCAGGTCACACACCTACGCGCCTTGAGAGGTACCAGACCCGTTAATATTTGGCAGCCTGCACAGCAAACCCCGAAGGATTGCCTATACTCTGCTGATGAAGGACAATAATCCTGAAACACCGGTGTCCAGAGTTGGCCTGCAACTTTGCCTTTACACTTCAGACACTACGAAAAGTGCATCCGCTTAGAACTGCATTTACCATGATGCTCATGGGGTATACCCGCTGGTGGGTGGAGCAGAGTGCGACCTACGGGCTTTCACATAAAATGGCTCCCTTGAGCCACACGAGCTGACGAGCTCAGGTCACGCACCTACGCGCCTTGAGAGGTACCAGACCTGTTAATATTTGGCAGCCTGCACAGCAAACCCCGAAGAATTGCCTATACTCTGCTGATGAAGGACAATAATCCTGAAACACCGGTGTCCAGAGTTGGCCTGCAACTTCGCCTTTACACTTCAGACTACGAAAAGCGCATCCGCTTAAAACTGCATTTACCATGATGCTCATGGGGTATACCCGCTGGTGGGTGGAGCAGAGTGCGACCTACGGACTTTCACTTAAAATGGCTCCCTTGAGCCACACGAGCTGACGAGCTCAGGTCACGCACCTACGCGCCTTGAGAGGTACCAGACCCGTTAATATTTGGCAGCCTGCACAGCAAACCCCGAAGAATTGCCTATACTCTGCTGATGAAGGACAATAATCCTGAAACACCGGAGTCCAGAGTTGGCCTGCAACTTTGCCTTTACACTTCAGACTCTACGAAAAGCGCATCCGCTTAGAACTGCATTTACCATTATGCTCATGGGGTATACCCGCTGGTGGGTGGAGCAGAGTCCGAAAAACAGACTTTCACGTTAAATGGCTCCCTTGAGCCACACGAGCTGACGAGCTCAGGTCACGCACCTACGCGCCTTGAGAGGTACCAGACCCGTTAATATTTGGCAGCCTGCACAGCAAACCCCGAAGAATTGCCTATACTCTGCTGATGAAGGACAATAATCCTGAAACACCGGTGTCCAGAGTTGGCCTGCAACTTTGCCTTTACACTTCAGACTCTACGAAAAGCGCATCCGCTTAGAACTGCATTTACCATGATGTTCATGGGGTATACCCGCTGGTGGGTGGAGCAGAGTCCGAAAAACAGACTTTCACGTAAAATGGCTCCCTTGAGCCACACGAGCTGACGAGCTTAGGTCACGCACCTACGCGCCTTGAGAGGTACCAGACCCGTTAATATTTGGCAGCCTGCACAGCAAACCCCGAAGAATTGCCTATACTCTGCTGATGAAGGACAATAATCCTGAAACACCGGTGTCCAGAGTTGGCCTGCAACTTCGCCTTTACACTTCAGACTACGAAAAGCGCATCCGCTTAGAACTGCATTTACCATGATGCTCATGGGGTATACCCGCTGGTGGGTGGAGCAGAGTGCGACCTACGGACTTTCACTTAAAATGGCTCCCTTGAGCCACACGAGCTGACGAGCTCAGGTCATGCACCTACGCGCCTTGAGAGGTACCAGACCCGTTAATATTTGGCAGCCTGCACAGCAAACCCCGAAGAATTGCCTATACTCTGCTGATGAAGGACAATAATCCTGAAACACCGGTGTCCAGAGTTGGCCTGCAACTTTGCCTTTACACTTCAGACTCTACGAAAAACGCATCCGCTTAGAACTGCATTTACCATGATGCTCATGGGGTATACCCGCTGGTGGGTGGAGCAGAGTGCGACCTACGGACTTTCACTTAAAATGGCTCCCTTGAGCCACACGAGCTGACGAGCTCAGGTCACGCACCTACGCGCCTTGAGAGGTACCAGACCTGTTAATATTTGGCAGCCTGCACAGCAAACCCCGAAGAATTGCCTATACTCTGCTGATGAAGGACAATAATCCTGAAACACCGGTGTCCAGAGTTGGCCTGCAACTTTGCCTTTACACTTCAGATTCTACGAAAAGCGCATCCGCTTAGAACTGCATTTACCATGAAGCTCATGGGGTATACCCGCTGGTGGGTGGAGCAGAGTGCGACCTACGGACTTTCACTTAAAATGGCTCCCTTGAGCCACACGAGCTGACGAGCTCAGGTCACGCACCTACGCACCTTGAGAGGTACCAGACCCGTTAATATTTGGCAGCCTGCACAGCAAACCCCGAAGAATTGCCTATACTCTGCTGATGAAGGACAATAATCCTGAAACACCGGTGTCCAGAGTTGGCCTGCAACTTTGCCTTTACACTTCAGACTCTACGAAAAGCGCATCCGCTTAGAACTGCATTTACCATGATGCTCATGGGGTATACCCGCTGGTGGGTGGAGCAGAGTCCGAAAAACAGACTTTCACGTAAAATGGCTCCCTTGAGCCACACGAGCTGACGAGCTCAGGTCACGCACCTACGCGCCTTGAGAGGTACCAGACCCGTTATTATTTGGCAGCCGGCACAGCAAACCCCGAAGGATTGCCTATACTCTGCTGATGAAGGACAATAATCTTGAAACACCGGTGTGCAGAGTTGGCCTGCAACTTTGCCTTTACACTTCAGACTCTACGAGAAGCGCATCCGCTTAGAACTGCATTTACCATGATGCTCATGGGGTATACCCGCTGGTGGGTGGAGCAGAGTGCGACCTACGGACTTTCACTTAAAATGTCTCCCTTGAGCCACATGAGCTGACGAGCTCAGGTCACGCACCTACGCGCCTTGAGAGGTACCAGACCCGTTAACATTTGGCCGCCTGCACAGCAAACCCCGAAGAATTGCCTATACTCTGCTGATGAAGGACAATAATCCTGAAACACCGGTGTCCAGATTTGGCCTGCAACTTTGCCTTTACACTTCAGACTCTACAAAAAGCGTATCCGCTTAGAACTGCATTTACCATGATGCCCATGGGGTATACCTGCTGGTGGGTGGAGCAGAGTGCGACCTACGGACTTTCACTTAAAATGGCTTCCTTGAGCCACATGAGCTGACAAGCTCAGGTCGCGCACCTACGCGCCTTGAGAGGTACCAGACCCGTTAATATTTAGCAGCCTGCACAGCAAACCCCGAAGAATTGCCTATACTCTGCTGATGAAGGACAATAATCCTGAAACACCGGTGTCCAGAGTTGGCCTGCAACTTCACCTTTACACTTCAGACTACGAAAAGCGCATCCGCTTAGAACTGCATTTACCATGATGCTCATGGGGTATACCCGCTGGTGGGTGGAGCAGAGTGCAACCTACGGACTTTCACTTAAAATGGCTCCCTTGAGCCACACGAGCTGACGAGCTCAGGTCACGCACCTACGCAACTTGAGAGGTACCAGACCCGTTAATATTTGGCAGCCTGCACAGCAAACCCCGAAGAATTGCCTATACTCTGCTGATGAAGGACAATAATCCTGAAACACCGGTGTCCAAAGTTGGCCTGCAACTTTGCCTTTACACTTCAGACTCTACGAAAAACGCATCCGCTTAGAACTGCATTTACCATGATGCTCATGGGGTATACCCGCTGGTGGGTGGAGCAGAGTGCGACCTACGGAATTTCACTTAAAATGGCTCCCTTGAGCCACACGAGCTGACGAGCTCAGGTCACGCACCTACGCGCCTTGAGAGGTACCAGACCTGTTAATATTTGGCAGCCTGCACAGCAAACCCCGAAGAATTGCCTATACTCTGCTGATGAAGGACAATAATCCTGAAACACCAGTGTCCAGAGTTGGCCTGCAACTTTGCCTTTACACTTCAGACTCTACGAAAAGCGCATCCGCTTAGAACTGCATTTACCATGATGCTCATGGGATATACCCGCTGGTGGGTGGAGCAGAGTGCAACCTACGGACTTTCACTTAAAATGGCTCCCTTGAGCCACACGAGCTGACGATCTCAGGTCACGCACCTACGCGCCTTGAGAGGTACCAGACCCGTTAATATTTGGCAGCCTGCACAGCAAACCCCGAAGAATTGCCTATACCTTGCTGATGAAGGACAATAATCCTGAAACACCGGTGTCCAGAGTTGGCCTGCAACTTTGCCTTTACACTTCAGACTACGAAAAGCGAATCGGCTTAGAACTGCATTTACCATGATGCCATTGGGGTTTACCTGCTGGTGGGTGGAGCAGAGTGCGACCTACGGACTTTCACTTAAAATGGCTCCCTTGAGCCACACGAGCTGACGAGCGCAGGTCACACACCTACGCGCCTTGAGAGGTACCAGACCCGTTAATATTTGGCAGCCTGCACAGCAAACCCCGAAGGATTGCCTATACTCTGCTGATGAAGGACAATAATCCTGAAACACCGGTGTCCAGAGTTGGCCTGCAACTTTGCCTTTACACTTCAGACACTACGAAAAGTGCATCCGCTTAGAACTGCATTTACCATGATGCTCATGGGGTATACCCGCTGGTGGGTGGAGCAGAGTGCGACCTACGGGCTTTCACATAAAATGGCTCCCTTGAGCCACACGAGCTGATGAGCTCAGGTCACGCACCTACGCGCCTTGAGAGGTACCAGACCTGTTAATATTTGGCAGCCTGCACAGCAAACCCCGAAGAATTGCCTATACTCTGCTGATGAAGGACAATAATCCTGAAACACCGGTGTGCAGAGTTGGCCTGCAACTTTGCCTTTACACTTCAGACTCTACGAAAAGCGCATCCGCTTAGAACTGCATTTACCATGATGCTCATGGGGTATACCCGCTGGTGGGTGGAGCAGAGTGCGACCTACGGACTTTAACTTAAAATGTCTCCCTTGAGCCACATGAGCTGACAAGCTCAGGTCACGCACCTACGCGCCTTGAGAGGTACCAGACCTGTTAACATTTGGCAGCCTGCACAGCAAACCCCGAAGAATTGCCTATACTCTGCTGATGAAGGACAATAATCCTGAAACACCGGTGTCCAGAGTTGGCCTGCAACTTCGCCTTTACACTTCAGACTACAAAAAGCGCATCCGCTTAGAACTGCATTTACCATGATGCTCATGGGGTATACCCGCTGGTGGGTGGAGCAGAGTGCGACCTACGGACTTTCACTTAAATTGGCTCCCTTGAGCCACACGAGCTGACGAGCTCAGGTCATGCACCTACGCGCCTTGAGAGGTACCAGACCCGTTAATATTTGGCAGCCTGCACAGCAAACCCCGAAGAATTGCCTATACTCTGCTTATGAAGGACAATAATCCTGAAACACCGGTGTCCAGAGTTGGCCTGCAACTTTGCCTTTACACTTCAGACTCTACGAAAAACGCATCCGCTTAGAACTGCATTTACCATGATGCTCATGGGGTATACCCGCTGGTGGGTGGAGCAGAGTGCGACCTACGGACTTTCACTTAAAATGGCTCCCTTGAGCCACACGAGCTGACGAGCTCAGGTCACGCACCTACGCGCCTTGAGAGGTACCAGACCTGTTAATATTTGGCAGCCTGCACAGCAAACCCCGAAGAATTGCCTATACTCTGCTGATGAAGGACAATAATCCTGAAACACCGGTGTCCAGAGTTGGCCTGCAACTTTGCCTTTACACTTCAGATTCTACGAAAAGCGCATCCGCTTAGAACTGCATTTACCATGAAGCTCATGGGGTATACCCGCTGATGGGTGGAGCAGAGTGCGACCTACGGACTTTCACTTAAAATGGCTCCCTTGAGCCACACGAGCTGACGAGCTCAGGTCACGCACCTACGCACCTTGAGAGGTACCAGACCCGTTAATAATTGGCAGCCTGCACAGCAAACCCCGAAGAATTGCCTATACTCTGCTGATGAAGGACAATAATCCTGAAACACCGGTGTCCAGAGTTGGCCTGCAACTTTGCCTTTACACTTCAGACTCTACGAAAAGCGCATCCGCTTAGAACTGCATTTACCATGATGCTCATGGGGTATACCCGCTGGTGGGTGGAGCAGAGTCCGAAAAACAGACTTTCACGTAAAATGGCTCCCTTGAGCCACACGAGCTGACGAGCTCAGGTCACGAACCTACGCGCCTTGAGAGGTACCAGACCCGTTAATATTTGGCAGCCGGCACAGCAAACCCCGAAGAATTGCCTATGCTCTGCTGATGAAGGACAATAATCTTGAAACACCGGTGTGCAGAGTTGGCCTGCAACTTTGCCTTTACACTTCAGACTCTACGAGAAGCGCATCCGCTTAGAACTGCATTTACCATGATGCTCATGGGGTATACCCGCTGGTGGGTGGAGCAGAGTGCGACCTACGGACTTTCACTTAAAATGTCTCCCTTGAGCCACATGAGCTGACGAGCTCAGGTCACGCACCTACGCGCCTTGAGAGGTACCAGACCCGTTAACATTTGGCAGCCTGCACAGCAAACCCCGAAGAATTGCCTATACTCTGCTGATGAAGGACAATAATCCTGAAACACCGGTGTCCAGATTTGGCCTGCAACTTTGCATTTACACTTCAGACTCTACAAAAAGCGTATCCGCTTAGAACTGCATTTACCATGATGCCCATGGGGTATACCTGCTGGTGGGTGGAGCAGAGTGCGACCTACGGACTTTCACTTAAAATGGCTTCCTTGAGCCACATGAGCTGACAAGCTCAGGTCGCGCACCTACGCGCCTTGAGAGGTACCAGACCCGTTAATATTTAGCAGCCTGCACAGCAAACCCCGAAGAATTGCCTATACTCTGCTGATGAAGGACAATAATCCTGAAACACCGGTGTCCAGAGTTGGCCTGCAACTTCACCTTTACACTTCAGACTACGAAAAGCGCATCCGCTTAGAACTGCATTTACCATGATGCTCATGGGGTATACCCGCTGGTGGGTGGAGCAGAGTGCAACCTACGGACTTTCACTTAAAATGGCTCCCTTGAGCCACACGAGCTGACGAGCTCAGGTCACGCACCTACGCGACTTGAGAGGTACCAGACCCGTTAATATTTGGCAGCCTGCACAGCAAACCCCGAAGAATTGCCTATACTCTGCTGATGAAGGACAATAATCCTGAAACACCAGTGTCCAGAGTTGGCCTGCAACTTTGCCTTTACACTTCAGACTCTACGAAAAGCGCATCCGCTTAGAACTGCATTTACCATGATGCTCATGGGATATACCCGCTGGTGGGTGGAGCAGAGTGCAACCTACGGACTTTCACTTAAAATGGCTCCCTTGAGCCACACGAGCTGACGATCTCAGGTCACGCACCTACGCGCCTTGAGAGGTACCAGACCCGTTAATATTTGGCAGCCTGCACAGCAAACCCTGAAGAATTGCCTATACCTTGCTGATGAAGGACAATAATCCTGAAACACCGGTGTGCAGAGTTGGCCTGCAACTTTGCCTTTACACTTCAGACTACGAAAAGCGCATCGGCTTAGAACTGCATTTACCATGATGCTCATGGGGTTTACCTGCTGGTGGGCGGAGCAGAGTGCGACCTACGGACTTTCACTTAAAATGGCTCCCTTGAGCCACACGAGCTGACGAGCGCAGGTCACACACCTACGCACCTTGAGAGGTACCAAACCCGTTAATATTTGGCAGCCTGCACAGCAAACCCCGAAGGATTGCCTATACTCTGCTGATGAAGGACAATAATCCTGAAACACCGGTGTCCAGAGTTGGCCTGCAACTTTGCCTTTACACTTCAGACACTACGAAAAGTGCATCCGCTTAGAACTGCATTTACCATGATGCTCATGGGGTATACCTGCTGGTGGGTGGAGCAGAGTGCGACCTACGGGCTTTCACATAAAATGGCTCCCTTGAGCCACACGAGCTGACGAGCTCAGGTCACGCACCTACGCGCCTTGAGAGGTACCAGACCTGTTAATATTTGGCAGCCTGCACAGCAAACCCGGAAGAATTGCCTATACTCTGCTGATGAAGGACAATAATCCTGAAACACCGGTGTCCAGAGTTGGCCTGCAACTTCGCCTTTACACTTCAGACTACGAAAAGCGCATCCGCTTAAAACTGCATTTACCATGATGCTCATGGGGTATACCCGCTGGTGGGTGGAGCAGAGTGCGACCTACGGACTTTCACTTAAAATGGCTCCCTTGAGCCACACGAGCTGACGAGCTCAGGTCACGCACCTACGCGCCTTGAGAGGTACCAGACCCGTTAATATTTGGCAGCCTGCACAGCAAACCCCGAAGAATTGCCTATACTCTGCTGATGAAGGACAATAATCCTGAAACACCGGAGTCCAGAGTTGGCCTGCAACTTTGCCTTTACACTTCAGACTCTACGAAAAGCGCATCCGCTTAGAACTGCATTTACCATTATGCTCATGGGGTATACCCGCTGGTGGGTGGAGCAGAGTCCGAAAAACAGACTTTCACATTAAATGGCTCCCTTGAGCCACACGAGCTGACGAGCTCAGGTCACGCACCTACGCGCCTTGAGAGGTACCAGACCCGTTAATATTTGGCAGCCTGCACAGCAAACCCCGAAGAATTGCCTATACTCTGCTGATGAAGGACAATAATCCTGAAACACCGGTGTCCAGAGTTGGCCTGCAACTTTGCCTTTACACTTCAGACTCTACGAAAAGCGCATCCGCTTAGAACTGCATTTACCATGATGCTCATGGGGTATACCCGCTGGTGGGTGGAGCAGAGTCCGAAAAACAGACTTTCACGTAAAATGGCTCCCTTGAGCCACACGAGCTGACGAGCTTAGGTCACGCACCTACGCGCCTTGAGAGGTACCAGACCCGTTAATATTTGGCAGCCTGCACAGCAAACCCCGAAGAATTGCCTATACTCTGCTGATGAAGGACAATAATCCTGAAACACCGGTGTGCAGAGTTGGCCTGCAACTTTGCCTTTACACTTCAGACTCTACGAAAAGCGCATCCGCTTAGAACTGCATTTACCATGATGCTCATGGGGTATACCCGCTGGTGGGTGGAGCAGAGTGCGACCTACGGACTTTCACTTAAAATGTCTCCCTTGAGCCACATGAGCTGACAAGCTCAGGTCACGCACCTACGCGCCTTGAGAGGTACCAGACCTGTTAACATTTGGCAGCCTGCACAGCAAACCCCGAAGAATTGCCTATACTCTGCTGATGAAGGACAATAATCCTGAAACACCGGTGTCCAGAGTTGGCCTGCAACTTCGCCTTTACACTTCAGACTACGAAAAGCGCATCCGCTTAGAACTGCATTTACCATGATGCTCATGGGGTATACCCGCTGGTGGGTGGAGCAGAGTGCGACCTACGGACTTTCACTTAAAATGGCTCCCTTGAGCCACACGAGCTGACGAGCTCAGGTCATGCACCTACGCGCCTTGAGAGGTACCAGACCCGTTAATATTTGGCAGCCTGCACAGCAAACCCCGAAGAATTGCCTATACTCTGCTGATGAAGGACAATAATCCTGAAACACCGGTGTCCAGAGTTGGCCTGCAACTTTGCCTTTACACTTCAGACTCTACGAAAAACGCATCCGCTTAGAACTGCATTTACCATGATGCTCATGGGGTATACCCGCTGGTGGGTGGAGCAGAGTGCGACCTACGGACTTTCACTTAAAATGGCTCCCTCGAGCCACACGAGCTGACGAGCTCAGGTCACGCACCTACGCGCCTTGAGAGGTACCAGACCTGTTAATATTTGGCAGCCTGCACAGCAAACCCCGAAGAATTGCCTATACTCTGCTGATGAAGGACAATAATCCTGAAACACCGGTGTCCAGAGTTGGCCTGCAACTTTGCCTTTACACTTCAGACTCTACGAAAAGCGCATCCGCTTAGAACTGCATTTACCATGATGCTCATGGGGTATACCCGCTGGTGGGTGGAGCAGAGTCCGAAAAACAGACTTTCACGTAAAATGGCTCCCTTGAGCCACACGAGCTGACGAGCTCAGGTCACGCACCTACGCGCCTTGAGAGGTACCAGACCCGTTATTATTTGGCAGCCGGCACAGCAAACCCCGAAGAATTGCCTATACTCTGCTGATGAAGGACAATAATCTTGAAACACCGGTGTGCAGAGTTGGCCTGCAACTTTGCCTTTACACTTCAGACTCTACGAGAAGCGCATCCGCTTAGAACTGCATTTACCATGATGCTCATGGGGTATACCCGCTGGTGGGTGGAGCAGAGTGCGACCTACGGACTTTCACTTAAAATGTCTCCCTTGAGCCACATGAGCTGACGAGCTCAGGTCACGCACCTACGCGCCTTGAGAGGTACCAGACCCGTTAACATTTGGCAGCCTGCACAGCAAACCCCGAAGAATTGCCTATACTCTGCTGATGAAGGACAATAATCCTGAAACACCGGTGTCCAGATTTGGCCTGCAACTTTGCCTTTACACTTCAGACTCTACAAAAAGCGTATCCGCTTAGAACTGCATTTACCATGATGCCCATGGGGTATACCTGCTGGTGGGTGGAGCAGAGTGCGACCTACGGACTTTCACTTAAAATGGCTTCCTTGAGCCACATGAGCTGACAAGCTCAGGTCGCGCACCTACGCGCCTTGAGAGGTACCAGACCCGTTAGTATTTAGCAGCCTGCACAGCAAACCCCGAAGAATTGCCTATACTCTGCTGATGAAGGACAATAATCCTGAAACACCGGTGTCCAGAGTTGGCCTGCAACTTCACCTTTACACTTCAGACTACGAAAAGCGCATCCGCTTAGAACTGCATTTACCATGATGCTCATGGGGTATACCCGCTGGTGGGTGGAGCAGAGTGCAACCTACGGACTTTCACTTAAAATGGCTCCCTTGAGCCACACGAGCTCAGGTCGCGCACCTACGCGCCTTGAGAGGTACCAGACCCGTTAGTATTTAGCAGCCTGCACAGCAAACCCCGAAGAATTGCCTATACTCTGCTGATGAAGGACAATAATCCTGAAACACCGGTGTCCAGAGTTGGCCTGCAACTTTGCCTTTACACTTCAGACTCTACGAAAAGCGCATCCGCTTAGAACTGCATTTACCATGATGCTCATGGGATATACCCGCTGGTGGGTGGAGCAGAGTGCAACCTACGGACTTTCACTTAAAATGGCTCCCTTGAGCCACACGAGCTGACGATCTCAGGTCACGCACCTACGCGCCTTGAGAGGTACCAGACCCGTTAATATTTGGCAGCCTGCACAGCAAACCCCGAAGAATTGCCTATACCTTGCTGATGAAGGACAATAATCCTGAAACACCGGTGTCCAGAGTTGGCCTGCAACTTTGCCTTTACACTTCAGACTACGAAAAGCGCATCGGCTTAGAACTGCATTTACCATGATGCCCATGGGGTTTACCTGCTGGTGGGTGGAGCAGAGTGCGACCTACGGACTTTCACTTAAAATGGCTCCCTTGAGCCACACGAGCTGACGAGCGCAGGTCACACACCTACGCGCCTTGAGAGGTACCAGACCCGTTAATATTTGGCAGCCTGCACAGCAAACCCCGAAGGATTGCCTATACTCTGCTGATGAAGGACAATAATCCTGAAACACCAGTGTCCAGAGTTGGCCTGCAACTTTGCCTTTACACTTCAGACACTACGAAAAGTGCATCCGCTTAGAACTGCATTTACCATGATGCTCATGGGGTATACCCGCTGGTGGGTGGAGCAGAGTGCGACCTACGGGCTTTCACATAAAATGGCTCCCTTGAGCCACACGAGCTGATGAGCTCAGGTCACGCACCTACGCGCCTTGAGAGGTACCAGACCTGTTAATATTTGGCAGCCTGCACAGCAAACCCCGAAGAATTGCCTATACTCTGCTGATGAAGGACAATAATCCTGAAACACCGGTGTCCAGAGTTGGCCTGCAACTTTGCCTTTACACTTCAGACTACGAAAAGCGCATCCGCTTAAAACTGCATTTACCATGATGCTCATGGGGTATACCCGCTGGTGGGTGGAGCAGAGTGCGACCTACGGACTTTCACTTAAAATGGCTCCCTTGAGCCACACGAGCTGACGAGCTCAGGTCACGCACCTACGCGCCTTGAGAGGTACCAGACCCGTTAATATTTGGCAGCCTGCACAGCAAACCCCGAAGAATTGCCTATACTCTGCTGATGAAGGACAATAATCCTGAAACACCGGAGTCCAGAGTTGGCCTGCAACTTTGCCTTTACACTTCAGACTCTACGAAAAGCGCCTCCGCTTAGAACTGCATTTACCATTATGCTCATGGGGTATACCCGCTGGTGGGTGGAGCAGAGTCCGAAAAACAGACTTTCACGTTAAATGGCTCCCTTGAGCCACACGAGCTGACGAGCTCAGGTCACGCACCTACGCGCCTTGAGAGGTACCAGACCCGTTAATATTTGACAGCCTGCACAGCAAACCCCGAAGAATTGCCTATACTCTGCTGATGAAGGACAATAATCCTGAAACACCGGTGTCCAGAGTTGGCCTGCAACTTTGCCTTTACACTTCAGACTCTACGAAAAGCGCATCCGCTTAGAACTGCATTTACCATGATGCTCATGGGGTATACCCGCTGGTGGGTGGAGCAGAGTCCGAAAAACAGACTTTCACGTAAAATGGCTCCCTTGAGCCACACGAGCTGACGAGCTTAGGTCACGCACCTACGCGCCTTGAGAGGTACCAGACCCGTTAATATTTGGCAGCCTGCACAGCAAACCCCGAAGAATTGCCTATACTCTGCTGATGAAGGACAATAATCCTGAAACACCGGTGTGCAGAGTTGGCCTGCAACTTTGCCTTTACACTTCAGACTCTACGAAAAGCGCATCCGCTTAGAACTGCATTTACCATGATGCTCATGGGGTATACCCGCTGGTGGGTGGAGCAGAGTGCGACCTACGGACTTTCACTTAAAATGTCTCCCTTGAGCCACATGAGCTGACAAGCTCAGGTCACGCACCTACGCGCCTTGAGAGGTACCAGACCTGTTAACATTTGGCAGCCTGCACAGCAAACCCCGAAGAATTGCCTATACTCTGCTGATGAAGGACAATAATCCTGAAACACCGGTGTCCAGAGTTGGCCTGCAACTTCGCCTTTACACTTCAGACTACGAAAAGCGCATCCGCTTAGAACTGCATTTACCATGATGCTCATGGGGTATACCCGCTGGTGGGTAGAGCAGAGTGCGACCTACGGACTTTCACTTAAAATGGCTCCCTTGAGCCACACGAGCTGACGAGCTCAGGTCATGCACCTACGCGCCTTGAGAGGTACCAGACCCGTTAATATTTGGCAGCCTGCACAGCAAACCCCGAAGAATTGCCTATACTCTGCTGATGAAGGACAATAATCCTGAAACACTGGTGTCCAGAGTTGGCCTGCAACTTTGCCTTTACACTTCAGACTCTACGAAAAACGCATCCGCTTAGAACTGCATTTACCATGATGCTCATGGGGTATACCCGCTGGTGGGTGGAGCAGAGTGCGACCTACGGACTTTCACTTAAAATGGCTCCCTTGAGCCACACGAGCTGACGAGCTCATGTCACGCACCTACGCGCCTTGAGAGGTACCAGACCCGTTAATATTTGGCAGCCTGCACAGCAAACCCCAAAGAATTGCCTATACTCTGCTGATGAAGGACAATAATCCTGAAACACCGGAGTCCAGAGTTGGCCTGCAACTTTGCCTTTACACTTCAGACTCTACGAAAAGCGCATCCGCTTAGAACTGCATTTACCATTATGCTCATGGGGTATACCCGCTGGTGGGTGGAGCAGAGTCCGAAAAACAGACTTTCACGTTAAATGGCTCCCTTGAGCCACACGAGCTGACGAGCTCAGGTCACGCACCTACGCGCCTTGAGAGGTACCAGACCCGTTAATATTTGGCAGCCTGCACAGCAAACCCCGAAGAATTGCCTATACTCTGCTGATGAAGGACAATAATCCTGAAACACCGGTGTCCAGAGTTGGCCTGCAACTTTGCCTTTACACTTCAGACTCTACGAAAAGCGCATCCGCTTAGAACTGCATTTACCATGATGCTCATGGGGTATACCCGCTGGTGGGTGGAGCAGAGTCCGAAAAACAGACTTTCACGTAAAATGGCTCCCTTGAGCCACACGAGCTGACGAGCTTAGGTCACGCACCTACGCGCCTTGAGAGGTACCAGACCCGTTAATATTTGGCAGCCTGCACAGCAAACCCCGAAGAATTGCCTATACTCTGCTGATGAAGGACAATAATCCTGAAACACCGGTGTGCAGAGTTGGCCTGCAACTTTGCCTTTACACTTCAGACTCTACGAAAAGCGCATCCGCTTAGAACTGCATTTACCATGATGCTCATGGGGTATACCCGCTGGTGGGTGGAGCAGAGTGCGACCTACGGACTTTCACTTAAAATGTCTCCCTTGAGCCACATGAGCTGACAAGCTCAGGTCACGCACCTACGCGCCTTGAGAGGTACCAGACCTGTTAACATTTGGCAGCCTGCACAGCAAACCCCGAAGAATTGCCTATACTCTGCTGATGAAGGACAATAATCCTGAAACACCGGTGTCCAGAGTTGGCCTGCAACTTCGCCTTTACACTTCAGACTACGAAAAGCGCATCCGCTTAGAACTGCATTTACCATGATGCTCATGGGGTATACCCGCTGGTGGGTGGAGCAGAGTGCGACCTACGGACTTTCACTTAAAATGGCTCCCTTGAGCCACACGAGCTGACGAGCTCAGGTCATGCACCTACGCGCCTTGAGAGGTACCAGACCCGTTAATATTTGGCAGCCTGCACAGCAAACCCCGAAGAATTGCCTATACTCTGCTGATGAAGGACAATAATCCTGAAACACCGGTGTCCAGAGTTGGCCTGCAACTTTGCCTTTACACTTCAGACTCTACGAAAAACGCATCCGCTTAGAACTGCATTTACCATGATGCTCATGGGGTATACCCGCTGGTGGGTTGAGCAGAGTGCGACCTACGGACTTTCACTTAAAATGGCTCCCTTGAGCCACACGAGCTGACGAGCTCAGGTCACGCACCAACGCGCCTTGAGAGGTACCAGACCCGTTAATATTTGGCAGCCTGCACAGCAAACCCCGAAGAATTGCCTATACTCTGCTGATGAAGGACAATAATCCTGAAACACCGGAGTCCAGAGTTGGCCTGCAACTTTGCCTTTACACTTCAGACTCTACGAAAAGCGCATCCGCTTAGAACTGCATTTACCATTATGCTCATGGGGTATACCCGCTGGTGGGTGGAGCAGAGTCCGAAAAACAGACTTTCACGTTAAATGGCTCCCTTGAGCCACACGAGCTGACGAGCTCAGGTCACGCACCTACGCGCCTTGAGAGGTACCAGACCCGTTAATATTTGGCAGCCTGCACAGCAAACCCCGAAGAATTGCCTATACTCTGCTGATGAAGGACAATAATCCTGAAACACCGGTGTCCAGAGTTGGCCTGCAACTTTGCCTTTACACTTCAGACTCTACGAAAAGCGCATCCGCTTAGAACTGCATTTACCATGATGCTCATGGGGTATACCCGCTGGTGGGTGGAGCAGAGTCCGAAAAACAGACTTTCACGTAAAATGGCTCCCTTGAGCCACACGAGCTGACGAGCTTAGGTCACGCACCTACGCGCCTTGAGAGGTACCAGACCCGTTAATATTTGGCAGCCTGCACAGCAAACCCCGAAGAATTGCCTATACTCTGCTGATGAAGGACAATAATCCTGAAACACCGGTGTGCAGAGTTGGCCTGCAACTTTGCCTTTACACTTCAGACTCTACGAAAAGCGCATCCGCTTAGAACTGCATTTACCATGATGCTCATGGGGTATACCCGCTGGTGGGTGGAGCAGAGTGCGACCTACGGACTTTCACTTAAAATGTCTCCCTTGAGCCACATGAGCTGACAAGCTCAGGTCACGCACCTACGCGCCTTGAGAGGTACCAGACCTGTTAACATTTGGCAGCCTGCACAGCAAACCCCGAAGAATTGCCTATACTCTGCTGATGAAGGACAATAATCCTGAAACACCGGTGTCCAGAGTTGGCCTGCAACTTCGCCTTTACACTTCAGACTACGAAAAGCGCATCCGCTTAGAACTGCATTTACCATGATGCTCATGGGGTATACCCGCTGGTGGGTGGAGCAGAGTGCGACCTACGGACTTTCACTTAAAATGGCTCCCTTGAGCCACACGAGCTGACGAGCTCAGGTCATGCACCTACGCGCCTTGAGAGGTACCAGACCCGTTAATATTTGGCAGCCTGCACAGCAAACCCCGAAGAATTGCCTATACTCTGCTGATGAAGGACAATAATCCTGAAACACCGGTGTCCAGAGTTGGCCTGCAACTTTGCCTTTACACTTCAGACTCTACGAAAAACGCATCCGCTTAGAACTGCATTTACCATGATGCTCATGGGGTATACCCGCTGGTGGGTGGAGCAGAGTGCGACCTACGGACTTTAACTTAAAATGGCTCCCTTGAGCCACACGAGCTGACGAGCTCAGGTCACGCACCTACGCGCCTTGAGAGGTACCAGACCTGTTAATATTTGGCAGCCTGCACAGCAAACCCCGAAGAATTGCCTATACTCTGCTGATGAAGGACAATAATCCTGAAACACCGGTGTCCAGAGTTGGCCTGCAACTTTGCCTTTACACTTCAGATTCTACGAAAAGCGCATCCGCTTAGAACTGCATTTACCATGAAGCTCATGGGGTATACCCGCTGGTGGGTGGAGCAGAGTGCGACCTACGGACTTTCACTTAAAATGGCTCCCTTGAGCCACACGAGCTGACGAGCTCAGGTCACGCACCTACGCACCTTGAGAGGTACCAGACCCGTTAATATTTGGCAGCCTGCACAGCAAACCCCGAAGAATTGCCTATACTCTGCTGATGAAGGACAATAATCCTGAAACACCGGTGTCCAGAGTTGGCCTGCAACTTTGCCTTTACACTTCAGACTCTACGAAAAGCGCATCCGCTTAGAACTGCATTTACCATGATGCTCATGGGGTATACCCGCTGGTGGGTGGAGCAGAGTCCGAAAAACAGACTTTCACGTAAAATGGCTCCCTTGAGCCACACGAGCTGACGAGCTCAGGTCACGCACCTACGCGCCTTGAGAGGTACCAGACCCGTTAATATTTGGCAGCCGGCACAGCAAACCCCGAAGAATTGCCTATACTCTGCTGATGAAGGACAATAATCTTGAAACACCGGTGTGCAGATTTGGCCTGCAACTTTGCCTTTACACTTCAGACTCCGAAAAGCGCATCCGCTTAGAACTGCATTTACCATGATGCTCATGGGGTATACCCGCTGGTGGGTGGAGCAGAGTGCGACCTACGGACTTTCACTTAAAATGGCTCCCTTGAGCCACACGAGCTGACGAGCTCAGGTCACGCACCTACGCGCCTTGAGAGGTACCAGACCTGTTAATATTTGGCAGCCTGCACAGCAAACCCCGAAGAATTGCCTATACTCTGCTGATGAAGGACAATAATCCTGAAACACCGGTGTCCAGAGTTGGCCTGCAACTTTGCCTTTACACTTCAGACTCTACGAAAAACGCATCCGCTTAGAACTGCATTTACCATGATGCTCATGGGGTATACCCGCTGGTGGGTGGAGCAGAGTGCGACCTACGGACTTTAACTTAAAATGGCTCCCTTGAGCCACACGAGCTGACGAGCTCAGGTCACGCACCTACGCGCCTTGAGAGGTACCAGACCTGTTAATATTTGGCAGCCTGCACAGCAAACCCCGAAGAATTGCCTATACTCTGCTGATGAAGGACAATAATCCTGAAACACCGGTGTCCAGAGTTGGCCTGCAACTTTGCCTTTACACTTCAGATTCTACGAAAAGCGCATCCGCTTAGAACTGCATTTACCATGAAGCTCATGGGGTATACCCGCTGGTGGGTGGAGCAGAGTGCGACCTACGGACTTTCACTTAAAATGGCTCCCTTGAGCCACACGAGCTGACGAGCTCAGGTCACGCACCTACGCACCTTGAGAGGTACCAGACCCGTTAATATTTGGCAGCCTGCACAGCAAACCCCGAAGAATTGCCTATACTCTGCTGATGAAGGACAATAATCCTGAAACACCGGTGTCCAGAGTTGGCCTGCAACTTTGCCTTTACACTTCAGACTCTACGAAAAGCGCATCCGCTTAGAACTGCATTTACCATGATGCTCATGGGGTATACCCGCTGGTGGGTGGAGCAGAGTCCGAAAAACAGACTTTCACGTAAAATGGCTCCCTTGAGCCACACGAGCTGACGAGCTCAGGTCACGCACCTACGCGCCTTGAGAGGTACCAGACCCGTTAATATTTGGCAGCCGGCACAGCAAACCCCGAAGAATTGCCTATACTCTGCTGATGAAGGACAATAATCTTGAAACACCGGTGTGCAGATTTGGCCTGCAACTTTGCCTTTACACTTCAGACTCTACGAGAAGCGCATCCGCTTAGAACTGCATTTACCTCGATGCTCATGGGGTATACCCGCTGGTGGGTGGAGCAGAGTGCGACCTACGGACTTTCACTTAAAATATCTCCCTTGAGCCACATGAGCTGACGAGCTCAGGTCACGCACCTACGCGCCTTGAGAGGTACCAGACCCGTTAACATTTGGCAGCCTGCACAGCAAACCCCGAAGAATTGCCTATACTCTGCTGATGAAGGACAATAATCCTGAAACACCGGTGTCCAGAGTTGGCCTGCAACTTTGCCTTTACACTTCAGATTCTACGAAAAGCGCATCCGCTTAGAACTGCATTTACCATGAAGCTCATGGGGTATACCCGCTGGTGGGTGGAGCAGAGTGCGACCTACGGATTTTCACTTAAAATGGCTCCCTTGAGCCACACGAGCTGACGAGCTCAGGTCACGCACCTACGCACCTTGAGAGGTACCAGACCCGTTAATATTTGGCAGCCTGCACAGCAAACCCCAAAGAATTGCCTATACTCTGCTGATGAAGGACAATAATCCTGAAACACCGGTGTCCAGAGTTGGCCTGCAACTTTGCCTTTACACTTCAGACTCTACGAAAAGCGCATCCGCTTAGAACTGCATTTACCATGATGCTCATGGGGTATACCCGCTGGTGGGTGGAGCAGAGTCCGAAAAACAGACTTTCACGTAAAATGGCTCCCTTGAGCCACACGAGCTGAGGAGCTCAGGTCACGCACCTACGCGCCTTGAGAGGTACCAGACCCGTTAATATTTGGCAGCCGGCACAGCAAACCCCGAAGAATTGCCTATGCTCTGCTGATGAAGGACAATAATCTTGAAACACCGGTGTGCAGAGTTGGCCTGCAACTTTGCCTTTACACTTCAGACTCTACGAGAAGCGCATCCGCTTAGAACTGCATTTACCATGATGCTCATGGGGTATACCCGCTGGTGGGTGGAGCAGAGTGCGACCTACGGACTTTCACTTAAAATGTCTCCCTTGAGCCACATGAGCTGACGAGCTCAGGTCACGCACCTACGCGCCTTGAGAGGTACCAGACCCGTTAACATTTGGCAGCCTGCACAGCAAACCCCGAAGAATTGCCTATACTCTGCTGATGAAGGACAATAATCCTGAAACACCGGTGTCCAGAGTTGGCCTGCAACTTTGCCTTTACACTTCAGATTCTACGAAAAGCGCATCCGCTTAGAACTGCATTTACCATGATGCCCATGGGGTATACCCGCTGGTGGGTGGAGCAGAGTGCGACCTACGGATTTTCACTTAAAATGGCTCCCTTGAGCCACACGAGCTGACGAGCTCAGGTCACGCACCTACGCACCTTGAGAGGTACCAGACCCGTTAATATTTGGCAGCCTGCACAGCAAACCCCGAAGAATTGCCTATACTCTGCTGATGAAGGACAATAATCCTGAAACACCGGTGTCCAGAGTTGGCCTGCAACTTTGCCTTTACACTTCAGACTCTACGAAAAGCGCATCCGCTTAGAACTGCATTTACCATGATGCTCATGGGGTATACCCGCTGGTGGGTGGAGCAGAGTCCGAAAAACAGACTTTCACGTAAAATGGCTCCCTTGAGCCACACGAGCTGACGAGCTCAGGTCACGCACCTACGCGCCTTGAGAGGTACCAGACCCGTTAATATTTGGCAGCCGGCACAGCAAACCCCGAAGAATTGCCTATGCTCTGCTGATGAAGGACAATAATCTTGAAACACCGGTGTGCAGAGTTGGCCTGCAACTTTGCCTTTACACTTCAGACTCTACGAGAAGCGCATCCGCTTAGAACTGCATTTACCATGATGCTCATGGGGTATACCCGCTGGTGGGTGGAGCAGAGTGCGACCTACGGACTTTCACTTAAAATGTCTCCCTTGAGCCACATGAGCTGACGAGCTCAGGTCACGCACCTACGCGCCTTGAGAGGTACCAGACCCGTTAACATTTGGCAGCCTGCACAGCAAACCCCGAAGAATTGCCTATACTCTGCTGATGAAGGACAATAATCCTGAAACACCGGTGTCCAGATTTGGCCTGCAACTTTGCCTTTACACTTCAGACTCTACAAAAAGCGTATCCGCTTAGAACTGCATTTACCATGATGCCCATGGGGTATACCTGCTGGTGGGTGGAGCAGAGTGCGACCTACGGACTTTCACTTAAAATGGCTCCCTTGAGCCACACGAGCTGACGAGCTCAGGTCACGCACCTACGCACCTTGAGAGGTACCAGACCCGTTAATATTTGGCAGCCTGCACAGCAAACCCCGAAGAATTGCCTATACTCTGCTGATGAAGGACAATAATCCTGAAACACCGGTGTCCAGAGTTGGCCTGCAACTTTGCCTTTACACTTCAGACTCTACGAAAAGCGCATCCGCTTAGAACTGCATTTACCATGATGCTCATGGGGTATACCCGCTGGTGGGTGGAGCAGAGTCCGAAAAACAGACTTTCACATAAAATGGCTCCCTTGAGCCACACGAGCTGACGAGCTCAGGTCACGCACCTACGCGCCTTGAGAGGTACCAGACCCGTTAATATTTGGCAGCCGGCACAGCAAACCCCGAAGAATTGCCTATACTCTGCTGATGAAGGACAATAATCTTGAAACACCGGTGTGCAGAGTTGGCCTGCAACTTTGCCTTTACACTTCAGACTCTACGAGAAGCGCATCCGCTTAGAACTGCATTTACCATGATGCTCATGGGGTATACCCGCTGGTGGGTGGAGCAGAGTGCGACCTACGGACTTTCACTTAAAATGTCTCCCTTGAGCCACATGAGCTGACGAGCTCAGGTCACGCACCTACGCGCCTTGAGAGGTACCAGACCCGTTAACATTTGGCAGCCTGCACAGCAAACCCCGAAGAATTGCCTATACTCTGCTGATGAAGGACAATAATCCTGAAACACCGGTGTCCAGATTTGGCCTGCAACTTTGCCTTTACACTTCAGACTCTACAAAAAGCGTATCCGCTTAGAACTGCATTTACCATGATGCCCATGGGGTATACCTGCTGGTGGGTGGAGCAGAGTGCGACCTACGGACTTTCACTTAAAATGGCTCCCTTGAGCCACACGAGCTGACGAGCTCAGGTCACGCACCTACGCACCTTGAGAGGTACCAGACCCGTTAATATTTGGCAGCCTGCACAGCAAACCCCGAAGAATTGCCTATACTCTGCTGATGAAGGACAATAATCCTGAAACACCGGTGTCCAGAGTTGGCCTGCAACTTTGCCTTTACACTTCAGACTCTACGAAAAGCGCATCCGCTTAGAACTGCATTTACCATGATGCTCATGGGGTATACCCGCTGGTGGGTGGAGCAGAGTGCAACCTACGGACTTTCACTTAAAATGGCTCCCTTGAGCCACACGAGCTGACGAGCTCAGGTCACGCACCTACGCGACTTGAGAGGTACCAGACCCGTTAATATTTGGCAGCCTGCACAGCAAACCCCGAAGAATTGCCTATACTCTGCTGATGAAGGACAATAATCCTGAAACACCGGTGTCCAAAGTTGGCCTGCAACTTTGCCTTTACACTTCAGACTCTACGAAAAACGCATCCGCTTAGAACTGCATTTACCATGATGCTCATGGGGTATACCCCCTGGTGGGTGGAGCAGAGTGCGACCTACGGAATTTCACTTAAAATGGCTCCCTTGAGCCACACGAGCTGACGAGCTCAGGTCACGCATCTACGCGCCTTGAGAGGTACCAGACCTGTTAATATTTGGCAGCCTGCACAGCAAACCCCGAAGAATTGCCTATACTCTGCTGATGAAGGACAATAATCCTGAAACACCAGTGTCCAGAGTTGGCCTGCAACTTTGCCTTTACACTTCAGACTCTACGAAAAGCGCATCCGCTTAGAACTGCATTTACCATGATGCTCATGGGATATACCCGCTGGTGGGTGGAGCAGAGTGCAACCTACGGACTTTCACTTAAAATGGCTCCCTTGAGCCACACGAGCTGACGATCTCAGGTCACGCACCTACGCACCTTGAGAGGTACCAGACCCGTTAATATTTGGCAGCCTGCACAGCAAACCCCGAAGAATTGCCTATACCTTGCTGATGAAGGACAATAATCCTGAAACACCGGTGTCCAGAGTTGGCCTTCAACTTTGCCTTTACACTTCAGACTACGAAAAGCGCATCGGCTTAGAACTGCATTTACCATGATGCTCATGGGGTTTACCTGCTGGTGGGTGGAGCAGAGTGCGACCTACGGACTTTCACTTAAAATGGCTCCCTTGAGCCACACGAGCTGACGAGCGCAGGTCACACACCTACGCGCCTTGAGAGGTACCAGACCCGTTAATATTTGGCAGCCTGCACAGCAAACCCCGAAGAATTGCCTATACTCTGCTGATGAAGGACAATAATCCTGAAACACCGGTGTCCAGAGTTGGCCTGCAACTTTGCCTTTACACTTCAGACTCTACGAAAAGCGCATCCGCTTAGAACTGCATTTACCATGATGCTCATGGGGTATACCCGCTGGTGGGTGGAGCAGAGTGCGACCTACGGACTTTCACTTAAAATGGCTCCCTTGAGCCACACGAGCTGACGAGCTCAGGTCACGCACCTACGCGCCTTGAGAGGTACCAGACCCATTAATATTTGGCAGCCTGCACAGCAAACCCCGAAGAATTGCCTATACTCTGCTGATGAAGGACAATAATCCTGAAACACCGGTGTCCAGAGTTGGCCTGCAACTTTGCCTTTACACTTCAGACTCTACGAAAAGCGCATCCGCTTAGAACTGCATTTACCATGATGCTCATGGGGTATACCCGCTAGTAGGTGGAGCAAAGTGCGACCTACGGACTTTAGCTTAGCCGGGAGGGCTGAGCTGTTTGCTAGGGCCAATTTCGACCGATGTTGTTACAGGGGGCTGTTATTGAGGGCCCTGAGTAACATTAATGGACCCAGGGGCACAAAACCGACTGCCGACCAGTGGGCCCACCGGGGAAATGCCCGGTGCCCTCTACGGCCAGTCTGGCCGTGCCTGCTACCGGGCTGTGGAGGAAGCCCCGAGTACCTGCACTTCTTTAATTTGAAAGCAACAGTACCCGCAGTTCTTAGCACCACTGCAATACATTTAATGGCAGAGTACTGGCACTTCTCAGGAGCAAACAGGTACTCTAAATAGTGAGTACCTGCATTTCTATGTTTCCATTTAAAGTACTGCGTGTAATTCAGTGGTATGCAATAACGCACTCACTGAACACCATAGATACACTTGTTCTGAGGCCAATGTCATGCTGAAGCATTGCGGCATATTTTGAATATGCTTAAACTACTAAAAGAACCACGCCCACCATATGATCTCTTCTCCTCTGCTTTGAAGGTTTATGTTTTCTGCTGAGCCTCGTTTCTGCTGAGGTATGCAGTATGGCCCACAAGTATTTAAAACACGTCCACGCTGAGGTGAACCACTTTCTCGCCTGACACTGGCAGTATCTCAGCGAAGAGCTGCGTATCCGGTGCTTTGGAAGAACAACTGAGAGCGAAGGAAGGTATCCCCCTCTTCAAAGTATGCAGTGGGCGTGCATTTTCCAGGAGCGTGTTTTGGACAGAGGAGAGCCGCGGCTGCTCGGTATCAGCGCTCTGGCTCCGGCGGGGCGGGATGGAGGCCGGGCGGCGGAGCCAGGCGCGGGTGGGTCAAGTACAGGTTGCAGAGCAGGAAGGAGGAGGGAGGGGCGGCCGGTCACTCCTCGTCTTCTGTCCAGGGAAGGGAAGGGAATGCTGGGCCCGCTCCATCAGCGTGGTATGTCTGTGTAAACATCATTAGGCAGCCTGCACGGGCTGACAGACTGCGGACCTTCGCCTCTTTGTACAAATCATCCTTCCCGCTATAAAAAAAAATAAAAAAATACCGCATGTATTATTATATGGACGTTTCGTGGCAGCGCGAAGACGTGTAATCCATTCTCCTTTGATCTTGAGCAGAGGGAGGGGAGGAGTGCACATTCAGGCGACGTCGGTGGGGGCAGCACGGTTTTGTGCATTGTCTTCTTGGCTGACGTGCTCCCTTTCTCTGCAGGGGGAGGCGGCGCGTGCTCCTCTGATTCATGGCGATATTGATAAAGTGATGCGTAGTCTGGGGAGCACTGGAGTGAATCGAAGCGGCGGTTCGTTATTGTAGCCTTGTCGAGGGAGATCAAGAATGAGTCATAGGACAAAAAAATAAAACTGGAAGTAGTACTTTGACAAGATCTGAGAAGTAGTGATAGGGGTGTGCCGACTGCAGCAGCAGTACTGCATCATGTGTTTGTTGTTGGTCTCGCCTTTGTATCTCTTCCTTGAGTGACTTTACTACTTGTACATTTGCAATTTTTCTTTCTGTTTGTATCTCTTCCTTGTGTGACTTTACATCTTGTACATTTGCAATTTTTTCTGTTTGTATCTTTTATGTAACGCATGTAATCCTAAGTCTTTATGTTTTGCAACTGGTTCTTATGTAAAGCGCTCTGACACCTTCGGGTAAAGTTTGCTCTATAGAAAATCGTATAAAATAAAATAAATAAATAAATACAAATTAGCCAAGACCTTTTGACTTCACTAAATTTATATGTATCTCGTATATGAATAGTAGCTTTCAGCCAGCTATTTCATCAATTGGTCCGTTATTGACATTTTTCTTCTGCCCACTACAACATATGTCATGGGTGATTCAGACCACGGTTGTCCATTGGCTAACTTCATTGTTGAGTGATGGCGTTGTGTCCTTTCACATGGAGAATACCACACACAAAGTAGTTCCAGTACCAGGGACTACTATGGCAAGCTTTTTGCAACCAAAAATATTTTTGCTTTTAGCCAATTTTTCTTTTCAGATTTATGAGGGTCTGGCAGCTTCTGCAACAATAAAGTTTTTCAAAAACATGACAAAGCCAAAAGGCTGGTAGTCAACACCATAACATATTGCCTCTTGCAATGCTTGTTTTCATTTGGTTCTGTTACCTTAATTTCATTTGTGCAGAAGTCTCTCTTAAAGCACACCTATTGTCTCTCTTAAAGCACACCTATTGTCTCTCTTAAAGCACACCTATTGCCTTATAAATGCACAAAGCACATTTGTGCCCACTGTTACGGAGTGTGGACTATGTGGTAGTGTTCTGAAAAACACTCCTATCTATCTCATCCTCCTTTCATGTTTGCAGGGCATCTTGTGGTCTCAACTGATCTCATCTGAAGGGAGAGATGCCGCACAATGTGACAGAGCCACCTCCACCAAAGGAATCCTGCCGAGCGTAGAACTTAAACACTTCAATAAGAAGGTTTTCCATCGCCTGTTTTTATTTTTACTCGTTCCCAAGACCGCCGGAACAAGATTTGACGCAAGACAACGCTGCTTATTGTAATACTGTATAACTGATTGCATCACAATATATGGTGTAAAGCGCTTTGATACCTTCGGGTCTGGCTAGCGCTGTAGAAAACTCTGAAATAAATAAATAATAGTGGCTACAGCTGCTACCTTTTAGTTTGGGGAACCAAGGGGCTGATTACTATGGAGGGCAGACTTGGTCGGCCCGCCACCTTATCGGTGATTGGAACCGCCCACCAGAAATACGGCAGTCTCACCACTGCAATTAGAGTGCGCCCGCCACTATGGCGGGCGCTCCTGGGCTTTCAACATTGTGGGCGATGCTGCTGACTTCTGCGCCGTCCACAATGTTGAAAGTGCTTGCACCGCATTTCCCTGCACCACGTGGCAGGCACCACCCAGTGCCTGCCACTTGGTGCATGGAAATGCAGGGGGTAACATGGGGACCACTCAGTGCAGCGACCCCCCCAAACAAAGGGGGGCCTGCAACGGGCCCCCAATCCTCGCCAGCCTTTCCATGGCAGCATCGCCACCATGGAGAGGCCTCTCCTATACCCGCATCCTAATATGGCGGACGGTGCCTGCTAGGCACGCCACCATATTAGTGTCCCTGCTCCGCCTGCCAGACAATCGCTACGATTGCCACTGGCGGAAAAGCAGCAGACGGGCGTTGCGTCCGCCGCAATACCCACGCCATCCTAATATGGCGGTTGGTAAATCTCATTGTGATGGCGGAACGATCGCCACGGCTGTCCCGGCGGTAGCTATCGTTCCACCATTGTAATGAGCCCCCAGGTTCGAATCCTGGTCTTGGCTCAACATCACCTAATGGTTAAATCACTTACTGTGCCTAAAAAGAAATGAAAATGTGTAATGTAGTCTGGTTCTGCTGTAAAGTGCACAAATGCGCTTGACCCAGGTTTACACTCCAACAGTAGCGGCCCGTGGAGGGAGTTCCTTGGGGCGGTGAGGCGGAATGGGGGAGGCGCAGAGTGGGGGGCAGTAAACACTGGAATTTTGATGAACGAAAGTAAGTAAACAATTAAAGAAATAAAATGAATTTCGGTGCACGCTCTGCATCGCAAAATGAACTGCAGCGCAAGCAACAAAATTGGTTTTATTTATTTAATTGTTTACTTACCTTCGGTCATCCATATTCTAGTGTTTACTACCCCCCACCCTGCCCCTCCCTCGCCCCGCCTCACCGCCCCACGGAACTCCCTCCACGGGCGCTAATGTAACTCTCCCTTGGCACAAAGTGGTGCAAATCAGCACAAAGTGCTATTTGATATGAAAAAAAGGGCACCTTTCCAGTGCAAATAACTTTTGCACTGAAATGTCCCCTTACAAGAGTTTGTATTGCTTTTTCTCTCTTTGTGAGGATTTGCTTAGGCACAAACCTTTAGTTAATGTAGCCGAAAGTTCCTGTTAACCTTGCACCGCTGTCAGCAGATACAAATAAGCCGTTTCTTAGGAGTTACGTTTTTAATATAGGAATTTAACAGTACACTTCACTTTATCAGGGCCCCCTTGCAAAGTAGGTGCCTGGGCATTAGCCCACTTTGTCCATGCCTAAAAGTGTCTCTTCTACACCCATTCCAAGTGACATCTTCGTCTTATAGAACCGATGGCCTCAGGCTTGTGTGGAAGGGGGAGGCTAATGTAGTGCGAAGTGCCAATGGGAAGATATCATCTTCATCAGATGCAGCTTATGAGGGAAAGATACATTTTAGCAGCAATGTTTAGTTAATGTCCCCAGGGGCCTGCATATTAGCATGGAAGCAGCAGTGGAGCAGAGTTTCCCTTGTGCCTATCACAATTAAGAGGCCCTGTCATGTCTGATCAGTTCAACAGCTCATTAAGGACCCTCTAGAGAGCCATTCTTTACGATGACGTATTCTTAGTTAGGAGAAAAGATGATTTTTCGCCACAAAACAGTATTCAGTATTTTTTCTCCCTTCAGGCAAGATTTATATTTCATTACTACAGTTGTCCTAAACAGGATCGTTGTCCTGCAACTTTTTTTTAATTTCTATTCCAAAAATGACCATAGTGTTTTGATGTGCTCGTGTCATGTCCACTAAAAAGGAAACAAAATAGCAGAGGCTAAGTTACTGCTGCAAGGGGACCAGCATGGCCAGAGTCTGAGTTCAGAGGCTTATCAGGTTTTCTGTAGGGTATTTCATACGTGCAGTTCATCCACTTGGCTACACAGTGAGTGGTGAACCCTCTTACTTTGTTTCCGTCCGTTGTGTTCTTTTCTGGTTGATGTCACTGGAGTCAAACTGCGGTGGTGCAGTTCACATTATTATTTTGTGATTTATAATGCACACAGTTACTCAAAAGGGTTTCCTGGTGCAGAACAGAATACAAATTGGAGTCCCGTGCAGTAGGCAAGAATTGCCAGGGCTTCAGACCCTTATGAAAGGTCAGAAATGAGTTACAGTTCTTTAAAGCAACAGGGAGATCCAGAGTTAAGGGCCGAGATATGCAAAAGAGCGACCTTTCATACGGATTAAACTAAACCTCAGTACAGAGAACAAAGTTTGGTTCGCAGCTCTCAGGTTAGGGGACCACCAGGTCCTGAATATAACGATGACCTAGGAAACATAAAGCACAGTGCTTTGAACTCAATACCCTTAGTATTCCTGAGCCAATGCAAAGCAGATGAGAAACAGAGGCAGATTTTGGTAGGTAAAAGAGCAAGCTAGCAGCAGCATTTTGCACCATCTGAAGGCGCTGGATTAGGGCCTTATCAGCACGAAGGTACAGCATATTACTATAGTCCAATCTAGATGTAATTAAAGCCTGAATTGCAGTTCTCTGAGCTGCTGGCAGAATCAGATCACATAGCGGTAAACATGTCTCAACAATATTTTCTCCTTTCTAGGCTCTCATTGCCTCCTCATCCTCGCGCCATTCCTTATGATTTGAGTGAATGTTCCTGTTCACTGCCCTGTGTTACTGCTTCCCAAACTGTTCTCACTTTCCATACTCTGGTAGACCCTACTCATAAAGTCCCCCTCTTCTCAGGACTTTCTGTTTCTTTTTTGTGTGCATTATCGCTGCTCAGGCCTCTTGAAGTATGCTATGACAACTCTTGTCATATTCAGTGCGCTGTGGCCCATTGGGCTCTTTCAAGCAAACTGTAAGTAGGTTTTTTTGGTCCCATGTTTGTTTGACTTTTGCTGTTTGCTGTAGCACTTCAGTTTTGAGGGTAGCGGCTCCTCTGGCACTGCACATTTATTTGATAACGTTCCTTGCGTCACTTGCGTTGCCTGAGCGGCATGTTTAAAATTTGAGCTGCTACTTGCCGCCGGATTCTATGTCAGGGCCGGAGGCTCCGATTATGCTTTTCCTTCGTCGCTTTATTCACTATATACATTTTCCAACAGCCAGAAAAGCAGTATGAATGATTTTATCCCAACAACATAGGGAACAAAGATGATTAAAATCCAGAAAAAAGGAACAAGTCTGCATCCAGACTACAAATCCCATGAGTCCATAGAGCATAACAGTCCTTCCACAGTGTCCACAACGTATAGAAGGCTCCTTCATCTTAGAAGTCCTTCCTCTTTCTTCGCTGCTTCGCAGCCAGCTAAGTCACTTTTTCTTTTCTCTCTTGTAATTCATTGCTTGTGTGACTTCTTTATTGTTCTAGGCATCCTGGAGCACAAGTTCTTTGTCGGGCGATGCCCGGGGTCAAATGTCTTGTTTATTTCGTGATGTTTGTTTTCACAGATCCCTTTCTGCCGCAGGAGCACTTTTGCTCCTTACGCGGCTGTTCCCTTTGGTCACGCGGTGCTTCACGAGCCCGCTAGGGGGAGCTCTTGTGTCTTGTTGCTCCCGCGACGTGGTCTCCTCAGATGAAGAGCCGCCCTGCGAGAGCCTTGTCCCCCTGCCAACACACAGTGAACACCCTAAGGGGTCTGTATCCTCATCCCCAATTGACTTGCACGCCCCGACAGGAGTCCATAAAGCGGCTTGACCTGCGGGCAGTTTTTTGCACCTAAATTTGCATTAGCTATTACGCGCCTGGTGGCGGTTGGGCCCCATCAGCTCGCTGAGGGCCGGCGCAGTTGTTGAGCCACGTGCAACCTCTATTGCGGTTTTGTCCCGCGCCAAGAAGCCTTGCAGTCCTCTGGTCTGCCCTCATTGGATTCTGGTTTTTACCAGCTTGCTCTTAAATTGAGGTTGACACCTCTAGACCTCCTGCAGGCTTCCTTTTTGCTCCCATTTCACCACACACAGTTTCAGGGTGTTTACTCCTGTGGCCTGACATAATGCAACAGGGAGAGTTTTACGAGGAGGAGGAAGTCCAGCAGTACCTCCCCTATGACGACAATTTTTTTGAAGCGGTGGACAACTCCATCTACAGATGTGTAAATTAGATTGTGGGGCCTATGGAGGAACGCTTGTCCAACTGCATTGTTGTAGAATGTGCTAAGCAGGCATTCACCCACTTAGGAACCCCGGTCCTCACTAATGACTCCACTCCACGGGCGGGAACCCCACTACCTAAGAAAGGCCACTCTGAGGCTGACCTCAAAGGGGCGCAGGGGGTGGACAAAGATGCTTTCAAGCGCCTCAGAAGCGCTTTCCTGGCAAAAGCAGCGGTCCCCCCTCCCACACCACTTCCTGGCCCAGCACCTTCTGCATCCCCCGTGCCAAATTCCCCATCTCTCGATGGGGAATCTCCGGCAGATACCAATGATGATGAGGGGTCTTCGCGGTCTTGGCGCCTGGCAAGTTCTTCAGCCACATTGCCACAGGATAGTACGGGCATGCTAGACCCGGATGAGATAATTCATACACGGTCAGTGGCCTGGACGCCTGGGGACAAGGTGGCTAGTTTCGTGGCGGGCCACCTCCGCAAGCCCCTGGGGAAGGAAGCTAGGGGGTGTCTGAGGGCGGAGTGCCCACAACCCACTTTGGGTGGGAAGGTGGCCTTTACACCAGAGCTTGACTCCAAGATGGCCACTTTCCTGGCCAAATACATGAAGGACCCTCGTAAGGGTATTGACCGCTCTTGGCCCTCCTGTCAAGATAAGCTTTTGGATGCGGTAGAACCCCTAACAAAAATTCTGGATATGGCGGAGGAAGTGAAGTTGACACGTACCACCATTTCCCCCGAAGTTCTGTCGAATTGGGCTCAGCGGGCGATTATCTTTTTGGGAAACGCCAATTCCGCCCAATCGACAGAACGGCGGTGCTCGCTTCTGATGAAGCGAGATCCCAAGATGGGCGATTTGGCCTCCTCGGAGGCTGGGGCAGTAGCAGAAGGGGGTCTCTTCGGAGATCCCTTTGTCAAGGAACTGGGAACATTTGTGGCCACATTCACCTCGCTGGACAAGGCCCAGTCCAACATCAAGAGGGTCTTTCAGCCCTGTTTTTCCCAAGGGGCAAGTCGTGGCAGGTGCGGCGCGACCGGCCGTGGTGGTCAGCAGAATCCTGGTAGGGGGCAAGGCTCCGGGCGGGGTCAGTACAACTCCACTGTGAACTAAACAAATTTCTACCCCACCAGGGGGCAAAGATTCTGAGGTCGTGGTGGATTCAAGAACAACGCAGGTGGCACTGGTGCCAACGGTGAGAGTCATACCGGCTACTCAGATTCATATTGGGTGCCACCAAGCTGCTTTCCAGGAAACTTGGAAAGCAATTACAAAGGACACTTGGGTTCTGCAAACCATCCGGGGGTTTCATATAGAATTTTACGGCCGTCGCCGCCAAGACGGTTTTCCACGTCCAATCAATTTTTCCGCTGCCGATGCACAGCTGGTCGATGGGGAGGTGTCCAAACTGCTCCGTAAAGGGACCATTTGTCGCTCAGCTCTGCACCCCAACGGATTCTTCAGCAATCTCTTTTTGGTGGACAAAGCCGATGGAGATCGGCGTCCGGTAATCAACGTCAAAGAATTAAACGGGTGGTTGGTGTACCGACATTTGAAAATGGAGGGGATCCACCTCCTTCGAGACGTCCGCCTCCTGGGGGATTGGAGGGTTCGGCTGGACCTCAAAGATGCCTATCTGATGGTCCCATCCATCCCCCGCACTGGCGCTTCCTGCAGTTTCAATGGGAAAACCAGATTTACGAGTTTACTGCCCTTCCGTTCGGGCTTTCATCGGCACCTTGGTGCTTCACAAAGGTGCTTCACCCAGCAGTGAAGTTCCTTCGGAGCCAAAGTATATGGATGATTGGCTACTTGGACAACATCCTACTCATGGCACAATGCCCCAGGAATTTGGCTCTTCAGTTACAGCAGACGGTTGCCCTCTTGCAACGGTTGGGGTTCGTCATCAACAGAGACAAGTCAGTCTTCACGCCTGCCCAGAGTATAGTGTTCCTAGGGTTTGTTGTGGATTCAATCCACTCTTCCTCCAGCCTGCCACCTTGAAAGATGGCACGAGTTGAGGCGGACCATCTCCAAAACTCATACCTCTCTCCGTCAGATTGCCCGGGTGGTGGCCCTTCTTTCCTTGTCCATCCAGTCAGTCTTTCCGGGGCTCCTGCACTATTGTGCCCTACAACGCCTGAAGTTATAGACTCCGAAGCCAGCACGTCAGGGTGGGGCGCCCATTGCGGGGAGTTCTCCACCGGCGGCGCCTGGTCATTAGACGAGCAAGCGCTACACATCAATTGCTTAGAGCTCCTAGCCGGGTCGTTTGCAGTTCAATGCTGGACCAGAGACAAGGTTCGTTCCTGTGTCCTGTTAAAGATGTACAATACCTCAGCAGTCTGTTACATCAACCACCTGAGAGTTCCTCGTTCCCGGGCCCTGGTGAATCTAGTGAAGGACTTTTGGGACTATTGCCTGTCTCATCACATATCCGTGACAGCAGATAATCTACCGGGCCAGGCCAACCAGGTGGCAGATAGGCACTCCAGGCACCTCAGGGACTCTAGCCAGTGGAAACTAGCTGTTCAGGTATTCCAGTGGTTGAACAACCTTTGGGGGCCGTTCTCGAGGGACCTTTTCGCGTCTCTCCTGGGTCACCAGCTCCCACATTTTTTCAGCTGGAGTTTGGATCCCCTCACGGGGAGTTGCGCCTTTCCCCCTTTCTCCTTGATCGTGCGAATGGCGGCTCAGATCCGCAGACAGAAGGCAGAGGTGGTGGTTGTGACACCACTTTGGTGGTACCAAGTTTGGTTTCCAGTTCTTCTGGAACTTTTCTGGGATTTTCCAATCCTACTCCCCGTTTCCTCATCTTCTTCTGAATCCAAACGAGGAGCAGCATTACCTCATCACCCAGGGTTCTCTCCGGCTAATGGCATGGCGGCTTTCAGGTGATGTTGGTCGCTCCTAGGCCTTTCGAGACCGGCTGAGGTCCTCTTATCAAAAGCCTCGGCTAACAGTACCTCAAAGCGCTATCGTTCCGCCTGGACTAAGTGGATGCGTTGGTGTCTTTGATGGGACTTGGATCCCATGGTCGCAGGCGTTGTTCCCATTCTAAATTTTCTGGCGGAATTGGCGACGGATGGCCTGGCATATCGTTTCATTAACGCGGTGCGTTCTGCGATTTCGACGGCTCATTGCCCTGTCGACGGAGCCCCAGTTGGGGAGCACCCTTTTGTTTGTCGACTCCTGAGGGGATTCGGCTTTCTTTACCCCCGGAACCGTGCTATTCAGTCCTATGGGGCGTCAATCTGGTATTAAATCTCTTCCTTTCTTGGCAACCCATAAAGTATCTTTCTTTGAAGGAGCTTTCGGCCAAGTTGGCCATGCTCTTATGCCTGATTTCCTGTTGCAGGGTCTCTGACGTGCGTGCACTGGACATCTCAGCAAGAGTTTTTGCCTGAGGGGGTTATGTTTACGGTGGGTCACCGTACTAAGTCTTCTTCGAGAACGATCTTGTATCCAGCTTTTTTGGATGTCCCCAACTTGTGTGTATTGCATTGTCTCAAGGCATACAAAGGTATGACTCTCGAATTTTGCCCACCGGGCGAGTGCCAGCTCCTTATTGCTTTAAGGAAACCGCAAAAGGCAGTCTCCTCCCTCACCATAGCCAGGTGGGTGGGATGGGTCATGCAAGAGAGGGGCATTGACGCAAAACAGCTTGGAGCTGATTCAGCCAGGGGTGCAATGGCTTCTAAGACTTTTTCCCGGGGAGCCTGCTTGGAGGACTTAATGTGCACCGCAGATTGGTCCTTGGATTCCTCCTTTAAGCGGTTCTATTTCAAACCGGTTGTGGATGTTGCTCATTTAGTGGTAAATAAGCTTTGAACTAGCATAATCGGAGCCTCCAGTCCTGACATTGAATCGAAATTGGCCTAGCATAGGAACTGTAAGTTTCAATTCTATTAAGGACACGGAGGAGAGGATAATCCCTCCCAGGGCACGATCTTGTGCGAACCCACCCGTATGGGCGTAAGTAATCACATTTTTCACTTCCTGATGCATGCTACTTTGATCTCATGGAATGTTTTCGTTTTTCTCAAGAAGCAACATTATGTTTTGAGGTTTACCAGACGGTTCTACCTCGGAAAATCTTACGTGGTCTATCTCTGTTTCAGGGAATGACGGTCCCAAGCAATACCAGTGACACGGTGGTATTACTCGTGTGAAGAAAGAGGAAAGACTTCTAAGATGGAGGAGCCTTCTATACGCTGTGGACACTGTGGAAGGACTGTTGTGCTGTTATGCCCTTTGGACTCATGGGATTTGTAGTCTGGATGCAGACTTGATCCTTTTTTCTGGATTTTAATGATCTTTGTTCCCTATGTTGTTGGGATAAAATAATTCATACTGCTTTTCTGGCTGCTGGAAATGTTATATAGTGAATAAAGAGAAGAAGGAAAAGCATAATCCTCGCCTCCATGTTCTTAATAGAATTAAAATTTACTGTTACTATGCTAGGCAAATTTCGATTCACCTTCCTTACTGCCCTCGCTGTACGCTGTCGGCTTGGTGACAGTGGCAGTGCCAGCACCGCCTATATTATTTCCTGTGTTGCGGTCGCTGGGCACCCCATATACAGTGAACTTTGCCTCAGTTCACTGTCCTTAAGAGGCAGAGGGTAGCTGTTTGTCTCAGCCTTAAGGGAAGCGTTTAGAGAGTGCCACGTTCGGCCAAGATGGCACATCCAAACACCACACGAGCCGTCATTGTGTGTGGAAAGGCTGCTTTAAGGAAACAGGCGCAACTACCAGTTCTACACACCCTGGCTTCTAGGCATACATACTATTTAAAACCCGGCCTCACTAAACATTGTAACAACCAACAATCCACCTACCCCTCTGCCCTAAGGAACCCCTCACATACCCAATGCCAAACACAAACTCTGTAATCTCTCCTCACTCCAAATTTCGACTGACCGAAACTCTTGTGTCCTCCAAACATTTACTTCCACTTTCCTTTCAAATTGCCTCTCTCTCCCCACTACCCCCTGTATTTCTCAACTGGGGGTCTTAACCTGCCCAATTTCTTTTGAAATAACTATACAACTGTTCAACTCCCCACGAGAACCAAGTATCTGCTCACAAGCGACACCAACACAACATAAATCATTACATTCACACTTGTCTCATCAAAACCCAGTGCTCAGGCCCCACTTGTTCAGAAAGTTACTGGTAACCCTGTCTTCCAACTAGGAGTGGGAGGGAGGGAAACACTTCCTATTTCCCCATCACCAAAGTTTTGTGAAACTTTCCAACACTAATGGTCCTCTCAAACTAAGACAATTTGAAAAACAGGGGACCCCTATGCGAATAGGTTTGCTATAGGTAGGGAATTGACAATTTTGAAAAAAACTTATAGCAAACAGATTATTACATGCCAGAACCTCTCACTCATACACTAGTGAATATAGCTACAACACTCACATAATCCTATATGTATATAATGGCAAAGAGATATATGTTTTGATATACAAAAACCTTTTTATTTCATATCAATAATTATCTAATTCTTTTAATTGTCCTATATAGACTTTACAAATGGATTTTTTTTAGTACAAAATTCCATATTACATTTTCTAAAGGTATACACATTTAAAGAGAACATGAAAACATAAACACATATCACAAAAAACCAAAAGGACGGATCGGTCAATAGTCTATTGTAGTAGGCAAAAGCGGTGAATTTTGACTACGCGGGTTTCGGCATTCTGCCTTCATCAGGTGACCGTCATTCGCGTGTATACTGTACAGGACAACAAACTACAGAGATACAAAACATAAATATATTTATATTAGAAATTTTAAAAGTCGTAGCATAATGGTATTTACAGTTTACATTTCGAGAGGGTGTAGGTCATTATTTACATACAAATATATATACATTATTTACATAAAGCAGCTCATATCATGAATTAGGATTACCCTTATGTCTACTACAGTAAGGACAGTGTTTCTATCTGCATGTATACATATATTTTGGTTGATCTAGTGTATACGTTCGCTCTAAGTTCATAGGGACCATTTCAACATAATAGATGTAACTAATTTCTAAAAGGCCAGCAGATCACATCAGACCGTTAACATATAGACCTTACAGAAACATATCGTTCTTATATGGGGGTCTCAGAATTACGATAACTGACCCTTCATTTTAGACCAGTTTTACAGATGGCTCAATTATATCACTTCAAATAACGGCCTGGAATATGACCAGCCCACATTCCACGTTTAGACCAGTGTTGCAAATAGCTCAAATATATCTCTATATATATAAAGGTCTAGATACTGCATTTGTACACATTTCATTTCAGACCATTGTTTGGTATAGCCCATAGGTATCATTCCCTGTATATGCCTTAAATAGGTCTGTAAATTCGTGGTGATTAAAGACCTACTCGTTGTTGTTTTCTAATCACATTTTAAGGTATGGCCAAGTGACTAAGAGCATTAAAATAGGTATATATAATTTACACATTTCATAATCACCAACCTTTTGTAGTATCAGTATGTTGATAGTGGTGAGATATTTTTAAGGGCCCACATCTATTTTCATCAATCAGGTTAGCGCAGGTATAGCATTAATTTCTGAATAAAATAACGAATACAAGATTATTGATGTGTCCTATGTAGGGAATCACTATACTTCCATATATATCCTTAGAATTCCTGCAAAATATGTCATTTTCATCCGCAATATATAGTTCATACTCGGTCTAGACATTGAGGACATTGACCTATTTGTCACTCTTATACTCGAACGTACGAATTATTTAAATCCACGTACATGGTTACCGTATTCATAGATGTTTTTAGAGAGTACACAAGATTTTGGAGACCCAATCTGTGGTCGCGATGCTTGATCGAAATATGTTCAAGGGCTATGCTCAGCGGCCCATGTATAGCATTAATATCTATATCGGAAGGAAAATATAAATAAACGTGATGTATGTATGGCTACAATCTACATCATGTATTTTACATTTCTATATATCAGGAGGTTTGGATGGAAAGGATTACCTTTTAATAAATACGTAAGGGAACTGAAACACCTTAGTTGGTTACTTGGAGGCCGGCAAATATATTTGATATCTTCTTTTCTGTTAGAGATAAAAACAGACGAATATATGTATCTCTAGAGTATTAAAAGCGGCTCGATATAGACAGGATAAAGCCTCAAAAGATCTAAGTAGAGTGTTACCTTAAACGGGATAGACAAAGGCAGTTTCTCTTATTTCGTATTTGGTTCAAAAAATGACGACGTGCATCATATGGATTGGCAGAGAAACCATTCTGAAAGGAAAAAGATGTAGAACGACAGTCAGGGGCCGGCTCGATATCGGCCAGAAAACTTCAACAGAACACAAAAATGGGGCTCTCGTGGTGATCCCCGCGATATGCTTACCTTTTTTTTGGAGGGTAGTATTCTAAAGCCGGACCTCCCCACGATGTGCTGATAGTTCCAGAAAGGTGTACGTTCTAAGCCGGCGTTATATACTCGCAATAAGCCCGCCATAAAGATGTATGATTGGCTTCACCTGTCGGATCGCCGGTGAATTCCTGGCGCATATTCAAAGACGTAATGAGTCTGAGACCGTGTGTCATAGAAATAAACAATGGACTCATGCGGACTAGTCTGAGACCAAAGCGGAGTTTAATCGATATAAAGAACGGCCTACATATATGGATTTTGCCTAGTGTTTTTATAGGGAAAAGACTGCACACATGGATTGTATTTAGTGTAGTTAGTGTAGCCCATATTATTAGAGGTTGTAATCTCACGTTGTATGCAGCGTGACCTTCCATATAATTATTTAATGACCTGCTCATATAGATTCTACCCAATATGATTGGTATAGCAGGTACTATTAAAATATTATATATGGCAATGTATATAACGCGTCGTCCTATGTATATATTCAGTGGTTCAAAAATAAGAAGATAGTATGAAAAGACGATATGGGCAATGGTCCTTCTATACGGTATTCATGGGCATGGGTGTACTAATTGTCACCAGAAAAACCATGCTAATAGATTGCAGATGAACAGACATAAGAACAGGATGTTTAGCGAATATCCTAGGCGTAAATATGAAAATGAATTATCCCCTGAGGGATTCTGCTAATAAATTGCAGATAAAGGGACTTGGGAACATAGGATACTTCATATATAGGTAATATCCAGATATAGCTTTGGTGCATATCTCCTATAGGTAATTGTTTCTCAGAATTTACAAAATCGCTTGTTCCCATGGAATATCCTGGTTGAGACTTCGTGTAGAGGTATTCAAAGAAAAAATCCAGAATACCTCCCGTTTTTGCTGATTTTATCTGGGCAGAGGCCCTCACGTGTCTCAATACGTTCCAAGATTATCCAACGTATATCTTCTTGTTTGTGATTTTGTTCAACAAAATGACTCACCATGGGTGCATTCAGTTTCTGGGTTCTGATTGCGGATTTGTGTTCTGTGAGCCTCGTGTATAGGGACCTAGAGGACTCACCAACATAACCCAAATCGCAAGGGCATAGGAGTAAGTACACAATATTTTTTGTTTTGCAGTTCACCATACCTGCAATTTGGATTTTAACTCCATTATGTTCCATTTCCTTGGTTTCAGTCGCCTGAGGACATACTTTGCATGTTCCGCATTTATAGTTCCCAATAACTGGATCTAAGTTGGTTAAACTTCTTTGAGTAAGTTTTACCAGTGGGGACATGCGTGACCTAACCACTATATCTTTAAGATTTTTATTTTTGCGATATGCAAAAAGTGGTTTAGGCAGATTTTCTTTAGTAGTCTTATTTGCATTCAAAATGTGCCAATTAGAGTAGATTATTTGGCGTACTTGGTTGTTAAGACAGGAATGTCTTGAAACAAACACCAAGTTAGTCATTTGTTTCGATTTTGTGCCTTGCAATAAATGTTGGCGATCATAGAATCGTGCCCTTTTGAAGGATTCACGTACTAATCGATGAGGGTAACCCCGCTCCTCAAATTTTTTTCTCATCGTGATTGCTCGTTCATCAAAATCTTTTAGCTTAGTACAGTTCCTTCTCAGCCTTAAAAATTGGCTGAAAGGGATGCTGTTTTTTTGATTAGACGGGTGGAAGCTTTCGTAGTAAAGGATTGTATTACGAGCTGTGTCTATATAGGACAATTAAAAGAATCAGATAATTATTGATATGAAATAAAAAGGTTTTTGTATATCAAAACATATATCTCTTTGCCATTATATACATATAGGATTATGTGAGTGTTGTAGCTATATTCACTAGTGTATGAGTGAGAGGTTCTGGCATGTAATAATCTGTTTGCTATAAGTTTTTTTCAAAATTGTCAATTCCCTACCTATAGCAAACCTATTCGCGTAGGGGTCCCCTGTTTTTCAAATTGTATATTCTCATGGCCTGTCCATGAGGGGAGCTACTTATATCTTTTATTCCAGTTAGTATTTGTTTATATAGCAGCTTGAACATCCTACCTTTTATGTACTTACAGTGTTAATGTCTGACTAAATTTAAAATGTAAATATTTACTATCTTTAATTACAAACCCTGGATCATGTCCCACAGTTCATATCGGACCATTGGCACTAGTTCACTGATATAATCCTTCAGTTACGCAGCTCTCTATCTCTCCTGTACGAAGAAAGAAATCTGTCATATAGATATGGCCACGTTAAAATCATTCGGATTTAGCGATGAGGATTTTGCCTCCATGGTAGGATCTTCTGTCAATTTTGACAACATAAATCCAAATAATATCGATAAAAATGAAGATCTTGTCAAACTTCTAGCCCTCAAAAAAAAGTCCATTAGAATAGAACTCCATGGCAAATATATCCTGGATTACCTTAAGGCCGGGGTAATACCCCAAGGCTTACAAATCAAAAACATCCCAGGTCTCTTCATACAAGTTAAACAGTTCCTAGAACGATGGTCCCTCATCGCCAATCGGTGTTCGAGGGACCTTATGATGTTGATAGTGGAAACAGCTAAGGAAGTGCTGGCCGAACTAATTCAAGAGATTCTGGATCTAGAAAATCAAATTAAATCATCTACGGTGATTATAGACATTAAAAAGAAACTAGAAGAGGTCGAGTCTGAATTAAACTCCTATAGTGAACACCTAATAAAACGTAAAATGGACAAACTCCAAAAAGATATACGTTATTTTAGCCGAGAAAATGTATACCCATATCTAAGAGACAACTTTTATGAACAAACTGATGAGTTTGGTCAAGATATGGGTAATCCACATTTTGACACTAGACAAAAAAAGGTCACTACATTCTCGAATACATCAGACTCTGATAGCAGTTCTAGTATGTCTCCTCATCAAAATCGAGGTCAGAGATTTATACAAAGATCAAACCAAGGTTATCGTCCTTTTTTAGGGAGGCGCCCCCAGAACAGAGGGAACTGGCGACCGAACTATCGATCCCAGTCCCGATCCTATCATCAATATCAACCCAATTTCCAACAGAGAGGGCAATTTCAACCGCAATATCAGGACCATCAACCTCAGACTTCCAACCGTTATCTGGAGACAAGGAGTTCCCGATATTGGAGAGAGTGAAAACCATTCCTATATTTAACCTGAGCAAATTTGAGGCAGATACAGCTACTATTGCAATTTTATCGAAAGGGCTATCTTTTGTCCCTCATTCCGGACTCAATAAATTTGAACTCTACAATGATGTAATGTGTTTTTTTCGTAAAATCCGTCTTAAAAATTATTTCTCAGACAAAGAACACATAACAACTGAAGACAACAGGTCAGGTCTAGCCCCCAAATCAGTTTTTACACCAACGCTAGACCAAGTGGCCCCGGAAATACGGATTTTTGAACAAGTGGTTATGAATAAACTACAGATAGCAACCAAATATATACCCAATACTCCCTATAATATCAATAAAGAGGAGTATAGTGCGTTACAACAGTTGAAAAATCAATCCGAAATCACCATAAAGAGTTGCGACAAAGGAGGAGGGATTGCAATCCTTGATACACAAAAATATATTGATAAAATTGAAGAAATGCTCAGTGACAATAACTTCTACTGCAAAATACTGAGAGATCCCACTCCCAAAATCAGAAATAAAATTCATAAATTGACATCTAAAGCTCTGCACAATGGAGATATCTGTAGGAAGGAGTACGAATATTTAAATATAGACAATCCCAGAATGGCGAGTCTGTATGGTACTCCCAAAGTACATAAAAACGAATTTGATCCCCCTTTCAGACCCATTGTCACTACCATCGGTAGCATAACAGAACCTATATCGAAGTATCTTGATGCCATCTTGCGTCCACATATCTCTAAAATACCGGGATATATACAAGATACCCGACAGATCATCAACCAATTGGAAGGAACAGCTTTTAATGCCCATAGACAATGGATGGTAACTCTCGATGTTGAGAGTCTATACTCTAACATCCCTTGCCTAGGTGCAATTGATGCTATGGAATGGTTTATTGAAACGTACAATATTGATTGCAATACAGAATTTATCTTGGACTGTCTCAAAATTGTCCTAGATGACAATGTATTCGAATTCAGAGGCACCCTCTATAAACAGACCAAGGGGGTCAGTATGGGCGCGGCCTGCGCACCGACCATCGCTAATATCTATGTTGCCTTTTTTGAGAAAACGAACATTTTTAACGAAATGGCTCCGTTTTTCGAATCAGTTTTTTATTGGTCGCGCTATATTGACGACGTCCTCTTTATATGGGATGACACAGAAGATACCCTGGCTGAATTTGTTCTTTGGCTAAATGCCTGCGATCCAAACTTGAAGTTCACCGCACAAATCAACAACACTGAAACAGAATTCCTTGATATTACGATAAAGCATGACCAGGGTCAGCTATTCATGGACCTTTTTGTAAAACCCACAGCTCGTAATACAATCCTTCACTACGAAAGCTTCCACCCGTCTAATCAAAAAAACAGCATCCCTTTCAGCCAATTTTTAAGGCTGAGAAGGAACTGTACTAAGCTAAAAGATTTTGATGAACGAGCAATCACGATGAGAAAAAAATTTGAGGAGCGGGGTTACCCTCATCGATTAGTACGTGAATCCTTCAAAAGGGCACGATTCTATGATCGCCAACATTTATTGCAAGGCACAAAATCGAAACAAATGACTAACTTGGTGTTTGTTTCAAGACATTCCTGTCTTAACAACCAAGTACGCCAAATAATCTACTCTAATTGGCACATTTTGAATGCAAATAAGACTACTAAAGAAAATCTGCCTAAACCACTTTTTGCATATCGCAAAAATAAAAATCTTAAAGATATAGTGGTTAGGTCACGCATGTCCCCAATGGTAAAACTTACTCAAAGAAGTTTAACCAACTTAGATCCAGTTATATGGAACTATAAATGCGGAACATGCAAAGTATGTCCTCAGGCGACTGAAACCAAGGAAATGGAACATAATGGAGTTAAAATCCAAATTGCAGGTATGGTGAACTGCAAAACAAAAAATATTGTGTACTTACTCCTATGCCCTTGCGATTTGGGTTATGTTGGTGAGTCCTCTAGGTCCCTATACACGAGGCTCACAGAACACAAATCCGCAATCAGAACCCAGAAACTGAATGCACCCATGGTGAGTCATTTTGTTGAACAAAATCACAAACCAGAATATATACGTTGGATAATCTTGGAACGTATTGAGACACGTGAGGGCCTCTGCCCAGATAAAATCCGCAAAAAACGGGAGGTATTCTGGATTCTTTGAAAACTTCTACACGAGGTCTCAACCAGGATATTCCATGGGAACAAGCGATTTTGTAAATTCTGAGAAACAATTACCTATAGGAGATATGCACCAAAGCTATATCTGGATATTACCTATATATGAAGTATCCTATGTTCCCAAGTCCCTTTATCTGCAATTTATTAGCGGAATCCCTCAGGGGATAATTCATTTTCATATTTACGCCTAGGATATTCGCTAAACATCCTGTTCTTATGTCTGTTCATCTGCAATCTATTAGCATGGGTTTTCTGGTGACAATTAGTACACCCATGCCCATGAATACCGTATAGAAGGACCATTGCCCATATCGTCTTTTCATACTATCTTCTTATTTTTGAACCACTGAATATATACATAGGACGACGCGTTATATACATTGCCATATATAATATTTTAATAGTACCTGCTATACCAATCATATTGGGTAGAATCTATATGAGCAGGTCATTAAATAATTATATGGAAGGTCACGCTGCATACAACGTGAGATTACAACCTCTAATAATATGGGCTACACTAACTACACTAAATACAATCCATGTGTGCAGTCTTTTCCCTATAAAAACACTAGGCAAAATCCATATATGTAGGCCGTTCTTTATATCGATTAAATTCCGCTTTGGTCTCAGACTAGTCCGCATGAGTCCATTGTTTATTTCTATGACACACGGTCTCAGACTCATTACGTCTTTGAATATGCGCCAGGAATTCACCGGCGATCCGACAGGTGAAACCAATCATACATCTTTATGGCGGGCCTATTGCGAGTATATAACGCCGGCTTAGAACATACACCTTTCTGGAACTATCAGCACATCGTGGGGAGGTCCGGCTTTAGAATACTACCCTCCCAAAAAAAGGTAAGCATATCGCGGGGATCACCACGAGAGCCCCATTTTTGTGTTCTGTAGAAGTTTTCTGGCCGATATCGAGCCGGCCCCTGAATGTCGTTCTACATCTTTTTCCTTTCAGAATGGTTTCTCTGCCAATCCATATGATGCACGTCGTCATTTTTTGAACCAAATACGAAATAAGAGAAACTGCCTTTGTCTATCCCGTTTAAGGTAACACTCTACTTAGATCTTTTGAGGCTTTATCCTGTCTATATCGAGCCGCTTTTAATACTCTAGAGATACATATATTCGTCTGTTTTTATCTCTAACAGAAAAGAAGATATCAAATATATTTGCCGGCCTCCAAGTAACCAACTAAGGTGTTTCAGTTCCCTTACGTATTTATTAAAAGGTAATCCTTTCCATCCAAACCTCCTGATATATAGAAATGTAAAATACATGATGTAGATTGTAGCCATACATACATCACGTTTATTTATATTTTCCTTCCGATATAGATATTAATGCTATACATGGGCCGCTGAGAATAGCCCTTGAACATATTTCGATCAAGCATCGCGACCACAGATTGGGTCTCCAAAATCTTGTGTACTCTCTAAAAACATCTATGAATACGGTAACCATGTACGTGGATTTAAATAATTCGTACGTTCGAGTATAAGAGTGACAAATAGGTCAATGTCCTCAATGTCTAGACCGAGTATGAACTATATATTGCGGATGAAAATGACATATTTTGCAGGAATTCTAAGGATATATATGGAAGTATAGTGATTCCCTACATAGGACACATCAATAATCTTGTATTCGTTATTTTATTCAGAAATTAATGCTATACCTGCGCTAACCTGATTGATGAAAATAGATGTGGGCCCTTAAAAATATCTCACCACTATCAACATACTGATACTACAAAAGGTTGGTGATTATGAAATGTGTAAATTATATATACCTATGTTAATGCTCTTAGTCACTTGGCCATACCTTAAAATGTGATTAGAAAACAACAACGAGTAGGTCTTTAATCACCACGAATTTACAGACCTATTTAAGGCATATACAGGGAATGATACCTATGGCCTATACCAAACAATGGTCTGAAATGAAATGTGTACAAATGCAGTATCTAGACCTTTATATATATAGAGATATATTTGAGCTATTTGCAACACTGGTCTAAACGTGGAATGTGGGCTGGTCATATCCCAGGCCGTTATTTGAAGTGATATAATTGAGCCATCTGTAAAACTGGTCTAAAATGAAGGGTCAGTTATCGTAATTCCGAGACCCCCATATAAGAACGATATGTTTCTGTAAGGTCTATATGTTAACGGTCTGATGTGATCTGCTGGCCTTTTAGAAATTAGTTACATCTATTATGTTGAAATGGTCCCTATGAACTTAGAGCTAACGTATACACTAGATCAACCAAAATATATGTATACATGCAGATGGAAACACTGTCCTTACTGTAGTAGACATAAGGGTAATCCTAATTCATGATATGAGCTGCTTTATGTAAATAATGTATATATATTTGTATGTAAATAATGACCTACACCCTCTCGAAATGTAAACTGTAAATACCATTATGCTACGACTTTTAAAATTTCTAATATAAATATATTTATGTTTTGTATCTCTGTAGTTTGTTGTCCTGTACAGTATACACGCGAATGACGGTCACCTGATGAAGGCAGAATGCCGAAACGCGCGTAGTCAAAATTCACCGCTTTTGCCTACTACAATAGACTATTGACCGATCCGTCCTTTTGGTTTTTTGTGATACTTGTTTATGTTTTCATGTTCTCTTTAAATGTGTATACCTTTAGAAAATGTAATATGGAATTTTGTACTATAAACATCCATTTGTAAAGTCTATATAGGACAATTAAAAGAATCAGATAATTATTGATATGAAATAAAAAGGCTTTTGTATATCAAAACATATATCTCTTTGCCATTATATACATATAGGATTATGTGAGTGTTGTAGCTATATTCACTAGTGTATGAGTGAGAGGTTCTGGCATGTAATAATCTGTTTGCTATAAGTTTTTTTCAAAACCTCTCAAACTAAGAGCCCTTACTTTTTTTTTTAAACAAATTTTATTAGTATTTATATAAAAACATGCATAACAATATTAAACAATAAGTGGTCTCCTGACATGGAATTCCTGTGTAGGAACATCCAGCTCAGGGATAATAAGGGGAATGGGTAGCATAGGGGAGGGTCTAATGAAAATATGACTAACCCGTGTCAGGAAATCTGGGCCTCCGAGGTGGGTGAATACAATTGGCTAGAAGATAAAGGGCAACCCTTGATTGAATGGAAACGTACGCTGTATTCCCTAAGTGTCAGAGGAAAAGGAATGCTTCCGGTGAGTAGGAATTCTAACTGTGGAGTGATACTAAATGAATGAATGAATGAACGTGTTGCTTATAAAGTGCACTGCCACTCACAAAGGAGCATCCTAGTGCTGGGCAGCAGTAGAATTAGCTAGATAACGGATGAATATCCCACCAAAAAGCAGTTCATAGAATGAAAGAGTAAAGGAGTGAATCAGAGATACCAAATAGCCACGTCTTCAACTGCTTTCTGAAGATGACCTCCGATTCAATGAATCTCAGGTAACTAGGAAGATAATTCCTGGCCTTTGTACCCAAAGCAGCAAAGGATTTACCCCCTAGAGTTTTGAGTCTAAAGGTGGGGTGCTTCAAAGATTGGCATATGAGGACCTCAGAGTCCATTTGGTTTTGGTCATATGATGGGTGAATCTGGTGATTTGATATTTATGTCCCACCACTCTGTATACTCTAAAAGTAAATAAGAGCATTTTGAAGAGCACCCTCTTGTGTACTGGAAACCAGTGTAATACTTTTAGAGCTGCTGAGGCCGAAGCTCGATGAGGGAGTTTCAAAACGAATCGGGCAGCAGCATTTTGTACTACCTGCAGTCTCTGCAAAGTTTGTTTAGAAGAACCAGCGTACAAACTATTGCAGTAGTCAAATCTAGATGCTATTAATGCAAAGGAAACTGTATTTCTTGCCTGTAGAAGGAGGTCCCCAAAAAAAGTTTTCAGTGATTTGATCAACTTGAAATGCATTCCCGCCTCTTCAAGAGGTTGTGAGTAAAATGACAAAGAAGCATCAAATTTCACTCCCAAGTTGTTTACAACCTCTACAGTGGCAGGCGGAGGAGGCGTAGAGCTAGGCCACCATAAAGCAGAGTCAAAGGTGATAGACTTGCCAAGCAACATGATCTCTGTCTATTCTGTGTTGCATTTTAAATGACTGATTAGCATTCACCGGACAATTTCAAGTAGACAGTTTTTGAAATTGAGCTCAGAGCCAATAGATGTTTTGTCTAATGCTAAGATCAGCTGCTTATAATTGGCATACGATGTGACCTCAATTCCAAAAGAAGTAATCAGCGAGATCATGGGGCCTGCTAAATAATGCAGGGCTCAAAGATGAGCCCTGAGGTACCCCTGAGGAGACAATCTTTTCAGAGGAGAAAAATCGACCTAACATACCCGTTTGTCTGCGATCTGAGAGGAAGGATTTAAACCAAGACAGAGCAAGATGGGAAATCCCACAATTTTGAATACATTGCAGCAGGATGCCGTGGGAGATGGTATCAAATGCAGCTGATAAGTCTAATAAAATCAGCACTGCATTTTTCCCACCATCCAAGGTGAGCTTTGACATATGTGCAACTTCCAATAAAGCTTACTCTGTCGATTGTCTAGGGCGGAAGCCAGACTGTCGTGGGTGGAGGATGTTTGCCTCTTCCTAAAAAAGTTAGTTGGTCATTTACCAGTTTTTCCACCATTTTACTCAAGGCAGGTAGTAATGAAATCTTAATAACAAATGGTGAAAAAGGGGTCACAGGGAAATATTTAAAGACCAACTCACAGGATGAAATCCCCTAGTCAACTACCTAAACACAAAAGACAACCCGGGGGTCTAAAAGGGAATCTATATGGTGATCCCTACATACACTGTGCTCCTATATAAGTGAACAAGTGTGTAGAACACTGGACCTCGCTTAGTGCCTAAAACAGAAATGGAAATATAACCTCACAGATCTATGATCCACCGTGATTGTTTGAATGGACCCTTCCAGAGAGGGAGGATTACCATCAACATGTTGTGTGGATCAAATTGTTATCATTTGGTCATCCAGAGCTGGCTGGTGTGTCTTTTGATCAATAAGACCATACCAGACCACAAACTCGTCTGGGTCAAACCCTCAATCACTGTGACGACCACAGAGCTCTGATCTAGATGGAAAAGGTGCAGTGCGAAAAACAAAGAAGTGGTGTGGATTAAAACAGGATAGAGAAACAATGAAAGAAAACTTTAATCGGCATTGTGCTCTCCCTTTTAAAACCAAGCAAGTGAAGCAGTTTGGAACAAATGACTGCTTCTCAAAAGGCCAACATGTTTCAGCCCAAACGGACGAGTACCAAGGGCTTTCGTCAGGGCCACAGTTCTTAATCACTCGCTACTGTCTTACAAAAGTGCAGAAAAAGGATATCGATGTGTGTATATATAACAAATGCTCCTCTGTATCAACTCGGCGTGTCGTACATCTGATTCACACATCGATATCCTTTTTCTGCACTTTTGTAAGACAGTAGCGAGTGATTAAGAACTGTGGCCCTGACGAAAGCCCTTGGTACTAGTCCGTGTCGCAAGAGGGGTCAACCTTGAGAGATGGAAAGTGGGCCAACTGGCTCAAGTTGGATCCTAAGCGGAATCAGCATATGGTCTGACCAGGCCTGATGAGAGGGGTGGGCGGGTTCAACTATCAAATTGAAGTTGTTGAAGCAAACTCCATCCAAAGTGAGCCCTGCAATATGTGCGAGTTAAGTGACCTGTTCCTGAAGTCCAGAGGTGGTTAGGGTATCGATGAAGTTAGCTACCTAAAAGTTTTTGCTGCACTCCCATCAAAGTAAAATTCGCATGGCAAAATACAAGGGGATTTAATACTTCTCCTACTGATTCTAGAAAACAGGTGCCTAGACCTGGAGGACGATAGATGAGTCCACCAGCAAAAGACAGGGATGGACCAATCTTCAAGCAAAAACCAAGACTTTCTGCCCCTTTCAAAGGGCCTAAATCGAAGGTTTGGCAGTGAAAGACATTGCAAAATATAATCTTCGAGCTGCCCCCGCGGGACTCTGTTCTATCCTGTCTAAGAATGATATATCCCATGGGCAGAGCACGAGCTATGTCGGGGTTTCACAACTACATATTCCAGATATACAATGGGGCACATCCACGCTTATGGACTTTTATTGGCAGTGCGGCAAACATACCTATACTCAGCTGGTTCCCTTATGGAGAGGACTGTGTCCGCTGGTCACCCTGCACACCCTGACCCTGGTCATTCCTGGAGAAGAGCTAACATACTTGTACTAGCACCCATTAAAGAAAAAGATGGGGCGTGGTAAAAAAGGAGACGAGGTGAGATGTGTCTTCCCGTCCCTCTTTCCTGCCGACAAGGGCCCACTCACCCACTCCTTGTGTAGCCGGACTTGGAGGTATTTATAGCACTGCGCCCGACCCCGGCTGACGGTGGGCATACCCAGATGTTGATTTAGATGGCGGATGCCCCGGGATGATGGCAGAGAGCTCGAGTTGACAGCCCCGCGTCAAACACCCCACAGGGCGGCCTACGTGGAGGCCTGAGATCCCCTGGTATTGGATGCTTCCGCCCCACCGGAGCTATTGTGGCCATGCGGGATTGAATCCGCCCATCAGGCTCCCTGTGTGTGCCCTGCCTTTCCGTGACCCTGCCCAGGGGTGCCGAATGAGCAGAGCTGCCGACACAGCCCCTGGGGCAAAATGCCTGTTGCCGGAGCCGACTATAGCCATGGGGAGAAGGTTGGGCAAATCTGGTGGCTCCGAGCTCCCTCGTCTCTTCCAGAGCAAAGCTGTGGAAGCCTGATATGACTCTCCCCCTGTACTGCAAACCTGGAGAAGACGGCTGCCCATCCACGATGGACTGGAGTGCTTCTCACCGAATGGCGGTCCTGTGCGCTTCTGGGGGCCTGGAGTTCCCTGATGCGCCTGCCTCCACTTCCTGCTCGTCTGTTGGTGAGGATGCTGCAGTGAGTCGGCCCCAGTGACTGTGACCATTGGAGGAGTGTGGGGAATGCGGCCTTTGATTTCTGGATTCTCTCTCTGCTGGGATTGCCCATGGTGGGCCATGACGCTTGGGAGGTGAACGCGGCCAGCCCCTGGAGCCCACTCCTGTTGATCTCCCATCTGGGACTTCTTTGCCTGCGGCCCAGGCTGATTAGGCCCACAATCTGTCTTGCCCACTTGCAATAGGGTTAGACTGATAGAGGGGGGGTCACATCACCATACCCCACTCGGCCCAATTTGCTTAGTGCCAGGAGGCGGTGCAGGGCCCGCAGCTGCCTCTTCGCATTGTTGGGATTGGGTCCCGCCCTTGCCAAAGGACCCTGGGCCCGCCTGAGGGACTTGATCATTCTGTCCCAAGTTGCTTGGGACTGGCGGTCCCCCCCACTCTCACTCTGAGACTAGATGCATCTGTGTCCTCAGACTACAGAGACGTTGAAGCCCTGCTCACCCATTCCTTCATAGAAATGCTCTTTGCTTCCCTCCGAGAAGACAGACAAACCATGAAGAAGGATCTCTCTCAGGATCTTAGAAAGGTGAGGAGGGATGTAGATTCTTTGGGCAACAGAGTGGATACGCTCGAAGCGAATGGCACAAGCCGAGATGAAGAGATCGAAACACTCCAGCAGGAGAGCCTTCACCTTTTAGACCAGCACCTAGACCTCCAGGATACACCGAAGATTTGGAGAATCGCTCGCGCCATAATAATATTTGCATCACAGGGATCTCGACGGGGAGGAGGGCTCAGATATCGCCTCCTTTGTGGGAGACCCCTTCTGAGCGATTCTAGAGGTGCCCTCCGACTTTGAGATTAAGCTCGACTGCACTCACTGCATTGGTTCGAAGAGGCCTGCCTCTGCGCCCCCTGTGGACATTCTCCCATGTGTCCATGATTTGCCGCTGAAGGAGCGCATCCTCCAGCGGGCCCAGGATGGTGTCCCTATACAGTACCAGGGACACAAACCAACCTTGAATCAAGACCTTGCCATGTCCACTCTTCAGAAGCGGAGGGAATTTCGGCTGATCACCTCCCACCTCTGTTCCATCGGAAGTCCCTACTCCTGGGGCCAGCAGCTGGCCTTCTCCACTGCAAACAATGTGAGTTCATGCTGAGGGTCGGCGGTTTAATCTCGGCACCACCCCTTCACATTTCATAGTTTAAATTCCTCCATTTAAACTGCCGGTCCCTGGTTAAGTACCACGCAGAAGTGTTCGACCTGCTACAAGAGGAGTCTCCAGATGCTCTGTTTCTAACAGAGCCCTGGCTGACTCCGGACTCTGTAACTTTTAAGCAGTTTAACAGAGTTAGCAACAAAGGGAGAGGGTATTGCTGTAATTTTAAGAAGCACTTTACTTGCAGTTTCACCAGGGTGATTATTCCGGACTATGAAAATGTCCAATTTAAAGTCATCCTCAACTGAAATTTCACAGTATCCGACTTGCTAATTTATCGCCCTCCTGGACCAACTAGAGCATTCAGGGAAGTTTTGGTTAAGCTGGTCACCATATTGGCTAGTAAATCTGCTAATTTTAACATTTTTGGGGACCTTAACCACCATTTAGAAGAAGAATGCCACAACAAGGGGGTCGCCAATTTCTTGGCTGATCTGGCAGCCTGCAAGCTGTTGCAATGTGTCCCTAGCTATACGCACTTAGCAGGACACCTTTTAGACCCTGTATTCTCTAACTTACCCTCAGTGATGGTTTACCCCTCTCTCCCTATGGCCTGGTCGTACCACTTCTTGATTTCTATGGTACTACTAGGTCAAGGCCAACCACAGCGGATACAGCCCAGCTGCCCCTAACACAGAGGCAGCGAATTACCTTTTTCAGTCATGGTTCACACACTCCCTTGATAGCTGTATCCCCATCAAACTTACCCACAGGAAAATAACTCCTTGGTTTAATGTGTCTCTGACCCTGGCAAAGAAAAACCGCAAGGTGTTGGAACGCGCCTGGGGATGATCTTACGATCCAGACTTAAAAGCACAATATTGAGCATCCATTAAAGCCTATCACAAGCTAATGCGGAAGTCCAGGGCTGAATATTTTGCATCTAAAATCAAAAATAGCAGCAACCCCGCAAAGTCCATCTTCTCCCTTCTTAATGACTAAGGAATGCCAACTCGGTAGCCGAACCTTCCATCATCTCAAATACTCAGTGCATTGTGTTGGCTAACTATTTCATCAACAAGGTTGAGAACAGTTATGAAAACTTCTCAACCACGAGTGACAACGCGAGTTGTAAGAAAGAGACGAGCCCCACGGGCCCCTCATTACTCTCTTTCTCTCTACTATCTCTGGCAGAGGTATGTACCCTTTGCCTTAAAATTAAATCAGACTCCCCAGCTGACCCAATGAGACCTGAAACTTCTGAATTTCCAAGAACACCTTTTGCCAATGTACTGTGAGCTGATTAACCTGTCTTTGGCTATGGCAACCGTACCTGTCCCATGGAAGCATGCCAAAGTTGTCCAGCTGCTGAAGAATCCTTCTGTGGACGCATCTAAGCTCAACAACTACCGCCCCGTTTCTCTGCTCCCTCTCCTAGCTAAAGCCACAGAATCTTATGTCAATTTCATCTTAACCAAATATGTAGAGTCCAACGTGATGTGGGTTTCTTCCCAGCATGGTATTAGACCGCATCACAGCACAAATCCACCCCGTTGGCGGTTTTCGAATATCTGCGGAGTGCCCTAGATAAGGGAAACACCTCAGCGCTGATCCTACTCGACCTTAGCGCCACGTTCGACACAGTGTCTTATGAGATCCTGCTGCGGCGCCTACTGGAGTTAGGTATCGGAGGCACTGCTCTAGCCTGGATCACTTCATGATCCAGGCTGGCAGATCCTTTCAGTTAATCATACCCCCTTACTGCTCTCGGGAGTATGCCGTCTGTCATGGAGTGCCTTAGGGATCACCGCTGAGCCTGAAGCTTTTAAATATCTATAGACAGCGCCTTGCGGTGGTAGCAAAAGCCAGAAGGCTGTCATTAGTATCCTAAGGTGATGACACTCCGCTGGTTATCTCCATCTCCAACAACTTTAACCAGAATTTGATCAAATTTCATGGGGATATGCTGTCTGTAGCGGATTGGATGTCGGTAAACTGCAGCTTAATGCCAACAAATCCAAAATTCTGCTGCTAGGAAAAGATACTCACTTATGGGGTGACCAGTGGTGGCCTGCTGTGCTTGGGACTGCTCCCTCGCCCAAAAAGGCTGTGAAAAAGTTGGGCATCTGGGTCAACCATGCATTGTCTTTTGAAGCACAGACAAAAACTGTGGCGGGGTATGTTTTGGACTTCTTCGTGGACTTAAGCCTCTGCTAGGGTTCTTCAACCCACAAACATGCCAGATCATCATCAAATCCACTATTCTTTCTCGATTGGATTATTGTAATTCTCTGTATCTGGGTGCTAACAAATCTGGGATACAACGTCTGCAGAGGGTCCAAAATGTGGCAGCACGCACTCTTTTTGCTCTCCCTAAATTTTGCTCAGTGTCTAAACTCATTCCTAAATTTCACTGGCTTCCTGTGAACAAGAGAATCCACTACAAGACCCTTTGCATTGCTCACAAAATCCTTACCTCTCAAGCTCCTCCCATCTTATCTGACCTTCTTTTGCCATATGTACTGTGCCATAATCTGCAATCTGCAGACCTTCACCTGGCGTGTGTTCCCTGAGTTAAAAGAGCAAGAGCTAGAGGACGCTGTTTCACGGCGATGGCATCGGCCCACTGGAACACTCTCCTGGCGGCCATCAGGAGCATTTAGATTCTGGGGCCTTTAGAAAGGCCATAAAAACCTGGCTCTTTCCGGTTGACTTCCCCACCCCTCTTCTCCCCTCTGCTTCTGTCTCTGGACCTAGTACTGGGATGCCCCATTGCTTGGGCAGCCATGCGCTTTAAAAATCAATTAACATAACATAACATCCCTTCATCTTGTCCGCCGCTTAGATGGGATGATTCACCAAATCCGATCACTGAAGGAGACTTGTCAGTTGTTGAACATTTACGCCAAAATCCCAGCGGTCTACACCAGTCAGTGGAGCGAATTCTTACCACAGTGCTTGTAGATGGAAGATTGCCGGGCGTTCTCCTGATCGGCTCCGTCCGACCCGGAGATAATGGCCAAGGAACATCAACCGGGGTTGGCATCCCTCAGTGAGGACCCTCCGACCCAGCACAGCCCTGATATTCACCATTCCTCCTAATCATTGCTCTTGACATGTGCTTGTCATCCTTGCTATCTCTGTCTTCCTGAACAGGTGTTGGGCCTAGATGGGGTGGGGGTACCACTGGCCTCTTTCCCCTCTCTCTCATGGGGATTCTTCTCCAAGAAATTGATAACATTTACTTTGTTGTGTTGTATATTTGTTTGTTTTTCATTGGGATGTTTGGACTCCTCCCGCTCCAGAGTTCCACCCAGGATGGATCTCTCCACTGATATATGCCAATGGGTCAACGATTTCACGAGGTTGTGGACTTGGTCCCCGGCCACCAAACCCCCCCCCCCCCTTCCCCTAAGCAGCATCACCAGGCCCACGCCACGGCCTCCTAGGTGAACCCAGATCTACAGATCATCACACTAAACGTGAAAGGTCTCAACAACCCTGTAAAGTGATGCACTATTCTCTCTTACCTGGAACACTCAGGATCCCACATAGGCCTGCTTCAGGAAACCCGCCTTCTAGGCGGCGACACCCACAGGCTCCGATCTAGGGCATTTCCCCGTCAGCTCTTCTTCTCCCTTCCCACCAAATCTACTATGGTGGCTATCCTTGTCTCTTTCACCTTGCCCGGGAAGATTGGTCCTAAGCAGGCAGAAATCTGGGGCAGGTTATTGGCCCACTCACTCTCGATAGGCTCACATACCTTCACATTGGGTCCCTTGTATGCCCCAGATGATGGTCAGGAGACCTTCCTACGTCAGGCAGTGGCGGAGCTGACAAATTCAACAAACTGGTTGTTGTTAATGGAGGGCGACCTTAATATAGCCTTCAACAGCGCAATGGAGTGCTCGGCCCAGTGACAGGGTCAGTCTGGAGCTCTCACACATGACGGGATACAGTGGCTGGGGGTGGTGGGTCTGGTAGACATCTGGAGGGCTCTACATCCCAGCACACAGGATTACTCTTTCTTTTCCCACTCACATAAGACATGCGTGAGAATAGAATATTTTCTGGGCACCCATGCTGCTGAAATCATATCATGCTCAATGTCAGACCACACATCGGTCACTCTCACGATGTCTATCTCATCCACCAGTCCACCTTCGAGAACCTGGCGTCTCCGGGACACGATCTTGTAGTAGTTCAGCAGATTACTACTGTGCGGGGCTTATTTGCCACAAACGATAACCCTGAAACCTCAGCTACCACCCTCTGGGAGATTTTTTTTTTTTTGTATTTCTTTTTATTGAAACTTTTAACAACATAAACAACAAAAAATAATCAAGGCAATGCAATCAAGCGAATGGCGAAGCGGCCTGCGGGGAGGAAGCATAAGAACATAATAAAATCATTGACATTGCAGGATGGGAGGATTGAGGGAGACAGCGAGTCGGGAGACAATCAGAGCAACATGATAGCAGGAATGTCGGGTCAAGGGGAGGAAGGATCTGCCAATTGTGTGAGGGGAGGTGTACATATATCTCCCCGGTAGGAGTTCCACTGACCCCAAATCTTACCCCACTTGCGGGACCTGCCACGGGCCACATACACCGTCTTCTCCCTGAACATACACCAGTCCATATTTTCCTTCCATGCCAGAACTGTGGGTGATCTCTGGGTGCCCCATAACTCGGCGATATCCCTCTTAGCGACCATATTGCCAAGGATCACCCACTGAGTCTGTGCCAAGTCATAGTCATTCGGTTCCCAAACATTCAACAAGCATCGTCTAGCTTCAGGCGACAACGCAACACCCGTGACCTCTTCCATTACTGCATGCACTCGATTCCAGAAGCGAACGACCACCGGGCACTCCCAGAGTATGTGAAGAAAAGTGCCCGGAAGGCCACAACCCTGCCTGCACAGCCCATCCGAGGCATAACCCATACGGGCCAAACGCGGACCGGTAACATATATCCTGTGTAGAATCTTGAGCTGCACAAACCTAAGGCGGGCAGGAATTGTAACCTCTTTCGGCGAGGATATGGCCACCTGCCAGTCCTCATCATCTAACTCCAAACCATCGCCAGTCCAGGCTTCCCTAAGTCGTTGCAAAAGGTCGGTCCTATCGTTAATCAGCTTTTTATAGATAAGCGAAATCGTACTGTCGGGAACGTGCCCATCCAGCACCCGATCTTCAAGCGGTGACGCCCCCGGAACCACAGTACCCGGAGGGAAAACTGCCATCAGCGCGTGTCGGATCTGAGCATATCTAAAAAACTCCCTGTCACTCAGGTCATACTCCAACCTTAACTCGTCAAAGGTTTTAACTCTACCCTTAGTCCATACATCATTCACCCTGCATATACCTATCACGTCCCATCTATCAAAGCCTTTCGTCTTCCATAGGGAGCCCAGCCTCTCGGAAGCATAAAGTGGGTAGCGCGTGTAAGCCTATCCTTCCATCCCATGGCATCAGTCGCACGATGCCATACTTGCACCGCTATCTTGGTGGGGCCAGTGAGCAGCCTCCCTGCGGATTTCGTATAGAGTGCCCTGTTGTAGTCACCACCAGGCAGCAACCATCTGTCCATTTCGAACGCGGGGTTCAACACGGGATCATACGTGCGTGATTAATCGCCCCCAGTTGGGAGGCCCAGTAGTAGCGCTTAATATCTGGGAGAGCGATTCCACCGTCATACCAAGGAAGTGTCAACTTGGCAAGTGCTATACGGGACCGTCCACCCCATATCAGTTGTCGCTGCAAGCTTTCAATCTCCCGGAAATAGCTGGCCGGGATAGTGTCACAAGTATTCTGTAGGGCATATAAAAATCGGGGCAGTGACATCATCTTAAATAGAGCCGCACGTCCGAGCGGGGACAACGGAAGTCTACGCCATGCCACAACGTCGGATCGCAAGCGCTGAAGCGGGGGCAGCAGGTTACGTTCATAGCGAACTGAAGGATCCAAGGTGATAAACACCCCCAAGTACTTGAAACCTGCGTGTGCCACCTGTATTGGGCACCCACGCCGCAAGAGAGGAGAGTCTCCCGAGAGAACGTACACGCAGGACTTGGACCAATTGATTACGAGGCCAGAATTTTTACTGAAGGAAGTCAAGACATCGAGCAGTACTACTAGGGACTTCCGAGGCGACGTGAGATATAACAGGATGTCGTCAGCGTAAAGCGATATCCGGTCCTCGAAATCAGGGGTCCAGTGTATACCCTTCATTGACGGCTCCCAGCGCAGCCAAGCCGCCAAAGGTTCCAAAGCAAGAGCAAAAAGGAGCGGAGACAGTGGGCACCCCTAGCGAGTACCCCTCCCGAGAGAAAAGGAGCCAGAAACACGAGCATTGACAACCACCTGGGCCAAGGGGTCTTGATATAGTAGTTTCACCCAACTGATGAAAACAGGGCCAAAGCCAAACTTGGCGAGGACAGCCCAGAGATATGGCCATTCCAGCGTATCAAACGCCATTTGGCGTCCAAAGAAGCCAAAATGGCCGATTCACTCAGCGAGGATGCTCTCGCAAGGGCGCCATGTAGACGCCGGAGGTTCAGCGCCGTGTTCCGGTGCGGGATAAATCCGGACTGATCCGGATGGATCAGGTCGCAGACAACAGAGACTAAACGGTTCGCAAGCACTTTAGCGAGGATCTTAGGCTCAGCATTTAGGAGCGAGATGGGCCTGTAAGACGCGCAGCTATCCCGCGGCTTCCCTTCCTTGTGAATCACGACGGTAGACGCGAGTCTTTGGTCGGATGGAAGGGTACCCGCGTCTAGCGATTCTAAAAACATCGAGCAAAGATGTGGGGCTATTTTGTCTGGGCGCAGCTTATAGAGTTCGATGGGAAGTCCATTCGGACCCGTGGCCTTTCCCGATCTCACAGAGCGAATTGCGGCCGCGACCTCCTCAACCGAGAGTGTCGCGTCCATCAGTTCCCTATCCAGATCCGACATGCAGGGCAAAGCAATGTCTCTCAGAAGCAAATGTGAATCCTGTTCCGGTCTGTCCGATACAGGGGAGTATACGGTTTGAAAATACTCAGAAAAACACTCCACAATCTCGACCGGGTCAGTCACTCTCACTCCATCCGCCCTCTCAATCAAAGGAACCACACGACTAGCCCTCTCCTTCTTGTCCAACCAGGCTATCAACTTTCCGGCCTTATCACCCACATCATACAAACGGCCCTGCTGCTCTCTACTCATCACCTTGGCGGCATCAGTGACCAACGCTCTATAGTCGGTTTGTTTGAGGCTAAGAAGGTGCAACCTGTCCTGGGTAACATCAGATTCCAGCTCTCTTTCTATGTCTGATATCTCAGTTTCAAGTCGGACCACTGCCTCGCACTTACGTTTCTTAGCGTTATTAATTAATGATAAGGCATGGCCGCGGATGACCGCCTTATAGGCTTCCCATAGTGAGACAGACGATGACACAGACCCCACATTCTCCACAAAATAATGGTCGAATGATTTGATCAGTTCCGTACGGATCTTAGGGTCACGGAGATACCAAGGGTTAATCGGGGCTACCCGGCCCTCAGTTCCCGGTCCCGCCTCCATGACTAGCCACAAGGGGGAGTGATCTGAAATACCCCTAGCCAAATGTCTGATCTCCTTAACAAGTGTGGCCTGTGTTGCGGGCATCAGGATATAGTCAAGTCTTGAAAGACTACCGTGTGCACCAGAGTGGAAGGTGTATTGTAATTGTCCAGGGTGTAGCAGCCGCCAGCAATCTATTAGTCCCAGAGTGTCAAGGAAGGCACCCAGCCAGGACTGTGACCTCCCAAGATCCCTGGGTGGGTAGCGGTCGACATGTCCGGAGACCACAGAGTTAAAATCGCCACCCACCACAAGGATGCCTTCCGGGAGCCCCAGTATCACCCTCCCCAGGTCAGCAAAGGTCGTAGTTTGAAGGCCAGGCGGGACATAAACGGAGAGCAAAATGACGACCTTCCCCTCCCACTGTCCCGTAATGGCGGCATATCTCCCCCTGTCGTCAAGGATGACAGCATCGATCTCAAGGGGGAGGGAAACTCTAACCAAGATACCCACCCCCCTAGAGCCACTGGTAAAGCCGGAGTGTGCCAGTAGACGGTAGCCCCTACGGTTCATAGCCTGGCATGTGTTGCCCATCAGATGTGTTTCCTGCAACAGCACAACATCAGGGGAAAGACGTCTCAATAGTTGTAACACCACGCCACGCTTTATCCTGTCCCCCAACCCGTTAACATTCCAACACAGCAATTTTAGCCCCCTACCCCCATCCCAAACGTAGTTGCAGCATCCACCCCACATTAGTCGCGACAGCCAAGTCCAAATGTCCATCAATATAGTGCCTTGAAGGGAACGAAACAAGAACAACTCCCCCACACCCCCAAACCTATCCAGGAAACAAACCCCCCCACCCTGCACCCCTGCGTTAGACTCAAAGGCCCCCCTAACTTGCAGTGTGCCTGTCGCCCTAGCAAATAACTAATCTACGAAAAGAAACCCCAGAGGAGAAAGAGACTCACTCCCCCCACCACCCCTGGAGGACCACCGCAATTAAAGAAAGTTAAAGGATTCGCAAACCATGCCGAAAGATCTATGTGCAGTCCAGCGAACCAAGTCACATTACTATTCCTGGTCCATCAGTCCACCCTCAGCTCCACCAGAATGTTCAGGGTGTTCCCGCTGCCTGGGCAGTGTGTCGAGCCAGTCACTTGCAGCCTCAGGGCGATCGAAGAAGAACGTCCGATCTCCATGTTCCACACGTAGTCGGGCTGAAAATAACATTGCGTATTTCATGTCCCTGTCTCTCAAACGTCTCTTCACTCCTTGAAACCCCATTCTTTGCTTCTGCACCAACTGATTGAAGTCGGGATAGAAACTCACCGTCGTGTTCTCAAATTTCGTGGGGCCACCCAAACGCGATGCCTGCAGGATAGCATCCCGATCACGGAAATGAAATATCCTGGCGATGATGGGCTGCGGGGTAGCACCCAGCTTAGGTTTACCACCCGGCACTCTGTGAGCCCGCTCCACTGCAAAGAATTTACTCAGGCCTTTGGGTGCAAGATGGTTGACGATGAGGTCCTCTACAATAAGATCGACATTTAAGTTGTCTGAATTCTCAGGGACACCCACAATACGAACGTTGTTCCGCCTAGAACGACTTTCAAAATCTTCCAAGCGACGGGAGAAGGAGTCATTAGAGGACTGTAGATCGCGGACCTCCGTTTGTAGATCGGAGACATCCGTCGTGAGGCTAGAAGTCTTCAAGTCCAGGGATTTAACTTTTTCGTTCGTTTTAGCCAAATCCGCCCTGATCAAGGTGACATCGATCGCCACTGTATCCAGTTTTTGTGCCAGGGTTTCATACTGCATACCGATGGAGGCCTGCATACTCGCAATGGCGCCCATGATATCGTGCAGAGTCGGGTCTTCGTCTGCCGTAAGGTCATCTCCCTTGTCCGCTGGAGGCTTGCCAGTTCCACTGGGGGACCCCTTGGGATGAGTGTATCGATCCATGACATTAGATTGTATGGAGCCCCCACGGTGAACAGCCTTGGTCTTTCGCTTTTCAACCTCGGGCTTGCCGGCCATTTTGGACGCTGCGCCCCCGAGGGGACCCCGAGATCTGGTGAAAATGGCTACGTCAAAATCACCCACAGATGCTCAACCAAAAGACAGCGTGTTCCAAGTCACACGCCGAGCGGTGATATACAGTCCCTGTCCTAGAGTGGGACCGGGAAGTGAAGCAATCCGTGGGCGGCGGAGCCAAATCTGCTGCGTAGAGGGGTCCGCGCCAAAAGCGAAACTGAAAGCCAAGTCCAGGGTCGAAAGTGGGATCAGGGAAGCCGCTGTTGTTCAATTACCGTCCAGGCAGTTCATCAACTCGAGCCCGGGGCAGGTCCGTGGAGCAGGCGAGGAAAGTTCAAATCACCATAAAATCGGTTCTCTTGGACCAAATCAAATTTTGAAAGCAGCTATCATATCAGCTGGGTTTCATCTGCGATGGTCCGTAGTCATATCCAGGATTATAGTCAGGATAAATGCCGGAGGTGGCGAAGGTCCGGGAGCCCTGTGCTCACGCGACCATCTCGGTTGCGCGCGAAGCTCCTCCCTCTGGGAGATTTTGAAAGTGGTGATTAGGGGGGAGTTTATTGTGAAAGTCGTAGCAGACAATAAGATCCTTAGGGACAAATGAGACCAGCTTTCACAAAAGGTCCAGGAGCTGGAGTGCATTCAGGATTTGGCACCCCTCGGGTTTGGCGTCAGCTTGAGACTGCACGTGCTCAGTTGGCCGGCATCGACCTGGATAGGGCAGAACACGCAGCGCTCTGGTTATGCCATACCTTCTATGTCAGTGTAGATAGATGGAGGCGGATGCTGGCTAACAGATTGTGCTCCCATTGGCAATCGTCGGGGGTCTCGTCCGTGATTGGTACGGCTGGGGTAGAACAGACTGAGGACCCGCAATTAGCAGAGACGTTCTGCCAATTCTACGCAGACATCTATGCAGCACAGTTGCTTCCCTTGGACGCTCCAGCTTGTTATCTCCAGTAGGCTGCTACCTCCAGGCTGACACGGGACCAAGCTGTGAGTCTGGGCTCCTCAATCCAGATTGAGGAAGTGGTATCCGCTATCTCTCAGCAGAAACCACTAAAATTCCCTGGCCCTGACCGCTTCTCCGCACTTTTTAAAAAGACAATCTGCACCATTTTGGCCCCCAAACTCACCATATATATATATAATGCAATTGGTGTCTCTTCCACACTCCCACCGGCCATGCTAGGGGCATCCATTGTCGTCATCCCTAAGCCCGGCAAGCCAGGCATTGCACCTCTTACAGGCCGATTTCCATATTGAATGTTGACCTCAAACTGTTTACAGGAATCTTGGCTTCGCAATTGACCACTCTCGTGCCCGAGTTTGACTGACCAGGCGGGGTTTGTCCCCAATCACCAATGCAGTGATAATACGAAATGGATACTCAATCTTATCGACAAGGCACAGCACTTTGATACGGAGCACATGCTACTCTCTATCGACGCAGAAAAGGCGTTCATTGGCCCTACCTGAGAGAGATCCTTCGGCACTTTGGTTTTCAATACCGGTTTATTCAGTGAGACCTTAGTAGTTACACACAGCCATCGGCGCGAGTGAACCGTTACTTCTCAGACCCCTTCCCAATCTGTAGGGGCATGAGGCAGGGCTGTCCGCTATCTGCCCTTTTGTTCGCCCTTTATATGGAGCCAATGGCTAAAAGGATACGAGGCAACCCTCTTATATTTGGGGTTTGCCTTGGGGGGACAGACACACGATTAGTCTTTACGCGGATGATGTTGTGGCTATATTAGAGGATCCCTTAACCTACCTCCCGGCATTTATGGCCGAACTGGAGCTGGTCGCCGAAGCCGAGGAATTTAAAGTCAACGCCCATAAGTCCCAAGCTCTCAATCTTTCACTCTGGGCCCCCACGATTTTCGAGTTACAATGTTCTTACCCTATCCAATGGCCCTCGGTATCGGTTACCTAGCTTGAGCTACAGGTCACAGCGAATACCCTGAGCATAGTATCCCTTAATTATAAAACCCTGCTTCAGCAAATACAATCAGACATGCGTCGCTGGAGACCATATAGCCTTTCTTGGCTGTTCTGTGTGGTGGTGGTAAAGATGTCCATACTGCCGAAGATACTCCCTCCTGGGTCCCTTCATACTCTACATACCCTGCATATACCTATCACGTCCCATCTATCAAAGCCTTTCGTCTTCCATAGGGAGCCCAGCCTCTCGGAAGCATAAAGCGGGGTAGCGCGTGTAAGCCTATCCTTCCATCCCATGGCATCAGTCGCACGATGCCATACTTGCACCGCTATCTTGGTGGGGCCAGTGAGCAGCCTCCCTGCGGATTTCGTATAGAGTGCCCTGTTGTAGTCACCACCAGGCAGCAACCATCTGTCCATTTCGAACGCGGGGTTCAACACGGGATCATACGTGCGTGATTAATCGCCCCCAGTTGGGAGGCCCAGTAGTAGCGCTTAATATCTGGGAGAGCGATTCCACCGTCATACCAAGGAAGTGTCAACTTGGCAAGTGCTATACGGGACCGTCCACCCCATATCAGTTGTCGCTGCAAGCTTTCAATCTCCCGGAAATAGCTGGCCGGGATGGTGTCACAAGTATTCTGTAGGGCATATAAAAATCGGGGCAGTGACATCATCTTAAATAGAGCCGCACGTCCAAGCGGGGACAACGGAAGTCTACGCCATGCCACAACGTCGGATCGCAAGCGCTGAAGCGGGGGCAGCAGGTTACGTTCATAGCGAACCGAAGGATCCAAGGTGATAAACACCCCCAGGTACTTGAAACCCGCGTGTGCCACCTGTATTGGGCACCCACGCCGCAAGAGAGGAGAGTCTCCCGAGAGAACGTACACGCAGGACTTGGACCAATTGATTACGAGGCCAGAATTTTTACCGAAGGAAGTCAAGACATCGAACAGTACTACTAGGGACTTCCGAGGCGACGTGAGATATAACAGGATGTCGTCAGCGTAAAGCGATATCCGGTCCTCGAAATCAGGGGTCCAGTGTATACCCTTCATTGACGGCTCCCAGCGCAGCCAAGCCGCCAAAGGTTCCAAAGCAAGAGCAAAAAGGAGCGGAGACAGTGGGCACCCCTAGCGAGTACCCCTCCCGAGAGAAAAGGAGCCAGAAACACGACCATTGACAACCACCTGGGCCAAGGGGTCTTGATATAGTAGTTTCACCCAACTGATGAAAACAGGGCCAAAGCCAAACTTGGCGAGGACAGCCCAGAGATATGGCCATTCCAGCGTATCAAACGCCATTGTGGCGTCCAAAGAAGCCAAAATGGCCGATTCACTCAGCGAGGATGCTCTCGCAAGGGCGCCATGTAGACGCCGGAGGTTCAGCGCCGTGTTCCGGTGCGGGATAAATCCGGACTGATCCGGATGGATCAGGTCGCAGACAACAGAGACTAAACGGTTCGCAAGCACTTTAGTGAGGATCTTAGGCTCAGCATTTAGGAGCGAGATGGGCCTGTAAGACGCGCAGCTATCCCGCGGCTTCCCTTCCTTGTGAATCACGACGGTAGACGCGAGTCGTTGGTCGGATGGAAGGGTACCCGCATCTAGCGATTCTAAAAACATCGAGCGAAGATGTGGGGCTATTTTGTCTGGGCGCAGCTTATAGAGTTCGATGGGAAGTCCATTCGGACCCGTGGCCTTTCCCGATCTCACAGAGCGAATTGCGGCCGCGACCTCCTCAACCGAGAGTGTCGCGTCCATCAGTTCCCTATCCAGATCTGACAAGCAGGGCAAAGCAATGTCTCCCAGAAGCAAATGTGAATCCTGTTCCGGTCTGTCCGATACAGGGGAGTATACGGTTTGAAAATACTCAGAAAAACACTCCACAATCTCGACCGGGTCAGTCACTCTCACTACATCCGCCCTCTCAATCAAAGGAACCACACGACTAGCCCTCTCCTTCTTGTCCAACCAGGCTATCAACTTTCCGGCCTTATCACCCACATCATACAAACGGCCCTGCTGCTTTCTACTCATCACCTTGGCGGCATCAGTGACCAACGCTCTATAGTCAGTTTGTTTGAGGCAAGAAGATGCAACCTGTCCTGGGTAACATCAGATTCCAGCTCTCTTTCTATGTCTGATATCTCAGTTTCAAGTCGGACCACTGCCTCGCACTTACGTTTCTTAGCGTTATTAATTAATGATAAGGCGTGGCCGCGGATGACCGCCTTATAGGCTTCCCATAGTGAGACAGACGATGACACAGACCCCACATTCTCCACAAAATAATGGTCGAGTGATTTGATCAGTTCCGTACGGATCTTAGGGTCACGGAGATACCAAGGGTTAATCGGGGCTACCCGGCCCTCAGTTCCCGGTCCCGCCTCCATGACTAGCCACAGGGGGGAGTGATCTGAAATACCCCTAGCCAAATGTCTGATCTCCTTAACAAGTGTGGCCTGTGTTGCGGGCATCAGGATATAGTCAAGTCTTGAAAGACTACCGTGTGCACCAGAGTGGAAGGTGTATTGTAATTGTCCAGGGTGTAGCAGCCGCCAGCAATCTATTAGTCCCAGAGTGTCAAGGAAGGCACCCAGCCAGGACTGTGACCTCCCAAGATCCCTGGCTGGGTAGCGGTCGACATGTCCGGAGACCACAGAGTTAAAATCGCCACCCACCACAAGGATGCCTTCCGGGAGCCCCAGTATCACCCTCCCCAGGTCAGCAAAGGTCGTAGTTTGAAGGCCAGGCGATAAACGGAGAGCAAAATGACGACCTTCCCCTCCCACCGTCCCGTAATGGCGGCATATCTCCCCCTGTCGTCAAGGATGACAGCATCGATCTCAAGGGGGAGGGAAACTCTAACCAAGATACCCACCCCCCTAGAGCCACTGGTAAAGCCGGAGTGTGCCAGTAGACGGTAGCCCCTACGGTTCATAGCCTGGCATGTGTTGCCCATCAGATGTGTTTCCTGCAACAGCACAACATCAGGGGAAAGACGTCTCAATAGTTGTAACACCACGCCACGCTTTATCCTGTCCCCCAACCCGTTAACATTCCAACACAGCAATTTTAGCCCCCTACCCCCCATCCCAAACGTAGTTGCAGCATCCACCCCACATTAGTCGCGACAGCCAAGTCCAAATGTCCATCAATATAGTGCCTTGAAGGGAACGAAACAAGAACAACTCCCCCACACCCCCAAACCTATCCAGGAAACAAACCCCCCCACCCTGCACCCCTGCGTTAGACTCAAAGGCCCCCCTAACTTGCAGTGTGCCTGTCGCCCTAGCAAATAACTAATCTACGAAAAGAAACCCCAGAGGAGGAAGAGACTCACTCCCCCCGCCACCCCTGGAGGACCACCGCAATTAAAGAAAGTTAAAGGATTCGCAAACCATGCCGAAAGATCTATGTGCAGTCCAGCGAACCAAGTCACATTACTATTCCTGGTCCATCAGTCCACCCTCAGCTCCACCAGAATGTTCAGGGTGTTCCCGCTGCCTGGGCAGTGTGTCGAGCCAGTCACTTGCAGCCTCAGGGCGATCGAAGAAGAACGTCCGATCTCCATGTTCCACACGTAGTCGGGCTGAAAATAACATTGCGTATTTCATGTCCCTGTCTCTCAAACGTCTCTTCACTCCTTGAAACCCCATTCTTTGCTTCTGCACCAACTGAGTGAAGTCGGGATAGAAACTCACCGTCGTGTTCTCAAATTTCGTGGGGCCACCCAAACGCGATGCCTGCAGGATAGCATCCCGATCACGGAAATGAAATATCCTGGCGATGATGGGCTGCGGGGTAGCACCCAGCTTAGGTTTACCACCCGGCACTCTGTGAGCCCGCTCCACTGCAAAGAATTTACTCAGGCCTATGGGTGCAAGATGGTTGACGATGAGGTCCTCTACAATAAGATCGACATTTAAGTTGTCTGAATTCTCAGGGACACCCACAATACGAACGTTGTTCCGCCTAGAACGACTTTCAAAATCTTCCAAGCGACGGGAGAAGGAGTCATTAGAGGACTGTAGATCGCGGACCTCCGTTTGTAGATCGGAGACATCCGTCGTGAGGCTAGAAGTCTTCAAGTCCAGGGATTTAACTTTTTCGTTCGTTTTAGCCAAATCCGCCCTGATCAAGGTGACATCGATCGCCACTGTATCCAGTTTTTGCGCCAGGGTTTCATACTGCATACCGATGGAGGCCTGCATACTCGCAATGGCGCCCATGATATCGTGCAGAGTCGGGTCTTCGTCTGCCGTAAGGTCATCTCCCTTGTCCGCTGGAGGCTTGCCAGTTCCACTGGGGGACCCCTTGGGATGAGTGTATCGATCCATGACATTAGATTGTATGGAGCCCCCACGGTGAACAGCCTTGGTCTTTCGCTTTTCAACCTCGGGCTTGCCGGCCATTTTGGACGCTGCGCCCCCGAGGGGACCCCGAGATCTGGTGAAAATGGCTACGTCAAAATCACCCACAGATGCTCAACCAAAAGACAGCGTGTTCCAAGTCACACGCCAAGCGGTGATATACAGTCCCTGTCCTAGAGTGGGACCGGGAAGTGAAGCAATCCGTGGGCGGCGGAGCCAAATCTGCTGCGTAGAGGGGTCCGGGCCAAAACCGAAACCGAAAGCCAAGTCCAGGGTCGAAAGTGGGATCAGGGAAGCCGCTGTTGTTCAATTACCGTCCAGGCAGTTCATCAACTCGAGCCCGGGGCAGGTCCGTGGAGCAGGCGAGGAAAGTTCAAATCACCATAAAATCGGTTCTCTTGGACCAAATCAAATTTTGAAAGCAGTTATCATATCAGCTGGGTTTCATCTGCGATGGTCCGTAGTCATATCCAGGATTATAGTCAGGATAAATGCCGGAGGTGGCGAAGGTCCGGGAGCCCTGTGCTCACGCGACCATCTCGGTTGCGCGCGAAGCTCCTCCCTCTGGGAGATTTTGAAAGTGGTGATTAGGGGGGAGTTTATTGTGAAAGTCGTAGCAGACAATAAGATCCTTAGGGACAAATGAGACCAGCTTTCACAAAAGGTCCAGGAGCTGGAGTGCATTCAGGATTTGGCACCCCTCGGGTTTGGCGTCAGCTTGAGACTGCACGTGCTCAGTTGGCCGGCATCGACCTGGATAGGGCAGAACACGCAGCGCTCTGGTTATGCCATACCTTCTATGTCAGTGTAGATAGATGGAGGCGGATGCTGGCTAACAGATTGTGCTCCCATTGGCAATCGTCGGGGGTCTCGTCCGTGATTGATACGGCTGGGGTAGAACAGACTGAGGACCCGCAATTAGCAGAGACGTTCTGCCAATTCTACGCAGACATCTATGCAGCACAGTTGCTTCCCTTGGACGCTCCAGCTTGTTATCTCCAGTAGGCTGCTACCTCCAGGCTGACACGGGACCAAGCTGTGAGTCTGGGCTCCTCAATCCAGATTGAGGAAGTGGTATCCGCTATCTCTCAGCAGAAACCACTAAAATTCCCTGGCCCTGACCGCTTCTCCGCACTTTTTAAAAAGACAATCTGCACCATTTTGGCCCCCAAACTCACCATATATATATATAATGCAATTGGTGTCTCTTCCACACTCCCACCGGCCATGCTAGGGGCATCCATTGTCGTCATCCCTAAGCCCGGCAAGCCAGGCATTGCACCTCTTACAGGCCGATTTCCATATTGAATGTTGACCTCAAACTGTTTACAGGAATCTTGGCTTCGCAATTGACCACTCTCGTGCCCGAGTTTGACTGACCAGGCGGGGTTTGTCCCCAATCACCAATGCAGTGATAATACGAAATGGATACTCCATCTTATCGACAAGGCACAGCACTTTGATACGGAGCACATGCTACTCTCTATCGACGCAGAAAAGGCGTTCATTGGCCCTACCTGAGAGAGATCCTTCGGCACTTTGGTTTTCAAAACCGGTTTATTCAGTGGGACCTTAGTAGTTACACACAGCCATCGGCGCGAGTGAACCGTTACTTCTCAGACCCCTTCCCAATCTGTAGGGGCATGAGGCAGGGCTGTCCGCTATCTGCCCTTTTGTTCGCCCTTTATATGGAGCCAATGGCTAAAAGGATACGAGGCAACCCTATTATATTTGGGGTTTGCCTTGGGGGGACAGACACACGATTAGTCTTTACGCGGATGATGTTGTGGCTATATTAGAGGATCCCTTAACCTACCTCCCGGCATTTATGGCCGAACTGGAGCTGGTCGCCGAAGCCGAGGAATTTAAAGTCAACGCCCATAAGTCCCAAGCTCTCAATCTTTCACTCTGGGCCCCCACGATTTTCGAGTTACAATGTTCTTACCCTATCCAATGGCCCTTGGTATCGGTTACCTAGCTTGAGCTACAGGTCACAGCGAATACCCTGAGCACAGTATCCCTTAATTATAAAACCCTGCTTCAGCAAATACAATCAGACTTGCGTCGCTGGAGACCATATAGCCTTTCTTGGCTGTTCTGTGTGGTGGTGGTAAAGATGTCCATACTGCCGAAGATACTCCCTCCTGGGTCCCTCCATACTCTACAGAAGGTGATCAACCACTTTATATGGGTGGATAAGTGGACTCGCCTGTTAAAGAACCCTGAGGGAGGGAGGCCTAGGTGTACCAAACTTGGAATAGTATTACTAGGCTGTACAACTTAAAACCTTCATGGAGTGGTTGTGCCCTGAATCCAAAAAGCATTAGCTGTTCATGGTTAGGGTGTTGGCGGGGCAGTCCCTGTGGAAGATTCCCTTCCTCCCCAATCGGCAGGTCCCAAAAGCCTGTATCTTTCTCCCATCACACGGGTCCCTCTTCCTGCTTGGGACATAGTGGCCGTGCGGGGGGTGTCTTACCTCTTTCCCATCACAGCTAAAACCTACTGCAGACAATCCTGATTCACTCTAGGCTTCTGCTCTTTAGCCTTCGGTTAGTGGAAATAAAAAGGTCTTAGATCTGTTGGACATTTCTTTGATGAGGACGGACCCTTGTCATTTGAGGATTTCTGCTTACAACAGGACGTCACTGAATCAGAGCAATATCGGTATCGCCAGATAAGACATTGTATGATGTACCCCACAATCCAGCCCCATGCTCAACGCCACCTCACCCCTTTTGAGAGGTGGCTGCTTTCCAAAACCATGTTTGCCTCATATCCGAACTACACAGCTTCCTTTGCCCCCCTCCCACTCCCACTGCCCGCTCTTAAATCCCCAGGTCAGAGATGATGGGAGTCCGAGCAGGGTCGCTCCTTTACACAGCGGAAATGGGAGGATATCTATCACCATGCTCACCACACTGCTCACAACGTCACAAGCATAGATACAGCGAACAAATCGCTACCTACTGGTATCTCAATCCCAGACTGCACAGGGGGAAGCCTGCTCACTGCCCCATATGTTGGAGCGACTGTAGTTCCTTAGGTACCCTGACAGACCTGCTGTGGGATTGTCCCAAACTCGTAGCCTATTGGGCACGAGTGCTGGATGATATTGATGGCCACATAAACATACAGTTGCCCCACTTCCCAGCCTCCACCATTTTGGTACAAAGCAGATTGTCGCACGCCGATCACCAACAAACGGCCAACACTTATATGTTACATGTTTTATGTTATATGTGTAGGAACAAACCTAGCGCCACCAGAGCCACACCAGGAGTATGTCTACAATGAGAACCAGGACAATGGACTTGAACGATACACCAAGTATACTATAGGGCAACCCTGTATAAAAGCAATATAACTCACCGGCGCAGTGACCTGTCAATGTTTTATATGCTCATACTCCTGTGTTCACTGTGTTTATGTAAAATCAATAAAAATATATATTTTTTTAAAAAGTAATGTCCTTACATTTCCCCTCAGGTCCCACAGGTGAAGCAGATCGGCTTGGCACTGGGATCAGCTCTCCAGAACATTCTATCACAATGGGGGTCAGTAGACATCCCCACTCACTTGGGTTGGCTGCACTGCCTTTGGTACATTTTGGGCATTGAGCGACTCTCCGTTTCGAACCAGGGAACTTCATTCCCAGATCTTTGGTGCCCATTTTCGTCACTGCTTGCCATGGAATTCTGTGAACTTTCATGCTCTAAATATTTGCGGTTCTTGCAACTCACAGAGTTCCACAGCCTAGGGGCGGCCTTGGTGCCTTTACTCCTGACCTTAGAATGAATGGGGGTAGTGCTGGCAGAATGGATCCTGGGAGGGATGGGGGTGGGGGACGGGTTAGGGAGGGAGGAGGGAGTTTTGGAGTTTTATAATTTGTGCTATGTGTTTCAGGACTGTCTCCTGTTTTGTCTTGATTTGACTTTCTTTTGATAAACGAATAAAGAAATTTAGATCTAAGGAAAAAGACCACCTTGCTGCACCAAACTTGTGAAAGGAGAGCGGTGGACTATTTTGGCTGGTCTCAGTTCAAAGACATTCCAGAAGAATTTAAGTTGTTCACGGAAACACAGGAGGGCACAGGGGGGTCGATACATTTCTTCACCCTGCAGACAAAAGCTAATGCCTGCTGACTGCAGATAACCCAGTGGTAAATGCTCAAAATGATGAATAGCTATGAGTTCAGCCTCAATTAAACAAGGAAGAAATGCGAGCCATCTGCCTCATGGTCATGCAGCACCGTTATGTACTGGACTTAATGAGTGCAATGAATAAAGGGGCCTCTGCCAAGATCGGCGCCGCCTGCTGCACATTCATCCCAGGGAACTACATGGACAATGGAACACAGACGCATGACATTCAAGCACTGCATAATCTACAAAGAAGCATAAATGAAGCGGGAGATGCCTTTGAGCAGGTGTGGTTTTCAAATTGGTTTCTACTGACTCCCACAATGGATATCTGGTTTATGTAAATCACTCTTGGCAGTTATAATTGTGTTTGTATTGGTATGCAGGGTTAAACAATTGGGGATCACCTGCTGTAAAAATGTAGTCCTCTAACTGGGTAGAATGCAAATATTTAAGGCGGTAGTGGTTGTCAATAATGAACTTAATGAACAACAGGCCCCAAGTACAGTAAATGTTGAAATGCATGAGTCAGGTAGTATAAAATCAACTAGAGGGGGGAATGTTAATATGTAATGTATGTAAGTAATATTTATTGAGTGATTAATAAAAATCAATACAACAAGAGGACATTCAATATTAAAAACAAAACAAAAGAAAAGAAAGAAAAAACAATCAGTGTGAAAAGATTTGAAATCAAGTAAAACAGCATGAGTGTGGGAAGCGTATGCTGTATTGGAACTTCCACAAGTTAAAAGTCAGGTTATGCCATGGATGGCCTGTCCGTTAAGGCTAGTCGTGCTTGGTAGATAAATTTGGCAAAGTTTGCCATGTGCTTCACCGTGTCCAACAAGTATAGTTGGAGGACTGCATCTTTTACCGTACGTGTGCCCAATTGGAGAAGAATGGGCCTTAAAAAGATTCTACGGATCGACAGCAGGGCAGGGCAGCATAATAAGATGTGAGACAATGTTTCACGCTTATAGTGACAGAGGCGGCACTCTGTGATCGCTGGTTTGACTTTAGCTGAAGGATACAGGTGTTTTAAGGGGAGCGCATGCAGTCTTGCCGCTAAAATCCGTTGTAGGGCTTGTCTGCCCAATGTCTGTACAAGGTGTGGTTTGTGGCCATTTAAAATATGAGGAGAGCTTTGGGACTCGTGGAAGCCTCTGGCCATCAAAGCTTCAATATCCAGTTTTCGTGAGCAGGATGTAACTTGCTTTTTCAATACTGTTTTGATGGTTGTAAATTTTATTGAGTTAGGGTCCCAGTTCTCTGTTGCTAGATTCAAAAGCTCTTTGGCTGATGTCAAACCAGCTGACCACGGATTGCCTGGCTTTGTGAAAATTTTGTTTATAACATGCTTCATCGAGTTCTCTGGTGCTATGGTGGTTAAGTAGTAATATTTTGCCAGGCTCGCTAGTTCTTCCAGAGATTGCCGGGTAAGGTTGAATTCTAAACGAATTAAAGTGTTCCTTGTACATGACGGGAGGCAGAATAGCTTTTTGTAGGCAGCACAATTGATTTTTTCGAGATCTTGACCCAATTTGCCTGGGAACGCCTGTATAGCGTAGTTGAGTGAAGGTAGTAATTTTGCTCTTAGGACTCGTTGGATGGCCGTGGTAGTTGGGCTTTCCAAAGTGGCATTAAGTTTACAAATAGCGTAAGTGACCATCTTGGCTTTCTGCTGGAGCTTTAGTCGATGAGCCTTTGACCGGCCAGTTTCGCTGAGCCAAACTCCGAGGTAGTTATATGATTGTGTGGTGGATAGCGTAAGTGGTCCCAGTCTCCATTTTGTTATCTTCTTTTTTGGATAGCGGCCAAAAATCTGTATTTTCGATTTTGTTGGGTTTGCAACCAATTTATTTTTGGCGTTGTAATCTGCTAATGCTATTAGACCTTTTTGCAGGCCGACTTTGGTGTGGTCCAAAAGGACCAGGTCATCTGCGTACTGAATCAATTGGAGTCTAATCCCCCCAATTCTAGGGATCGCCAGGTTTTCTCCCTGCAGTGCCTTACCCAGGTCGGCTGTGTATAGGTTGAAAAGGAGCAGAGCAAGAATGCAGCCCTGCTTTAGCCCGTGATTTGTGCTAATTTTTTCAGTAGCTGATTCACATGAGAGTTTGACTCTTACCCACATTTGGGTGTACAGTGATCTGATGGCTTGTAGAAGTTTCGGGCAGATGTTCCAGCCCGCCAATTTACTCCATAAGATGTTACGATCTACGCCATCAAAGGCTGCTGTGTAATCAATGAAACAGGCGAAAAGGGGCTGATCGCCCTGAGCCATTGATTGTTGTATTATGTATGATAGGGCTATGATGTTATCGATGGTTGAGCCTCCCGGGCGGAATCCTGTTTGGTAGAAGGGAAGTAAGTCCTCCTTGGTGGCCTAATCTGCAAGTTCCATGAGGAGAGAGCTTGCATATGCCTTGCCCTCCACATCCAGTAAGGCGATCATTCGATAATTCTTGGGATCTGTGTTTGCCCCTTTTTAGGTTTTGCCTGGCGAAAAGATGCGCTCTGCGCATCTTTTTCGCGCAGGCGAAATCCTGATGAGATCTGTAGTGTGGCTTTGGGTCGGCCCTCGTCATTCATTGGCTGGCTCCATAAATGGAGCCTAGCCATTGGACGAGGGGCCTGTCCGTCAATGCCGGACCAGATTCGGGGGCGTTCCCGACATTCTTTGGCTTTTGCCGACGTCACGCGACGCCGGGAACGCCCCCGATTCTGTTCCGGCATTGCCGGCACCTCCCTTGCTCCCCCTCCCGCTTGTTTCCTGGTGCCCGCCTTCGTGCTCCGGCCGGCCGTCGTCAGCGTCTCTCCTCCCCCTTTCCCGCCCCCTCCCGCTTGTTTTGGTGCCCGTCTTCTGCTCCGGCCGGCCGTCGTCAGCTCTCTCCTCCCCCTTTCCCGCCCCCTCCCGCTTGTTTTGGTGCCCGTCTTCTGCTCCGGCCGGCCGTCGTCAGCTCTCTCCTCCCCCTTTCCCGCCCCCTCCCGCTTCTCTCTGATGCCCGCCTTCCGGTGAGACACTGTGATGAATGCCTCGGAAAAACTCGGAAGCCACCGCCTCTTAACACTAGTGAGTACGAGGAAAGCACGGGCGGCCATGCGTTGCTTTGTTAATATTGCATACAGATCTGAAATCACCGTTTGAGGAGTGGAGCCGGGGAGGGGGCGGAGCTTCGTGGCGAGAGCTCCGTAACAGACACTTGCCCTCAACCAAGCCCTCCGCCCCCTTACCACTCACACAAACAAAACGGAAGTTGTCGGAACCAAGAAGAAAAGCGAAAGGAGGTAGGGAGGGGAAAAGAAGCTGCCAGGGCTGCCATGAATTACAATGTCTTTTATTTAGATTTAAAAAAACAAAACAAAGGCATTGTCATTTACAATGCCAAGAGCTCAGACCCAGCAAATGCGAGACCTACTGCATTGCAAATGCTTGTTTATTCTGAAAGCATGACCAGTGTACCGCACAGATGAGCCGCACAGGGTATAATGTGTCTATGATTGCTGAACGTGACTGACAGATCGGCGTGGGCTGCAAAATGTTGTTGAACCTACCTTACGATTATGCCTCCACGTTGAACCTTCTTGGCATCTGTGAACCTAAAATCTCAAATTCGTCCCTTTCTAAGTGTTGGAAAATAACTGCACACATTAGCAGCACATTACCAGCACTCAGTTTATCGACCTCAGAAGATTGAACAGCCGTGTCGGCCCAGTCCGGATATGAAATAACGACCTGTGCAAACAAAAAATGTTAGCAGCGACTATTTTGGTTACTTGAGTCTTCCAGACAGCTCAGTTATTTCGTGGAGAGCACAGACGGGGCTGCTCTGCCACATTCAATAAACAGAAGCGCCACTGGCAATTGATGATCACTGTGACACTCCCCCATATTGAGCGCTGAAAAGTCCAGGTCAAGAAAAGATGCCTTAGTACTTGATTAACTGTGTAGTCAGAAACCTTCGAATAGCACGGCTATTTGCAAATGAAGGGTTGGCCTCTAAATGATGGATTTATGACTAGCTGAGGACTGCCGGTCAATCAAAATCGACTGACTCAAAAAACATAGTGCTTACCGACTTATCAAGGACACTGTGTAACGCCGCAAGTAAAAGTGAAACAAAAACAAGCATTGGAAATGCAATAGGTCTCGCATCAGGAAAGTTTGAGCTATTGGTCTTATAAATGGCATTTTTATTTATTTATGTGTTTGTTAAAAAAGCTAAATTAATAGCTTTGTCATTTACAATGCCAATAGTTATAACTTTCGCAAATGTGACACCTATAGCATTTGTAATGCAACATGTTTTTTATTTACGTGATTTAGATGTATTGATATTACAAATAACAATGGCTTTTATTTTTTTTGTTAAATTATTTGTTAAATAATGTATTTAATTTGTAATGGCAATAGCTTAAACTTTTGTAAATAACTTTTGTGAAGATTATATTCAGAGTTTTATATTGTGACGAAAATCCAAGAACAGAAGTGAAATATTAACATCTTTTTGTGATTTGTAATAAAGCGTGAACGCTTGAAAACAGCTTGAAACATTGAAAGAACATATTTGAACCAGCCTTTGACAATAAATTATGACGTAATGCAGCTAACACAAATGTAACGTGTGAAACTGCAGACTGTTATGTTCAGCCAGAGTGGAGCTTCAGAGTGGAGCTTCAGAGTGCAGAGTGGAGCTTCAGAGTGGAGCTTCAGAGTGCAGAGTGGAGCTTCAGAGTGGAGCTTCAGAGTGGAGCTTCAGAGTGGAGCTTCAGAGTGGAGCTTCAGAGTGGAGCTTCAGAGTGCAGAGTGGAGCTTCAGAGTGGAGCTTCAGAGTGCAGAGTGGAGCTTCAGAGTGGAGCTTCAGAGTGCAGAGTGGAGCTTCAGAGTGGAGCTTCAGAGTGCAGAGTGGAGCTTCAGAGTGCAGAGTGGAGCTTCAGAGTGCAGAGTGGAGCTTCAGAGTGCAGAGTGGAGCTTCAGAGTGCAGAGTGGAGCTTCAGAGTGGAGCTTCAGAGTGCAGAGTGGAGCTTCAGAGTGGAGCTTCAGAGTGCAGAGTGGAGCTTCAGAGTGGAGCTTCAGAGTGCAGAGTGGAGCTTCAGAGTGCAGAGTGGAGCTTCAGAGTGCAGAGTGGAGCTTCAGAGTGCAGAGTGGAGCTTCAGAGTGGAGCTTCAGAGTGGAGCTTCAGAGTGGAGCTTCAGAGTGGAGCTTCAGAGTGGAGCTTCAGAGTGGAGCTTCAGAGTGCAGATTCAGAGTGGAGCTTCAGAGTGCAGATTCAGAGTGGAGATTCAGAGTGCAGATTCAGAGTGGAGATTCAGAGTGGAGCTTCAGAGTGCAGAGTGGAGCTGCAGATTCAGAGTGGAGCTGCAGAGTGCAGATTCAGAGTGCAGAGTGGAGCTTCAGAGTGCAGATTCAGAGTGGAGCATCAGAGTGCAGATTCAGAGTGGAGCTTCAGAGTGCAGAGTGGAGCTTCAGAGTGCAGATTCAGAGTGGAGCTTCAGAGTGCAGAGTGGAGCTTCAGAGTGCAGATTCAGAGTGGAGCTTCAGAGTGCAGAGTGGAGCTTCAGAGTGCAGATTCAGAGTGGAGCTTCAGAGTGCAGAGTGGAGCTTCAGAGTGGAGCTTCAGAGTGCAGAGTGGAGCTTCAGAGTGGAGCTTCAGAGTGGAGCATCAGAGTGGAGCTTCAGAGTGGAGCTTCAGAGTGGAGCTTCAGAGTGGAGCTTCAGAGTGGAGCTTCAGAGTGGAGCTTCAGAGTGGAGCTTCAGAGTGCAGAGTGGAGCTTCAGAGTGCAGATTCAGAGTGGAGCTTCAGAGTGCAGAGTGGAGCTTCAGAGTGCAGATTCAGAGTGGAGCTTCAGAGTGCAGAGTGGAGCTTCAGAGTGCAGAGTGGAGCTTCAGAGTGCAGATTCAGAGTGCAGAGTGGAGCTTCAGAGTGGAGCTTCAGAGTGGAGCTTCAGAGTGGAGCTTCAGAGTGGAGCTTCAGAGTGGAGCTTCAGAGTGGAGCTTCAGAGTGCAGCTTCAGAGTGCAGAGTGGAGCTTCAGAGTGCAGCTTCAGAGTGCAGAGTGGAGCTTCAGAGTGCAGAGTGGAGCTTCAGAGTGCAGAGTGGAGCTTCAGAGTGGAGCTTCAGAGTGGAGCTTCCGAGTGGAGCTTCAGAGTGGAGCTTCAGAGTGGAGCTTCAGAGTGGAGCTTCAGAGTGTCAAGAGCAATGCCAATAGCTCTAACTTTAACAAAGGCAAAACCATTGCATTGTAAATGCTTGTTTATAGATTGGGTGTAGCAAGGAGCCCCTCCAGGAGTCTGGGACATCCATCAGCAGTCTGCACTCTGCATACAACTGGCCCAGGTTCTCGGCCCAAAAGTCGATGTCTTCCCTGAAGAGGGAGCCTGGTAGGCCATTAGGTCCAGGGGCCCCATTATGGCGTATTTTTTTCAAGATTGCTCGTAAAGCCTTTCTTTCTGTGGGTGTGGAGTTGGCTAGAGGGGCCATAGGTTCAGTTGTTTCTTCCTTTAGATGTTCATCAGCGGGTGTTGTTTTGCTTGGATTTTTCTCTGAGTCTTTAGCATATAGAGTTTTTACGTGAGCAATCCAAGCACTTGCGTCAAGTGAATTCCCTCTATTACTGGGCCCATCGTTGAGCTTGTTTATATATTGCCAGAATTCTTGAGTCTTGCTGGGGGCAAGCAGCTCGAAAACCCTCAACCATTTTTGCTCCGTTGCTTCACGTTTCGCCTACCAAACAACTTTTGCATGGGCCTTGGCCGCCTCCTTCAAGTCGTTTTTTGCAGTTATAGATCTTGTTTCCCGATAGGCTCTGCGTTTGGAATTGAGTGCTTTTGAGGATTTCCTAATTGCTGGCTGGAATCCCAGTTTATAAGAGGGGTTGACCTGGGCTCTTCTTTTGTTGTTTCCTCTGAGTTGGTGTGCTAAATCATATGCGACCCACCCCACTTTCCGATTCTACCCTGGTCGTTGAGGCCGGTCTGCCAGCCTTTCCAGGTAGATTTCCATTCGGCGAACTTATGGGACGGGGCAATTCCCCATTTGATTCTTTTGGGGAGACTATGATGCTCGTCTCCATTTGTGGTTCCAATATGGTGAAAAGTGTATCTGCTTTTTGCATTCATGGTCAACTCTATTTTAAGAGGGGCGTGGTCGCTTTCAATCCAAGGTAGAACTTTATAGCTTAACATATGATTCTATAAGCGTTCACTGAGTAAGATGTAGTCGATTGTTGTCTGGTTATTAAAGTTAGGAATTATCAATGCTGTTGGATTGCTTTTTATGGTTATGTAGTGTGATGTTGCCAGCTTATAGGCTCGAATTAGGGCGTTGAATCTTCTGGTACTTCCATTATGATGGTTTTCATCGATTGTGTGCCCTATATCGTGCATGTTGAAGTCGCCCAAAATAATCGAGTCCATACCTGCATACCGTAACAATAGAGTTTCGATCTCGTTTAATAAGTGAGTCAATTTGTCGTTTGGAGCCAGTCCATGCCGATTAAAATAGATGTTAATGAGGAGAATTGGAGTCGGGCCATCAATCGTTGTGAGGCCTTTCAGAATACCTGCCAGGAGCATATCTGAAGTGTTCTGTATTAATAATAAATTTACTTTCAGTGCGTGCTTAATGTAAATTGCAATGCCCCCTGAAGGTCTCCCAAAGATGTTCATTTTTTTGCGGGTTTGGAGTGTTCGGCATAATTCCATAGTGGTGGAGAGGAAGTGGCCCATGTTTCCTGTACGCAGATTATGTCAGCTCCAGCCATGAATGCTACTGCTCCTGGGCTTTGCAAGGCTTTGTGTATCCCTGCGACATTCCAAGACACTATGTTGATACTTAGGTTATTCGTTGGAGTGTTATGAGTATTTTCGCCAAAGTTGGAGTTTGCTGGTGCTAGATGGTTGCATGGCTCATGGCTGCAGCTGATATTCGGTGAGACTGGCTCATTGTACCTATTCTTGCCCAGAGTGTTCTTTGGTGTTAGCGGTTGATTGATCGGCAAAAAAACAATGTTAATGTTAGGAAGTGGAATTTAAGGCCTGGGCAAGCCAAGACCAATCTCTGCTTCCCTGCCCCATGATTGCGCAGGAGCGGTTGCCTCCTTCCGTATGTTTAGAGATTTGAATTAAATTGTTGGTCAGCTGTATTGTGTGTGTGCCGCCTAATGAGCCATGTAAAATGGATCCGGTGGCGGGATAAATTGGATTGAAGTTTTCCCGTCCCAACGGATCTCCATCTGCCTGCTGGCAATTTTTTTCTTTCAAAATCTGGGGATATTTTATCAGTGGTGGGGACTTGATTTTTATTCCCCAATTATCCAGTTGTATTTTTTGTCCCTTCAATAAGTTCGCTATATTGGAATTGGCAAAGGTTATCTCAGTTGTTTCGTTATGCTCATTGGGCTCTGGTCCTGAAAAAGCCACCCTCACAATGTTTGATGTTTATATGTTTTCCAGGCCAGGGATGTTTTTGCAGAGGTTCAGAAGGTTCCCTCTATTGAGAATGTCCCAGCTCCCTTGCGAGATGTATTCGGGATATAGCCATACTTTTGAATTTTTGAGGTCTGGGTCTGGCGACTTGGCGAGTTAGATGTGTTGAGAAGGGTCGTGAAGGTTACAAGAGGCACAGTTGGGTTCCTAGTGGAATTGCCACCTAGGGCCTGTCCCTCCTCGATCCTATTTGTTTTTGCGGTGTGGATGTGCGAGACAATGGTTGTGTGCTCCCCGCGAGGTCGGCCTTCTTGGCTGCTTACTTGAGTGGAGAATTTCTCCCCTTGACCGTTAGATGTAAGTACCGTTTGATGGTCCTTGTAGGCATTTGTGTCTGCCGTGGGGGAGTTATGGATGTTGTCATTGTCGGGCTTGTGGGCCTGTGAGCCCTGTGCGTAGTTCAGATTGCCACTAGGCACGAGAGGTCTTTCTGCCGGTGCTTTGGACAAGATTTTGCTTAAGGCGCGTGGTGGGCTCTTAAGAGCTGTTGCCATGGTAGGTGTTCCATGTATTTGTGTGTCATTATTTCGGTCTATTAGGGTCGGTCCCCGACCCTTCTGATCCTCACTACTGGTTATTTTGTTTTCCTTGTTTGCTGGGACAAACCATTGCTCGATTTTCCCCTTTGCATAGCTTTTGTCTTTTTTTATTTTGTTTAGCTTTTTCAATTTTTTCTTATTTTTCCTTGATAAGGATTGTCGCGTAAGAAGAGGTGGGTTTAGATCATCCAAGGCTGTTGTTCGTTGTTGGATGGGGTTGGGATGTTGCGTGTGAATTTAGGTTTGAGACCAGAAGGTTAGTGGTTAGTGGACATTTTAATTCATTAATGTAATTGCTGGAAATTTCCCGGGTTTGCGCTGGGCTGTGCTGTGTGGCTTCTGGACATTGATTTGATTCCAGTGAAGACTGTGAGTCACTTATTGTTAGTTTGTTTGTTGGGTCTCCAACTGGCCTTAAAAGTAAGAGCAAGTCTATTGTCCCGTTTTGTGTGGTCTCTGCACTTGGTCTCCGCGTTGGTTTTTGAGGAGAGGAGCATAGTATGTTACTTTTCCTTCTCTTTACCTCGTGCTTAAGCTCCATCACTAATGTGCTAATTATTTCCGGGAGTTTCTCCAAAGACTGCAGTATCGGAAAGCAGCCACAGTCATTGGGATTCATCGTTACCTCAGTATCTGCTTGTGCTCTGCGTATTAGAGAATTTAAAAGTTCCAGTTTTGAATCCACGCCGGTAATCAGACTTGCTACAGACTGCAGGATGTTTATTTGAATGTCTAATTTATCAGCGTGCATTAATGCGGAATTTCCCATTGATATCATGGCCTCGTTGATTAATGAAAGGTAGTTTTCTATTCTGTGTGAAGCTAAACTTGATTCTTGGGGCGGCAGCCGTGCATTTGATTCTGTTGTGCTTTGCTCCGAATCTGAGACAAAATTTTCATTTTGGGAGGGGGCCACGACGTTGTCTTCAACCCCCCAGTATGCTCGGAGGTTGCGAGCAACCTGATTGAGGTTTCGGGGGTGTGCGAGTAACCTTAGGTTTGATGACATTGTCTGTTAAGATGTAGAATTCCTTATTCATTTCGCTTCCTCCTGGGGCAATGGTAGGTTGTGGATCTGAGTAGGCGTTGCACGGATTTATGGGCGATGTATAAGATCCTGAGACGTTGGCTCTGGACAAGTTATGATCCTTTGGCGATTTATCATTTTGTTTGTTCTTGCCCTTCACAATAAAGACTTTTGGTGAAAGAGGGACGGCTATTAGGGGGTTTTGGAAGAAGGTGTCGCCTTTGGCAGTGCTAGCTGGTTTGATGGCGTTAGAGCGACGATTATCCAACCTAAAGACATCCAAAGGTGTATCGATCAATGTTCCGTGGGCACTAGAATTGCCTTGTTTTGAATATTGTGGAAAGTATTTCCTAATGTCATTGTTGCCTTTGGTGCTTTTAGGGCTGTGGCTGTGGCCATTGCCGCTACAAATGCAAGTGCTGATGCCATAATTTGTATTATTGTTACGCGCTCTGTTGTCCATCTCGTCATGGTAGCACGATCTACCTGTTGTACCTATGACTCCGTTTGAACTTATGCTTGTATTTGTGACCTCTGTCCTGGGAACTGATCCAGAAGAGGGGGAAGGGGTTGGCACTACTTCTCCTGATTGTTTCCCTTCATGTGAAATCCTGTCCGGCAAGGACGTGTCGTGTCTTATATTGTCTTTACCCACGGGGCATAGCATCCTGGCTTTTTGGCGTTGTGCGGACTTGTGAGGACGATAGTTAGGCAGGGACTGTAGGAGACCTGCATTCCTTGTCCGCATAGTTACTCTGCGCAATGGATAGTTGTCTGCCGCCTAATATTTGGTGCGGCGTGTAAAATTTTAAAGGGAGAAAGAGTGTCCCGATCTTGGCCAGTGTCTTGGCCAGTGTCCTGTCTAATATGGATGGGTGTTGAAAAGGCAAGCGTAGGGGGACAGACGATTACCGCTCATTTAAAACAGTTTGTCGACGGCTGTAGGAAAAGCTCCTTCGTAGGGTGCTGCGTTGATCACCAATTGTCTCTGAGTAAAGGAAGGGCCCGTCCTAGCAGTGGTAGAAGGGTTGATGCAAATGCGGAATATTTGATGAGGTTAGATTGTGAGCTGGTGAACTGGTGGGCATGGATTAAGGTGGGAAAAGCTATCATTATTGGCAGTCGGTGGTGTTCCTTGTTGTAGCTCTTTGTTGTAGCTTTGTGCTGTTCGCAGCTCACAGCACACAGCTCACATCCGTTAGTTGCCACTCCCCCTCTACCTTTGCACACAATTTCCCTGTGATCGGGAGGGTGGCAGCGATTTCAGGAGGGGTTGCTGCTGTACTTCTGTCGGTGAACACTTTTCAAAGGACTGCTGATGCTGCACTTCTGTTTGGTGAGGCGGGATAGCGCTGGGGTGGGGGAGGGGGCGGACAGTACGATGGAGTGGCTCCCCTTGCTTACTTGCTCTCCCGGTGAACTTGCCAAGACAGCACGGCGGCTCTCGGCTTTTTGGCTCTCGGCTTTCCACGCATGAAAGCCGTGCTCTGCCGTGCTCCTCAAACGCCGCTCTCCACACGCCAAACTCCGGATCCCAAGCTCGCACACCTCTCGCTACACGCCGCCTGCCGCCTGCCAATGCTGCTGTAACGAGGGCAGTGGCGCGCAGCCTAAAGTGTATGGAGCAAATCACCGCCGCAAACCTCCGCGTTGAAGCCGCGTTGAAGCCGATGTCTGCCTTTTCTTCCACTACGGCTTTCGGCTTTCGGCTTCACGGTTCACGGCTCTCGGCAGCGCTGTAGCTCCGTCGCTCAGCTGCGCCCTTCGCTCTCGCACTCGCTCTCGCTCCTTACTCTCCTCCTCCTCCTCTTCCGGAAGTGGAAATGAAATATTGTCTTTATTAACAGACTCACCCGTGAACTCTACATCAACCTCGACTCGCAAATATTTAGTTAGACAGGCCCTGAGAACAAGGCCCTGGAATTGCTGATTCATCGGTCACAGGTGGGAGGGTGCACAGCTGGCAAGCAAACACTCAGGTAAGAATCTCTTGATCAATCCCACAGATAGGCGCTGCAACATTACAATGGTCTGGGGAGATTGCCCCAATAAAGCACACCTGACGGGTTCAGGGGTACACGCGCTCTAAAAAACACCACAAAGTCAGATACCACATGAGTTAGGAACACATAGCCAATCAGGGCCCAAGCACACATAGTGATCATGTGCTTCTCATGCTGGACATCTGGACACATTCATTACTGGCCACACTGTGTCCACGCGAGGTGAAGACCCACCTGCAGTAACCATTGATCATTCATTTATGACTCCAAACGAAGCAACGAACGTTCCTCACCGTATACGGTATTCCGGATTTTTTTTATTACCTGATGCATATTATATATGAGAAGGACACAAACCAAATGTACATTGAGACAGTCCTCAGACCTAGTGCCTGTAACTGTTCTCCCACCCGAACTGTTTCATTAACAAAACTGTTCCTGTTTTGCCAAATGCCTCTTGTCTTCCATTTTTTATAAGGAATTCTAACTCAAGCAACAGAGTGCACACAATGAACTAATTTCTTCTACATTTTTACCTCAAAACAGATCTTCTGAGACTCAAGGAAGGTTTGAGCCTTTTATTCTGACAACCCAATGGCTATATTGTACCTGACATTCCCAGACTACATTTTCAGCTGGAGCTTGTAACAATCTGATCAAAGCATTTCTACCCTACCACGACTGTAAGTAAGTATCAACTCCATAGGTAAAAGACCTTCCCTTCGAGTTTATTTCAGCGCTTCCTTATGGGGGTAATCAGCAATGGAAATATGCTTCTCATAATTAAACATGCTTTTGTTTGTGGCCAACCTAGTTCTTCGCCTATATATTTGCCTACCTAGGTTATTTTTTCATCAGTGTAGACAAGATTGTCTACTGTATTTTAGTGGGACCACAGGCTCATGGTTCGTTCCTTCCTGTCATTTATCCTTGCTTCAACTGTCCCCCTTTTGCCTTGCTAGCCATTTTTACGAAAAGCTCACCTCTCTCTAAATTCTAGACATTTCCTGTAGCTACTTTAGGTATTGCTGGGTGGGTCAAAGCTACCTTTACCCCATGCTCCAGTAGTTTTTTCTTCACTACATTGAAGCTCTCCCACTCTGTTATTGTCTTTGGCACATGCTCTTTGAACATTAGGATTCTGAAACCTACATGTTGAAGTTCCCTTTTCAGCTTTGCAGCTGCCAAGACCCTTTTAATATTCTATACCTTTTAATCCAGAAGATCATTTTCGAGTCACCAGCTGTGCTTCTTTCCAGAGCCTCTGTTTGTCTTGATCAATTGTACAATTAAGAGTCCTGACCCTTGTTCCTATCTGGTTCACCGAGCATCATAATGTGGTTTTGGTATCCTGAGTATTCCTTTAGTTCAGTCCTGTATGCCAGGACTTTGTTCTCTTTGAAGAGCCATCAGTTACATTGGCCCTCTTTTGCCTTCTGCCTAACAACATGTACCCTTTCTAGTCCTTACTTTAATCATACTCAATGGAAAAGATGAGTCACAAGCAAATAATTTCAGACATGGTCACTCGCCCATCTCTTTAAACTCTAATACCTCCATTCAATTAAAATGCTATATTCTTTCAATCCTCTATCAAGCACTCTGAAGTAACTGAAGGATGGCACATAATACTTTACAGAACTCCTTAATAAATAAATAGAAAATAGATACCACCCCATGGAGTTCCAGGCACCAATTCGGTGACCCTTTATTCATTCAATGTATCGAATTTGCGGGTGGGATATAGATTTTTCTATTCTGTACAGAACCTCCAGAACTGAGTCTCTGATCAGCAATCAGTCAAGAAATAGTAGTCAATATTTGCCAATTATTTATTTGAATACAATTTTTATTGTATTCAATTTCTTTGTGAGTAAACTTAAATTCACCTGTCCTCAAAGCATTCTGGGGCCAATGCTCTTCTTCAGAGGAACTAATGTTTAATTACATTTCATGTGCCTCTGGTGATCCTCAGTAGACAGGGAGCAGCTGGACTCGTGTGTCTCTCTGGGCAGAGAAAAAATTCAAAGAAAGAATTGGTGAACTTTACTACTTCTGGCCTAAACAGAATTGAAGTTAAGAGGTCATGTAACACAAAAACAGTGGTGCAAGCAGGAAAAACTCTATTTCTGAGTCAGAATAAGCAGAGAAGCGTGGTTAATGTGTTATCAAAGAAAAGGGGTTGATTAACCACACAATTTTGCATCCTGGTGGATCCACTGTCAGCACTACAAACTGGCAATTGACAAATCAATGCTTTACAAAACGAAAACATAAATAAATAAATACATACATCGGCATGTGACCTATTCCAACATGTTTAATAATATCAGCAAACAAAATAACTTACCAACGTGAAAACAGAACGGGTTAACTTTGAAATAAAATGGTCATTGTCTCACGCAAATCTTGACATAATAAATTAGAGTATACACCGGAGAGCTCAATATAGACCAGATTCAGTGTCAAAGTATTGTTGGCAGCAAGCACTTGAAAGAAAAACCCAATCAGATAGGCAATTATTAAACATATGTTCACAAACTGACTAATGTGGAACCTATAAAAACACAACTTGCTTAACCCATTAACACTAAAAAGACTTACTGCAATTCAAAAGTAGAAATAATCTGAACACCATATGCCATCTAAACATTCCACTCACCCCATTGACCCCATTGGATCCTCTCTTTCCATCTTTAGCAAGAATTTACTGAGATGGAGAGGACAAGTAAGAGCGAAGCATCCAATCTACTGTTACATCCCTGTCTTCAAGGCTTCATTGGACATTTCTCCCCACAATGGTACCTAAAACACCTATCTCATTTACGCATCCCTTCTCATCGGCCCACCCTTAAACTGCTGAAATAGGTCATTATTACCCCACTTCAGAATAAACCTACTGCAAACCCAGTGGTCTTTGCCACTTAAACGCCAGGGTCAGTCATCCTCTGAGTAAAATTCTGGTGAAAAAGGTCCCAAGCGAACTTCACGGGTGTGTGGAAAGAAACACCCTATTTTCCAGCCAATAGTCTGCCTGTAGAACCAACCATGAAAGGGACTGAAATGACAATAGCAAACCTTGGCAAGAACCTACTGATCTGTTAAGGCCGTCTTTGATTCTTCACGATCTACTTGCAGAAGATGTTGGTTGGTATAAATGCGAGCTGGGAGGATGGTTGTAAACCTCAACCTCAGCCCTAAAGTCGATTCATTAATTTTCACAACTGGTCCATCATTCAGAATCTCCTCTGCTGAATCTTTCTACCAAAGACTTCCATGAGGTGCATCACCTGGCTTTTCCCCGTCATTGCTGTGGTTAACACATAAGTGCATCCATCCACTGGCTTAAGTGACTGAACTGGCTGAAGGACGAGCTACAATTGACTATCCATGTGGATGACACCCAGATCAACCTCACACAGGAGAACAAAATAAAAATTCAAACAATGGAATAAAATGCCTGGAATGAATATACCATTGGTTGAGGGAGAGCTACATCTGCCACAATACTGCCCGAGCACAGATCCTGTTATTGGAGGTCAAAACCCTGGGATCTAGAAGCTATGTTTTATTAGATCTCATCTGGGTCCCTAAGTAATTGCATAGTTGTGAGGGGCATGCTTTCAAATATCTGTACTCTGCGTTGAACGTTGTGTTCCTCTAAATATAAATTGTGTGGAAGTTACCAAATCTTTGGCTCTGCCTCTATTAGATTAATGCAAAATGAGCTAATTTGGCCTCCTAAAAATCCCAAAATACTCATCTCATCTCTGATGCCCCTGGTATCTGGTTCATGCTACTTAAAGCTGGAAAAAATACAAAGATTTTAACAGATATGGGCAGGAAGACTGACACTGCATTTAGGCCTAGATGTATCAAGCCTTTTGCGAATCGCAAAGGCCGAAATTCGCAGAATTTCAGCCTAGGCGAATCGCAAACAGTCTATTTGCATGTTTTGGCATGCATCAAAAATTCGCAGTTTAAGGAATAGCAAAAATTTGCGATTCCTTATTTTGCCATAGCATTTAAGGAATCGCAATTTTGCGATTCCTTAAATGCTATGGCCTAGATGTATCAAGCCTTTTGCGTATCGCAAAGGCCGACATTCGCAGAATTTCGGCCTTTGCGAATCGCAAACGGTCTATTTGCATGTTTTGGCATGCATCAAAAATTCGCAGTTTAAGGAATAGCAAAAATTTGCGATTCCTTATTTTGCCATAGCATTTAAGGAATCGCAATTTTGCGATTCCTTAAATGCTATGTATGTAGCATTTTTGAATTGCGAATTTTGGTTAAGAAATCGCAAATTACCACCAACTTGTAGTTGATGGTAATTTGCGAAATCTTTAAAAAATGCACAATTTGGCATTTTTGAAGGTGGCATGTGACGCACACACATGCCGATAGGGCATGTATGTGCGCCATATGCACACACGTGTACATTTCAGGGGTGCAGCAGGGTGTCCTTGAGACACCCCTGCACCCTTGAAATTATTCTCAATTTGCGATTAGCAAATTGCGAATCGCAAATAAGGAAGATTAGGAAATCGCTAAAAAATAGCAATTTTTTACATACATCCCATTTTGCGATTTCTAAATAGCGTTTCCTTAAAAATCGCTATTTAGAAATCGCAAAGGGGTATGTTGATACATCTACCCCTTAGTGAATCAGGGCCACGTAAAACTGGATTTAAGGGTACTCTGCATACTCCGTTTTAAAACCATGATTAGACTCTAAGTCATATGTACAATGCATAAAGGTTTCTGGAACACGGCCCTACCCTATCTATTGAAAGGTCACCCTGGTCAACATTATATGCTGGCCATGAAAACTCTGCTCAGCTATAACAAAAAAGATCTGTGAATTCAAGTACAAACCACAACAAGCAGTTGCAATGCAATCGGTCTCACATTTGCGAGGTTTACAGCTATTTGCGTTGTAATTGACAATGTCATTTATACATATGTTTTGGTTTGGAGTGTAGTGGAGTGGAATTATGAGAGTTGGTTTGGAATTGTTAGTTGTGGAATTGTGAGGCTTGGAATTGTATGGTGTGGAGTGGATGTGTGTAGAGGAATTATGTGGCATGGTGTGCAGTGGAATTATGTGGATAGTAATTATGTGGTTTTGAGTGTACTGGAATTATGTGGAGTGGGTTTGTGTGTCATAGAGTATAATTATGTGGAATGGCATTTTGTGTTTTGTAGTATTTGTGAAGTTTCATGATGTGGTGTGCTGTTAAATTTTGTGGCCTGATGTGGTATTCTGTGTTGTCGATTGGATGTATGTGGCATGTTGAGAGCAATTATGTGGTTTGTTGCCAAATTCTATTGTGTGGAATTGAAATGTGTGGAGTGGAATTGTTTGGAGTGGAACTGTGTGGCGCTGAGCGGATTTATGCTTATTTGAATTATGTGGCAAGATGTGGAGTGTATGTATGTGGATTATTGCTATGTGTCAATTGTCAGTGTCCTAGATTGGAGTGGGAGGAGTGGAGTGTCGTAGACTGAATTTGTGGGAGTAGAGTGTCGTGGAGTAGAGTGTCGTAGAGTTGAGTAGAGGGGAGCAGAGTTCAGTGGCAGAGAGTGTTGTACATAGAGTGCAGTGTTATAGAGTGCAGTGTTATAGAGTGCAGTGTCATAGAGTGGTGTGGAATGGGGTCGAATCGGGGGGAGTGGGTTTGAGTGGATTAAGGTAGTGTGGTGGATTGGATTGGAGTAGAGTGAATTAAAATGGGGTGAGATGGATTGGATTGGAGTGGGGTGAATTAGGTTGGTTTAGGGTGGGGTGTATTGGATTAGGGTGGGGTGGGTGGATTTAATTGAATTTGAGTAGGGTGGTTTGGAGTGGGGTAGATTAGTGTGGAGGGGTGGATTTGACTGGATCGGAAAGGTGGACTGAATTGGAGTGGGATGGATTGGACTGGACTGGCGTGGGGTGGATTGGATTGGATTGGAGTGGAGTGGGGTGGATAGGAGTGGAGTGTGCTGGATGGTTTGGATTCAGTGGGGTGGACTGAACTGGGCTGGGGTGGATTTGGAGTGGGTGGACTGCAGGGGGTGGATTAGATTGAGTGGGCTGGGGTGGAGTGGGTGGGGTGGACTGGAGTGGGGTGGACTGGGGTGAGGTGAATTGGATGAAGGGTGGGGTGGAGTGGAGTAGATTGGATTGCAGTGGGGTGGATTGGAGTGCTTTGGATTGGGGTTGATTGGATTAAGGTGGATTGGAGTGGAGTGGATTGGATGAGGTGGAGTGGATAGAGGTGGGGTGAACTGGATTGGGGTGGGGTGAACTAAACTGGGGTGAGGTTAGGTGCATTGAGGTGGATTAAGCGGGGTAGATTGGCTTTGGCTGGAATAGGGTGGATTGGATTGGATTAGGGTGGGGTGGTTTGGACTGGGTGGACTGGATTGCGGTGAGGTGAATTGGATTGGGAGTGAGGTAGATTGGATTGGGGTGAGGTAGTTTGGATTGGGTTGAGCTGGATTGGATTGGGGTCAGGTCGATTGGAGTGGGGTGGATTGGATTGGGGTGTTTTGGGGTGGAAGGGAGTGGGGTGGATTGGAGTGGAGCAGACTGTTTTGGATTGGAGTGGGGCAGAGTGTCTTGGATTGGAGTGGAGCAGATTGGAGTGGGGTAGATGAGAGCGGGCAGATTGTTTTGGATTTGAGTTGGGCACTTTTTTTGGATTGGGGTGATGCAGATTGTTTTGGATTGGAGTGGGGCCGATTGTTTGGATTAGAGTGGGGCAGATTGTCTTGGATTGGATCTGGGCAGATTGTTTTGGATTGGAATTGGGCAGATTGGAGTGGGTCAGATTGTTTTGGATTAGAGTCGATTCCCCTCCATGCACGCTTTATAATGAAGAGCTGCTGCACTACCTAAATGGTAGAAACAACCACTACCCTACCTGACCCAAATTCGCCATCTCAGCCAAGGCAGCATACAAGGACACAACACAGCACAACCCAAAAAGAAAATGTGTAAAACGAAAAAGGCCATGCAACAAGTCTTCTCAAAATTTGCACCCTGTATCTGCAATAACATCCAAGAAGAACAATAAGGCTTGCACCTTCATTTCTCCAGTTATCAAAGGAGCTGAAAACTAAACTTTTCAGTGACAAGTTCATTCCCAGCAGATAACAAAACTCCCAGACACTTTTTCCACAGTGGCCACATCATGAACATAACTTCCCTGTTCATTCAACTTCCCAATCCCACTTTTGTATAGAATTTAGAAATGTTCTTCGACAGTCTTTATTATGTACAGCATTATGTTGCTACTTAGCTAGGCTTCAACACATGCATACATGACCCTATCGGGACATACAAGCAACCTAAGACATTACAGAGTAGCTCAAGGGCTCATGTTATCTGAATGAGCCCACAGAGAAAATGGGCACTTGAAGGCATGTCTCCTATTTATTGGTATTCTATGGGCTCACAGCCATAGTGTGATACATAACAATAATTTGCCTTTAGTCTAGTTTAGTCACCTCCTAGAGGAATTCATAATAGGTCTGAAATGTCTTAGGGTCAGAAAGGTAAATTATCTCAGAGATTACGATATTGTAAAATGGCTCCACTAATTGAATCAAAAAGTATTTAAGAGTGCTTAGAAACAAACCGCTTTATAGAGTGGATTATGGAGTTCACACTACACATGTTGTATGTCAATTAATACCTAACTGTAGCCATTCAAATAATCTAGAAGTACAGCTGGTCCAAAATTGAAAAAATTTATTTGAGCAAAACCCCACCAACAGAACACACTTCCCATCTCCTGAAAGTTTCCAGTTGGTGGGGTCAATGGGCAACAATTAAATACGTCCACTTCAACTTAGTATTCCGCTGGCACAAACAGGGCATTGGGACTGAGAGGGGACCGGTGATGGAGCAAGGTTTCGCTCGTAAAGAGACTTGTTTGGACTCAATACTCTCGAAATAACATATAATGTACTAATTAATATGTTTCGTCTTACTAACAATGCACCACACAACATTTCTGGTATCTAGGGAAAGCTTTTTAATGTGCTTTCTAGTAATCGTAACTTGAGTGTCTTAAAATAGCAGTCGCAACGCGGGAACTTTTCTGCGCATGCGTCTGTCACACTCACGTGATGTGACGTATTCTTTTCTTGGTGGGAAAACTTTGCGTCTGCGCACTAGAACTAAAGATGGCTGCTCTATGTTTTCACATAATAATGCTTGCATTGCTGCTGCCTTTTACTAAATTGTTCGTTGTGCCTAATTCCTAATGCTGTAGTTAAAATAAAGTAATGGGAATAGAGTAGAGATAAGTGGTATACAGTGCATTCATTAATTGTTTGTTCTAAAAGTGTTTCTCTTCTACTTAGCTCGTATTTGGGCCTGATGCAATCTTGCTGCACTCCATCTTGCAATTTCTGCGACTGCGCAGAAGAGCTCAAGAGTCCCCAAGCCATGGCATTGAATCCATGCCAAAGACAGTCTTGCCTGCAATATGCCTGGGAAAATGAACTATTGACCCACGGAAAGGAAGACAACTTACCAATCTTCGTATACATTGTATTTGTTATTGAAACATCCATTGTCGGGTGGAATAAAAGTGCATGGGAACATAACATTATGGGAGGGAACATTCATTTGCATTATTGAATCAAGTGACCTCATAACTGGTATGGTGTGATGACCTCTCCTCATCTTTTGACTAATCAAATTGAGGGAATACACATACTTGCAACATTGGGAGGTGGTACACTGCCCTGGAAAATGGTATATCTAAGGTAGGCTTAGCTAGTTAGATTGTCCGACTTGTCCGAATAGCTGACCTGTCACTGCCCCAACGAATTCAATAGGCGATTGAGAGCAGAGGTGCTGGCGGAGCACTCTGTCAGAAGAATCGATAACCCAATCGGGGTTCTGGGAAGGAGTTTGATTACCCAATCGGGGTTTCAGAGGAAGAAGATTCTCTAACCCAGTCGGGGTCCAACTGTTAGCCGCAGTGAGAGGTGTGACGCTGGCGTTGCACTTAGCTGAGGGTACCTGTTTCCAACCTGAATGCATCCTAATTTGGTCATCACTGATCCTGATCTACACCTGTGCTGACTTACTGGCATCTGAACTATTAGAAGACCTGTTTCTTTCTCCCAGCCCGAGGCCAGGGTTGGTCATCACATCATTCTAGGTAAATATGAAATAGTGTGGGTATGTCATTGTACTGTTTCCCTTTTCTACCCTTCCTATGTTTGAATGCTTAAAGAAAGTCTCCTAATATCTTCACATCATCTTGCTTTGATCATATTCTTTCTAATTGACCAAGTTCTGATTAAATTGGTATGGACTCTGACATTTAAGAATTTACATAGATAAAGTGTTTTAAACCTTTCCGAGTTTATGGTATTTTATGAACATCAATGAATATATACTGCCTATTATGCTAACACCCTTGATCCCATAGGACTCTAGGTACCGGTGACTAGGATTGGTAAGTCAAATGGTGTAGGTCCTAAATGGTAAAATAAAAAGTCTGATTAAGCGTAGGTTTACCTGTTCAAAGTGTGTATGTTTTTATGGGCCCAGGTGAGTATGGTAAAATCCCGAGCAGGTGAGCCCGCGCTCTATCACCAGCAGTCATTGCTAACTGAACAGCATGGCTGCCATCTGGTCTCGGTGTGTTTGGCATGTCTGAGCTTCATGGGTGCAGCTATAAAATGGGGCTGCAGCAATTAAATCTTTTTGTTCACACTCTTGTCAGTCCAGGTGCATCCTGAGAGATCCGGGCAGCGAGAAAGCTTATTGAATGCCTTTTCTCTGACTGAAGACATGTTAGGAACCAAACAATTGTGGGCACTGGGCAGATCAGAGACTAGTCCATATCTGCCCCAACTACCCTTCTGCGAAGTCCGTGTCAGTGTGAGACATGGTGGTGCATCAATAGCGTTGCTTGTGACCAGGTCCAAGGAGACTGAAAGCCTGAGGTGGCTTTGCCAGAATGGAAACCTGCACCACCCCATTTTCTAGAGTGAATAACCGTGCCCCTGAGTTTCCTCACAAGTCAGATGCAGTAAAGCGAGAGCTGGAGTTATCGCTGGTTCACTTAATAAATGGAAATGCTCACTCTTCTTGTATTGCATGTGTATAGTCTGTCTCTAAGAGCCACTGCCTTTGGCAGATAATGGATAAGAGAAATGGGGAGTTAAAATGACGTGTCCAACTGAGAAGTTGAGATTTGAGTCCAGGTCTATTGGTTCCACAGAAAGCGGTAGCTACTTTATCACCACCTACTGCACACACCCCACCCCTTTGTTGCAAACAGTCCTGAGTAGGGCAGCCAAGGTCCAGCCTCAGTGATTCTCCTCCAGCTGTGCCTTTCTCAAGTGTGTTCACTTGTCAAGTATACGATCTGATGAGATAGCTCCTATAAGTACCACATAGACTCCCACCATTAGACAAACTAGACATGGAAGGACACAAGCACCTCCATACCCTGTGTGTTTGAGTACACGCAGAACACACTTGTAAGCTCCACAAACTTAGCAAAGGCCCATGCAAGCTGTGCAACAAAGGGCAGTCGTGTGCTCTCGTTTCACAAATCCCTGTTAACAGATCACTTTGTCCAGCTGGTTTAAGTGAAGCGACTAAATACTACAAGTCCCAGAATACACTGATTTGTTACATGAAAGCTGATGCCTCAAGGCATGGTGTCATGTTAACAACTCATCCAAACTTCAGAAAACATCCCACGTGGCTCTTGGGAGCTGCTGCTGGCTGCAGTGAGAGGGGGAGGGCCTCCTTGCAGCCATGCAGGGCACAAGTCCTACAAAAAGAAGTGGGGGGGGCGCTGTCACCGGAAGTGACGTCACAACAGGAAGTGACATCACGAAAGGTGGCTTGCACCATCGGGCTCATTGCCTCCCCTCGCTCACCCCTTAGATGCGATTGCATCTGAGAAGTCAGCGCGTGAGCAGCGTGCTGTGAGCTACGAGCTCCTCATCCCACAGAGGCCAAAGAGTGAAGTCCAGCTGTTTGGCAGGGGGGACGGCCTCCACCCGGTAAAATAAGTGGGGGGACGCCGTCCACCCGCGAGGTACCCCGACTTGAGCGCTTCAGCCATGTTTTTATGACAATGAGGAGGGGGTGCGAAAGGGCCAGGGTGTTTAACAGTGACCTGTCAATGGCAGGAGTGGGGTGGGGTGGGGGTGGGGAGTGGGGAGTGGGGAGTGGGGAGAGGGTATCTTGAAGTTCTGTGAAGAGGGCAAGCTACTGAGACCTTGGGAGGCAGGATGACAGATAGGGGAGGTGCGTGTCCACATGCTGGGGCATGTCTCTTCCCTCAGGGAAAGAGAAAGTAAAAGGCTGTCTTTACCCTAAGACCCTCCACCACCATCTGCCAAGGATGAGGCGTAAAGTCAAGAGCTGCAGTTTTCTTCTGAGCACCCTACGTATTTCACCACAACTTGAGCAAAACGAGATAAAGTTAAAAAATGGAAAACGTTAGAAAAACACGCTAAGGGAGACCCCACTTCAACCCTTACTCTCCTTTACAACAAATACTTTCCCGACCAACGTCAACGAACCTAGACTTCAATGTCCGAGTTGACTCCTCCTTCACCTGACATTCTAGGATAGATGGTGACAGGATTATGTTAGCCACCTTCGTTTGCTTTTTACTGTCTCCCTCTCCTGCACTGTTTATCTTATTTTTATGTTGTACTCATATCTCTGCTTGCTTCCTTAACGCCTGCCTACTATGTAATGCAATTTTTCTTCTGTCCCTACGGTGTGTATGTAAAGCCCTCTGATACCCACGAGTCAAGCAAGCGCTATATAAAACTTTTAAAATAAATAAAATAAAAACCCTTGAAGAAATACACTCATGGGGATTGTGCAGGCCCATGTACAGTGTTTCCAGTCCTTCTTGCTACAGATGCTTTGAAGTAGCCTGCGCCACCCTGCGCCCAGTCACAAAGTGACGCATCTAGGCAGATGCTTCACTTTGTAAAGCCCCACGCTACATTATACCTGTGTCAAGCATAATGTATGCAGGGTTGGCGTTCCCCCATAAAATAGCCTCATAGAAGTGGCGCAGTGAAATCTATGAGATTACACTGAGCCATTTCTACGTCTTGACACCGTCACAATCCTTACCCATGCTTCAAGCTGGCCTGGCATAAGGCCTGACGCAGGGCCTTTTACATGGGACTCGCCTCATGTGTAATAACACATTGCCCGAGTTACGTCAGTTTACCGACACGCTCCAGCAATGCATCATTACTGCGCCACTGGATACGTCAGGATTCCTGACAGGGAGCGCCGTAATGTAAATACGGTGCATCCACGGTGTCGCGAGGATGGCACTATGAAAAGTGCTGCATCACTGTTTTTCCCCAGCAATGCAACACTTTTCATAAATGAGGCCCTTAGATTCTAGACACTCTAAAGACTCTTTTCACCAAGAGGATCACATCTACGACCTTCTCACCGATGCAAAACCAGACATACTATCCATAACCGAATCATGGTTGAGAGAGGATATGGCTCCAGTCCTGCATGAAGCCATTCCTCTAGGCTATCAAATAATCACCCAAAATCGTATAGCCAAAAAAGGAGGTGGTCTAGCTGTTGTATTCAGGCAAACAATACATATCACTAAAGTTGACAACATCTCCATAAAGAATTGTGAGGCTCTTCTAACAAGATGCAATCCTACACCGTCTTCCACCTGTAACTTCCTGCTCCTTTACAGACCTCCACCTAGCAAGGCAACATTCCCAGACGCACATCTAGACACAGTTTCAAACCTGATAACAATACACTCCAACCTATGCGTTCTGGGTGACCTCAACATTTGGTTTGATAAAACCAATATGACCCATCCAAAAACAATAATCACCGGCCTAGACGCATTGAACCTGCATCAGATTGTCCCCAATCCGACACACACCGCTGGACATATCCTAGATGTCATTTTTGCTAATACTGAACTAGTTACCTTTCAAACTATAACTCCAGTCACATGGTCAGACCACTACTTGCTTGCTTTCCAACATAAAACAACACTAAGCGACTCACTTAAAACTACCTTACATCCATCCACCTATCGGCCGTGGAACAAAGTCAATTTGGAACACTTGGAAACACAACTAACATCTAGTATGAATCTGGAAACCATAAATTCTGTTCAGAATCTATATGAGTGGCTACAGGAAGCTTTTGACATCCTGATACCACTCAAAACCACACAACAGAACAAAAGAAAAAAGCACCTTGGAGAAACATAGAAATAAAAGACATAAAACAACAAATCAGAAAGCTGCAATGTACCTGGCTCAAAACAAACGCCAAACGAGACAAACTTCACCTACAAAAAATTAACAGATTATATAAGTCGGCGATCAAAAAAGCTAAGAAAAGGTACTATTCAGACAGAATTCAAAACACTAAATGTGCAAATAAAGAATTCTATAAAATACTCAATGAATTTCGAAAACCAAATTGCCTAGAAGGGACTCATTCTGTTACTCAAGATTTCACAGACAAACTGGCAAATCATTACACGGACAACGCAGACACGTTGGACTCGTACTTAAAACAGAAACAAAGCACCAGCACTAACCCTTGTACAAATCAACTATTCAAGAATACTCTAATCAAGCCTCTCTGTTCCTTCCAACACATCTCACACAATGAATTTATGGACCTGGTCAAAGCAAGCAGGCCTGCCGGCAGCCCTTCTGACCCCTGTCCGCCACAAACTTTCAAGACAATTCTTTTAACAACCTCTGCTGCCATTCCAGTAAGAAGAATCATCAACGATTCCTTAACTACTGGAATATTTCCAGAAGAACTCAAAAAGTCGTACATACGCCCTTTACTGAAGAAAACAAACTTGGACCCGCTGAACCCTGACAACTACAGATCCATTACAAATGGACCTTTCCTGGGCAAACTGATAGAAAGAGCAGCGTTCGCCCAGATGTCACAATTCATTGAAGAGAATGACATACTTTCAGATTTCCAAACAGTATTCCGTTCGGGAAGAGGCACTGAATCTGCCCTCCTTGCCATCTGGGGTGACCTAAAGAATACAGTTGACCGCAACGGGGATGCTGCGCTACTGTTCTTGGACCTCTCAGCTGTCTTTGACACGGTTGACCATGACACTCTGAAACAAAGACTTTATGAAGCCGGCATAGATGGAACTGCTCTAGACTGGATCGCGTCCTACCTTCGAAACAGAACTAATGTCATCCACACCCCACCTTTCTCGTCCAAACCGTACTCCACAAAAGCAGGGGTCCCTCAAGGTTCTATCATCTCGCCCATGCTTTTCAACATCTACATGAAGTCTTTACCAGTACTGATCAATACATTTCACCTCACGTGCTACAACTATGTGGATGACACGCAAATACTCCTTCAACTGGAATGCCCCAAAGACATTGGAAAATCACCAATTTTCAGCTGTCTCAGAGCTGTGGATCAGTGGATGACTTGGAGCCATCTCAAATTGAATGCTTCAAAAACTGAAATACTCGTGTGTGGCGATTGGAAAAATTACAACCTGCTTGCCCCGTGACCTGATGAACTGGGATCAGTGCCTAAAGTATCGAAGGAAGGAAGAAACCTCGGAATGACCATGGACTCCAAGCTGTCGTTGAATGTCCAAGTGGATAAACTAGCAAGATCAAGCTTTGCTACTATAAAAACGCTGTGACAAATTTCCCCTCATTTGGGATTTCCACACAAGGTCCAAGCTACCATCTCCCTTGTTCTATCCAAACTCGATTACGCCAATAGCCTCTACCACGGATCACATTTAACGACCATGAAAAGACTACAACGGATTCAGAACTCGGCTACCAGACTACTCTTGCATATCAAACCACAAGACCACATCTCCCCTGCCTCGAAAGCCCTGCATTGGTTACCGGTTGCCAGAAGATCCACGTTCAAGCTGCTTTGTATTACCCACAAAGCAATACATTGAATAGGACCACTCTTCATCAGGAATAAAATCACCAAACACATTCAACAAAGGTACCTCCGCTCTAAAGGAGCATCTCGCCTCAAAATCCCACCATACAAGAAAACAAGCATTAGAAATGCAATCGGGCTCGGATTTATTTGAGTTTGAGCTAATGGCATTGTAAATGCCAATGTCTTTTTGCCATGTGTTATGGAGTGTGTGCATGTGGTGTGTAGTCGAAGTATCTTGGTTGAATTGTAATTTTACCAATGGTGGCATGCTGTGCTTTATATGAATATGTTTAAAAGTAAAGTGTACCATACTGCGATTGCTTGGTGGAAAAGTGCACTGCCGGCTGGAGGTGTGTGTGCCTGGTGGAAGGGTGCACTGACGGCTGGTGGGTGTGTGCTTGGTAAAAGCGTGCACAGATGGATGATGGTTGTTGGTGTTTGTGCATGGTGAAAGAATTCATTGACGGCTGGGGGTGTGTTGTTGTGTGTGTTGTTTTCTGTGTGCTGGTGAGTGTGTGGTGGTGAGTCTGTGGGGGTGAGCCTGGGGAGTGAGTGTGGTGGTGAGTGTGTTGTGTTGAGTGGTGACAAGTGTGTGGTGTTGGTGTTTGTGCATGGTGAAAGCATTCATTGACGGCTGGGGGGGTGTTGTTGTGTGTGTTGGCAATGTATACAGTATTAAAGTACAAGTTGTGAATCCTTTTAAATACAAGCATTTACAATGCAATGGTCTCGGCATTATTAAAGGTAGAGCTATTGGCATTGCTCATGACTTTTTTTTCTTTTTTTTTAAATCATGAATAAATGGCATAGTCATTTACATTGCCAATAGCTACCTACTCCAAAACATAATTTCTCCGGACCGGAAGCTGTGCTTTGCACAGCTTATAGGTCCCGAGACCTAAAAAGGGCAGCATTTCTAGCCCTAGATGTGACTTGGCCCAGACAGGCACCTACCCTTGTCCTCTCCACCCTTAGCTGAGACGCCCTGAGCCCGAAGGTTAAATAGCCCTAGGTTAAGTGACCTTTGGACAATGGGAAACCTAGGCCAAACAAATCATAACCCTAGCACCAATGGTAGACCTGGGCCTTTCAACCAGTCACTGCCCTATCAGCCAATCAAAACCCTAACTTCAATAGACACCTTAGCTCTAAGAAGCAATCTAAACCCTAGCCCTAAAAGTCAATCAGAACGCTAACCCTAAGGTCCAGTAGAAACTCCATACCTAGAAACAAATCAGAACCCTAGCGCTATGAGCCAATCAGAACTCTAACCCTAGGCCCAATAGAAACCCTATCCCTAGAAGCCAGTCAGACTAGAGCACAGACGCAAGAACTAGAGATCTGCGGCTGATGAATTGTTAAAAATAACTACTGTTACCAGAAATACATGAGGCACTCACTGAAACAATGTTTTGTATTCTCAATTTTTTTATGGGGCGCAGCTAAAAGCAAGAAATATATTTTTGGCTTCGAAGTGTGCATTGTCATGATAGTCCGTGGCCATGAAGGGAACTACTTCGTTTGCGAATGTGCACTTGTGAAGGCAGTTGTTCCTTGCCGAAAGTTGAGCATAGGGCAACTGCAGAATTTTATTTTTCAACACTGCCTCTATTCAGTCCGTTAATCGCTCTAGACCTGCATAGTCTATAAGTAATAAAGCGAAACGTGCCGCAAGTTTGTACAAAATTGAATAAAAGCCACAATGTAGTAAACAGGTAAAAGTGCAGATGCGGTTCAAGCGTTTACAGTAAATTAACTTGTAAACTCGTAGGGAAAAAAATGCAACTGAAGCTCGCCTACTCGAGACCTAGTTAAAAAAAAAAATATATATATATATTTATATTATGTTTAATATCTGGGAAACCTGCAGCCTAGCATGATGGCCCCGGGGACACGTTCCTTACAGAAAGCAGATTGCGAGGCCAAAAAGGGAGTGCTCATTAAGTTCTCAACTTCTTTTACTGAAGATAAATTTGCACTAAGTTCTTCAAGCTTGGGTTTTGTTAGTTTACAATATTTTTAGATGAAGAAAGCGTTAATACTTTAGGTGCAGGTCGCAAAGGTACATTTCTTCTGGCTGTGTGACGGTGTTATGCTGGTGCCTGCAGAGTGAGTGAGAACAGGGGATTCTTAACCATTAGTCTGTCTTCAATTTGATTTATGAAAGTCAACTGGATTATCCTTTTGTTATCTGCGATATGCAGCTGCGTATAGTTTTGCTTCATTTGCATGACAGAACTCTAAACTATTGACTTGAACGGTATTCTTCACTAGGGACTTTGGAGGAGGGGTCAGGATCTACAAATCACTTACAAAAGGGAGCATTCGTATTATAGCCGCTTTAGTACCTGCAGTGAAGGGAAGTGTTATTGAAATATTTTAAACCTTTCAGTGTAAGACTATTCATCTACAACACAAGAGGCTGTACTCCCTCTTAACCCATGCCCCGCGGTGCCAGGTTTGGGGGGGGGGCATTTTTTTCTTTTTCAGTTAGGTTTACTGTTGAATACTGCGCCTACACTTAAACTTGTATACATACATACATGTTTTAGATGGCACTTCTGCTGTAACTTACCAAATGTAATGGTATTCGCATTTGGAAATGTACACGTTGGGAACTGTAACTTGTGGAGTGCTCACTACAAACTAGTCGTTGGAAGGCCAACGGGACACAGTATAATAAAACACAAGTAACTTCAGAGCCATATCGCCTGAGCCAACACCGGCGAAGAAACACAAGGTACAGTAAAATGTCAAGAGAGACAGTCACATGACGCACGTTTTCAGATCTCTTGTGAGGCCAAGGTGTCGCGCGCCTGAGGCTGTTCGAAGAGAAACGTAACCGCACGCGCCCTACCGTAAACAACCTGAATACATATGATTCCAAAGTGACCTCTGGAGGCCTTAACACTTTTAAACATGATAACATTGTGTGCTGGAGGAGGGGGCTGGGCAGACGAGCCATGATGTGCACAAAGCTGCAATTAAAACGGCACTTTGAAGACTTTCCATACCTGTCCCTTAAAGCGTTAAATGACCAACCAGATTCTCGAAATTCTAGTGCCCCGCGTTAGGTTTCTCAGCATCCCGCAGAGTAGGGTAATGACAGCGCGCTTCGGCGGGCTTTGGAGCGCCACATTAAAAGCAACTGCAATGCTAAATTCTTGTTTACAGACCTTTTTCCCAAAACAATCACACCTAACGTATACTTAAATATATTATATACAGATGTAAAAATATGGCCGGTTAAGACCACATTCTAAAAACTCCCGCGTAAGTGCAGTGAATGTCTTAGTCGTACATTTATAATGAAATTACTCCTGATTTCCCATTGCTCTCACAGTACGCTTCCTACCCAGACAGCTATGTTTGGGGCGTGGAATATCCCATCATAGCTTACAACAACGTGTCGTGTTCTGCCACACTCCAAGTGGGCGGGAGACAATGCCTCAGAGACAGGGGTAAACAGAGGGGGGCAGCGTGCAGCAGAGGGGAGACGCAGGGGGAGCTCGGGAGAGAGGCGGTCGTTATATGTAGATATGTGTGTGGCCTCCGTGCCCTTACCAGTAGCAGATTACATGCAGCAGCCAATAAAACGGGAAACAAGACAGTCCTGTTCTCTACCTTGATGTGTCAAGAGATGGCTCCGAGGGTTTCCGCGGCTGAGAAGGAAGGAGGGTGCCCACACGCAGACTGAGAGAGAGAGAGGACACAGTCACCGAGACTGAAAGGAACGGCTCTATGGGCTTTATATAGAGGACGCGAGGGTTGGCTTTGAGGTGTGGTGGGGCTGCTGCTTGTGCGCTCCGGCTCCCGCTCCGTACCTGTGATCCTGTGCGTGTCTCCTGTCTGTGCCGGGCTGCCTCCGCCTAACTCCCTGGCCATCTCGAGCTCCCTTGCAGTACTCTTTCTTGTTCTTGAACTAATGAAGCCCTTTCACGGCCTGGCATGGAGAAGCTGCGCGCTGAGCGCTGCTGAATGGTGAACGCGCCCGGCCATCTGGATTCACTTACGGAGGCACCCTGACAGCTCCTAATTATAATTAATGTACTTCTTTTTGCGAGCACGAACGAAATATGCCCAAAATGGCGGAACAAAACTACATTTACCCTATCACTTCAAGCCTATTAAAACGACAACACAACGAAGACGAATCACTGGCCAGATGACAGAACACGCTAAGGAATGTGTGGAATTTCTCTCGGCCAAAGCCCTAGGAGATACTTCTTTTTTTTCTCCTTTAACATTAGGATCTCGAAACTCCTCCCCCACTTACAGTGGGGAGGAGTCCGAGCCCTAAAAACCATGGGTGGCACATCCTTCTCTGTTCAAGCAGCCAAACTATGGAACTCTTTACCCCCCCAACATAAGATCCACAGACAACCACCTTATCTTCAGAAAACTACTCAAGATTTGGCTCTTCCCCACATAAGCACCATACGGAAACAGACATTTTTAGCATATCCCTCTGTATATAAGCATTTGTTTTCACTATAGATATGTACCTATCTTTGTGTATTACTTTATAAAACATGTAAAATAATTATGTTGTTAAGAGAAAAAAATATATAATAATAATAATAATAATAATAATAATAATAATAATAATAATAATAATAATAATAATAATTCATCAATAAATAAAAATCATCTTTGGTCTACATGTACATATTTCCATTGTACATCTATGTACCTTCCATGTACTTGGATCTGTGTGTCTGTTACTTTTACAACAACGAGGGGTTGCTGGACTGTTCCAATGTGTAACTAGGGGAAGATTTGACTGGCGTGACCAAAGGTGTAGGAGTAACACCCTAGGGCATCCATTTTGTTGGATGGATTTGCCTCACACACCCAGAAGGGTGTCATGCTTCATCATCGGCGGTTGCTCCTCGTCGGGGAGGCGGTGCAATCCCCGACGGGCTCACCTCAAAGAGGGGCTCTTTGGCGGAGATCTTTTTATCCAACAGCCTTATGGTGAGGTGTGGGTGTGTGGGCAGGGTGGTGTATGGTAGTGATAAGGGATGTTAAAATGTAGCTAAGGGTACCGGAATCCACTTTATTCTGGGGTCCCCTGGCTGCAATTAAAAAACAAGGGGCTAGCTCACTAGGTGTCAACGAGTAAGGTCAGGTGACCCTAGATGGGGCTAGGGGTGAAGATGGTCGACATGTTTCTCGCAATGGGTAATAGTTACCCGCGATTCATCAGGACCTATAAAAAGGTGAACAACAACATGCTGGTGTCATGTGTGAAGTGGTGTGTGTATTACCTCTGTGGGGGTTGTCCTATGCCTATAAGTTAAGAACTAACAGCCACCAGAGGGGTCGGCGGGACTAGACATCAAGGATGAGTCCTTGGGTCAGAACTCCAATCTCTTGTGTCCTGGCTGCTTGACCTACCCTTCTCCGCCGAGCTCGAGTCTGTTACTTTTCTCCTGAAAAAGCATATCCAATGCACTACCCTATTTCTCATCCTGTGCCTCTATCAATATATTTAATCTAAATATACTTACTTCCTTTATGTATCTATATACTTTCAATGTACTTATGGATCTATATATTTATCACTTACTTCTAATTTAGCATTTCGAATGCACTAGCCTATTTCTCAGCCTATACTTCGCTCAATATATCTTCTAGCCCAACCTTCTGACTCATCTCAAACTTCTTTCTACTACTCCTTCCAATGCACTACCCTATCTCTCATCCTATACATCTATCAATATATCCTCTACATCCACTCTGTCATTTATCCCAAACCCCATACCACTACTATGATCGCCAAAATAACCCTTTCTGGACTCTCTCCTGCTCTACCCCTCCTTGCATCATCTGACACCTCTTTTTACTACACCGATCCCCTAAAATCAAACCTTTCTAAACTCTCCCCTCTGACTCCTTCCCTCCAAAACACCCTTTTACTCATCCAAAAGCCTCTTTCTACTGCTAAGACCTAAAAAAAAAAAAAAAAAAAAACCTTCACTCTTTTATCCCTCCACTATCCTTTTCAATCAAAATTAACAGACTAACATGTTCACTTCTCAAATACCATATTCCATATTCAACTATACTAATATACTGCCCAAATAACTGATAAAATATCTGCTACTCAAATTACTTCATATACTATACTAATTTTCAACACTAATCCTTTATGGGTTCCGGTGTGGCGTGCTACTCGCCAGAAAAGCACTTCAACACCCATCAGGGGTAAGAAGTGCTACATGAATGCAAATCTTTCTTCCCCTTTTATCCCTCAGCTATCCTTCTCACTCCAAGTAACAGACTAATATCCACCACTGAAATTACCTCATATTTCACCATATTAATTCACCACTAATCCTTTATAGGCTTCCTGAATAGCGTGCGTCAACAAGCGATAAATAAATACAAACCTTTGTCCTCCTCTATCCTTCTGCTATCATTCCGAATCCAAATAACTGACTAACCTATCCACCACTTAAAATGTACTTGCATGTTTCACTATACTAATTCAACACTAATCCTCTATGGGTCCCGGAGTAGTGTGCTACCCGCCGAAAAAGCGCTTCGACGCCTCGTCAGGGGTAGTAAGCGCTATATACAGCCCTGCCAAGTATCACGCTTCAGGCGTGATTCTAACGCATTTCAGTGGGGTGGTCCGCATCACCGCACTGAAATGCGAAGTCACGCATATTAGGGCTTGTGGTCCTCAGCTGTCAAGCACTGCGGTCGAGCCCTGGCCTGGCCTGTTTAATTACTAATAGCAGCCGGTGAAGCGCTGTTCGACACACTTAAGAGGCTGGATTGTTGAAATAATCGCAGCGCAGCCGCGCGCATTGCGCACTTCCTGACGTCACAGCTACTGCAGCCAATCATGGGTGGTGATACCGGGCGGCAGTTCATTCTGCACTGAGCCCGCTCGCTGTAAAATGAGGACTCCTGTGGTTTTATAATTAAGCATGAGTCCGACCCCCAAGGAGATCACACCACGGGGGGCACCGTGGTCTTGGCGCCACCCAAGCAAACCGGCACAGGACCCCTGTGACTGCAGCTCCTGAGCCCAGGCATCAGAGAAGCGGAGGCCCGGGCGGCCGACATTGAATGCAGCTGCTCTAGACTCTGGGCAATCACTGCACGTAAGTGTGCGCGGAAGGCAAGTCCCGGACGCATAACAGAATTCCTTGAAGTAACGTTAATTTAAAGTGCCAGCACTGCAGTGTCTATTTTGTGATAAGAAATAATATTTATCAACTGTCCTGGATAGTGGGGGTAATCTTTGCTACCAAACACGCCTGGTACCGTCGGAGCGAACACTTTCTATGTAGAAACGCACATATTCTGACAGTACCGGCTTCAAGCTTTCAGCTCCTGCTTCCGATAAAACTTTGAAGTGTCTAGTCTCGGCCTTTTCCTGACCTCAGGGCACTCTGTACCTCTTTTCCGGTCTGTTGGACTCTGGAAGATTCCCTCGGCTCGCCTTCAGAGCCATATCTAAATATCCATTTATGCATTAGACTTTTACTACGAGTGTTTACATGGCTCAAGCTCTAGACGGTAACTGGGGATGGCAGCTCTTTGTCAATTGAACATGATTACAATCCATTCGGAGCAAATATCTACATGATAACAAGTAGTGTTCACCAAGTTTGTAAGTATTTAAGTTTAAGAAGCACCTGCTGTCGCCTTCCTTTCCTCCTGAAATGTTCATGCAACAATAAAAATATCACGATAACTCTGACTAGGTCTCTATGACCCCCCCCCCCAGTCTTTCATTATTATGTTCTAAAAAGGGGTTATTTCGATACAAAATAAACAGTTATTATTAAAGAGAACCCCCACCACGGTGTAACATTTTGAATTCGGAGTTTTTTGCTTCTCCAGACCAAGTACTCATAAACTATACTGTCTCTCAGTATGGATGACCTGTCACTCCTACACCTCGTAGTTCTCTGTCTTAAGTAACATTCCTTTACACTGATTTACACATTTTGAATGAGTATGTGTGCAATGTGTGTGTGAAGTAAAGTGCTCTGACACCCTACCCTCGTGTGAGTGGTGCTATAAACCTACTTAAATGCATCTGAGCGAGAGTGGTTATGGAGAATGGAGGGGTCTGTTAAAGGGGTGGTAGTGAGGGAATCCACAGCGAAGGTGGTCACTGGGGGTCCAGCAAACAAATAAGCCGGCCCTGGATATAATAATATACGTACAGCTGACAACAAGTCGCGTGCTCTTCTGCAATGGCCACAGTCATACAACTGAATTGAATTACCACCTGTCTTAGTGACTCCACTGTTGATTGAGCGTTCGTCCAGTATTAACAGGCCTGAGATGAGCCTGGCTGACTGTAACTTGTGTGTGCCTCAGTCCCTTCAATTTCTGGTGCTTTGCAGATATGTTTAAGATTGTTTTAGGAGTTTCTAGTTGCTCAAATGGGTGTCATTTCTGATAATTGTATGTTTCCTTCGTATTCATTGCTTGATTTTGCTTGTGAGAAAGTGTCACTCATAGTTGTTTAAATGTCACTCATAATTACACTGAAATTATGAAAATGTCACACATAGCAATCTGAAACCTTGGCAGCTATGTATATAAATGCAATTACAATGCAATATGTTTCCTACGTGCTGAATGCTGGCTCAGACTCACTTTCCCGCTCCTTTATTCCTTGATGTAGCACGCATGCGCACAACGAGGCATCCCAGAAGACTTCAACTGCAATCACAGGAAGGAGGATTACAGGCAGGGGAGCGGGGTGGGGGGGGGGAGGGGTGAGGAGAAGTAAAATAAAGCCCTACACAAGCAGAAAGATGAACAAGCGGTTCACAGGGTCAGCAAACCGAACTGAGCTAAAGCGATTGTCATTTGGGAAGGGATGGTTTACTGTCTAGGGCACACATGAAAACGTTACCAGACACAGTCAGCGAGGGATCCCACACGCCTTCTTTAAAGCCCCCTCCATGATTTAGAGGGGGTGGGGCAGCCAGAGCCCCACCAGAGAGGAGCCATTGACTAGTTGCATGTCACTGATCAAAGGGGTGCCAGGGAGACTAGGGGAAGCATGACTCTCCTGCGTCAACGGTGTAAAACATGCCAGCAGACAGGCCTGCCTTCTCCCTGCTTGTCTCGCAGACACAGGAGAGCTGCTAAATATGGAGAAAACCGCCCCAGCTGACCTCTCGGCGGAGAGTTAAGTGCTGTTTGGAAGGGGAGGCAGAAACAGGGTCTTCTTGAGAAGAAAAAGGCCTCCCCCGTCTAATCCAATGGCGATTTAGGAGGCGTTGGTTAGATTTATGCCATGTCAAAGATGGTTTGGACAATGGGCTAGTTTAAGCATCCTTCAAACATTTAGCTAAGAGGGCATATTTAAAATGAATCATTCGGACCCGCAATTACCACGCACTCCGCCCACCAAGGGTTACTAATGTCTGGGGGTCTGCCGGCCATTCGTCCTTTGCTTTCATTTGACAGGCCTCGTCCTAACAGCTCGCGGGACATAAACAGTTAGTAACTCGGTTCACTGGAGAGAGCGAAAAAATACCTGTTGATGAATTAAGTTTTGAAGGAGTTGAGTAAGGAAGACATACTTTCATTTCCACAACACGTTTATCGCGCAGAAGGTGGGACTTTCAAAACAGCACTAAAAATAATACACAAAACGTTGTTAGTATCAAAATGAACCGAAGTCTACTTTGTGGGGGGAAAAATCTGTTAACATATTAAGGGCAAGAATCCCATATTTAATTACAGCGTATGTATTTTTTATCGTATGTTTCAGGAAGTTCCCCGTGGCCTGTTTGGCACTTGGGCAACCCTAGTGACAATTTTTGCAGCTATCCTTGGAAGCACAGGAATCAGGTGCTACGTGAGCCCAGTGAACCGGCAAACACCTCTTCAGAACGCTTAGGTCAGTCAGTACAGCTATCTTACAATTAATACATTTATAAACAGTTATTATTTTAGAAAACGATGTACGGCTTCATTGATATTAGAGAAATATGCTTGGTAACTTCAGGAGGTCTTATGGCATAAATCTTCCCCTTTTTACAGCAATGACGCAGTGATGGCAGAGGCCACAATACAAGAAATTTTAATTAAAGTCAAGTCCAGACAATATTTCCAATAATACCACTGCTCAATTGATAGGATTGTCCAGAAGTAGTGGCGCTCTAGGCCCCAACAGAGAACCAATATCTGTCTATAAAGACCACTGCTTACTGGGCTGACTGACTCTCGGTGTTTTTCTCATTTTGTTACATCAGGGTGCGCCTCGGTACCTGACTGCTGGAGGGGTTCCATACTTCATTCCATGTTCAAAAGGGGTGAACCACGAAATGCAAAAATCTATGGATCGATAGCTTTACTGGACATTTAAGTCTAATTGTTTGTGCCTTAAGGGGGAGTTGGGAGGTTGGGTGGAAGTTAATAAACGTCTTCACTTCTTTCAAGGTTAATTGACTCTGGCAGCTTGTTGGGACAGAACAGTTGCCCTGCATGGTTCAGGAGAGCATGCACCCCTGGCTTGAGGACATCATAGCAAGTTCTGTAAGTTTTTAGGGCTCGGGCCTACGTCACCACGAAGTGGGGGCGGAGCTTCCGAGCTCTTATGTATTCGAAAAAAAAAGAATTCTGAAAGGGGTCCTGGCTGGCACATTCTTTAGTGCGCGCCGCGTTTTTTATGGCATCTGCCTTGTGATTGGTCCAGGCAAGGCTGTGTTTAAGTAAGGCAGCACGCCATAGGCCTTAGGAATTTGTCAATGTCCACTTCCTGCATAAAGTGTTCGGACACGCGCAGAAGAATACATAAATCCTCAATTACCAGCTGTCCGAGGTGCCGGTAATTGAAGGCAGATGGTGCTGGGAGCGTGTGCACTGCTGTGTTTTTTTTCCCTTCAGCTCTGTGTGCGCGCATGAACAGCCGGCCAGCAATGAGGAAAATCACATGCATCAGATCTTGTTTTTTTAAACAATTGCGATCGCGAAAGTGATCTCTTTCTGTGCTGCATGTTGTAGTTGAAGGAGCTAAGCCACTGCCTTTGTGACTCCTGGGTGCAGAAGTAGCAATTGGAGTGCAAGACATACCAAAGTGCAAGCAGCTGCTGCCCCTAGCTAGGCGCTTTGAGAACACTGCATTCCGCCGCATGTGTGCACATATAAAAGCTATCGCGAGTGCACATGCAACATATGCATATATCCTACATGGAGCCTGGCAGCACCAGGCTGCTTCCAGGGATCGCTGAAGGCTGGCGCTGTGCTGTCCCGGGCTGCCCCGGCACGGGCTGGCGCTGTGCTGCCCCGGGCTGCCCTGTCGGGGCGTGGCGGCAGCTCCAGAGGGCATTTAGAAATCCCGCAGGACGAGTTCCTTGGAGGCCGGGTGCATTCTTTGGTGGTGTTTGAAACTGAAAGGGAGGTTTTCCGCGTGTACTGGGGGCCCCTGTGGGGGCGGCCAATGCCCACAGGCAGCAACAACACAGGAATCTCATGGACTTGCATTCAGTGAAGGGGGCATTCCTGCGCGAGGGCTGTGGTGCCAGCCAAGGTCAGTGATTGGCTGTGTGTCTGTGCGCAGTGGTGCCAGCCGAGACCACCCCGGCCCGTGCCTGGACACACACTGTGGGCCCCATGCTGTGGTGCCAGCCGAGACCACCCGTGCCTGGACACACACTGCTTGACCCCATGCTGTGGTGCCAGCTTAGACCCCTAACCCTGCCCGTACTTGGGCACACACTGAGGGACCTCAGTCTGTGGTGCCAGCCGAGACCACTAACCCTGCCCGTGCCACAAATGTGTATGAGTAGTGAGTGCAGAGTAGTGAGTGCAGAGTAGTGAGTGCAGAGTGAGTGTTCAGAGTGCAGAGTAGTGAGTGCAGAGTGAGTTTCCAGAGTGCAGAGTTGTGAGTGCAGATTTGTGAGTGCAGAGTGCAGAGTAGTGAGTGCAGAGTAGTGAGTGCAGAGTGCAGAGTGCATAGTGGTGAGTGCAGAGTGGTGAGTGCATAGTGGTGAGTGCATAGTGGTGAGTGCATAGTGGTGAGTGCAGAGTGGTGAGTGCATAGTGGTGAGTGCATAGTGGTGAGTGCATAGTGGTGAGTGCAGAGTGGTGAGTGCAGAGTGGTGAGTGCAGAGTGGTGAGTGCAGAGTAGTGAGTGCAGAGTAGTGAGTGCAGAGTGGTGAGTGCAGAGTGGTGAGTGCAGAGTAGTGAGTGCAGAGTGCAGGGTAGTGAGTGCAGGGTAGTGAGTGTAGAGTAGTGAGTGCAGAGTGGTGAGTGGTGAGTGCAGAGTAGTGAGTGCAGAGTGCAGGGTAGTGAGTGCAGGGTAGTGAGTGCAGAGTAGTGAGTGCAGAGTGCAGAGTGCAGAGTGGTGAGTGCAGAGTGGTGAGTGCAGAGTGGTGAGTGCAGAGTGGTGAGTGCAGAGTGGTGAGTGCAGAGTGGTGAGTGCAGAGTGGTGAGTGCAGAGTAGTGAGTGCGTTTCCAGAGTGCAGAGTTGTGAGTGGTGAGTGGTGAGTGCAGAGTGGTGAGTGCAGAGTGGTGAGTGCAGAGTGGTGAGTGCAGAGTGGTGAGTGCAGAGTAGTGAGTGCAGAGTGCAGGGTAGTGAGTGCAGAGTAGTGAGTGCAGAGTAGTGAGTGCAGAGTAGTGAGTGCAGAGTGCAGGGTAGTGAGTGCAGAGTAGTGAGTGCAGAGTAGTGAGTGCAGAGTGCAGAGTAGTGAGTGCAGAGTGAGTGTGCAGAGTGCAGAGTAGTGAGTGCAGAGTGAGTTTCCAGAGTGCAGAGTAGTGAGTGCAGAGTGCAGAGTTGTGAGTGCAGAGTTGTGAGTGCAGAGTAGTGAGTGCAGAGTGGTGAGTGCAGAGTGGTGAGTGCAGAGTGGTGAGTGCAGAGTGGTGAGTGCAGAGTGAGTGTTCAGAGTGCAGAGTAGTGAGCGCAGAGTGAGTGTGCAGAGTGCAGAGTAGTGAGCGCAGAGTGAGTTTCCAGAGTGCAGAGTTGTGAGTGCAGAGTGCAGAGTTGTGAGTGCAGAGTTGTGAGTGTAGAGTGAGTGTGCAGAGTGCAGAGTTGTGAGTGCAGAGTTGTGAGTGCAGAGTTGTGAGTGCAGAGTTGTGAGTGCTGAGTGGTGAGTGCAGAGTGGTGAGTGCAGAGTGCCTGTTCAGAGAGAGCAGGGTATGCTTGTGCGCTTACACGGTGCACTGACACACAGGAGCTAAAACAAAGAACAGCTGAACACGTGGGAGCTTCATTGAGCCAGCAGGCCCTCTGTGAAGGGAGCAGAGTTGTGAGTGTGCAGACTAGTGGGTGTGCAGACTAGTGAGTGTGCAGACTAGTGAGTGCGAGTGCAGAGTGAGTGTGCATAGTAGTGAGTGCAGAGTGAGTGTACAGAGTGCAGAGTAGTGAGTGCAGAGTGAGTGTGCAGAGTGCAGAGTAGTGAGTGCAGAGTGAGTTTCCAGAGTGCAGAGTTGTGAGTGCAGAGTTGTGAGTGCAGAGTTGTGAGTGCAGAGTTGTGAGTGCAGAGTAGTGAGTGCAGAGTAGTGAGTGCAGAGTGGTGAGTGCAGAGTGGTGAGTGCAGAGTGGTGAGTGCAGAGTGGTGAGTGCAGAGTGGTGAGTGCAGAGTGGTGAGTGCAGAGTGGTGAGTGCAGAGTGGGTGTTCAGAGTGCAGAGTAGTGAGTGCAGAGTGAGTTTCCAGAGTGCAGAGTTGTGAGTGCAGAGTGCAGAGTTGTGAGTGCAGAGTGCAGAGTAGTGAGTGCAGAGTGGTGAGTGCAGAGTGGTGAGTGCAGAGTTGTGAGTGCAGAGTTGTGAGTGCAGAGTTATGAGTGCATAGTTGTGAGGGCAGAGTTGTGAGTGCAGAGTGCAGAGTGCAGGGTGCAGGGTAGTGAGTGCAGGGTAGTGAGTAGTGAGTAGAGTAGAGTAGTGAGTAGGACATCACAGGCAGCAGCTGTGCAAGCTTCTTATACTCACAAGGAGACCACAGGCAGCTGAGTTGCAAGCTTCTCACACTCACAAGAAGGACATCACAAACAGCAGCGGTGCAAGTTTCTCACACTCACAAGAACGACATCACAGGCAGCAGCAGTGCAAGCTTCTTACATTCACAAGGAGACCACAGGCAGCAGCGGTGCAAGCTTCTCACACTCACAAGAAGGACATCACAGGCAGCAGCTGTGCAAGCTTCTTACACTCACAAGGAGACCACAGGCAGCAGCGGTGCAAGCTTCTCACACTCACAAGAAGGACATCACAGGCAGCAGCTGTGCAAGCTTCTTACACTCACAAGGAGACCACAGGCAGCTGAGGTGCAAGCTTCTCCCACTCACAAGAAGGATGTCACAGGCAGTAACGGTGCAATATTCTCACACTCACAAGGAGATCACTGGCAGTACACACCACATGAACACACTCCATAACACATAGCAACAATACATTGGCATTTACAATGCCATTAGCTCAAACTCAAATAAATTCGAGCCCGATTGCATTTCTAATGCTTGTTTTCTCTTTTTGTCACAGCACACACAAGAATCGTGTGCAATGAGGGTTTCCTGTGACACGGAATGCCCCCCTGAGCATGCCTCTGTGGTCTGGAGGAGTACTCTCAATGCACCCTCCTTTACTGAGTTTTACTCCTGTCATCTTACTGGGCTGTTGAAGACTGATTGTGGTGGCAGCAAATTATAGAGGCAGGACAGGTCTTTGTACTTGTCACCGACCAGGAAGAGTCATCTATTGTGGGACATGGTTGACACATGTTTGCGAAATTCCTGTGTGTGCAGGCCGCGCGTGGAGTGTGCCTGTTAACATTGGCGCCACATTAATTCCTTCTGATTTCCTGAAACAAAGAAGTGCAAAAGATAGAGATTGAAGAGAGCCCCTGACAGGAATGTGAATGGCAGGGCTTTTCCAAAGCATTCATGAGGCCATTTTTAGTGCAGCAAACGTAAGAGTGTGGCGGATAGGAGAGAGAGGGTTCTTTTGAAAGTGTAGGGACATTCATTTATCCTTTCCTGATCATTGTTCCCTTGAAGGACTATCAGGTAGTCAGCCAGAATATCGAAAAGAAATATTGCCCTACAAAAATATTGAGTCTTAAATATTGTGATTTAGAAATATTGTGTGCAAGAAAATCGTTGTAAAAAATTTTGATTATAGGAAAGTAATATCAATGTTAAAAATATCAAAAGCATTAATAAAGTTTACTAAAATATTGAAAGCATTATTATAGTTTACTAAAATATAGCTGTTAATAATATAGTTTTCGATTATTTTAATGTATTTTAGCATTTATTTTAATTGTATATGTTTAAAAGTGTATGTATAAATATTGTTAGTCTATTTTTATATTCTTAATTAATTGTTAGTTTGGTAATTCCATTTTATAATTTCTTTTCCATTTTTTAGTACCATAGTGGATTGTGGGGTTTATAGAGGTACTGGGTGAGAAGTAATTTAATTATAATAAATTAATATTTTATTTTTAATTAATATATTGTAGTTAGGCGATTATTAGTTATGTCAATTGTATAATTTCTTTTCAATTATCTTTTCAGTGTGGGTTGTGTGTTTTGTAGGGGTATAGGGTGGGAAATGAATTAATTGTAATTAACTTATAATTATTTTTTTAATTAAAATTAATTATTTAACTAGTAATTCATTATATTAATTGTTATTATTTTTTTTAATTAAGTTTCAGGTGTGGGGATATGGTTTGTAGGGGTATAGGGTGGGAGGTAAATTCATTATACATAATTATTAATTAAAATCTAATAAAATTTAATTATTTAATTGATAACTAAATATGTTGATTGTATAATTATTTGTTTATTTTAATTAAGTTTTAGGTGTGGGATGTGAGATTTGTGGTGGTATAGGGTGGGAAGTAAATTAATTATAATTAATTACTTATTAATTGGTAATTAATGAATATTATTTACTTGATAATTAATCATGTTATTTGTATCATTATGTTTTTAAATTTCATTTTAGGTGTGGGTTGTGTGTTTTGTAGGGGTATAGGGTGGGAAGTAAATATATTTTTTCTAATTCATTATTACATTTTAATTAATATTAATTATGTAATAGATAATTAATTATGTCAATTGACTAATTCTTTTTTAAAATTAGGTTTTAAGTTTGAGTAGTGTGTTTTGTAGGAATATAGGGTGGGAAGTATTTAAACTAGATTTATTTAATTATTTTATTTTTGTCAAGAACATTTTAAATTATAATAATTATTTAAATATAATGAATTATGTAAATTGTGATATATATTACATTTTTTATTGTTTTTGGGTGTGTTGTTTTTGTATGTGTAAAGTGTGTGTAGGAAATTACTTATACTAATGAATTTATTCCGTTAATTTATGATATTTAGAGAAATGATAAATAAATATGTTAAATAGGTAAATAAAATATTTTTTTCATTAAATATTAGATGTGAGTTGTATTTGTAGAAGTGAATATTATTAATGAATTATTAGAAAATTATTAATAATGATTGTTTATTTGAGATTTAATTATGAAAATGATGGAAATAATAATTAGTTAATTTATAAACGTTGGTTTGGGTTGTGTAAGTTTTATGGATAAACGGTTGTGTGGAAATTAACTATAATATTTTAGGAATAAATTATTATTACGAATATTTTAACTAAATTTTACTGACTGGAGTAGGAATAGTACATTTTACCCCTCCGCAATCCAACACTTTCCCTACTGTTGCATTGACTAGAGTGTGAATAGTAAATTTTACCCTTCTGCAATCCAACACTTTCCCTACTGTTGCACTGACTGCAGTGGGAATAGTAAAATGGACCGCTCCGCAATCCAAAACTTTCCCTACTGTTGCACTTAGTGGAGTGGGAATAGTAAATTTTTACCCCTAAGCAGCCCAACATTCCCTACTGATGAACTGACTAGAGTGGGAATAGTAAATTTTACCTGTTCGCTATTCAGCACTTTCCCTACTGTTGCGCTGAGTGGAGCAGAAAAAGTACCTTTTACCCCTCCGCAATGCAACACTTTCCCTACTGTTGCACTGACTGGAGTGGGAATAGTAAATTTTATCCCTCCACAATCTAGGGCTTTTCATATTGTTGCTCTAACTGGAAACAGTGGTGTCATTGATGGTGTCAGGTTACCTTTCTCCTCCGTGGCAGCTGAAACATCCAGTTCCAGAAGCCGGTACTCAGCTGACGTTGAAGTATTTGATTTCACTGATTTTTTCAACAGGAGGAAAGCTCTACATCAAGCCCTTGGAGATACTTAGGGGCCTATTACGATGTCGGCCCGCCACGTAACAGTAAACGGGACCGCCCACCAGAGGTGCGGCGGTCCCGATGTGCCCATAAGGATGTGACCGCCACCCTGGCGGTCGCATCCTGCATATTTAACATTGTGGCGGGCGGTGCAATGTGCAGCACCCGCCACAATGCCAAATACACCAAATATGCATGCGGTGCCTGCCACCTTGTGCATGCATGCCAATGTAGGGGGTACCATAGGTACACCCCAAGTGCAGCCTCCCACCCCCCACCCCCTGGGGGCCCGTATCAGGCCCCAACAGTAGAGTCTCTGCCATGGAAAGGAATCCAACTGCAGCCATAGTAATATGGATGGCGATGCCTGCAAGGCACCGCCACCATATTGTGTCCCTTTTCCACCCAGTCGGCAATCCGACTGGGGGAAATGCGGCGGTCGGCCTTCACGTTCGCCGCAGTGCCCCCCTGGCAACCTTCGGCCCGGCAGTGGCAATCTGCCCACTATGCTAATGGACCCCTAAGTATGCAGAAAGAACAGCCCAGTCCTTTCCTTGCCAAGAAAGAAGCAGCAACTGCAGGCCAGCACAACAAAAAAGATATATTTTTAAATTCTGAGTTCAGGAAGCCTAAACACCATTTCTCTATCTTGTCCCAATGGAAAGTTACACTTGTAAGGTGTTACAAGGCAGCTCCCATGTTAACCTATGGGTCAGCCTTTTAATAGTGAAAGATAAATGCACAGTATTTCACTATCAACACATGTTAAATACACCAGCACATGTCCTCACTTTCACATATACTGCACCCTGCCCCGGGGGACCTTGAGCTTACCTGAGGGATGTCTTACATGTAAAAAAGGGAAGGTTAGGGCCTGACAAGTAGGTATATTTGCCCGGCCGACATGGCAGTAAAAACTGCGTGCAGACACTGCAGTGGCAGGTCTGAGAATTCTTTGAAATGCTTCTTGTGCGGGTGGCACAACAAGTGGTGCATGCCTAATAGTAGCATTTGATTCACAGGCCCTGGGCACACACAATGTACTGTTCTAGGGACTTAGTAGTAAATCAAACAAACCAATCATGAAAACACCAATCCATAATGCTCAACTTTCCCTGGCTAGCGTCCCACGAATCAGCAAGACCAGAACTGGAGGAATGTCCTTCTCCTACCCCGCCTCCAAGACATTGAAACCCCTATCCATCCAACTCAAGAACTCACCCTCGCTGACGCAAATCAGAAAGGACCTCTTCAGGTGAACTCAGCACTTAGTCTGATCCACTGCACCCCCTCACAGCGCCTTGAGACCCTCACGGATGAACAGCGGCACTTTACAAACCCTGATTGATTGATTGATAACACAATTTCCATGGAGAGCATAGTCACTTTAGCACTAACTAGAAGTGGTAAAGTGCCCAGAGTTCTAAAGCAACGAAAAATGGGTAAAAAATAGAGGGTAAAAAGCAAAAAGTCTGGGGGTAAACCTGCTGAAAAAGCCAAGTCTAACACCTATGCCCCGATTATGATGTGGTTAGGAAAGCATTCCCACTGAATTGTTTTGGGAATGGTTTCCAACCGACTCGGATCGGGAGAGTCCGACTGACCAAGTATGATGCATCCGGATGCTTCCAGATACGATTTGGTTGGACTCCCATTGACATCAATCGGAGCCTATGTTCCGACCGAATGCATAGGCTCCCATTGAAGAAAGGGGAAAATCGGGCACCATGAGGCGGGCACCCCGTAGTGCTTGCCACACTGTGCATGACTGGTAAGAGGGGACTCATGGGTACCCCCAGGGCCCGATTGAGAAGCCTCCGGTGCAGGGGGGCCCACTACAGGCCCCAAAAGTCTGACTCAGACTGCTGATTTGAGTCAAACTGCACGAGTCGGAAAGGCTGTCCGAATCGAGCATCGTACTCAGTAGTTCGGAAACGTACGATTCTGCTCTGTACGGACGGCTCAGTCATTCCAAATGCCGTCGGTTTCTGATTAGGATATTACTAACGCCTAACCCGCACCATACTCAGTCGGAAACCTTTCCGATTCAGTCAGAAAGACACGTTCCCAATCGAATTCGGATGGAGCAAATGCCGTTAGGAGGACTTCCTAACCGCCTCGAAATCAGGCCCTTAACTGTTACCACAACCTGAAATAGGGGATGGAGTCATCAAAAACGTCAAATGCAACAGAAAGTTTACTATTAGTAGTGCATTTATAACCCTATATGCACAGTTGGCGAAGACCTCCACAATTGGGGGGGGCGGGGAGGTTGATCTCCCTGTGTTAAAGTGTAAGGAAATTAATAAAAGTTTATTGATGTTTAAAAAAAAGATTTAAAAATGTTGTATGCTGAATGTAAATGTGAAATAGTGTTTTTTAAATGTAAAATATAAAAAAAAAATGTTACTGCACTAGTAACTAAATTTAAAATAGATTTTTTTTAAATATTCTTTTTATTAAACAGTTGTGACAGTACAGTGGGAGGGCTGCGAGGCCACACAACTATCAGATACAGCAATAGTACAACAATTATTGATTGCAGCTTACAGGTTGGGCACAGTTTCTGTACTACATTAATTTGGATTAAGATCAATGTCCACTCCACTCCAGCCCTACGCAATTCCTCTGTTGGGGAAATACATAATTCGCCTCTCAATATATTCCATTTGGCCTATTTTTTGATCCCATTTCTTGGGACAGCCAATGTGTTTAAATACATATTTCTCCGCTATCATCGCACTGTCCATGTCTTTTGCCCATCTTCGATATGTGGGCAAATCTACAGTCCCCCATGCCTGAGCTACATTTCTCTTAGCAAGAGTGAATCCCAGTGAGGCCCATGTACGTTCAGTCTGGGTCAGGTCGGTGACCTCCCATACATTTAATAAGCAGAGTTGTGAGGAGTTGGTGAGGTTCTTCTCGCCCACCTCTTTAAGTGTGGAGATGATTCTCTCCCAATATGGGCGGATGCTTGGCACACCTCTTAAGGCACCCAGAATCAGGTCTGCGCCCTCATTTGTACCAGTGTGTTTGCAGAGAGATAGGTTCTATGCAGGAACTAGATTAAGTGCAGCCTTTTTGGAATAGCGACTTCTCTGGGGAAGAGAGGGCCTCCTGCCAGTCGTCATTCTCCAGATACCCAATATCCATTTCCCACAACTGCCGGAGATGTATTGACGAGTCTGGCTTATTATTTATCAATTTATGGTATGTGAGTGATATTGCTTTACGTGTCATGGGATCCGCTAGAAGTATATCCTCCAGTGGGGATGCCTCAGGCAAAGCCTCACCATGGTAGTCATAACGTGACGTATTTGTAAGTAGCGGAACGTCTCTGACCCCGCCAGTTGATATCCTGCTTGTAGGTCTCCAAATGAACTATCTCGTTTCATTTCTAAAGGTCACCAACTGAAGAGATGCCAATTATGTCCCATTTATCGAAACCCGGGCATTTGCTCAGCATGCTGAGTTGCTCGGTCTCCCATACAGGACTGGTCAGTGTTGATTTTTTTGCCACCCCAATGTTTTTGAAGCTCAGTGCCAAATTGCGACTGTTTGGGCCGTGGGACCTGTAAGGCGTTAGCGTTTGGGGTTAGAGTAAAGTGCTCACGGATAACCCCCCGGGCTCATTATCCTTTTATCTGTGTGATATGCCGGTTCGGACGGTGAGGGGTAGACCCATTGATTTGTTACTGTGAGCTGGGAGGCCCAATAATATTGTTTGAGGTCGGGCAATGCAATTCGACCGTCGTAACAATCTCTAGTCAGTTTGTGTATCGTAATGCGTGGATTTTTCCTGTCCCATAAAAGAGTTCTAACCTCGCTGTATCTGGGACTTTATAGGGGGTATTGTGCAGCACATACAAAAATCAGGGCAACACCAACATTTTAAACAGCGCTGCCCTGCCCAGGAGATGCAGGGGCAGGGACCACCAATGTAGCACATCATTATGGAGTCTAGTCAATGGGGTCTTGAGGTTGGTTTCATAGAGTTGGGTGGGTTGCGGGTTTATATATATACCTAGATATCAAAAACCCTTGGTTGCAACTGTAACGTTGGTATCTTTGGGCATCAGTGGTAAGGGACCCTGACGCATATAAAGTACAGATTTTGTCAAATTGATAGTATACCCTGAGTGTGTGCTAAAAATTGTGAAAATATGAAGAATCCTGTGGATCGAGGCTGATGGAGCCGCAACATACAATAAGACATCATCGGCATAGAGGGAGATTCTATATTCGTGGTGGTCAGTCCATTTCAGCCCCCTGATCATGGGATCGCCTCTAACTCAGGTCGCTAATGGTTCCAATTTCGATTTGTTTTAATAATAATGAGGGGCGACAGTGTGCAACCCTGTCTAGTTCCCGTCTCTAAACGGAATCGCCGGGATGTATGTTGATTGACAACTATTTGGGCAGGCGGTTCTGTATAAAGCAGTTTTACCCATTTTATGAAAGTGTGGCTGAATCTCATACATTCGAGGAGAGCACATAGGTAAGGCCATTCAATGGTATCGAATGCCATTTTCGCATCCAATGATAGCAGAGCTGCATCTTCTTGGATGATGTTGATTCTCCCCATTACCCATTTAATCTCCTAACATTGAGGGCCGTATTTCGGCCAGGCATGAAGCCTGATTGATCCGGGTGTACAAGCTTACAGATGACAGGGATTAATTGGTTGGCCAACACCTTGGTAAGGATTTTTACTTCAGCAGTTAACAGTGAGCTTGGGCGATAGGAGTCACACCTCTTCGTTGGTTTACCTTGTTTATGTATTACGACTACCGCGGCCAGCATCTAGTCACTAGGTAGGGACCCAATTTGGTAAGTCTCTAGGTACATAGCTAAAAGAGCAGGTGTTATCTTGGAAGTCACAAGTTTGAACAGCTCTATTGGGAGCCCGTTGGGTCCAATGGCTTTCCCCGATTTCATCCCTCGTATGGCAAGCGCTAATTCCTCCTCTGTTGGATCACTCTCCCAGGATTCATGATCCTCCGGGGTGAGAGTAGTAACCGGAATGGTGGCCATTTTATTTATTTATTTAAAATATTTATAAAGCGCGACTGTCACCTGGCAGGTATCCTGGCGCTGTTGGCTACTCCTAAAGGTTCTTAGACGGGAGTTAAACAATGGTTAGGGATTTAAAGGGACGGGGGAAAGAGCCAGGTTTTAATTCGTTTTCTGAAGGGAAGGAGATGGGGGATTTGGCGAATATCGACAGGCAGACTGTTCCACAACTTGGCAGCAGCTACTCTGAACGATCTTCCCCCAGTCCTGGCCTTCTTACATCTGGGCACTTTCACAAGGCAGGCAGTTGTCGACCTAAGTGTTCTGGTGGGAGTATACCACGAGAACAGACGTTGGAGAGGCCTGGGTCCGGCACCGTGTAGTGCCTTAAAGACCAGGCAGAGGGCTTTAAAGGCAATGCGTTGCTTCAGCGGCAGCCAGTGCAGCTCGGCCAGTGCTGCAGTGGCCGAGGATCTCCTGGTCCAGCCAAGGGCCAGTTTGGCTGCTGCCGACTGAACTCGTTGGAGTCTGTCCAATAGTGTCGCAGGAGATTCAAACAGCAGCGCATTACAATAGTCTAGGCGACTAAGAATAGTACACCTGACTATCAGTGCTCGGGCAGAAGATGGTAATAGAGGCAAGACTTTGCGCAGTGAGCGTAAGAGGCCTGAGCAGGTGGCGACTGTTCTTGAAACCTGCGTTTCCATGCTTAGTTGGTGGTTAAGCATGACGCCCAGATTGCGGACACTAGTGACCGGTGGCGGGTTATTAGAGTTTTCCGGGGGCCAAAACTCAGCAGGCAGAGGGCGCGGTATTCGGCTCGCCGGGCAAAACAGAACCTCGGTTTTCGAGGAGTTAAACTGGAGGGAGTTTCTGTGCAGCCAGCTCGCAGTGTCTCTTAGACAGTTGTGAAAAGCTTCTAAGGGGATGGAATCTTCGCCCTCCCAAGAGAGAAGAAGCTGCGTGTCGTCCGCGTAGTTTACTGTGGTCATGTTGTATGATTTAATTAGGGTGACCAAAGGTTTCAAGTAAACATTAAATAGAATCGGGCTGATGGAGGAGCCCTGAGGAACACCGTGAGGGACAGGGGAGAAGGCCGATTGGAAAGGGGGAAGGGATACCGCCTGTGCTCTGTCACTGAGGTAAGAGTGGAGCCAGATCAGGGCCGTGCCGTCGATCCCTGCCTCTCTCAGCCGCTCGAGCAGAATCCCGTGGTTGACCGTATCGAATGCGGCAGACAGGTCTAATAGAATCAAGGCCACAGCTTGGCCCCTGTCTGCACGCATTCGAAGCTCCTCCATGGTGGTAAGCACAGCGGTTTCGGTGCCATGGGCTGGGCGAAAACCGAATTGGAATTCGTCCAGAATGTGGTGCTGCTCGAGGTGGGTCGAGAGGCAGTTACTGACCCAACGTTCCAGCACCTTCACCGGGAATGGCAGAAGTGATATGGGGCGGAAGTTGGACAAGCATTCTGGGTTGAGCGTAGGTTTCTTCAGAAGCGGGGTGATGAGCGCTTGCTTCCAAGAGGTGGGGACAAAGCCACAGCTGAGGGATTGGTTACAAATCATCCGGAGAGTATAGAATAATTCGTGTCCACATGCTTTCCACATTTTCGGAGGCAAAGGGTCTAGGGGAGATCCAGAAGTGATGCCTTGTGCCACTTTGTCGAATTCAGTTTGAGAGAGAAGAGGGAAAGCTCGGAGCCTGTTCGTGGGAGGACAGACTGACTTCAAAGAGTCAGAAATGATAAGGCTGACTTCGGAAGAGGTGGGATGGATGTGTGGCGGAGGCGAGACTAAGTTATTTATGATAGTCTCAATTTTGTCAGTAAAAAACTGAGCGAGGCTATCACAAAGAGTCTGAGAAGGAGATATAGGATTTTTGGCACAGTCAGGATGTAAAATATTGTCCAGAATCTGAAATATGCTTTTAGGACTGTTAGCCGCATTGGCTATGGTGGAGCAATAGTAATTCGCTTTGCTCTCTATGATAACGGATTTGTATTCACGGAGTGCCTTTTTCCAAAGGGCTTTCTTATTGTTACAGTATCCTTGTCTCCACTGTCTCTCAGCCTGTTTACAGGTTGATTTGAGGATTTTCAGGGAGTCGTTGTACCAGGGAGCAGGTGCTCTACCTTTAGGTTTGCAGTGTTTTAGAGGGGCGACCGCGTCCGCGATGGATGTAATTTTTGCACTAAAGGATCTGTAGTTGTGTTCCACCGAATTGGAAGGGGAAACACTATCTTCCACCTCGAAGACTTTGGCGGAGATACTAAGTTTTTCTAAGGCTTTCCAATTACGATAAGAGAATTGTGGTGGCAAGTGAGTCTTGGGCTTTCTTGTAGTGGTGTTGTTGATGTAAAGTTTGATGAGCGAATGATCTGTCCAGCTCATAGGCAGGATGTCGCCTACTTGCGTTAGACCCGGACTCGAAAAGATAAGATCCAGGCGGTTGCCAGCCGAATGGGTGGGGTCCTTTATCAATTGGTGAAGCCCCACACTATCACAGGACAGCAGAAGATTGTTTAGACTCGTGTCTAGGCTGCCGTTTGGCCAAAGATTGAAGTCTCCCAGAATAATAAGTTTATTATGGGAGGTTGCCAAGTTAGTGATAATCGTGAGGAGCGCTTGCTGTTGTGAAAGAGAAAAGGCCCCAGGCGGTCGGTAACAAATAATGACCGTGAAGGTGACTCCTAAGTGGCAGTTTATAGTCAGACCGAGAAGCTCGATTCCGGGTACTGAGTCTATATCAATGGTGTTCAATTGCCACGAGGCTCGGAAGATGACACCGACACCGCCACCTCGGCCTTTGGGTCTAGGGAGATGGAGAATGTTAAAATTTAGAGGACAGGCAGAGGCTAGGTCAGTCTCACAGTTGGCATGTGTCCAAGTCTCTGTTAGAAAAAGTACATCTAGATGATGTGAGTCTATAAGGAGGTTGATTTCGGTGGCATGCTTCGGTAGCGATCGCACATTCAAGAGGCCTCCTACAAGTAGACCCTTGTGGGTGATGTCTGTAAGGGGAGAGGCAGTCTCTTCAAAGATGAGCTTACCTTCATGAGCATATCCTCGGAGGTTAAGCAGGGCATCGCCGGAATAGCAGGGGATCAGTGAGCTATGTTGGGCAGGGTCTGTGGCGCTAGGCGCATCCTCGTCGCGGACGAGCGCAGACGAGCTTGCCTTAAGCGCGCCTTCGGCGCGCAATCGGCGCGCCCGCTGCGCTCGTCCGCTGCGCTTCCGGTATTGACACATGATTTATAGTGACAGCTAGTGGCGTAGGAGGGGGTGTGGCCAGCAGTAGATGGGCGTGGCTATTGTCTCCCTTTCGGCGGTCAATGGCGCCAGGGAGCGAGTAGATTCTGCTTCCCCACAGCTAGTGATCAGCTGTTCTGGGAGTCAGGTAGTGTGCAAAACGGCAATAATGTCCTTTAAAAACACAGTAATACACAATCACAACAGTTTTAAAAAGATATGAACACCTCCCGGCTTTTCGCCTCAGGAGTTTAGCAGCAATGGGGCAGCGCGGCGTCAGCGCGTCCTATATCACTGCGGAGGGGGCGTGGCCAGCAGTAGATGGGCGTGGCTATCGTCTCCCTTTCGGCGGTCAATGGCGCCAGGGAGCGAGTAGATTCTGCTTCCCCACAGCTAGTGATCAGCTGTTCTGGGAGTCAGGTAGTGTGCAAAACGGCAATAATGTCCTTTAAAAACACAGTAATACACAATCACAACAGTTTTAAAAAGATATGAACACCTCCCGGCTTTTCGCCTCAGGAGTTTAGCAGCAATGGGGCAGCGCGGCCAGGAGGTCCCTAGAATCAGTAAGGGTTGTGTTGGTAGTGGATGAATAGATTTAGGGATGAGAAGGACTCAGCAATCTGTTGCGGGTCACTCAACAACCCTCCCATTCCCCCCTCTGTGAGGGGTACCCATCTCTGTGTGGCTTTCGCCTCTCCAGCCATGCAAGCAGTTTACCTGTTTTGTCACCCATCACGTATATTTTGTGTAATATCGCTTTCTGTTTTGATCTAGCTGCCTCCTTTGTGGGGTATCCGTAGTCTTGTCTTTTAATGCTAAGAGTGTCTATAGCTAGTTAATCATCTGTGGTTGCCACCGTATCTTCCAGCCCCCGAATTTCATGTTCTAGTCTCTAACCGTGTCCTCAGCTCTTTCTTGTGTTCTGCCATTAATGAGAGTGCCTGGCCGTTAATAACTGCTCCAAAAGCCCCCCACAGGATCTGATGGGAGTCTACTTTGTTTGTGTTCTCAGTAAAGTAGTGGTCCACCCCTTTTAGAATTTCACAATTGGCGTGTGGAAACTTCAAATACCATGGGTTTATGGACAGGGTAATACGTCTATTCACATGGTGCAGGGCTAACTGAATAAGAACAGGAGAATGGTCAGAGATATCACACTCCAGGGACCTGGCTGCAGTAAAATTAGAAAGATCGTCGACATGTGTGAGCAGATGGTAAATTCTGGACTAACTCCTGTGGGCGCCTGAGTGGCACGTAAAATTACACGCTAGGGATTAAAATGACGCCAGAGATCAACTAGGCCAAATTCTAAGGGGAAATCCATCATCGGTGAGGTGTCATGCGGTTCTTGTCGAGAAGGACGTCGGTCAACTTGACCATCTACTGTCAGGTTAAAATCGCCTCCCAGCACCTGAATGCCCACGGGGAGATTAAGTAAGAATTTGCCCAGATTGGCTAGTATGTTTTTTTCCAAGGCAGGAGGACATAAATCGAAAGTACATTAAGAGGTCTCCCTTGCCATGTCGTAGCCACTGCAGCAAATCTACCCTGGGCGTCAACCCATGTGTTATTTATTAGGGATGGGCATTGTTTGCAAAGAAGAATACCAGTTATTATTATTAAATTATTAAATGGGTTTTGTTAAGCGCAGACTACCCGGAGGCCTCGTAGCGCTGAGTATGACTGGGGGGCAAGTGAGGACAGTGAGATTTAAGTGAAGAGGATGGTTTTTAATTCCTTCCGGAATTTTAGGAGGTTAGGTTCGCTGCGCAGGGAGGCTGGCAGGGACTTCCATGCCTTGGCCGCATTCCAGGAAAAGGAGCGGCCCCCCCATCTGGCACGTTTGACTTTGTTCTCAGTAGCCAGAAAGGCTGTACTGGAGCGCAGCGACCTGCGAGGGAGATATGGAGTAGCCAGCGAGCAGATCATTGCTGGTGCTTCCTTCCACATGGCCTTATGCATAAAGCACATTGATTTAAACAGTATTCTGGCCTTAATGGGCAGCCAGTGGAGTCTTTTTAGGGCAGCAGTCCCTGAGTCCCGCCTGTTGAGGCCCAGCAGGAGGCGGGCTGCTGCGTTTTGCGTGACCTGGAGCTTCTTCGGTGTAGTGGCCGGAGCCCCTAGGTACAGCGCATTCCCGTAGTCCAAACGGGACAGAATGATGGCTTGCACCATGACCCAGCGGGCTTGTGGGGGAGAAGTGGTAATACTTTCCTAAGCATACGCATCAAGCCGAAGCAGGTGGCAGATATGATGGTTGCTTGGTGATTAAAATTAAGATTAGCATCAAGCCAGATGCCCAGGCTCTTTATTTGGGGTTTGGACTGAGGCTGGGTGCCCATGCATGGGGGCCAGTCAGGCAATGGGCAGGGGATGTTTGGGTTCCCAAGAATCATGAGCTCCGTTTTATCGCCATTGAGTCTTAAATGGGAGGTGGCCATCCATTTATTGACTGCTACTAAACAATTACTCAGATTAGGCGAGGAGGTGTTAGTTTGGTTCAGGGAGACGATCAATTGAGTATCGTCAGCGTATGTGACTAACTCCAGGCCAAATGAGTGGACAATGTCTGCCAGGGGGAGCATATATATGTTAAAAAGGGTGGGGCTCAAGGACGAGCCCTGAGGCACACCCTGAGCAAGAGGCCAGGTTCTGGAGTGAGTAGTGCCCTCAACTACTCTAAATGAGCGGTTTTCTAGGAAAGATTGTAGCCATCGAATGGCTGTTCCTGTCACTCCTATTTGATTAAGGCGGTGAATAAGGATGGTGGTGTTTACGGTGTCGAAGGCGGCACTAAGATCAAGCAAAATGATTGCTGTAGTGCCACCTAAGTCCATCTGTTTCCTGGCTAACTCGGTCACTGTCAGAAGGGCCGCTTCCGTTCCCAACCTGGGGCGGAAACCTGCTTGGGAGTCGTGGAGTATACTATTTGATTCCAAATACTGTGTAAGAGATGTGTTGATATGTCTTTCGAGCAGTTTACTAACCCAGGGGAGCAGGGATATTGGGCGATAATTGGCCATGTTGTCTGGGTCTAAGGTGGGTTTTTTCAAAAGAGCTCGTACTTGCGCTTTTTCCAGGCCGTGGGGACTATGCCAGTGGTGATGGAATTGTTAAGGATGTTGAGAATAACTGGTAGTATTGTGTCTGTAATCTTTTTTAAATGACATGGAGGTGCGGGATCACTTGGGGATCCAGATTTAACTTTTTTCATAGTGTGATCCAGAACGTCAGCTCCTACTAAGGGGAACTCTGCTAATTTATGGGGTGTGATGCAGGATGGCATAACTCCTTCCAGGTCAGCTAGATTTGGTGCCACAAAGGCCGATGAGATTGTTTGTATTTTTTTATAGAAATATTCCGCCTGATTGTTGCATCGAAATTGTGCTTTACTGGGATCCGGGGGGGTGGACGGGGTGTCAATTAGAGATTTAGCAATTTGGAATATTTCTCTGGGACAATTGTGGGCGTTGTTGATTTTGTCTTCAAAGAAACGGGCCTTGGTTGAGTTAATCTCGGTTTTGTACTCTTTTATAGCATCATGGTGGTTTACTTTATCTGAGTTGCTGCGAGATTCCCTCCAGGTTCTTTCTAGCTTCCTACAAGGTCTTTTCATTTCTTCAAGTTTGGGAGTGTACCATGGTGATTCCTTGGATTTAGTCTTTTCTTTTAGGGTTGTTTGCGGTAACACAGAGTCAAGGGCCTTGGATATCCAAAGGGAGTAGTTGTCATACAATAGTGTTGGGTCGTCTTTTGTTTGTGGGATGGTGGCGAGCAAAGCATCTGTCCACCTGTCGACAGAGAGTTTAGTCCATTCTCTCCCCTGGAGCGATGTACGCCGGGGTAGCGGGGCAGAGGCGGTGTGTTGCCACCGTAGGGGGACCAAGTGGTGGTCAGACCATGTGAGGGCCATAGGGGTCCCTACTACCAGTCTGTGGTCGTTGCTAAACACTCCGTCCAGAAGATGGCCTTTCTCGTGAGGGGGTTCGAAGCCCTTCTGAATGAGTTGGATGGCTTCCAGATTATCTAGCAAGGCTTTGGTTGAGGGGTCATCTGGGTTATCCAGGTGGATGTTAACGTCACCTAATATGGTGAAGTGTGAGCTAGTGACAGCTAGTTCAGCGACTTTGAGTTGTAAGGAGTCGAGGAATTCTCCCATTTGGTTTGGGGGGCGATAAATAAGTATGCCTGAAAAGGTCGCCGTGGGTGATAGATCAAGGGCGAACTGCATACTTTCGCAGTTTGATATTGAGCCTGCATTAGTCCTACATTGGTATTGATTTTTATAAAGGACACCTATTCCTCCTCCTCTGCCCTCCGGCCTGTCGACTCTTTGGAGTAGATATCCCTGTTGCAGGAGGGAGGTGATATCAGGGTCTGATGCCTCTTTGAGCCATGTCTCTGTGAGAAAAATGGCATCGGGGCTAATGTCCTCTAAAAGAAGCGACATTTGAACCGCGTGTTTAGTAAGCGAGCGGCAGTTTAGCAGAAACATTTGGTATGTTTTGACAGGTTGTGAGTGCTTTGCCTGGCACGTAGGGCGGTATCTGCAGTGGGTACATGCGCTGGTTGAGTTGCCGAGTACAATAGAGTGTAGGCAGCTGTCGGGGATAGGCGGCATGAGTTTGATCAGGGTTTGGGAGTCGTACGTGATTGTGGTGGCATGGTTTGGGGTTGGTTGGACAGAGGGTGTGGCCCCTTGCCCCGGTCGGCCGCGGACGGGCGCAGACGGGCAGGACTTTGGCACGACTTCGGCGCGAAGTCAGCGCTCCCGCTGCGCTCGTCCGCTGCGCTTCCTCCACAGTGCCATTTATACAGGGGGGGGGGGATACACTGTACCGCTAACCTGCCTGTTCAGCAGCAGGTCAGGGCGGAAGTGAGGTTTCCGAGTTGGGTGCTGGAAATGGTGTTGCTGTGGGCCCGCCGCTCTAATGGCACAAGCCGCGGCGGAACGAAGCCCAGTACAGGGTAAGTGAATACAATTTCAATTAAGCGTTGCACCGAGAGGCGGTGTTTGTTCAAAGTGGCAAATATTAAAAGTTCTCATCAAGTTTTAAAATCACAAGCATTGCGCCGAGGGGCGATTGGTTTTAGCTACACAGGTTAAGTAAACAATTTTAAAAATTGGCATTTACAATTTCTAATTGCCTGCGTGGAGCCTACACGGCCTTCTCTTGCCGCCAACCAGTCCCTCTCGAACCGGAAGTGAAGCCTGCATGAGCAACCAATCTATAGCCCCATCTGTCGAGTGCCTTACATGTCTTGCCGAATGTTAGACCTGGCACCTTGGTGTGGGTCTCCCTTCCATTTTTGCTGTTGCCACATGTGTTTTTGCTGGTGTTAGATGCTTTGGGCACTGTGCCACTGCTGTCAAGTGCCACAGTGCAAGTGCTCCCTATTGTAAATTGATGTATGGATTAGTGATTCCATGATCGGCTGATTTGGTTTACTGGTCAGACCCTAGTACAGTGCACTGAGTGTGCCAAGGGCTTGTAAACCAAATGCTGCTAGTGGGCTTGCAGCACTGGTTGTGCCACCCACAGAAGTAGCCTGTAAAAGTGTGTCTCGGGTCTGCCATTGCAGAGCCTGTGTGCAGTCCGGTACTTCCATGCTGACTGGGCAGGTGCACCCACTTGCCGGTCCCTAAACCTTCCCTTTTCTTCATATTAGACACCCCTGTGGTAGGCCCAAGGGCAGGGTGCATTGCAAGTATAAGGTAGGACAAGCCATGAGGTGTGTGGCATGTCCTAATAGTGAATTACAGCCGTTTTTGTCTTTCACTATTGCAAGGCTACCTATTGCCCCTAGGCCAGCATGGGCATTTAGATTATTACATTTTATAATGCTAACTGACACAGGGAACTAGGTAGAAATTCGAGTTTAGTATGCCTGAACTCAGAATGATAAAATACATCTTTTAGTGAAGCTGGTTTTAACATTCTGTGTTTGAAAATACCACTTTTAGAAAGTAAGTATTTTCTTGTCTAACAATCCAAGCCTGCCTCTGCTAAGTTGTGTATTCCTGTCTGGAGTTTGAGTGACAGGGGCTGGGGGATTCCAGGAGACTGGGTGTTGGACTTGGCCCTGCTTGCAGGGTCATCCCGAAACTTTTTTCCTTCCCCCTAGCCTTTTTGCTGTGATGGAATTGGTGGGTTCAGGATGTTGGACACTTTAGCGCTGGTTAGCAGTGCAAAGGGTGTTTATTGTCTGCCTCCCATGGGCTTACATGAGGAACACCCCCCCATGGGAGAGAAAAGGTATGCCATGTTTGGCATGTGGGTGAACTGCGAATATTAAATGCTGCGCAATGGTGTACGCAAGTTTATTTTCCCCATTGTAAGAAATGTCTCTTTTGAAAATGTCATCCTGTCTGTGTGATTTGGGCCTGCTGCCTCAAGTGGGTTGCAGGTCTAGTGTTCAAAGTGACCAAGGCTGGCTGGTATCTGTCGCCCAGCTCCCAGCTCTTGGCGGGAAGCCTGGCAGACAGGCAAAACCGGTTGGGACCGGTTTCCCCAGAGAGCCTTCTAAAAGGTTCTAACCCTTTCTGGTTGATGGGGTGAGGGGGATAAATATAGGAGGGCTGTGCCTCCATGTGACAGACTGTGCGTGGACTTTGATTGAGAGGGGACACTCTGCCAGGAGGTACCGCCGCAAGGGCCTGTGTGCTGGCCCCTGTGCCCATCTGTACCCCTCCGCTGTCCACCGGGCTAGTGAGAGCCCTTTGCTGGAGTAATGACTGCTATGCCAGGAGGAGTGCCACTGTATGGGAGTTGACCATTTCTAGGAACTGCTGTCCTGTACTGATGAGTGCCCACCGTCTGCTGATCTTGCCCAGCCTTGCTTGCCTGCTCTCCTGACCTAGCGTCTCCCCAGCGCTATCATCTGTCTGCCTGCTCTCCAAGGAGGTGAAGAGCATGGGCCCTACTTTACTCACTGGGACCCTGGGACTGTGAGACATCTAGCACCTCGTGAGCACTGCCTCCAGCACCTGCCCAGGAGAAGAAGGTGCGTGGGTCCTGCAGCAGGTGCTGCCAGGGGGAGCTGGTTGTTTTAAAAGTACAGCGGGAGCCTATCCCACGTTCGTGCCCCCAGGAGCAGAATCCATAATCCCAGCGGGGCTCCCGTGTGCCAGGGAGAGCCCTGCGTTTCAAGGGAGAGCGGGTGCCTACCCCTGCATTATGCGGTCTTCGCGGGAGCCCACCCCGCATTATTGCTGCACTCTTTATGCTCTTTAAACCGAGGGGGAGCCCACCCCGCGTTGGTGCCGCGCTGTGGCTTATTTAAGTTAAGCGGGTGCCCACAGCGCGAATAGCCAAGAAAGGCGGGAGCCTTCCCCGAGTTCCTGTTTATTCTTCACTTCTAAATTGCAAAGAATCACCGGCGCGGGCCGCGGAGAAATAGTGCCGGACTGACCAGGAAGTCAGGCAAACCTTACCTGGTTGGGGGAGTGTCCTTCTTCCCCCAGGCCAGAAGGAGCATTCTGGTGGGAGCCCACCCCGCACCGGACGATGCCGGAAGAAGCCCGGAGCCCGGGGGACTCTCCACCAAAGTCCCGGTCCCAAGAAGGGGTACTGGGTGAAGTGAGGGGAGCAGGGACGATGAAGGAACCCTGCCGGTGCCTGGTTCCGCCCAGGTGAGCCCAGGAGCAGCATGAAGAGTCCCGTTGAGAAGGGCCTCTGCAGGCTCATTGTTGGGAGCCCTGGGGTAGTGCAAGAGGACTGCCGGTGAGTGGGGCTGAGCGGTAGAGTGAGAGAGAGGCACACTGCCAGTGCCTATTCACCTGAGGACGGCGGGCCACTCCGACATCGGGGGCAACTACTTTTGTGGGCCAGTCTCCTACTTCTGTATACCCAACGGCGCCACAGTTGCGGGCCGCTGCAACGTTGGGCATCTTTCAGCATTTCCCTTGGCCTGAGAGCCCCCGGAGTAGGGGCTCTCCAGGCGCAGTCGCGCCACACGATAATTTGTACAGCGGCGCTTCAGGTGAAGGGCCCGCTGTAACGGTTTTGGGGGTAACATCACTTTTGGTTCTAGAGACCCGGTGGGGGGGCTCCCCCCGGGACAGTACTAATTTTACTGAACTCAACTGCCCCACCGGACAGTGGGCAGTTGCCACGATTGGGGCCATCCTGAGGTTCAGAGTCCCAGAGTGGGGGCTCTCCAGGCGCATTGGCGCCGCCGGCTAATCTGCCTCGAGGGGCCAGACATGCTGGTAGTGCATAGTGTGTTTACGCTGAGGATTCATGCAGCATGATTAATGCATAATGCGTCTACGCCAGCAGGGCCTATTGTACAATGTGATTTAGGCTCCGGTGATTATGCCCCAGGTCATTCTATAAAGCTAATGAGGTTATGCCTAACGCCAATGGGTTCATGCTGGATGCAAATGTGATTCATGACCCATAATTGCGGTATAGTATCTTCTTGATGACTAGTTATGATGTTGTAGGGTTAGGCCCACTGCTAATGAGGAGTATGCCTAATTATTTCACCCTAATGAGGATGCCTCTGTTCCCACCTGTTGATACTTAATTTTAATATGAGGATGCCCAAGGTTCTTATGTTGGGGTGGTGCATAATGTATTTCTATGCCTAACCTGATGTTTCAGACTAAGCCTAATGTTGCACTTATGTTTATGGCTTTGCCTAATCTACTGTGACTTATGCTAATGAGGTGTGCCTAATCTCACGCTTGTAGGCGGATTTTGATGCCAGATGCTCACATGCTCATGACTACACTGTTTCCTGCTGCATGATAATGTTTTCTCTCCCTGATGCCTACATGGTTGGTTCATGTTTATGCCTCATGCTAACGTTGTTATGTCTAATGGGGTTCATGCTCATGTGCTGAGCTGAGTTAATTTATTTACCAGGAGCTACTGGTAGTGATTACTGGTGGTTGTACATCTATCCTTTGCAACCTGTGCTCGTGAAGATTCTGGCAGCGGCCCGATTGGCCCTGCCTTGTAAATAGTCCCCTGTGAATTGCTATCCCGTGCCGGCTGGCACGGTAGATATGTACCTGTGTTTGCATTCTAATGTGTTTGTATAATACACAAGTTATTTTCATGCAACCTGGTGTGGAGTCTCTTTTTGTAGTGTGCCTAGTGTGTTGCTTGTGTGTGGCTGCGGGATGCTTTACACACATGCTCCTGTTTTAGCCTACCTGCTCCGCACCATGCTACCCCGTTTCTAACACAGGGTGAGTCAGCCTCTTTGTGAATAGAGAGATCTGCATCTAGATGGGTGGGAGGAGTTGCACCTGGGACCTGAATAGGTCTGTGCCTTCCCTCCACAATGCTGGCTCCACCTCCTGTGGTGCGTCTGATGTCTCTGCCCTGCACTGTGAAAGGAAAGAAGGAGTCTTGTGAACAGAATTCTCCAGGACTGACCAGAACTGGTTTGGACTAGGCAATGGCCTCTCTGCCTTCAGAGAACAAAGAGAAACTGTGTATAAAAGAGGGGACCCAAACCCCAGAGAATTAGATCACTTTTGGGACAACAAGAAGAAACCTTTGCAGAGGAGTGGAACCAGAGAGACTGAGGAAAGACTATCCCTAAGCTGAAGTGCTGCTTCGGGGATTGGCCTGCAGTGGTTGCCTGTCTACTGAAGAAAGGAGAGAGGAACTTTGGGCGTACTTTCATCAACTTGTGTAAGGATCTCCAAGGGCTTGAGAACAGAGCTTGCCTCCTGCTGAAGTCTCAGGGACAACAGACTTCACCCACCAGCTCCCCAAGGGTTCTCTTGAAGTGTCTGCAGTTGTGCTGGCCTTTTTGAGTACCTGCGTGTCGCAAGGAGCTGGAATCTCCACTCAAGAACAGGAATCGTGTCGCCGAACTGCCACATCACAACACAAAGTGTCTCGCATCGCCGGAGAAGAGGATCGATGTTGCAGCAGACGCCGCCGCATCACCGGGAAGTGTGTCGCAGGAGAAGAGGATCGGCATCGCATCAGACGCCGCCGCATCTCCGGGAAGAGTGTCGCAGGGCGTGTCGCGGCTCGCATCGTTGTGGAAGCAACTCGCATTGCCAGGGGAGAGGATCGACGTCACAGCAGACGCCGCCGTATCATTGGGAAGCGTGTCGCAGTGCCTGTCGCGGCTCGCTTCGTGTAAAGCATCTTGCATCGCCGGAGAAGGGGATCGACGTTGCAGCAGACGCCGCAGCATCCCTGGGAAGCGTGTCGCATCAAGGAGAAAGTGCTATCTTTTTTTTTTGCACCAGATCTTCAACGCATCACCGTCCTTTCAATGTAAGGGACTACTGCATCACCTTTCCTGCAACACTTACGTTGCCCTGCATGTTGCATCTTAAGGTACATTGACTCAAAGTGTTGCATTTTAAGATCTAAAGAGAACTAAGCTAATTCTACCATTTTAAGTACAGTATTGTGGATTTTTGTTGTTTATGGTCTTGTGATAAGTCTATATAAAGAATAATTATTATTTATATAAAACCTGTGTGGTGTCCATCTGTAGTGTTGTCACTTGATTACTGTATGTGTTCACAAATGCTTTACACACTGCCTCTGAGATAAGCCTGTCTGCTCGTGCCAAGCTACCAAGGGGGTGAGCAGGGGTTCTTTTAGGAGTATACCCCCTTACCCTGACTAGAGGCAAGGGTCCCTATTTGTCACAAGTACCTACCTGTGCCAACTAGAGACCCCCAAATCTAACATTAGGGGTGAGGATTCCGGACTTGTATTTGTGACTCATGTACAGTGATTAGTAAACACTACTAGTGAGTGCAGATCAAAACATGACCACATACTTTTGGTAGATTGTTTTTTCTGGGACTTTCTATTTTTGCACAGTTTAACTACCATGGATAGAGCAGCATCCGTAGCATCAGTTGATAGTGATTGGGCGAGATGAGAATTTGGAATGCTACACTGTTACCCAGCTCAAGCACTTCTGCAGGAGGTTCAAAGTTTCTATGACCAGTATCTCCAGAAAAGAGGATTTCCAAAAGGCACTGAATGCCTGGATGGAAGCTAGGAATACCCCTGAGAATGAGGAAGGGGATGAGAATGCAGATGGGCAGCTGGAAGGGCTATTGGGTCCAGGGGGAAGGAAAGTAGTCTCCCCAGCAGGTAGCAGTGTTTCTGCCAGAGGACTGTCTCCAGAAGAGTTGGAGGAAAGGAAAGAGACCAGGATGCATTAAATGGAGCTGACCAAGTTCAAGCTAAATGGGCAGTTAGAATTTGAGTTGCAAACTAGGAAATTAGCCCTGGAAGAAAAGAAACTGCAGTTTTAACATGAAAAGGTTTTGAGGGAGTCGGAAGTGAAGGCCACAAGCTTAGAGACTGCTCCCTCTGGTGGCAGCACACCGTCAGTGCCTGTTGAAGCTAGGGTGTATATTCCTAAAGATGTGGTGAAAGAATTTTATAAGAATGATGATATTGGGCAGTGGTTCAGAGCCTATGAGGTAGCCATGTCTTCCCACCGGGTCCCGAGAGAGATTGGGGAGCGGGGTTGTGTGGGCGGGTTCTTAGTGAGGGGCGGGACACACTGTTAGACTTGACTTCTGAAGTCCATAATTCTTATAGCCACATGAAGGATGCATTAATGTCTAGGTATGTTTTGACCCCTGAACTCTATAGACAGAGGTTCAGGAGTTGCAAGAAATAGAGAGCAGTACCTGGGTGGAATATGTCACTTTCTTTTGCAGAGCATTTGATGGTTGGGTAAAGGGTAACCCTGTGCGTAGTATGCGTAGTGGGGCTACGCGAAGCTACGTGAAGTGGGCATGAAGCTACGCCCACCCACGCACTTCGCGTAGCTCCACTACGCGCCGCCCGCCCCCTCCCACCCTCTTCTACAAACCTAATTTCTTCTTAAAAATACTTGAAAAGTAAATTAAAGGCACTTACCTGGTCCGCGGCATCCCGGGGCTCCCTCTTGTATTTCGCGGCACGTCTTCCATCCAAATGCGCATGCGCGGCCGCCCGCGCATGCGCATTTGGATAGAAGACGCGGCGCGAAATAGAAGAGAGAGCCCTGGGACGCCGCGGACCAGGTAGGTGCGTTTAATTTACTTTTCAAGTATTTTTTATCTGAAATTAGTTAAGTAGAAGAGGGCGGGAGGGAGGCGGGTGGCGGGCAACTACGCTCCGTCCACGGAGCATGCGTAGTGTTGCCTACTACGCCTACTTTGCAAAATGCAAAGTAGGCAACACTACGTACACTCCGTGGGCGGAGAGTAGTCTTGCGCCCAGGGTTAGTAAAGGGCACCAAAGTTAATGATTTTCAGGGGCTCTTTGATTTGATTACATGGGAGCACTTGTCCAGTAATTGTTTTCCAGAGCTGCACCAGCACCTGATTGGTAGTAAGCTGACTAAACCTAAGAAGCTTGCTGAAGAGGTGGACCGCTGGGTGAGCACCCAGGTCCACAAGGGTCACATGGGAGACTCAGCCAAAGGTGGGCAGGGTCCCCAGCAGAAGAGTGGGGGGGGACAAGGGTAAATAGAGGGAGTTCCAGAAAGGGCCCCAAAGTTATTCCCAAGAGAACCAAGGTAAAGGTTCCCAGCCTCCCCTTGAGAAAAAGCAAGGGGCCCAACAGGTAACCCTGTTCACAGGGGACCCCTGAGGTGTTACAAGTGTGGGGACCTGGGTCATAAGGCGAATGATCCACGGTGCCCCCAGTTTAGAAAAACAGCACCCCCCTGGTGCTCCACCCGGGCAGATGGTGAGTGTAGCCTTGGGGAGGAGATTGGTGTCCAAGGTGGGTGGGGTCCTGCAGAGATGTCCCTTGTCTCTTTAGGAGAGTGTGAGGTGGTCCCTGCGACTCAACTGTCTAACAACACTAAGAAATATGGGCAGTGGGTGACCGTCAATGGCTATAAGATGGAGGCTCTTAGAGACACAGGAGCCAGTGTGACAGCTGTCAAGTGTCACCTGGTGTCTCAAGAGCAGATTGTCCCTCGTGCATTTTGCCGAGTTGTTGCCGCCGGCAACACAGAGAGCCATTGTCCAATGGCTCAGGTTCCCTTTGAGTGGGGGGTCTCTGGTACTCTTTAGGTAGCTGTGAGGCCCACCATGCCTGTTGACTGTTTGTTGGGGAACGATTTGGAGAGCTCACCTTGGGGAAAGGTGGAGCGGAATACTCACTTGGAGATGTTGGGTCTACCTGACTGGGCGTGTGTGACCACACGGTCAATGGCTGCCTGTAGGGGTGTTCAAGAGGACCTGGAGCCTGAGAGGGAGGCCAGGGACCTGCCTTCGAGAGAAGAGACAGGGGGCGTGGAAAACGGCCCAGAAGTTCCCATGGTCCAGGAGGAGGTAGACCCTGAGGGGCATGCCCTGGAGCACAGGGGAACAGGTAGCTGAACTGGGGGACCTGCCTGAGCTGACCCATTGGCAGCAGGAAGGAGGACCCTCCAGGGTAGAATTCTGCAAGGAGCAGAAAGAATGCCCTTTTCTTGAGGGCTGGCGGCAACAGGCTGCAAGCCAGGCAGCAGGTGATCAGTCTGGATCACATTGGATATACTGGGAGAATGGTCTCCTGTATAGTGAGCATAAGGTTGCAGAGCCTGGGTCAGCCTGTGTGCTGGTGGTACCCCAGCACTTCAGAGCCTTCCAACGGGGGCTGGCTCATGATGTGTTATTGGCATAACATTTGGGTAAGGACAAGACCTTTGAGGCTTGTCACCCACATTGACCCCAAATGCGCAAGAGTTCAGACACTCATTGCAGGACATGCCAGACTTGCCAGACAAGTGGAAAGAGTGGGAGGAAACAGAAGGCTCCTCTCCAGCCATTCCCTGTGGTCAGCACCCCCTTTGAGTGGGTGGGTATTGACATTGTGGAGCCACTGAACGCCAAGACAGCCATGGGCAACAGGCAACGTGGACCATGCTACCAGGTACCCGGAAGCCATACCTCTGAGGACAGTGATGGCCCCCGTGGTGGGACGAGCACTGATGGGAATTTTCTCCTGAGTGGGATTCCCTAGAGAGTAGTAGTGTCTGACCAGGGGACCGACTTCATTTCTAAGTATATGAAGTACCTGTGGCAGGAGTGCGGTGTAGCCTACAAGTTCACCACTCCTTAACACCCCCAAGGAAATGGGTTAGTTGAGAGATTCAACCGAACACTGAAAGGCATGATTATGGGTCTTGAGGAACCTATGAGGTGTACGTGGGACTTCCTCTTTCCATGCCTGTAGTTTGCATACCGTGAGGTGTCACAGAAATCTCTAGGATGCAGACCCTTTGAGCTCTCTATGGTCACCTAGTGAGAGGACCTCTGAGTCTGGTCAAGGAAGGCTGCGAGCAATCTCCCAGGAAACATCCCCAGGATGTATATAGCTACATGCTGGTCTTCAGGAACCAGACTAGGCGTTTCAGACAACTCGCGGAGGCGAATCTGGAAGCCAGCCAGGAGGAGTTGAAGCGGTGGTACGACCAGAATGCCACTCTGGTAGAGCTTCAGCCTGGTCAGAAAGTGTGGGTCATGGCCCCAGTGGAGCCCTGTGAGCTCCAGGATAAGTGGACCGGACTGTTTGAGGTTGTGGAGTGCAAAAGTCCTGTTACCTACTTGGTGGACTTGCAGTCTCCGAGGAACCCCTTGAGGGTCCTGCATGTCAACCGCCTGAAGCCTCACTTGGAGAGGTCCGAAGTGGGCATGCTCTTAGCAACAGATGCTGGAATGGAGGAGGAGACTGAGCCTCTTCCTGACCTCCTGTCTGCAAACAGAGCAAGATGGGTCAGTGGCTGGTGTAAACCTCCCTTCCACCCTGACCTCTGAGCAACAGAATGACTTCCGCCAGTTGCTTTGACAGTTTTCTGATTTGTTGTCCCTGGTTCCTGGTGTCACAGATTGGTGTGTCCATGATGTGGACACACACAGGAGACAGCCTACCTCTGAAGCACAAAACTTACAGGGTGACTGACAGGGTGAGAGCTTGCATCAAGGAGGAGGTCTCAAAGATGCTTGAGTTGGGGGTGATTGAGTCCTCTAACAGTCCTTGGACCTGACCCTGGTCTGCGATGATCGCTCCACTCGCCGCGCGGCTCCCCCTGAGTGCGCCCGGCCTCCCTGCCTCCTCTGCGTGTCCGCCGCTGCCCCTGTGGCATAGATTCCTTTTTTGTTCTTCTTTTTGCTCCTTGTGCATCTTGCCCGCTTTTTGTGCCCTGTGTTTGCTCGCCTTTCTCTGCCCCTCAGGACCGCTTCCCGCCTCGGACCCCTCCCCGCTCCCTGCCGCTGCTCCCCTGAAGCCCCGCCCCCCTTGTCCTTCTGTTCCTTTCCCCCCCGCGCCACCCCGCTCCTGCCTCCCAGCTGCTCCTCCCTCCCACCGCACTATGTATGGCGGAGTCCACGCGTACGCGCAGAGATCACGCTCAGCGGGCGCGCCGATTGTGCGCCGAAGGCGCGCCAAAGGCTAGCCTGTCTACGCCCGTCCGTGCCTGGACTGCGCCCAGCGCCAGGACCCCTGGTCCTCAACGTTGCCAACGCACCCGACGGACCTACGACGCCGCCACCCTCCACGCACTCAACGCTGGCCGAAACACCACCTGCTACCAAGCTACCCCGAGGCGCACACATGGACCCTTCACCTGCCAAGCCTGCCGATTCACCTGCCTCCTAACCTGCACCGCACCCGCCAAAGCCGAGCACCAGCAACAACCACCTCAAGTGCCTCCTGCTCAACACCCGCTCCGTCCACAGGCACGCCGTGGAACTCTGGAACCTCCTCGACACAACCTCACGCGCGACTCGAGAACAGGAAGCGTGTCGCCGAACTGCTGCCGCCACTTCACAACACAAAACGCCTCGCATCGCCGGAGAAGAGGATCGACGTCGCAGCAGATGCTGCCGCATCACCGGGAAGCGGGTCGCAGGAGAAGAGGATCGACGTTGCATCAGACGCCGCTGCATCTCCGAGAAGCGTGTTGCAGGGCCTGTTGCGGCTCATCACCGGAGAAGAGGATCGACGTCGCAGCAGATGCCGCCGCATCACCGCATCACCGGGAAGAGTATTGCAGGGCCTGTTTGCGGCTCACATTGTTGTGGAAGCAACTCGCATGGCCATGGGAGAGGATCGACGTCGCAACTGAAGCTCGTCCCAGGGATTGTCGTGGCTCGCATCATGTAAAGCATCTCGCATCGCCGGAGAAGAGGATCGATGTCGCAGCAGACGCCGCTGAATCCCCGGGAAGCGTGTCGCATCAAGGAGAAAGCGTCATCTTTGTTTCTCTGCACCAGTTGGTACAGAGATGACGATAGTCTTGACTGCAGTTGCATTGATGACGTCACATCCCTACCACTATCACAACAAGATAACAGCAGAAACCAAACAAAGAAGCCCCCCAAAACTGTCCCTTCTCCTCCCCACTCCCTGCCTCCCTGCATTGCGTGCACTGAACCCCCGCCACCCCAAACTTGCAGAGTGCCTATCACCCACCCTTGGAATACTGGGGAACGTAATCCAACCCCACTCCCTCAGTTTCACGTTTTTAGGACTAGATGCGACAACGTGCTAGTTGTAACAAGTAACAAACTATACCCCATGTCAGGTTGTGATTATATCCTTGAAGCGTCCAGCAATGGCTTCAAGCGACACCAGAGTCATGGTGTGGAGCAGATCAATGCCAGGTTAGCTTGTGCAAGGTATAGGCAATGAAAGTCTGACACCTCCGGCTGTAAACCAATTTCACGTTTAGTTCAGTCTGCCTGATTCCGGTGGGCCTCACACCATTGTGGTGCCAGTCGGGGTTCCTGCTTGGCGGCCTGCTCTGTCTTTGTTTGCAGTTCCACAGTTGTGGATTCGCTTACCAACTGTGCGTCATCCAATGAGCTAGTCCCGTACATCCTCAGGACTAGTGAAAAACCATGTCTTACCTTCGGACTCAACGTGTAGTTTTGCTGGAAATAACATGGCGTACTTGACTTCCTGATCTCGCAAGGCGCGTTTCACTTCAAGGAAAACTGCGGCGTTGCCTTTGCACTCTCAGCGTAAAATCTGGGAAAAGGGTTATTTTACTGTTTTCAAGGTTGACCGGATGGGCCACTCTTGCTGTGTGGAGTATTATATCCCTGTCCCGAAAATTGTACGCGCGTCTCCACTGCACCTCAGTGCCTGCTGTTATCTCGGGCGCCACCCACGAGAGTTGGAATGGGTTTATTGCAGCGGCCGCTGGCTGTGCTGATAAATGGCAGTGAACCTGCATGGCGCGACAATCTCCCGGTGTCGCAGGGGCTAGGCAATGGAGATAGCAGGTATGGGTGTTTGTATTAGGTCCGCTGGCGCCCCCGCGATAAATAGTTCGTATTTCTTACCGCACTGGCAGTTGCTTCGCTGTTAGTCGACCGGGGGTCTATGGGACGCACTCCGCGTCTCACGCCTCAGCGGTCCGGGCTCGGATAAAGCTCCGCTTGCACTCGCACAATTTGGACAGCGCTTGGTACACTGGATGCCTGCGTTGTTGCGACTAAGTGGCCTCCGTTTCATCAATTTACACTCGGGCATAGTGTCTATTTCTCGGAATTTTGGGAGTGGTATGCCAGAACCGAGCTAATGCGTCAGCAGTTGGCCATGCCCCTGAAATTGAATTTTTGATAAATGTAAGTATGTTAAATGAAATTAATTTTTTTTTTTTATTCTTTAAACAAATAAACACATCCGAATGAAAATGTGTATATTTAAGTGTTAAAAGTTACTTAAAGTTATGAACATTTTTAATTTAATTTAATTACATTTCATAACAAATTAAAGTTACATTTTAGCTCAATTGAAACGTCCATTTAATTATTTTAAAATAAAATATTAATTTATAATTTATATTTAATTATTAAACATCAAAATAAAGTTGTATACCACTTATTTTAACTTTATTTCCTATGAGTTCTATTGTAAGTCCCTACCTCCATTATTTTTTGTGGGAGGGTGTTTTAGTGCCTCTGAGTGGCCATGGATGGTGCTAGACTAACCCCAGCTGGGAAATGGAGAACCTTTACAACTGTTTGGGTCTATTTTAGCTGTAGTAACTTTAGAAGAGCAGTTTCAGAATATAATGGGGCTTCCTCTTTTGTTTATGGTTGTATGTCCCTCCCTAAACCCCTCCCCGTCCCTCCCTTACCTCCTTCCAAAGGCATAGACCTGCTACATGTACTACAATATGCAGTTTGTAGATAGGTCCATAAACCTTTGTCACATCCCATGACCACCTCACCTGAAAATTGCCAAAATAGTCTGTGGATGGCCAAACACTTATTTTGCAAAATTCCATGCAGATTGGTAAAATTGTGTCAGAGTGATTAATCGTAAATAATAGTTTTCTGTGTAAGAAACTTAACCAAAACTTCTCATGTATTCTCAGCATCGCCAGTCGACTATTGTTTTGAAAATTTAAAAGCTTCGGGCTTAATCCAAAAAAACGATAGGAATATGGTTCTTGTTTACTTTCTCGGATTACCTTCAAAAATAGCAGTCACTAATTGTTTTTAAGGTGAGCCTAAAAAAACATGAAAAAAACAAGAGAAGTCTCTGACCCTGTTTATGATGTGGATTGTAATTAACTGCATTTCAGGTACAAACAAGACAAGTTGAGTGCAGATTGGCCCCGACTAAGGTGTTGGTGATCACGATTTTTGTTATTGACATCTGTAAAATCATGGTGTAAATTGCCCAATATGCAAGTTTGCATATCCCAGAATTCTTGACAATTTCCACTTAATTGCCCATTCTAAGATGTCAGACTCAGAATCCTGCTCTAATTGCGTGCTCACTACTTTTAGCCCCGTGCATTCAACAATTTATGTTGCACACTTTGCACCAGTGTATACATGAGGATCATAATCAGGGCCTGTGTGCAAGTTTTCATCTTCCTGGAATGCTGGCCCCTAAGAGGAGCCAAGGGAAAGCCCACTGTGCTGACATTCAATATTGTATGTGTTTAAAGAGCCTGACCTCTCGACTCCTCGTCATCTCTGGAGCAAAGTCTGACCCATGTGTTCAGAAGACAGCAGAACGGTCTGGCTGTAGGCCAGGACTATTGCTGTCAAGGATAAATCTATTAGCTGCAGCCTCTTTCCCATGGCTCAGATATGTCAATCTTGTTGAAGTACGTGGGCACAACACGCACCCTGAGGAGATAAATGCTGTGGTCACAGGTGGGCCAATAAAAACATTTATTTTGCTTAGAGTTTTCGGTCAGTGCTTCAGAGGAGCGATCAGCTTGTGTTTCATCAAGCACTTGCTGCCATGAAGTGTTGGCTTACTATATCACATGTAATAAATAACATATCAATAATACTGCATATACTACATAGACATACCAAATTGTAAGATATGCATAGAATTCCTATTCTTAATTCCACTTTTACTTACTTTTTAAGGTATGTATGGTGAAGGTAAGAATAGTTATACCTTTTTTTGGAAGGCTACACACAGATCTCTGTGGTAAGTGCATTTGAACAACAGAATCCTGTTTCTATCTTAGTGGCAAAATTGTTTGCATTTGTAATAAATTATGCACTGATGCACTTCAAAATATTAGGACTAATTAACAAAAGCGTTTATGAATGAAGGAAATTGTACTAGAGAAGTACATGTTAATGTACTCTTAAACACCTGTGTTCTGAAAACTTCAACTCCCTATTTGGAAAAAAAGAGCAGCGCAAATAGAGCACAGTCCTTTCTATTTGTACTAGTTGTAAAACAAAATCTCTGAATATTCAAGTTTTTATTCCCATTTTAAATGTATTTGGGCCAATTCACATAGACGTGGACGAATAAGTAAAAACGACTATAGGAGTATTACTTTAGGCACCCCAAAAGCCCTGTTGCATTGTTTATTATTGAAATCCATCGAGAAAGAAAATTATTTAAAAAATCTTTGTCAAGAAAGCTGCACACAGGTTTCTAGTATGGGGTATGTTAATGTTTTGATGCCAAAATATTTGCTTTAATATTGCTTGTTACACAATGACTTTGAATTATTTGGTTGCATCGCTATTATGAGTGAGCAAGCGTTTCCAGTGAAGTCCTGCACCCATTGACTCACAATTGACGATTGTGTAAATTACAGGAAATCACTGCATGTTCCCAGCTCATTCCTATACAGCTCCCTCATTATTTACAGACCTTCTGTACCTGACTGCGTACCAGGGATTCCAAATACAGAGAACTTCTTCCTGTAAAATGTAAAATGTGCGAAAAGACTATTACTGTGTGAGAAGTGTTTCTGAGTGCGCCCTCGCTACATACACTGGAGTGCATCGCACACACGACGCGGCTTCCACGTGGAGAGCAAAGACTGTTCGAGGGCAATTTCATCACAGTTAGACTTTGTCCTGGAAATGACAATTTAACATGAGGCAATGCAGTGTACATCCGTTGTTCAATTATTCTGTGTACACTTAAAGAGTGTAAAAAGATAGCTTTGCAGTTCACTGTGTGCCCACCGTTGAACCTGGCCCTGGATATGGTGTACCACTAAGTGGCTATCGCAGGCACAGAGTCTGGAGATTCCCTTGAGAAGTGTACAGGGCTCAATGTTAACCCAAAGTGCTCTATTTGTGGTAGTGCGGGCGAGCAGCCTTAGGCCTAACACAGAGGAGTGTAATACATTTGCTATGCACACAGTGAGATCCACAACATTTTTAGAAAAATAAGCTTCTTACATGGTATATTTTAAGACCAAGTTGTTTGCAAAAAGGTAAGTGTGTTTTATATGAAAAATACTTAATACTTTAAAAAGTGGACACTTAGGGCATGATTACGATGTCGGTCAGAAAGCCTCCGACCGACAATCGGATTCTCCTAGATCATGTGGAACCCATCTGTCGGAAACAATTCCGACTGAGTGATTACGATGCAGTCGGTCGGAAAGGAAACCGTTATGTCATTCATAATTGCTTCCGATCAGAATCTGAGTCGTGCGGAGCCGAATCATACAGCTCCATGGACAGCTTTTCCAACAGAGCAATTACAATGTCGGATTCTGATAGACTTTCCGAGTCGGCCTGTCCGACACAAAAACGCTGTTGGGAACCGACTGTAGGGGACCTTAGCAGGCCCCCCTTCATCCTGATGTCTTCGGTTGGGGTATGTGGGGGTACTCAAGAGACCCACCTGTAAAACCATGCACAGTGTGGCAGGCATCATGGGGTGCCCCCAACAGGGTGCAAGGTTTGTGCAGACACCCATTTTTACCATTGGAGCCTGTGTTCTCATTCAGAACACAGGCTCACATTGAAGTCAATGGGAGTCCTTCCGAACAGTGTTCGGAAGCATCGTGATCAGTCATGCAAAACTGGCGAATCTGTGTGGGTCAGAACCGAATCCAAGATGGTGTCAGTCGTAAGAGTTTCTGACTGACATTGTAATGAGGCGATTTAAAAAAAAAAAAATCAATTCTAACCTATGGAGGAAAACAAGAATGCTTTTTTTCAGGTAAGTACACAACTTACAGTTCAAATCTTTGCGGTTTCAGGTCAACACCAGGAAAAGTTTATATTGGCACCAAAATTGCACCACCAGCGGCACAGGGGTGGCTGGATTCAGAGGTCAGATTCGATGTTGATGCCCAATGTTAACCAATAAAGACTGGGAGTTCTCGAAGATACGCTGCTCAAAGGTGAGCGGTGTCAGATGCCAATCTCTGAGGGGTTAAGGGACATACAAGGGAAGCCACAAGGAAGCACCTAACTTACACCCTCAGCAGCACAGGGGCTGCCGAGTGCAGAGTGCCAACACAGCATCAGGTGCCCAAAGCAATTCAATAGGGACGATTGAGGTTGAAGAAAAGCTGCAGGCTCAGGCCAGGAGGCCGGACGAAGAAAACCCACAGCTAAGTAGAGATGTTAGGGGACGTAGGGACACCATTGATCAGGATCCCCAAGGCACTTGGGCGTCAGATGCATGGGTGGCCTTTGGCGTCGGAAAACAACTTACCAAGCAGGTCGCGATCAGGAGAATTCTTCGAGTTGATGCTGCTGGTGTCGAGGTGGTGTCTTGCAGGGGTCAACCCATGGTGGATTGTGCTCAGAAGCACTGGGGAACCTTCAAAGGACCAGTGGGCCACTTGGACTCAGGGCATTGGCGTCTGGTGCAAAGGTGGATCCGGAGGTGAGTTTGTGATTCTTAAAGGCAGAAATATTTTCTTTGTTGATGGTTTCTTCTGGACAGGTCCACTGTCCGACAGGAGATTTTGGAGCCTTTATGGACTGCAGGCAGTCCTCCCAGGGCTTTGGAGGTTGCTGGGTCTGCAGGATGAGTCATCTCTTTGTAGCAGAGGTGAAATAACAGCAGACAGGCCAGTAGAGCTGGCGCTGAGTCAGTCTCTGGCCCTTCTACACTCTTGCTGGTGCGGCAATTCGGTATCCAGGCTTCTTAGGTCATCGTTAGCTGGAGTTAGCTTGCTCGCTCCGTCATTCTTAAAAATTTGCATTGTTGTGATCTTTTTTAGTGGGAATTTGGGGGGTTGGTTAGGTGGGTTCTTGGGAATTCTGCAGCCTGCATTTTGCACCTTGCTAAACGTGGCGGCCCACTGTCTTATGTTTTGTGGCCTCATTTAATCCTGGCATTCTTTTAATTACATACCCGATACCTCGGGAGTGCACCTCGCCGAAGCGGCTCTCCTGGGGGTTGTCCTTGTGACGGCGGCCATCTTGGGTGAGACCCGCGTCACGAGCGGGTCAGCGCTCTAGTTGTTTGACGCTGACCTACGGTTTCAGGCAAAGCTAAAGTTATTTAGGTAGGCACGGCATTGCCGAGCGGTGCTCCCTGGAGTTAGCTTGCTCGCTCCGTCATTCTTAAAAATTGGCATTGTTGTGATCTGTTTTAGTGGGAATTTGGGGGTTGGTTAGGTGGGTTCTTGGGAATTCTGCAGCCTGCATTTTGCACCTTGCTAAACGTAGCGGCCCACTGTCTTATGTTTTGTGGCCTCAATTAATCCTGGCATTCTTTTAATTACATACCCGATACCTTGGGAGTGCACCTCGCTGAGGCGGCTCTCCTGGGGGTTGTCCTTGTGACGGCGGCCATCTTGGGTGAGACCCGCGTCACGAGCGGTCAGCACTCTAGTTGTTTGACGCTGATCGCCGGTTTCAGGCAAAGCTAAAGTTATTTAGGTAGGCACGGCATTGCCGAGCGGTGCTCCCTGGAGTTAGCTTGCTCGCTCCGTCATTCTTAAAAATGTGCATTGTTGTGATCTGTTTTAGTGGGAATTTGGGGGGTTGGTTAGGTGGGTTCTTGGGAATTCTGCAGCCTGCATTTTGCACCTTGCTAAACGTAGCGGCCCACGGTCTTATGTTTTGTGGCCTCATTTAATCCTGGCATTCTTTTAATTACATACCCGATACCTCGGGAGTGCAACTCGCCGTGGCGGCTCTCCTGGGGGTTGTCCTTGTGACGGCGGCCATCTTGGGTGAGACCCGCGTCACGAGCGGTCAGCGCTCTAGTTGTTTGATGCTGACCGCCAGCTTCAGCCACACCTATTTAGGCGAATGCTGACCTGGAAGCGCAACGGACGAGCCTTAGGCGCGCCAAAGGCGCGCCTAAGGCAAGCCCGTCTACGCCCGTCCGCGCTAAGTCAGCGCTCAAGGCGAGTCACTCTGTTCAACACGGTGCAATCACTACCAGTAAAAATTTTATTCATTTTACTAGTGAGGGGCTGAAATCCCTCAGGCCCTCGAGCTGTTCTCCCCATAGCTCTTGGGCCACTGGTTTTTCTAGCGATTTCGCTTGCGCTGAGTGTGGCTATACATTCTCTTCCGAACCGCGCGTTTTGGCCATACCTGCACCCACTATTACGGAGGGGACTATCAGGGCCTGCCTGATCAACGCTGGGTCAGTGAGAAGGCACCATGTCGATGTGGCGGACCTTATCTCAGATAACGATTTGGACATGTTGTTTGTCACCGAAACATGGTTTGATGCTTATTCCAACCCGATTGTTGCGCTGGTCACTCCTGCTGGTTATAAACTTCATCGGCTTGACCGCCAGTCAGGTAGAGATGGGGGACTCGCCATCTGGCTTAGGGACAGCTGGACCCTGCTCTGTGAATCCTCCTCGCTTTTAGGTGACTGAGAGGTTCTTAACTTCAGCATTCAATTCTCTGCGCACTTCACGCTCGGGGGCTCTTTGGTCTATCGTCCGCCCGGTCCGTCCAAAAAGTTTTTGGACTCGTGTGGGGATGCCCTTGCTGAGCGAGTTCTGCGTTTCTCCAGGTTCATTTTTCTTGATGATGTCAATATCCACCGAGACCATGTGGTAGCCTTGGATACCTCTGATCTGTTGGATGCCTTCCATCTGGCGAACCTCCCTCAAATAGTTTTGTTTCCCACCCATCTTGGCGGGCACACCCTAGATGTTATAGGGGCCAATTTTCACTTATTGGTGAAGAAACCAAGCCTGGTCGCTTGGTCTGACCATTTCCCCATCTTTTTCTCTTGGACTCTGCAGAACTCCTCTCGCCCGGCTCGCTGCTTTCGCCCCCCTACCTTTAGGAGACCGGACCTAGGGGCCCTGAGCACCGCTCTGGGTGCCACTCGTCACTCCTTTTGTGGGGAGTTTGAGGACACTGTTGCCCAGTTTGCAGAGTGGATCACAGGGTCAGTTGCGGCACAATCTGCCTCGTGCCAGGCCAAGCTGAGGAGAGAATCCCCTTCTAAGCCCTGGTTTTCCTCCAAACTGAGGTCTCTGAAACAGGAGTGTAAAGCTGCCGAGAGAGTCTGCTGTGCCCGAGGCTACTGTCTTGCCGATAAGAACGCTCTCAGAGCAAGACAGAGGCTCTACTATACAGCCATCGGAGAAGCTAAGGGTCTCTATTTTGCCACGCGTATTGAGCAGGCCAAAAACAACTCCAAATAGATCTTCTCCATTGTTCAAAGCTTCCTGGCCCCTTGTGCACAGTCGGTAGTCACTCCTGTTTCTGACTCCTGGTGTAATTCCTTGGCGACCTTCTTTAAGGATAAAATAGCTAGCATCCAAGCTTCGCTTTCCAGCTTTTCAGGGCTCCAGGATACGGGGTCATTTCCATCTATCAGTAGGGTAGAGCCCCTCTCTACCTTTTCGGACTTTGACCTATGGGCTCGGTCAGCTCTCTTAAAATCCTGAAAGCTCTTAAGTCCAGCTCTCCCAATGATCCCTGTACTGCTAGGCTATTGTCGGACTTGGCCGACACCGTCAATCCAGAGGTGAACTTCTTGATCAATAAGTCACTCTGCTCGGCCTCCGTGCCTAGAGCCTGGAAAAATGCCCTGATCCTTCCGCTGCTTAAGAAGCCATCCTTGGACCCTTTAGTGCCTGAGAACTATCGCCCCATCTTGCTTCTGCCTAGTTTGGCGAAAGTGTGCGAGAAGGCCGTCACCTTTCAACTCACTAAGTTCATCGAGAAGTCCAAGGGGCTTCACCCGGCCCAGTCAGGCTTCCGTGCTGCTCACAGCATGGAATCGGCCCTGCTGGAGGTTGCAGGGGCAATCCAGGAGTGTCTGGATGCCGGCGGGAGGGCAGCATTGGTCATGCTGGATCTCTCTGCGGCTTTCGACACTGTGCCCCAGGCCATGCTTCTCAACCGCCTCTCTGCTATAGGCATTGTTGGCAAGGCTTGGCATTGGATTAGTTCCTTCCTTGAGGGCCGGCAGCAGCAAGTTTGGCTCCCTCCGAGTGCCTCTTCGCCTCTACCGGTGTCAACGGGTGTACCTCAGGGTTCCTCACTTAGCCCCCTCCTTTTTAACATCTATGTGACTCCACTCGTGTATCTGGCGGAGTCACTGGGGGCTAAGGTGATGGCCTACGCCGATGACACCCAGCTGCTGTTTACCTGGCCCAAGGAAGCGGACTCGGTCGGGTTGGCCCAAAATTGCCTTTCCTCTGTCTGTCACTGGCTATCTAATACTCAGTTGAAATGCAACGAAATGAAGTCTGAGGTGTTGTTGTTTGGCTCCTTTCCTTCCGATTTCAGAGAAAGGCTTTGGCCTCTGGGTTTTAATCGGCCCTCTGATAGAACGGGCGCGGTAAAAAATCTGGGGGTTTGGTTCGACCAAAACCTGCTTTTTGTGACGCACGTGAAGAAGTTGGCCGGTACATGCTTCGGCATACTGAAGAGCTTGAGGAAGTTTCTTCCCCTCCTGCCGAGTGCCTCCAAAGAAACCGTGGTTCGTGTGTTGATCCTTTCTCGCTTGGACTACGCCAATGCGCTCCTGGTGAGCTGCTTGGAGTCCATGGTCAAAAAATTGCAGGTTGTGCTGAACTCGGCGGTCAGACTCCTCATGGGGCTTTCTCCTAGAGATAGTGTGTGGACACATTTGCGTGCCTTGCATTGTCTGCCAGTCGAGTCCCGCCTGAAATTCAAAATACTAACCATCGCTCACCGGGCCTTGTATGACACCGGCCCTTTATACCTACAAAGGAGATTTGCCTATTATGTGCCAGGCAGAGTGCTTCGGTCCTCTGCCCAATGGCTGATGCAGAATCCGAAGTTCAAGCGTCGGCGATTTGGTGGAAACTCCTTTGTGCGTCGGGCTGGTTTGGCCTGGAATCTGTTGCCTGTAGCCCCGAGGACTACTCAAGACCCAGTGCTTTTTAAAAAGACCTTGCTGTTTTAATCTGATACACGTTCACTCTTTCTTCAGGAGCTAGCGCCGGGACACTTTGAGTAGCTGCGCGCTTTATAAGCTCAATATAACATAACATAACATAACATCGTAGATCCTGATTTCAGGGTCTGGGGAGCCACCTAAATACTAGATTTAGGGGTGTTACAGGAGAGTAATAGGTAGGGGCCTTACCTGGGCTGTCTACATCTACTATTATGCCACCATCCTGTGGTAGGGGGCATAGCCGTAGCCTTGATTGGAAAAGTCCCACCATCTTCAAGATGGTGGGCACCGACAAATTTGCTTAATTTCGCCTCCAGCACCTGAGTGGTGGAGTTGGCAATGGGGGGCACACCTCCTATTCTATCTTGGTATTCTCATTGGTTCTCCCGTCAAAAGTGGGGATTTGAGCCAGGACTGCCGCCTGCTGCTAGCAGCAGAGGCTGGGGATGCATTACAAAGGAGGCCAGGCTTTTGAAGCCACTTAAACTTCCCTCTTGAGCACTGTGCTCATCCTTTGGGAGGAAGGGCAATACCTATGCTCAGGATGGGCTGTGTTTCTGGCCTTTCTGTCCTCAGAGAGCAGAGGCTCTCGACCCAGGGGTCCAGACACATGTCTTGTAGTGGCAGGCTGCCTAAAGCCAGTCAAAGACCACACCAGGATTTATAGGTTTTAATGGGCACCTCTGAATTGCCCTCTTGGTACATGTTTCAATAAATCCAACCCTGGCATCAGTGTGGGTTTATTGAGAGGAGTAGTTTGCTACCAAAACCTCTTGTGTTTAGTGAAGCCATCATGGTGCTGGGAAACTTGTGTTGTCGAGTTTCCAGCCCCTGTACTCTCCATGGATTTACTAAAACGTACAATATTTGAGAATAGATTTGGGTATTTTAGGGGCATGTCTGCTCTTGAAGATATGCCCATACCTGAGATGTAGTGCACCATATCTTGGGCTTGTAAGGCCTGCTAGAGGGGGGGCATACCTATACCTTGGGCAGTGCTGCTTGGACATGGCAGTGCCATGTCGACTTTTGTCAATTTTGGCTGCATAAAGGCATGCAGGCTGCAATGAGAGTCAGCATTGCCCTAGTGATAGGGTCCCAGGGGACCCTCTTCAGTCCACATGCCCTAGATAACAGGGTAACATTTACTAGGGACTTACAGGGGTGTCTGAAGCCACCAATCGTGGTACAGTTTTAAGGAAAGAACACTGGTACTGGGAACCTGGACAGCAGGAACCCAGTACCCAGTTACATTTCCATAAAAAAACAGGCAAAACGTGTGGGGGGAATTGCAACAGAAACCCACTTTCCTACACAGGCTAGGAGACACAGCCAAACCTGGGAGAGTCTACCTAGTCTGTCAGCCAAGGAAGAGTAGTAGAAGTGGTTTGAATGTTGCAGGGCCTACTCTGCCTTACATCCTTCAGTCGAGGTTAGTCCTATTGGGGAGCTGACCTACCAGTTTCAGGACCTAACTTACAATGCTTCTTTACTAACACTTTAGTGTCTTCATCCAATCTTTTTAGTCTGGGATCAGAGGTGCCCACATCTGCAAATTCTAACTTAGCCAGAGCAATACCCAGCTTACCTAAAGAGGTCACCCACAACTTGAGCAACCCCACCATGACCAACAGGGTCAATGGGCCTAACTTGCTATGTGACATTGTGTCAGGCCACTGTGCCAGGAATAGTGCAGCCAAAAAGCTTACACCTAGCAGGGGCCACGGGCAGCTGTCAGTGCCCAGAACCACACCTTCAGCTCTTCACTGACAGGTAAAGGAGCTAACTTAAAGGCATCTTTGGGTTCAGGTTGCTTGTCTGCTGTTTGGGAGTGGGGGTCACCACTTCTGGTAGTGAGCACCCTACTTACATTCCCTCTTCTGTCAGCTGAGTAGCCACTAACTCAGCCTGAACAGTTGTCTGACTAGTCAGGTCTTTTTGTGGGCCAGGTAGGACTTCACCAGTGCCAAATTTGGACCTCTTCCCCTACTGGTGTAGAATACCCTTGTCTCACTGGAACTGTGGCTAACAGTTGCCCACCTTTCCTATACTTCTTTTTTTGCTTCTTCTTTAGGGGCTTACCTGAACTGGCTGCAGGTTCAGCCTCAAGATTCCTCGGATGAGGTTTGACACTGGACCAGTACCTCACTTTGGCTCAGACCAACCCCTGGGTGGTCATTCCCAAGGAGACAGTCAAGGGGGAAATCTTTACTAACTACCACCTTTCTCCAACTAAGGGAGCCAGCTATTTTAAGGGGCACTACAGCCACAGGCCTAACAGTTACCCACCTGTCATTCACCACAGTGTAACTGGCACATGTATCTCTCAGGGCAGTGGCTGGGATTCCGTTCACCAGTTTGTGGTGGAAGTGTTTACGGCCCTCTATAATCTCCAACTCACCTTTTGGGCCCACTACCCAGTAGATGGCAAGGAAGACTTCCTCATTTGAGGAACCACCCTCAAAGGCTACACTGGCAATCTCTGTTACACTTGGGTCTGGTTTTAAGGACACCAAGGGTCCTTAGATAGGTGCCCTGTCTTGTTGCATTTAAGGCACCAAGCCTTCTTGGGGGTCCCAGTTCTTACCCTGGTAGCCATTTTCATTTTGTGAAATGCCTCAGGGCCCACCCTCCTGATCAGGTTGTTAGAGGCCTACAGGGGACTCCTTAATGTTATCTTTTTCAGAGTGCCCTTCTGTTTTGGCTGGGGGGGGGGGGTCTCTTTGGCCTCAGTCTTTTGGTCACCCCCTCCATATCTGGTTTTGGTCTCTCTGGTTCTTACCTAATGATCAGTTTTACACCTCAGCTCTTGGGGAGAGACTGGCCCCAGGTCTACTAGGTATTAATGCAAAGTTTCCTACACACAGTTACTTAACAGATGTTCTTTCTTTATCAAATTATATATCCCATCATAATCATGCACATTGTCACCATCCAACCACACTCTTAGTGATTTCACTTAGTAGTCTACAAAATCTACACAGGTCTACATGGGTTTTTTGAGCCTCACTGTATCTGATCCTCTACTCCTCAGTACTAAATCCAAACCCCTCATTCAGGGTAACCTCCATGTGGCCATAGGAGGTAGTATCTTTCTCATTGAGTGTCAGGAGTCTATCCCTGCACTTGGCTGAGAACATTTCCCAGGGGATAGCACTCCACATCTTCCTGTGGACCTGTCTGCCAAGACAGGCTCTCTCAAATGTAATGAACCACTTAGTAATATCATCCCCCTCAAAGAATTTTGGGACAATCCCTTCGGGGATTTTAGAGTCAAATTATTGTATTTACTTCCTATTTATTATTTTGTAGCCACCAGAGATGGGTCCTAGGGCCATCTCAGCTCTTTCTTTTTCTATGGCCAAGAGTTTAGCTTCTAGAGTTCTCCTCCTGGCCAGTTTCTGAAGATCTGCATCTCCAGTATCTACCTCATCTAGGACACTGCTGGGGTGACTCCCAGTAGTGTTACTATCTGAGGGGGCGGAGATGGAGCCAGAGTCCCCGCTTATACCTCTGGGGACTCATCATCCTATTCCCTAGTGGGGGAAGTGTTACTTGCCAGGGCCTTATCATTCTCTGACAACAACTGCTGGAGAAGGGCTTTTGTGGGTTTAGGACCCATTGCAAGTTTTCATGCTTTGCACAGGTCTTTGAGTTGCTGAACTCTCAGGTGTGCATAGGGGCCCAGGTTGAGCTCCTGGGAGGTCTCTGCATTCTGAGTCATGGTTTTTAAAGTAGTTGGGGTTTTACTAAAGGCTTCTACAAATGCTAAGGAGTGCTAAGGCCTAACTACTTTACTGACTTTTAATTTCTAAACAGTGGGGGACTTATCCCCATTCTGATTTAGAGGTCAGATTCGGGGTTGATGCCCAATGTTAACTAATTGAGACTGGGGTTTTTTGAGGATGACCTGGTCACAGGTGAGTAAAGCGGTATCAGGGGTCGATCTCCTGGGGTTAAGGTAAATACTAGGGGGGCCACAAAGCAGCACCAAACTTACACCCTCAGCAGCATGGTGTGGCTGGGTGCAAAGTGCCAACACAGTGCTGGGCACCAGAAGCAAAGTAATAGGGAGATCAAGATTGAAGAAAGGCTGCAAACTCAGACCAGGAGGCCAGACAAAGAAAGCCCACAGCTGCCCAGGTAAGCAGAGTTGCTAGGGGACATAACGACACCATTGATATGCTCTCCAAGGCTCAGAAGCATTGGGTGCAGGGGTGTCCTCAGGCATGGAAAAACAGCTTAGCGGGCAAGTCACGGTCAGGGGGAGTCTTCAAGTTGAGCTGTAGGCATCAATGTGGAGTCCGGCAGGAGTCAGCCCACGGTGTACTCATGCTCAGATGTATTGGGGAACCTTCACATGACCAGTGGGCTACTTGCAATCGGGCCATCGGCGTCAGTTGTAGAGATGGATCCAGTGAGTTTGCGGTACCTCAGGACAGAGTTCTTTTCTTTGTAGATGGTTTCTTACTGACTGGTCCACTGGAGATTTGGGATTTTTTATTGAAGGCAGTCAGTCCTCCTAGGGTTTTTGAGGTCACTGGGCCTGCAGGACAAATTGTCTTTTTGTACCAGAGGTGAAAAGCAGCAGACAGGTGGCAGGGCATCACTGGTCCTTCTTGTCTCATGCTGATGCAGCTCTTCTGTGTCTGGGCTTCTTAGGTTGTCATAGGTCTGATTTCAGGGTCTGGGGATCCACCTAAGTACTACATTTAGGGGTGTTACAGGGGAGTAACAGGTAGGGACGAATGGATTCTTTACCTGGGGTGTCTACACCCACTATTATACCACCCTCCTTTGGGAGGGGGGCATAGCCCTAGACCGGATTATCTCCGCCTCCAGCACCTGAGGGCTGGAGTTCAAGAAGCGGGGATCACCTTCTCTCCTTTCTTGGCTTTCCTGCTGGTTCTCCTGCCAAACATGGGGGTTTGAACCGGAGGTTGTAACCTGCTGCTAGCAGGAGAGGCTGGGGTTGCATTACAAAGGCAGCCAGGCTTTTGAAGCTCCCCGCTTGAGCACTGTGCTCATCCTAGGGGAGGAGGTGTAACACCTCAGTCCAGGATGTGCTTTGTTTCTGACCTCAGAGAGCAGAGGCTCTCGACCCATGGGTCCAGAAGCATGTCTGGTAGTGGCAGGCAGTCTAAAGCCAGCCAGAGACCACACTAGGCTTGGTAGGATTTCAAGGGGCACCTCTGAACCACCCTCTGGGTACATGTTTCAATAAATCCCACACTGGCATCAGTGTGTGTTTATTGAGAGGTGTTTTTTGGTACCAAACACTCCTCTGTTCAGTGAAGCCATCTTGGTGCTGGGTAACTCGAGTTGTTGAGTTTCCAGCCCATGTCCTCTCTATGACTTCATTGGCACTTCCAATATTTAAGAATAGGCTTAGATATAGTAGGGGCATATCTGTTCATGCAGATATGCTCACACTGAGATATAGGGCACCCTGCCGTAGAGCTTGTAAGGCCTGCTAGAGGGGTGATTTACCTATACCATGGTAATGCTGCGTGGACATGGCACACAGGCAGTGTGCCATGTCGACTTGTGTAATTTTTGTCTGCACTAAGGCACGCCGGCTGCAATGGTATTCAGAATGGCCCCTAAGGGGACCCTATTCAGCCCCATACCCTAGATAACAGGGTAACATTTACTAGGGACTTCCAGGGGGGTCTGAAGCTGTCAGTCATGGTACAGTTTTAGGGAAAGAACACTGGTACTGGGAACCTGGACAGCAGGGACCCAGTACTCCACAGTCAAAGTTACATCAAAAGCCAGGCAAAAAGTGGGGGAGGTACTGCAACAGAAACCCACTTTCCCATACCCACAGTTCACACTGAGCCTTGTGTTACAAAGAATACCTCAAAGAGTGACCACCCCAATCCAGGTAATCAAGGAAACAGTGTCCAGTCCTGAACTTTTGACTTACAAATCATTGATTCTAGGGGCAGTTTTATAACAAGGGCACACTTTTCCTGTTTGTGCTGACGGCGTACCTTCAAACAGGTGCGACATGCACAAACATGGAAAGTGCACCCAATTATGTTGAATGCGCTGTCCTCAAGGCAGCCACAAACTTGTGCTGCTCGGGGGCAGCACATTCAATCGAATTACGGCTGCTTTAAAGCCACTACGTTTTTCACAGAGCTCGTGGCAACCCGCCTGCTCTTTCGAGAGGGATTAGAGATCACCTTGCAGGCGGGTGCAGTGAATGACTCCATCCAGCTGCAAGGGGATGTCTGGGGGGGTCCATGGGACAGGGATGCATATAGTGGGTGCACTGACGGTGTGCCACCTTTTTGTTCATGACAGCTTCTTTGCCTTTGTTCAGTATCCATAATACAGAGCGGGAGCAGAGGCAAAGAGAATCCCTAATTTGCATGAGACCATACCCTCATTCAAATAAGGGAATGCCCTCTTGAAATAGCGCTGGTGCTACATGTGTGCGAGTGCTATCTGTATTACAACAGGAACCCCACAAGCAGTTATGGCGCCTTCTGTAATACCAAAGTGCCTAGCGGGCGCACAAAGCTGGCACCCATGCCTGTTGCATCCCCAGGGCACTTTCTGTAATACAGCCGCATGTGTGTTAGTCTGATCAGTACAATGGAAGTGAACCTAGGCAACATCCAGAATGCATGGCTGCCGTAAAAGTCTAAGTCTGAAAAAAGTGTTGCAGCATCATGTGGGGGGCATGCCATTCACTGAACATTGCTCTTACCAATGCCTCTCCAACTTTTTAGCCTTTGGGGAGCGTGAGCTTGAGTGCTTGTGGAATTAAGGTAGATGAAACACTATTTTGGACAGTGAGGGAGGAGTTCAGGGCTGGCGACCCCTGTGTAGTTCATGGAAGCCCTTTTGCTTATTGTCATAATTTAGACTCTAAACAGGGAGACACGATCCAAATAAGAGTGAGTTGAGTTTTTTTATTTTTTTTTATTTGTACGTTTTATTATAGACAAAGTACATTGGGAGGAAACGGGACAGTGCATATACAAAGTATCTTGAAATATACAGATGTACAACTATCAATTGCATTTCCATTGATATATATCAGAGTTTAGCCAATATGCACTTTTGAGACATAGAACTTATAGAAACATCAACCAGTAGAAGAAACAACTGGAGCAGTGCAGTATGTTAGCATATCTAAGGGCACAGTCCATTAATTATAAGGCCTGGTATCAAAGAGCAATGCAGTGAATGCAGTTCAACAATAGGCGAATATATATCTCGGATTTATAGCACATCTGGGTTTTGCAACATGTAACATGTCAATGGTGCCCAATTGTCTTCAGGCCTGGAGGCCTCTGGCAGTTCTTCCGCATACGTGGCCAACTGATCTTTACAATACACAATCTCTTTTAGCCATTGCAACAGTTTGGGTGCACATTTTCCACCCCAATGCTTGGCGACCAGTAGTTTGGCCAACAATGCAGTAACAGCCACAATACACCCATTACAGGGCTGAAACTTTTTTATATTACCCAATAAGCAAATCTCTGGTGTACATTCCACAGTCTCACTTATAATTGCTGTTAATGTGCACGTGACATCCAACCAAAATCTATGAATAGAGGCACACACCCAAGAGAGATGCACAAAGTCGGCCCCTTCGGCCCGCATCTTCTACACCTTGCATCATCATTCAGCCCACACCTTTTTAACTTCAAAGGTGTGTAGTATAGTTGATGCAAAAATTTGAAGTGGATTATAAGGAGGATACACTTTGCTGTGGGACGGCCAGTTAGTGTACAGAATGCGACCCAGTCCTCCCAAGAAAGGGGCCTATCTAATTGCTCATTTCACTTATCTAGAGATTTAGAATCATGCACCTCAGTCTCCCTTTGAGAGGTTTTGTAGAGCCTGGTAATGTGACCGGCGGAGACTCTGCCAGCGACAATACCACCTGTAATGTCTGCATCAGGGTGTGTTGAGACCATTTTGAAAAGCCGATATAAATGTGCTCAACTGATACATATCCCCCATTTTATTGATACCTGCAGCTGCAGTTATATTCAATGCTCCCTTTTCATGTGTGACTGAGATATACGGGTGAGCGGCAATCGGCATAGATGGTGCATATAGATATGGGAGTCCAGCACGTTTTACAAGTGCCCCCCTATGCATTGACAGTGCATGCTACTGTGTCGAAGCCCGTCATCCCTTCAATTTATTATAATGTACTACCATAGCGGGTAGAGGCATCGGGTGTGCATTGTCTGCCTCGACTGCAAGGTCTGGGAGATCACGCTGTGGAAAGAACCAATAGTGTGCAAATTGGACCTGCGCACAAAGATAGTACAGGCACATATCTAGAGCTTCAGGGCCGCCTCCGTCAAATGGCAACGTTAATGTTACCTAGCTACATCTAGGTGGTTTACCAGCCCATACCATCCTCATTAAAAAAAGTCTGTAAGGTGGCTCTGTTAAGTTTTAGAGAAATATATATATAAACAGGTACAATAATTTAGGTAGGATTGTCATTTTGATGACCGCTATTCTATCAGCCAGAGATAAAGGAAGACGGGTCCATCTAGCAACCTGGTCATTCAGCTAAGCAAGCACCCTGCCGTAGTTCATATTGATCACAGTATTCAGATCCCTATGCACCCAGACACCCAAATACTGCACTGGGTCCCATGACCACTCCAGCGGGAATTCCAACTCCGTCTGTGTAGTGCAATCAGTGAGGGGTAATACCGTGGACTTATTCCAATTAATACCGAGTCCAGAGTATCTCTCAAAGCGAACATATTATCTCAATAAAGGTGCCAAGTGCAGTGTAGGTTCCTTGAAGTATAACAACATGTTATCCGCATATAGGGAAATTGTCAATGGCATCTGTCTGAAACCCAGTGCTGCGGCCACATGCTTTTGCCTAATTTGTTCACACATAAGCTTGTGTATGCATAAAGAGAGAATCCATGGATCAACAAATACTATAAAGGATGGGTTGATATAAGTGAATTTGTTGACAGACAGAAAATGTTAGGATAATGAATTATGTTAACATGAGTTAATATGACATTAGAGTATTACATTGTATACTTTGTTATTGTTAAAGAATGCTTAGATATAAACATATAAAAGTATAAATTCTGTGAAGATGATTCAAGCTTATGTGTGAACAAATGTGGCCGATTAAGCTGATACAAAGTTCGTGTTTTTTCAAAAATGCTCCAGGCAGTTGTAATAAAATAAAGATGATCAAGATGCAACAGATGCAAAAGAGATAAGGGCAGACAGTGGGGAGTAGCAGAAAAAATATTATTGAAAAATTAAAAGAGACAGTTCAGCTGTGGCTATAATATATGTTCTATATTCTTTTTTTGATTTAGATTGTTTTTAACATGAAAATAGTGTCCTGAAGAAGGTGACGATTTTATTCACCGAAACGCCGCGTCGACAAAATTTTCTTCATATATTATGAATTGTTTTATGATGTATTATGTTTTTTAATAAATGTAATGATGTTTTTATAGATGTGATTCAAATGATAAAGAGAAAAACTGGATAAATAAAATAAGAGATAGAAATCTACTTTTCTGCTTTCCTGCCCTTATTGCATTTTAGTGTACCCTGTTGAGAATCTACTTAAGTTTAGCTATTGTATAAATGTAAATTTGTTGATCTGCGGTGAGACTCTATGCTACACCTTATGGATACTAATATAGTATTCATTTAAGACTTGCTGAGATTTTCTCCTTATTAACCAAGGAAAAGGGATTCTTGTATTTGTCTATTGTAAACCCATCCCCTTTTCCTAAAAAGGGTTACTCCCTATATAATTTTTGAATCTCCTGTACGAAGGCCACCAAATATTATTTCTGTCTAAATACGCTAGCACCTGTTGAGGCCCCACACATTCCATGTCAGTAATTTAATAGAACCACCACCACCACCACATTATAACTATTCGCTGCCTGCCTCTACAGAAGACGTTTGAGAACATGACCCTGCAGAGTATTGAATCAATTGTTACATGCTTCCTATACTGCAACTGCAACACACCCCAAGAAAACCCCCCCCACCACCCACTTCAGCAACCACAATATGCCAAAGCCATCCCTGGACCAAAAAAACAACCCATTGTAAAAACATGTGTAAGAAATAGATGTGGGGTACACCCATGAGTGAACACCAGAGCACAATCAGCCTCCCAAGTTTAAGGGGAGGTGGCTGAACAGCACAATTCTAGCTCATCTAATGTATTATGTACGCAGTAGAGCAATATTCAGTACACCATGTGCCAACAATCATATCCAGTACCATGCCAACACAATCCATTATTCATATAGGTAAACAGCAGTGTAGCATTGATAATATAGCCAATTACAGACACATAAGTTCGTATACAGGCTTCAGTGTGTAGCACCATCCTCCAGTAGGCATGGCAAACCACAGTCACCACAAGTCATTGTGTAGGTGGTTGTGCTATTAGTCCTCCTCATCATCTGGAGTACTGGATTTCTCTCGCCGGGATCGCTTAGGCGTCTGAGCGTATTCCATGGCAGACTCTGGGTTAGTGTAGATTCTGGCTTTATCCGTCGCACCTATGCGCAGCCTAGCAGGATACAACATGTCATACTGCACTTTCTCAGCAATTATCAGCTTCTAAACAGACTGAAATTCCCACCTGGCTGCTTGGACCAACACCTTAGAATCCGTGAAGAAGGACAAGTTATTGCCCAAAAATGTTATTTCACCCTTCTTACGGAACATTCTCAAGACCAAGTCCAGATATCGGTAGTTCAGGGGACGGGCAATAATAGGCCTCGGAGGGGTCCCAGGAGGTGGGCGGGTGGCCAAGGCCCTGTGAGCTCTTTCAATCACTAGCACTGCAGATAATGCTCAGATCCAAAGATTTCACGAAGCATACCCTCCAGATACGTCTCCAGCCTACCAGTGTTGGTTGATTCTGGCAGGCCCGTGATCCTAATGTTATTACGGCGAGACCTAGCTTCCACTTCTCATTTTTCGCTTGGATTACGGTCAACACCTTTTCCATATCCAGTGTTTTGGTGGTCACAATTTGTAGGCCATCCTCAGCGTCTGATATTCTTTTTTCGGCTTCACCCAATCGGCGCCCTGTTTGTCCAACTTGGCAGACATATGGTCAATTCTAAGATTGAGGGCATCAATGTTGCTGTCGATAGATTGCAAGCTACTTTGCATAGCTAATAACGTAGCTTCCAGTGAGGTTGCGCTCCTGAGGTGGCATCAAGCTCAGATTCAGGTGTGGCCCCCGCTGTGCCTTACCAGATTTGCGGGCTTCAAAAGTGAGGCGGTTTGAGTTTTATCTAGCTTACCCATTTTGCGTCTAAAAAGCTGCACTGGGTATCCACATTATATCACGCACCTTATATGGGCCACACAATGCGCTACACACAGTTACATGGGTACGTGAGCCCAGCAGGACAGCAGGGTCAGACAACCAGACACTGCTAATATAGGCTGTTTATGATCCACTCGCAGTGCATCCCGCTCACCTTCATTGCCTGGGTCCACACAGGCCACCGCCCAAGGGAACTCACCAATGCTTGTGGTGGCCACGTAGTACGACCCGTGCTATCAGCTCAGCTGCGAGGTCAGACTGTTTCCCAATTCACAGCTATCACAGTAGAAATAATGTCCAAGAATGGCACGTGAAGCATGCAGCCAGGGCCACACACCCTTCTCAATGTACCACACCACTTATGTAGACAGCAGGGAGGGCCTGTCCCCGCTCCCTATGTCTTCAGGCGTAGGGTGGCACTACAGGTGCTGGGTTGAGGTGCGGGCGATCCCGCAGTCCAGCGCAGCCTTCCAATACACACTCATGCCCAGCAATATAAACAGACACAAACAGCCTCCAGTCTAGCGCGGCGTAGTGCATACCAAAGGCCCATGCAGTTAATCAGAGAGTCTCCTCAGGGGCACAGCTTCAGAGATGCATCCCCACAAAAACGACTCGACAGGAAAACGGCGCCGGACCCCAACCGTCCAGCTCTGCCCACGATCGTTTCACTCCAATCAGTGGGCCCCCTCCGGGACAGAAAATCGTAGGGCATAGGCGAGTGTCTCAGGCTGCCACAGCTCAAAGGTGACCCCGCAACTCCACACAGCTAGGGGATTGGAGCGTGTAACTACGAGTGAGGCCCCCAAGGTAGGGTTCACTCTGCAGGGCTAATTCAAGGCAGCGGGCCTCACCTATGGGCACCTCCGCAGAGTCACCACACACAAAGAGCCATTTGCAATCCGCAGATCACGGTGTCCGCTCGCTCCTGCACACATCAGCCCCTGGCCTTTCCCAGCAGGGAATTCCGCTCGCATCCAACGCCCTCACGTGGTCTACAGAGCCACCACAGCAGCATCGCAGATATCAATGTATGGCGTCCTCCCCTCGTCACAGCACCTCATCCACCAGTAACAGGTCTTTTTTGGCCACAGCATTCAGCTGTGAGTGCTTAGGCAGTTCCTCCTTTCACAAAGATCACGCCTCATAGAGCCGTTCGGCTGTGATTTGGTGGCTGCAGCTTGCTGCCATGCTGTCAGCAGGCCCATGCAGGAATGGGCAGCAAAGCGATGACATCCACACGTGGCGTCGGCCCAATGTCGCTCCAGCTGCGTTTCAAATGTCGTAGCAACTTCACCCCTAAATGCAGGGTGAAAGATGACAAGATAAAAGCAGGATAATGCTCGGACATAATGCTCAGCTGGCAGAGCTACACTAAGGCACAGTCATCTTGCCGTGCCCCCTCTAGCGCCCCTCATGTCTTTCCTCTTTGAGCGTAATATGACTCTGCTTGGCGGTCTAAAAATATACAAGTGTATGTGTTTCTCTAATTAAAGCTGTGTGTGCTTGCGGGTGTCCATGTGTATACGTGTGTGCTCACAAGAGTGAATGTCCAACTTGTGATTAGTTGGATTTTCACTAAAGTGTCACACTTCTGTTAAGAGTTCAGTAATAATCCTGGCCCCTTATATACCGCCGTAAAAAAATTGTTGTCCAAAGATTTCTATTTTAGATTTGAGTTTTAGGATCCTTTGAGAAGTAATTTAACTTGGGCAGACATTGCTGATCTGGGCCAAATTTTACTGGACAACATTTTTAAAAATGACAAATGTGTTGTAGTGATGAGGTAATATTTCAGGAACCATTAGACCTATACACTTCATTTTGGTGTCAAAACATAGGTTTTGGGGGGGTCAAGTAGTCTAATAGAGACATAAAATAACTCCTTAGAGCAACCCTTCTGCCATTTTCCAAAATGGCACTATTATAGAGGAAGAAGAAACATATATAGAAATTAAACAAATACTAGTGTTTTTTAATTATTTGATGTACACACCAAACAATGTTTATGATCTGAATATAAAAAAAATGTTTATCACTCCTGTTTTAGCCTCATTTTCATAGTTCAATTTATTTATTTGTTTCGGCAATTGCTCATGGTACATTTGCAGAATGTTGAAAATTTGAGAAGAACATATCGACAGGGACATCTTTTGTAGCAGAGGTTTTGCAAGTACATGTACATGTAATTTCTGTGGGTAGAGGCTTTAGAAATGTTGTACGTTTTAGCACCCCATCAATATCTTCCTAACCAAATTCACACTGATTTTTTTCTACATATCCATGATCCAAAACATTAACACATCTTCCGGTAAAGTAGAAATGACTACACGCACAGATTATGACATCGGTGGAAGGTCACTTAGCGGGACGGATCTCTTAAACTCACTGTACCGAAGACCGTCAAATGTGTGAAAACCAAAACTCATTTTCCACTCATGCACAAGTTAATTTTCTACATCTTTAACGTCACATTCTTCTTCTATCTCAGCGAATTCTTTTGGAAACTTCACAGGTTCAGCAATTAAGGCTCATGTGTACGAATTATTTGAATCAACTGAAAACCTGAAACAAAAACAATATTAAAATGAATTTCTAATAGGATAGCTAAAAACACATCATTATAGAGCTGCCATTTTGGAAAATAGTGCAAGGGTTGCTCTGAGGAGTTATTTTCTGTCTCTATAAGACTACTTGACCCCCAAAACATATGTTTTGACACCAAAATGAAGTATATAGGTCTCATGGTTCCTGAAATATTACATCATCACTGCAACACATCCGCCATTTTTAAAAATGTTCTCCAGAAAAATTCGGCCCGGATTAGCAACGTCTAATCAAGAAAAATTATTTCTCTAATGATTCAAAAACACAAATCGAAAATGAAAATCTCTGGACAACATTTTTTTTACAGAGGTATATCAATGGGCCAGGACTACAATGGGTCCATCCCTGTGGGGCACTCACATGTATCTTTGATACAAGCTTGGCTACACAGGCTCTTTTGTTAAGAGATACAGGGCCCAGAGTTTCTCTAACATGCCCTAACAATGCTGTTGGCTCATTGATAGATGTGTTTCTGCCTCAGAGAAACTATGCTCCAATTTACGACATGAACACTTGTAGGGCCCCCCACCAGGTCAGACACACCTGAAGCTTCGTCAAACACACCTGAAGCTTCCTGTCCTATATCCTAACCTCAACTTCTATAAAAGGATGCCTCTGAACGTTTATGCGTAGGTGCCCTACTTCCTTAATGGGGATTCTGCAGCACTATTTGCGTCTGATTTGAAGTGCGTGCACATTTTATGAGTGCACAACTTGCACATTCGCAGGGGCTCTGTTGGCTCGTCCGCGCGTGCATGCATGCATGAGCACTTCCCCTTCTCAGCCTGTGGCTCTACCTTCTGCAAAGTTTGTATGCTGGGAGTTTACCCATATCTGCATGATGTTTAACCAGTGCTTTAAATGGGCCTGTACTGGCCGGTATGGAGTACCAGCACTTTTTTATTTTGAAAGGGAGAGTACCAGCACTTTTCAAGAGTAATGTAATACGTTTAATTGGAGAGTACCAGAACTTCTCAGAAACAAGCAGATACACTGGTTCAGAGTACCTGCACTTCTATTTCCTGCACTTTTATTTTTACATTTGAAGCACTGTGTATAACTTTACTGAATATGGCTGCCTATGCATGTGCCCAGCCGTCACATTTTGTGCACTTTGCAAATTCTCTTTTCCTAAAAAAATAAAAAAAACACTTTTCCAACTATTAAAGAATATTACACCTCAGAAAAGGCCAGAACGTTTAAGGAAATAACATCATCGGTGAAGGGAGTGCCAGGTTCGTTTCACTATTTTTCAGGCCTTCCCTTTGGAGCCAGCAATCTGTCATTCTTTGCGTAAACACGCACCATATCACATCCCAAACATTTGTTTAACCCTTCTCTCTTGTGCTTTTAACAGCAGGGGAAGGTGCTCGGCGGGGGCTCTGGGATTCCTAGATTACCCTGGCAGAAATGTCAGATTTCCTATACATTGCACCCAATCTGTAATGTGTCAAGCAGCCTCCAGAGCTCGAAGCGGTGCGTGGTACTGCACCGCAGGGCTGCGGCCTACTCCTGTGTGAGCGCGCGGCTCCCGGTGTCTGCTGCAGACATGTCCCTGATTACATCTCAGGGCCCACTAAGCTGGAGCCAGGGTTAATTTGTCCAGGCAGTGGGAGTAAAGACGATATCTTGTGTATCCCTTCAAGCCCTGTATTGTGGGAAAACCAGAGACTGTGTTTCCACGTAAAAAGTACATTCTCCGACATCCAATTCCCTGACGTAGGCAAATTTCTTAAGCTCCTGCAATATCAAGTTTTCTGTCGGAGGATACGGCGGTGCTTTTTTCATTGTCCAAGAGTGCTCTTAACATGTTACTTTGAGACAGGTCGGGTGAAGGCCGGCACGTGACAGCACGTATGTTTAATGAAGGAAGGACGGTCGCATTCCGATCCACATACAACACGTCCCCCATACATGCCAACATTTTAGAAGAGGAGAGAGTGAGATTAAATAAACAAAATCGAGAGAAAGCCTTTTCCCCCATTGACTTCCATTGAAGCAGCCGCAACACCAAGCAGGCGACAGCCAAAAGAAAGTAATTTTTGGCTTTGAAAAATAGGGAGTATCCCGGCGTTTATTGGCATGTACGCATACGGTACTACGAATCATTCCCGCCATCCTCTTCGTGCGCACTGCTCTTGCGTTGACGCTGACGCTGACGCAGGCAGTACCGAGGGAAAACTGAACATTTCCTAAAACACCACTCAGCGGTTTTAAAATTCCTGCTCATAGTTCACACATTCTTCCTGAGAATTCAGAACAGTTCCACCTGGCGAGGGTCAGCACCAGGGCAAAGATTCAAGCCTGTGTGGGTGCGAGGGAGGAGAGAGATTCTGCAGCAAGGCCCAGAGATCTGTGAGAGGAATGTTCTTCATTTCCAATGTAAAAGGAGATTTGTAAAAAAAAAAAATATTAATAAAAGTGACTATACTCCCAAAATATATGACTCGGCTCTCTCTACCGGCAGCCCAAAATGAAGGCAAAATTCTGCTATTTAAAACAAATTACTTATTGCACCAAAAGGGAAACTAGAGATTGCTTTATTGAGTGACACATCAATAGAATCATGACAGGATTTGAGGATAATGCACCGGTGACACTGAGTGCACAACTGCAAATACCAAAATATGCACATTGTTCTGAAATGATGCTTACCATTGTAAATTGCCCCACTTTGCTCCAGGATCCCACAGGAAGGATTACACAAGCAGTGGCGTAAGGATAGCCTCCGCAGTACGGAAGGAGGGACCAAGCTCCACGGGGCCCCCTCTGGCACCATGCATGGGTGGTGGGCCTCTGGCCAGAGAGCACCTGACCGGGTCTGGGGCATGGGGGGCTGCCCCCATGCACTTTGCGGGGGGAGGGGTGTCAAGTTTTGTTACGTCACTGTACACAAGCACATCAAGCTATTAGTGAAATTGGAAGCACCCAGACGTTGTGTCTAAGAGTCAACAAGAGAGATGATTTTGGTAATGTACTTTGAGTCATTGTGATTGATGTTTTCGATGAGAAGTCCAGACTCAATGGTAGGATAACACACAGAAGCAGCCACATGATCAAAGCAAACTATGATGGGCACATTCCGCCAATTACACTGTGGTAGCAGCCACCCAACAGACAGCCAATGACCAGCAGCCTTGACAGAAGTGCACGAAAAAAACAGTTTGGGAGTAGATGGCACAGCAGTAATAACAGGTGCAAAAGCAACTAGAGTAGGGTTGATGTATGGCTGGGGCACAGGAGGCCCATGCCAAAAGAGAAATAGAAGTAGGACAACGAAACATATGAGCTGTTTAACCAATGATGATTTGCCTTGTAAAGCATGTGAATAAGGAAAGTTCAGGGGGACCATCAAGCAGTGTATCACATAGCCTATTCCGAGTATATTTTACACCCCCTTCTGAATGCACAAACATGCAAACTGTTCCTCTACTGTGCATATCCAATACACATTAGTCCAGTTTTAAAACAATTCATTAAAAACATATCCATGAACCTCATATCTAGTATTTACTGCAATTTGATTTGTGGATTGTTATACTTTGCTCAATGTGTTATCATTATCAACATGTGCCTACTCCCTTCCTGAAATGGACTTCAGTGGGCTGTGCTAAACCAGGATGCTCAGGGCTGATGCGGAGACAGCTCCTCTGTGTGCTGCTGCAGAGCAAGGGTCTGTAACCTCTTTAATCTTGGGGCTGCAGAGAAGTGAAGACAGAATATTTCCCTGTTAGATATATTGTAATCCCCCGCTGTGGCACCTGAACTCTATAGAGTTGAGCATGGCAACCAAGCTTGGGAACCAAATTTTGACGTAAACCCAGTAAGATCTCAAGGAATCTGAAGTTATCTTATGAAGATTTTTTTATAGCCTAACCACCTGTGAAGGTATCATGGAACTTAGCAGGTGTGTTTTGCTGGCCTCAAGGTGCTTACTCAATGAGGCAGGTCTTCAGTTTCTTACTGAATTGAAGTGGTGAGGAGGCTCTAATGTGGTGTGAAAGGTCGATTTAGGAGCGATGTATGAGAAGGTATTACCTCCTACCCTGCTTTTGCGTATGCATGGTAAGTATACAAGTGAGAGTCCAGCTAAGCAGAGGTGCTTAGTGGGTTGGTGGAACTACACACTGCTGTTCAGGTAAGCAGGAGCTGTGTTTTGTATGTGTTGTATGGAGCTTGAACTTTGTGCATGAAAACACTCACCGTTCGCTGTCAACGCCAGGATCCGTGGGCCAAGGTGTCCATGGCAACTTGAAGGAGCCTGAAGTTTGGAGTTTGCTGTGACGGAGGGCTGTGACGACTTAGAGATCCATAACCCGGAGTTCACTGTGATGATCCCAGGTTCTTCTACGTGAGTGCTCATCGATGCGTCAACGCAAGGAAACTTCACATCACGCGTCATATGAGAAAACTTGATGATGCGGAGACGTTATGCGTGACACAATTTTGGAATTTTATTGAATCATTAGGATCGTTGGCAAGATTTCGAGTACCCAGTTGTGTTGTTCACACAATTATAATTTTCCATTGGCATCTGTGAGTGAAGTAAGGACCTCTGGTGTTCCGTTTGTGTTTTCCTGCAACCTTGTGCAACCTCGTCTGTGTCCCTACGTTGCATAGCAGTGAGAGTTGATTTTGAAGTGACTGCTGCTAAATGTGTGATAGATGTTCACTTCACCTGACGCCACAACAATCGAGTGCTCATTTCACCTGGCAGGTTAGGGAAAACAAGGGAGCCCTGTTAAGCGAACCTGGGGTTGTAATGTATATACAAAGAACAATGGTTCAGGGGTGGCCTAAGTAGGTCCAAAGATACAAAGAAAAAGTTATTTTATCTAGATATTGAATAAATTAGGGAGCACAGTATGTAGGGCAACATGTGTACCTTTAATCATTATGATTGCAAGTTGTCTTTACACAGGTACGTTCAGGTGCTCACATGAGTGAAAAAAGTGCATAACGTGACTAAGTGAGAGTGAGGATACACGAAATATCACAAAGACAACAACAAGAAATCCACAACGATATATACAATGGGGGGAATTTCATTGGGGGGGTTGACGGCGTTTCGATCTTAACTTAGTCAAGATCATCATCAGGACAGGGAGAGCAATCTGAAATAATTAAGGGAGCAGGTAAATGAAGAGGAGGAGTGTCTGGCGCTCTCTATGTAGGTTCAGTCTCTTCGAAGCCCGGTTAATGTAGCACTCGGGTACGGAAGGATTTGCAACTCAGTTGGAGTAGTGGGTCCTCTACATCAATTAATGGTTCCAGGTGAGTATTTAGAGGTCATAGTTTGAGTATACTTTGAGGAGGATATACATATTCAAAGGGGATAGCTTTCCGGCTCCATGCAGAAACAGCATTCAGCGCGACCGCCGCGTGGAGCAGTAAAGCTATTCCTGGCCCGGAACACGGCAATATAATCCCGATCCCAGACGTGAATCAGAGACTGTATTGGACTCAACTTGAACAATTCTCCAAAATCCTCTTTAAATATGTATATCCTCCTCAAAGTATACTCAAACCATGACCTCTAAATACTCAACTGGAACCATTAATTGATGCAGAGGACCCTCTACTCCAACTGAGTTGCAAATCCTTCCATACCCCAGTGCTACATTAACCAGGCTTCGAAGAGACTGAACCTACATAGAGTGCGCCAGACACTCCTCCTCTTCATTTACCTGCTCCCTTAATTATTTCAGACTGCTCACCCTGTCCTGATGATGATCTTGACTAAGTAAAGATCAAAACGCTGTCGACCCCCCCAATGAAAATCCCCCTATTGTTTGTGATATTTCGTGTATCCTCACTCTCGCGTAGTCACGTTACGCACTTTTTTCACTCATGTGAGCACCTGAACGTACCTGTGTAAAGCCAACTTGCAATCATAATGATTAAACGTACACATGTTGCCCTACATATTGTGCTCCCTAATTTATTCAATATCTAGATAAAATAACTTTTTCTTTGTATCTTTGGACCTAATTAGGCCACCCTTGAACCATTGTTCTTTGTATATACATTTCACCTGGCAGCCACTAAAATGTTCGAGAAAACACAGTGAAAAAAGGAAACAATATATAGATTGACATTTGGTAATTTGTGTACTACTGTTGTGGAGTGGTATTTGTTATATTGTATAGACTCTACTATGGTGTCTCAGTCCATACCTCCTCCTCCAACATTCCTGCAAGAACCTGGTCCTACACGTATGGATTGGGAGGACTGGAAGAAGTCATTCATTACTTATCTAGAAGCAATTGGAGGGAAGTTTTTGTTGCAAAAGGGAACTTAGCAATACTTAAGATCAGGTTTGGCGTGGAAGGCAGGAGAGTATTGAAAACCTTGCCTACTGTGTATTTAGCAGTAAGAAATGTGGATGCAGGTTCAGTTGAAGAAGCGGAGGATGAATATGAATGTGCTATGGCAGCTCTGGCTGAAAATTATGGGAGAAAATTGAGCATTGTTGTAGAGAGACATAAGTTCTTTTCTCGTGCTCAAGTTCAAGGTGAAAAGATTGAACAGTATGTGGCAGCTTTGAGAAGATTGGCCATAACATGTAATTTCAAAGATCTCAGAGAAGATATTATAGGAGACCAATTGATTAACGGAACTAATAACAGCAAAATACAAGAAAAGTTGCTAGATTAAAAAGATCCTTTACTAAATAAAGCCACAGAGATTGCCAGACATATAGGAAATACTTCCTTATATGTTAAGGAATTAGCAGGTTCGATTCCTAAAGTTGATGCTGAACAACATAAAGTGTGTGCCATAAGTTCTACTAAGAAGGTGGAGCGGAACACGCAAGAGTAAAATAAAGTTCCTCCTAAAAGACAAGTAGGGGGAATGTTTAGAAGGTCCTGTTACAGATGTGGCAGTACTAGGCACACAGCTGAAGCTAACCATTGTCCTGCTGTAAAAAGTAGATGTTTCAAATGCAAAAAAATGGCCACTTCTCCAGAAAGTGCAAAGCAGAGGAATTTTCAAAGAATCAAAAAAGTGTTAACATGATAAACTTTGCTGTAGTATCCAACAATGAAGGGGAAGTGTATTTAGATGATGACGCTGACCTTGAAGTGTTAGTTATCAGCAAATTAGAAATGTCCAGCGATGAATCAGTTGTTGAGTATACTCCTCCTAAATGCATAGTAACCATTAACAGCATTGATGTACATATTTGGGCAGACTCTTGTTCCCCGTTTACGCTAATTGACAGACAAGCTTGAGAGAGTGTGGGATCTATCAAATTAAATCCCACTGAAGTTGGACCCCAGGGATATTGTGGTAAAAAATTGCCTGTTATGGGATATTTTGAAATGGAACTTGGTTTTCAAGAGAGGAAAGCTATGGGAAAGATTTACGTAGTAGAGACAGGGAGGTTTCTTTTAGGTTGGAGAGAACAGAAAGCATTGGGTATAATTTAAATTTCCAACCATCCTTCACAAGTTCTGTTAACTGTACCACATGAGATAGATGTATGGGTCACAAAGTTTCCAAATTTGTTCAGAGAAGAACTTGGCTGTCTTAAGAAATGTGAACATCGTATCATTCTCAAAAAGGATGCCACACCCAAAGTACACAAGGTGCGCAAGGTGCGCAATGTACCAATAGTTTTGAGAGGGAAACTTAAGGATGAATTGAAAAGGTTGTATGAGGAAAAGATTATCACTAGGGAGCTAGTGTAGCTGCCTTAGATGTAGGGGCTGATGTGAAACCAGGGATTGAAGACCAGTCTGGCTGCTGAGTTCTGGATGGTGGAAAGTCTTTTTGTGAGTTTTTGGTGAGTACAGCGTAGAAGGTGTTTACGTGGTCCAATCTGCTGGTGATGAGGGCTTAGGTAAAGTTCTTCCTGGTGGTGTTAGGTAACCACTTGAAAATATTTTTCCGCATTCTCAGCGTGTGGAAGCATGCCATGTCGACGGCGTTGACCTGGGCAAACCTGTTTAGCTTATTGTCAATGATAAATCCAAGGTTTCCTGCTTGTGTGCTCGGGGGTACGGTGGGACTGAGGTACATAGGCCTCCAGGCATAGTCTCATGGCAGAGCATCTTTTCCAAAGATAACCACTTTGGTCTTGTCAGTGTTGAGTTTGGGGCAGTTGGTCTTAATCCAGGTGGCCACTTTGGTCATGCACGTGTTGAAGTTGTTGCTGGTGTTGGGTGTTCTTTCTGAGAGGGACAGTATAAATTGTGTGTCACTGGCATAGGTGAGTATGCCGATGTTGTATGCACAGATGATGTCTGCTAGCCGTGTCATGTAGATGTTGAAGAAAGTTGGGCTGCGGGAAGACCCCTCCTGGACTCCACAAATGGGTTTCAGGGCTTCTAAAAAGTATGGTGACATAGTGACTGTGTTTTTCTGTACGAAAGGTGCAGATCCATTTGCAGGCAGGTCCTTGGCTGCCAGACTCATGAAGACATCTGATCAGGATGGGAGTCTGTATCAAAGATAGAGTGGTTGAGAAGGATGAGGACTGTGGTTTATTCTCTGTTGAGGGTCATCCGGAAGTCATCTGTCACTGCGATGAGGGCTGTCTCTGAACTGTGGTTTGGCCTAAAACCTGATTGAGTGGCATCAAGGAGACAAGTTTTGCTCAAACCAGACAGGATTAACATTTCTCATAGAGTCAAAGGGTTCCATGTTTTGCAAATACCACATATGATTAACAGTTCTTGTAGAGTTGCATGTTAATCCAAAATTAGTGTCTCACATCATGCTATTTATTTGATTTCATATGGTTTCATTTAGCAGCTGTTATACTGTGCACTGGTAACCTAAGGGATTCCTAGCACTCACCAAACAAAACCTACAATGTCAGAAAAAAGGCAGGCTATAGTTCACTGACAAAAAGTTTAAAGCTTTTTCATGCATGACAGGAGGACCTACAAGTTTCTTAGACTGGGAGCTTATCACTCATCTTGGATGCATAATAGGAGAAAAATTATGGGGCCGATTATGATGGCGGACGGACCTGAGTCCGTCCGCCACCATAGAGTAGGAGGGAACCTCCGCATTGCCTGTGGAGTTCCCTCCTGGTCAATTGGGATGTGACCGCCACCCTGGCGGTCACATCCTCAATCTTTAACATTGCGGCGGGTGCAGCTTCAAGCTGCACCCGCCGCAATGTTAAAAATACATGCACGGCATTTGCGTGCACAAAGCAGCAGGCACCGCGCGGTGCCTGCCGCTTTGTCCACGCAAATGCAGGGGGGTACCATAGGTACCCCCCATGTGCACCCCCACCCCCCTTCACCCAGGGGGCCCGCAACAGGCCCCCGAAGTGAAGCTCCGTATGCTTTTCCACGGTGGAAAAGCCCGCGTGGAAAAGCATACTTTGTACTCCATCCTAATATGGATGGCGGTGTCTGATAGACACCGCCAGCCATGTTAATGCTTTTCCGCCGCGGTCGGAAGGCGACCGTGGCGGAAAAGCGGAGGACAGATTGTAAGACCCACCACCCATCCTAATTTCGCGGTGGGTCTTTCAAGCCTCCGCGGCGGATTTCCGGCATCCTCCGGGCCGGCGGTGGCTTCCGCCGGCCCGGAGGATGCGGGAAATCCGCCATCGTAATAGGCCCCTATATGTCAGCCTCAAAATGTACTAAGACCTTTAGATATTGTTTACTGCATTACATTTTAACTGTTCTATACTTCTTACCTATTAATATTGACCTAAACCTTGTGAAGCCAGTACTCTAACTTGACATAAAGTAATATATATCACATATTATTGTGCCATATTACTTCTGAATTCTGAATTGGGACAGAATCATACTGGACGCCCATCGACAAACCATTTAAGTAAACAACTTGACAAAATACTAGAAAAAAATGGACTGAAGTCCATACATACAATAATTTAAATCCCTAATCCATCCCTCCAGGTTCCGAAAACTTACAGGGGCATAAGTACCATTGACAAAGTGTTTGCCTCAGGAAAACTCGAGGACCGCCTTGAGAGCTTTGCTGTAATCCCCTTACAAGCAAGTGACCACCTACCACTTCTCACAACACTCAACCTTAGATTGGATAAACGAGAAAGACACAAGAAGCTGGGCCACTCCCTTAATGGAGAAGATACACTGCTAACTCAGAGAATAAAGTGGGGCCCTGTCTGTTGTAATTCTATTGAAATCTACTACAGTGCATTCTCTTCAGGCCTAATGTGGCGAACATCTATGAGACCGCTGGGAACCAAAAACCAGGATCATCCACAAAATAAATACCAACTCATCAAGGCATTGGGGCACCGACAAAAAACCTTTAACAATAACCAAATCATTCTGATCAATGCACGGCAAATTCACAAAATGAAAAAATCATGCCATACGACCCATAACTCCAAAGTAGCCCTACTACAAAGCTGAGGGGTGCCAGAAAACAACACAGGCAGTTGATATGGTCAGTAAAAAACGAGCAGAGGGAAAAGGAGTGGCAGTCTGTATTCTCACTTATGAATAAATGCAATCAGGCAGACCTATGGAGGCATATCAAAAACAAAACACGCCAGGATACCAACAGAACCAATGTCATAGATGAACCCACATGGACTGTGCATGTAAAGACATTGTATATGACTGAGCACTTGACCAACCTCTTGTTCTCACCAGAAAATTTAAACCCCACGATGATCGAAAAGAATGCGACAAAAAGCCCATGATCAATATGATCAAAGAAGCCATACGTCAAATGAGACCATCAGGTGCACCAGGCTCAAACGGGCTTTCTGCCCAATTGTTCAAAGGCTATCAAACATTGTGGTTGGCGATACTCTCCCCACTATTTGGCTCATGCCCTACTCACTAATAAATTCCTAACAGCTGGAGAGTGTCAATACTGCACTCAATTTTCAAAAAGGGTGCTAAACAAAATCCCGTCAACTATCGCCTGATTGCCCTTTTGAACATAGAGGCCAAGATATATGCCTCAGTCTTCTTAAAAGATCTGGGAGTTTTGGGCAACTACAAATACAATAATCTTGTTTTGTCAAACAGGATTCAGAGTAATCTCTTACACACTGGACACTATAATTACCCTATCCTACCTCATCCACCAGGCAAACATCCATAAAACATAAGCTCTTTATTCATGTTTTGTAGACTACTCGTCTGTATTTGACCTGGTGGACAGGGGCATTCTATGGAGTAAACTCCAGGTGTGGGGCATTCCATGCGACCTGCTTAATGCAATCATTGCACTCTATTCTTCAACTTGGGTGAGGGTCAAGTTGTTAGCCACTGCTCTATCAAAAAAAGATCAAAACCAATCAAGGCCTAAAACAAGGATGCGTCATAGCCCCAATGCTCTTCAACCTATGTACGGCAGATATGTCCGCATCACTGAATCACGCAAACCTAATTCCCCCATTAATAGGAACAACCAAGGTCATGTTATTACAGTATGCTGAATATATAGTTCTCCTTGATAACTCACAAATAGGGGTTCAGAGAGCCCTCAACACCCTCCATACATACAACATGACAAACAAGATGGCAGTTAATACTTCAAAAACAAAAGTGGTCTTCTTTGGAAGAACGCTTAAGCAAACCAATCGTCACTGGCCACTTGATCCCTTAAAAATAACAGGAGCCAAATCGTAAAATGATTTTGGTACTTGGTGTTGGCAAACTGGGGACCTAAAAAGCATCTGAATCATCTCAAGGATAAGGCTGCACTAATTTTTGGATCACTGACATAATATAGAATACACAAATATAGAATTACCAAAATATCGAAGAAAAAATATAGGGGCAGATTTACAAGCCCCTTGCGCCTCCTTTACGCCGCCATTGCATCACTTTTGTGACGCAGCGGCGGCGCAAAAGATGCGCCATGGTGCGGGGTATTTACAACGTGATGCATCTGAAAGATGCGTCACGTTGTGAAGCCCTGCGCCACATGAAACCTGCATCAGGTTTCATGTGGGTGTTTCCACGAAGGGGAGGGGGCGTTCCGTCGGAGGAACGCCCCTGGAAAGTGACTCAGTGAAATCTAGAAGATTTCACTGAGTCACTTTACTAACGCTGAAGCGTCAAAACCCTGCGCCTGCTTGAAGCAGGCGTAAGGCTTGAGGCACCAGGTTAACAGATAGGGCAAGTTGTAAAAGTGCTGGAGTTGCGTGCCGCATGCAACACAACTTCAGCACTGCGCCAACTTCACTCCCTAGATGCGACACGCATCTGTTTATTCCTGCGCCATGGTGCGCCGCATTGTAAATGCGGCGCATCATGGGTGGCGCAAGGATAAACTTGCCTGCCGTATCTTTCCTGGCGCATCTCTGCTGATTTGCAGAGATGCGTCAGGCAACATAAATCTGCCCCTTAGAATGCAAAAATATCGAATTCCTATCTACAAACAGGTAAGTATAAAAATATCGAATCAAAAATATAGTTTAAAAAAAATAGTTTTAAATGTCTTAAAAGTAATTTAAAATTAATGAAACAATAAATATAACATTTACTATTACCACTACAGTGAGTGCAACAGTAGAGAAAGCGTTGAGTAGCGTAGGGGTAAAAATTACTATTCCCACTCCAGAGAGTGCAACAGTAGGGAAAGCGTTGGATAGCGTAGGGGTAAAAATTACTATTTGATATTAAATTACTTACCTTCAATTCGATATTTTTCACCACTATATTCTGTCCATTCGATATTTTGTCCAGTCTATATTTTGACTTTGATATTTTGGTAATTCTATATTTTGAATTCAATATTTTGTCTTGTTACCCTAATTTTCACCAGACTGTGCCTATTGAATGCCTCCCTTGAAAGCCCTTCTTCTGCACCTATTCAAAAAGTACTCAGGGCAACATTACCATCCGCCATCACTTACGGCAGTGAGGCTTTCGCAGGACTTTTCATTAAAAGCATGGAAAAACTATATCTAAAAGCCCACAAAGGGGTGCTTAGACTGCCATATTACACCAGGGGATCTTTGGTGAGACTGGGATTTGGCCCAGTTGCCCTAAATTTGACCAGCATGGGCTCTATCATGAAATACTACCATCGATTAATTTCGGCCAAGCCTGGCACCTTGAAGTTTATCCTTCAAAAGATATTCCAAACCAAAAATAGTCCCTGGAGAATATATTTAACCCCTTGTGTGCTGTTGACGAGCTCAGCTCGTCATGAGGGACGGTTCCGCTGCCCTCACGACGAGCTGAGCTCGTCACAGCCTGTGGAACGTTCATACGCGGGGATAATTTCCCCGCTGTGCTGAACGTTCTAAAAACGGGCGTGGTGTGACGAGCCCAGCTCGTCACGAGGGCAGCTCCGCTGTGCATCATGACGAGCCGAGCTCGTCAACAGCACAGCGGCGCCGCGCGCGGCCCGCTCCCCCCCCACCCCCCCGCACAGCGGAGACAAAACACCCCGCAGCCAAGGGGTTAATGGCTTCAGCAGATGCCCTCCAAATTGAGCTAAGCATACTAAATTCTCCATTGCTTCCACACTAAGCAGTAAAAAACATACTCAAGAAACAGACAAGATTCCTTTTGAAACTTGCTGATGTGGAAAATATCAAGACTATCTCATCCTAACAAGCCCTGATAGCCTTGTATGACAACGAACACCAGGTCCGCCTGAAGCCACAGCCATACCTTAGTTGTTCAATTCGGAAAGCTTGCGTCACTCAAATTTTGGCCGCGAGGATGATGACACTGCAAATTAAAAGACTTTAATCCAAACTGGTCGATTCTCTCCAATATAGTGAAGTGCAGGTTGTGTGGTTACAAACTTGAATCTTTCCCTCACTTACTTTGCTGCTGCCCATTGCTACTCCACTCCATGCGGACATAATTAAAGCCACTCTTTCTAATTAATGGCCTAAGGACCTGAAGCGACGCCACAGCTTGGATATTTACCACTACAGTACCCTCGGAACTGGCCCAAATCGACAAATACTTCAAGGTGGTGAAAGATCTGCTTAAAACAATCCACAGAAGTGCAGCGATGATCACTGATTAATAAAATGCACATGGCATTTGGTTTTACTTTTCAATAGATCCTAACTAAATGATCCTTCATGCTGATTGTAAAACACGCATTTTATTCTTTTGATACTACAAAATTGTGATGGACATATGGTACTCAAGCTCTAATAATCTCAATGCGCTAAGCACTTTGCATCAATGACAATTGATCCTCCATGAAATGACTGCTGACTGCAAAATATGTATTTTATTTTCTTTGATATCACAAGATCATGATGGATATATGGCACTCAAGCTCTACTAATCTCAATGCACTGTGCACTTTGACTCAATGGCAGTCGATTTTAAACAATTGATTAATAATAAGATAACAACACTCATTTTTAATTCCTTGTTCTCCTGAACTAATCATCTTCTTTTTCTAATGCAGGTCCAATGTGCTATATTGTTAACTTTTTAATAAATCACTTAATAAACGTATTTCTTCTACTACTTTTGAATTCCACAACTACTATCAGCTGTCAAAGCACGCCTTGCCTGCTCGGCCATACTACCCTGATAAAGGTAAATATGTGAATCGGAAGGCTATTGATTGGAGAGCCTTAGCTCAGGAACTCCAGTGGTGAATCACAACACCCATCCAGGATATTGCCCAGGAACCACCAACTGAAGCATTTCCCAAAGAAAAGCCACAAAGCTGTGGTCAGTGCTTTCAGGCTGGCATGTAGAAGGGGCAGTGAAGTCTCACAAGCAGCCACAGTTCTTTGGTGTTTCAGAACATCCTGAACTCATGGTCCAGGTGACATTCGATAGTCTCTAGTTTGGTTCAGGCTGGTTGGGCTGTAAGTCTTCACAGACATTGCCTCATTGAATTAAAATTAGGTATGCATGCTATCACTTCATGCTTTGCCAAGAATGCCTGCCATACCTCTCTGTTAACTTATTCCATCCTGCTTGCCTCTGCGTTAGACTATCCCATCCCTCTCGCATGGCAACTATCGCTTTGTACATACATGTTGAAGTTTTCTGTTATGATGACACTTCTTTCTACACTGCTGTGAAGCTATAACAGTGAAGATTAACTTTTTCCACTGCTGGATAGACAGCATCTCTACCAGAACATATAATGCAAACTTTTTGCCCACAGCAGAATCAACCTCTTAAGGTATTCATAACTATGCAGTGATGTTGGTGGGACCCTGGAGAATGAGAACTAGTGTCAGTGAAAGAGAATAGAAATATGAAGAGATAAATCAAACATGGAGAAGATACAGCATTCATATTTTGGACATGATGGGTGCAGACTTATCAGGTACATCACTATATCCTCGTGAGCCATCCCTGTGTCTCCTTTTCCCAGCCTTGCACTATAGTGCCGGAAAGATGCCCAAAAAAGATCATGTTGTGTGATTCTTCAAGGATTAGTCAGTAGCAGGCTCGCAAAACTTACAAATCTGAATAGTTTCAATGCTCAGAAACAGTGAATACGTTTTGCACCCAATTCCCTGACCAAACCCTATATTTCTCGAGCTAATTTCTCTTCATCTAGTCTCACATAAAAAAATATGAAGATTTTTTAAAATCAAGATCATAAATCAATTAAATGTTGGCGAGAGAGGTAAAAACGAGGCATATTTTGCATACTGCTGATTCTCTTGCTGGCACTGATCTACATGTATGTAGGTATGTGGTATTTAAATAATGCATTCCTAGCTGAAAGGCAGTAAAGCTCCATATAGAGTCAGTGTAAAAGACCCCATAAATGTTTGATTGGATGGGTATCTGGTTTCTAAGATCAAAAGTGGATAGTTACTGCATCACGATGTAGTGTTCTTTAAAGGTCTTTGGCTCTTTCCTCAATTAGAGCTGAGTTGTTGAAGTCTTGATGGATACATGGATGATGGTGGTGGTGTTCTAAGTCCTGGGTGCATAGATTTACAATGCCTGTTGACTTGTTTTTTCTTTTTTGCACTTTTTAGTCTTCAGTCTGATAATGTCCTCGGTATGTATGAGCTGAGAACCACTGGAAATGGTGAGCCTGTAAGTCAGATAAGAAGGCCTGCTGGTCATGATGGCTTTTTAGATGATTAGCTTATTAGCAGCAATAATGGGACGACCCGGTGTCTCTCAGAACCTGGGTATATGTATTAAACAAAAACAATTGGTTCTGTTGGGGTTACAAATTACTTTAGAGTACTCAAGTAGCAAAAAGCTTACTTATAGCATATACCAACAATCTGAATGAGAAGATCCTCGATATTGTAGACATACTCAATAATCTACAATTCTGTAAGCTTTACTCTTGCCATTACACAATTAAATGATATTTTTGTCACATAACACACACCTGATGAAGCCTTTTAATTAATCCTTTAGGCTGCCTACCCCTTCTCCTGTCCTGAAGAAGACCCATCTTGACGCACTTCACATAATTGCGCAACTTCCAGGGTCGAAACGTCGACGTACCACATATGTCTGCACAACGCTCATGATCACAGCTTAAATTATTCATGGATCTTGTAGCTTATGTGCAACAATTATAAGGACAAACAGAAATTCTTTACCCCTTCTCATTTTACACGTTTATTTGTCTTGTATATAGTGTACTGTCTATGTCACCAATCACCACATGTCACTTTTTCATCACGGTCACCCATTCCTTTTGCAAATTTAATTTGTAAACTATGACAGCCTTGAAAAGTTGACATTTCGTTCTGAATACAGCATTGAATTCTATACCTCAGTGTGTGTTAAGGGCTTTTTAGATGATGCAGCCGGTGTTGAAGATGGTGTGGGCTGGCAAAGGAGAGGTGAAGACTTGATCTTTAGAATTGTGAGAACATGTTCCGTGGACACCTTAGAGCATGTGAACTGTTATTTGCCACATGTTTTGTTGTTCATTCACATCTCAGACTTGTTCACTCCGAGTTGGTATTATGCCGAACCACAACACATCTAAATGTGAGCCCTTCATTTGGTGTTGAAAAAAATCCATGATGTTGGATTGTGAACTTACATCTCTGTATGGTCTTGGAACTGGTATCAAGCAGAACCACAACACATCGAATGTGAGCTCTTCGTTTGGTGTTGAAAAAATTCATGATGTTGGATTTTGAACTTACGTCTCTTTATGGTCTCGGAGCTCTGTAGTGACTTGCAATACCCTTATGATTTGTGGTTGGGGCACTATTGTACCATTTGTAATGTGGGACATTGTAATTTTGGACATGCAAGGCATGAGAAGCACCCAATACAAAATTCACGGTCCATCCCTTCTCACCTCTTGTTGAGATTAATTTGACATATGCAGGTAGATGATTCTCGGGCAGAATGCTCTAAAACTGTGTCAGTGGGCTCCATAAGTGGATTGCAATTCACTTCCAAAACAGACAATGCCCCATGTCCTTCACCTGCTGAGTACACTGATTCAGTGTATCTATGGTTACACTGACCAAGACAAACAACCCACATTTAGTAGCACTCTACTTAGTTTCAGGTAATTTTCACACCACTGCTTATTTTACTATTTGTGCATTCCCAGATGCCCCTTGGTTTGTCTTTATGTGATAAATCAGTTGTGGAAAACAATATCCCACATGGACACAAACAGGGCTAACTTTTGGAAATGCATACTTTATTGCTAGACTGTTCCATATCTTCAAAAGGGATATTAGATTCTTAAAACAAATATTCTGAGGATGAGAAAGGAATGCTGCATTGCAAATCTGTAGCAGTGATGACATGTAACTTAGGATAACTGTCTACCAAGATCCTAAAATCACTTTCTAACAGCATATTAAATGGGGAGGACCCATCCTCCTTTTTGTTTCAGTTTCAATATTCGTTTCCCTTTTAGCCTTGGAACTTGAAATTTCCACATACAGTCATTAAACTACTACTGTACCTACTTCCTATCCACTTATGGAATTGTATAGCAATTGTCAGAGAGAAGAAGAATACTTTTTTGGAGAGGACCACGGTTTTATGATATCAATGCACCTTATAAATAAAAATCAGTCTCTATCTCCTGTCTTTAAATGCACTCTCAAATGCATCCAAAAACCTTAATGCCCAAGTACAAGATGTGGGCATGCCTGTTTACCAATCCAGAGGTGAATTGAGTTTAATATTGTTATAAAGAGCAATAAGTTCCTAAAATACTTTTATAAGGCAGGAACAATACCTTAGAAGCTATAGACGTCAGAAGGCATCAAAGGAAAATGTCAGGAAAATAATAACAAAAGGCAAGGCTTCCTTTCCCAAAAGCAGGGTAAGAAATAATCAATCTTAACTCTATAGGCCATTTTTAGGTCTCGCCTGAGACAGCGCTTTCGCTGTCTCTTCAAGACATTTAGTAAGTGGCTTTTAAAAGTGTCACCAGAGGCTTTTGCTGGCCTACAGCTTGCAATCATTAGCTCGTGCACGTGCACAGCTGCCATCTGTGTTTTTATTGCTGTAATCAGGCACCACTGCTTGCACTACCCCCATCCCTTTTCCCCCTCCCTTCTTTTCAGCTTAATTTGTGTCTTCTAGCTGAGATTCATGCTCCTCTACTCACACTCCCCCTCCCTTCTCCCCCTCCTCTTCTTCAGTTTCGTTTGTGTTTTCTATCACTGTGAATGCTCCTACTTCCACCGGGCACACACACCATCAGTCGTCAGCGCACGCTTTCACCTGGCACACACACCATCAGCCATCAGTGCACGCTTCCACCAGGCACACACACCACCAGCCATCAGTGCACACTTTCACCAGGCACACACACCACCAGCCGTCAGTGCACGCTTCCACCAGGCACACACACCACCAGCCATCTGTGCACACTTTCACCAGGCACACACTACCAGCCATCGGTGCACGCTTACACCAGGCACACACCACCAGCCATCGGTGCATGCTTTCACCGGGCACACACACACCACCAGCCATCGATGCACGCTTTCACCGGGCACACGCACCACCAGCCGTCAGTGCACGCTTTCACAAGGCACACACACCACCAGCCGTCAGTGCACGCTTCCACCAGGCACACACACCACCAGCCATCAGTGCACGCTTCCACAAGGCACACACACCACCAGCCGTCAGTGCACGCTTTGACCAGGCACACACAACACCAGCCGCCAGTGCACGTTTTCACCGGGCACACACACCACCAGCCATCAGTGCACGCTTTCACCGGGCACAAACACCACCAACCGTCAGTGCACGCTTTCACCAGGCACACACACCGCCAGCCGTCAGTGCACGCTTTCACCAGGCACACACACCACCAGCCGTCAGTGCAGCAGGCAGGCTCTTCTCAGAGTTTCTTGGTAAATATGTGTCCGATGCCTGGGAGGGAGTGGGTCGAGTTTCCTAAAACCATGCTGAGTATGCAGGTGCAGTGAATGAAATCCTGTGTGAGGGAGTCATGCTGCCTGGGGCTCACTCACTCCACACTTGTAAATTACGCCTGCACCAGGCTTTTTCTCATTTGCAAAATTCGGCGCATGCGCACAGCCAAGCAGCCCCCACACCCCCGGGAATGACTGCTTCCTACAACCAGAATGGAAACAACATTCAGAGCAATAGAAACAAGTTAATTTGATGCAAAGAACAAAAACAATGTCCAGCTATTGTAGATCTGGCAATTTAAGCATAACAGAAACAAAAACAAACAAGCATTGGCATAGCCAATAGGTCTCGCTTTTTGGACCCTATAAGTATTTAGTTATGCAGAAGAATATCCTTGGTGCAACAACACCAACTGTTGCATGGCTAAACACTTATAAGGTCCCAACTTCGAGACCTATTGGCTAGGCCTGAGGAACCTTCCTCCCACCTGGAAGCACTGATTTCTAAGGGCTAGCAAATGCAAGTGCGACTCAATGAGAGTGCCATGGTATATAGGGCCTAAAAAAGATGGTAAGGTTTGATTGAGCCATGATGTGGAAGGCTTTATGCGTTAAACAAACACATTTAAATTAAATTCTTAAATTGAATTCTCTGCCTCACTTCCAGCCAATGAAGATCTCTATTTGCACTTGAAATATGAACCATTTTTACCAGGTGGTAAGTAAGTTACACACCCTGAAGTTTGTCAAGAACATAGTGGGGAGGGGGAGGGGACTGGGTGCATTCTGTTTTTCATTGCAAAAGTATGTAATTTATTCAGATTTATTTGGTAAGATACATCGTTAGAAGTAAATATTAAGACTTCAAAATCCATGGATACTGCTGCATAGTTGTGTGGAATGAAATGAGACCGTAAGCATGAAAAATAGACAACAAATATTTAGGCATTATACTCATCTAAAACAGGTGGTAAATTATATCAGTGAATGGTCCCATGCATAATGCATTAAGGAGGGATTAAAGTGGGTACCTTTGCCTGCTTCCCCTTCCGGTGTTCCTTTAAACTACCAGACATTAATTAATTAAGAGTATAGTTCTAGGAGCTGTTCTATACTATTTATTTATTTTATTTATTTATAAAGTTTTATATAGCGCAAACTTGATCCCGAAGGATATCAGAGCGCTTTACAATTTGAGGCAAAGGCAAAAAAGCTTCTCTCCCGCCGTCTCTACATTAGTCTCTTGCCCATTTCTTCTCCTTCACTCATGTGTGCCCCAGTGTTGCTCCAGGCCTCCCATGTTGCTTCCACTCTCCTGTGTTACTTCCCCCAACTACTACTTAAAAACAAGCATTTGCAATCCAATCTGTCTTGCATTTGTGAAAGTTCGAGCTATTTGCTTTGTAAATTATATTGTTTTGGACTTATGTTTTTTGCTTGTAGTGGAGTAGATGTATGTTGTTTGCAATTTGTAGAAGTATTGTATACTGATGGCAGTAAAAGAGACTGCCAGCCTTGCTTCTCATAAGCATGGAATATAAGTGCAAGGTGTTTGTTTACACACCGAAGCAAATGAATAAAAGGCATTGTGTTTTTGTCTCTCGGTGCACATCTTTGTCTTGGTGTGCGTGTATTTTTCTGTGTGTGCGTCTCTATCTCTGTGTGTGCGTCTCTATATGTGCATTTGTCAATGTAAGTACGTCTCTTCTCTGTGTGTGCATCTTTGTTTCTATGTGTGTCTATGTCTGTGTGTGCGTCTCTATACGTGTGTCAGTCTATATGTGTGCGTGACTGTCTGTGCGTCTCTATGTGTATGTTTCCATGTGTGTGTCTGTCTCTCATGCCACATCATTTCACTACACAAATACACTCCACACCACACAATTCCACAATTAGCAATTCCAATCCAACCCACATAATTCCACTACACACCACATGCATACACTCTATAACACATGGCTAAAAGACATTGCCATTTACAATGCAGAGCGATTGAAGTGCTGTTATGAAGCTTTACTGCAACACTTTACATAACACCATCATAAAGGCTCAGTTTTCTTTCTTAAATAGTTTCTCTGCCTTCAGACTGAGGCTATGTGAGGCTATGTGATATGAATAATATCTAATTATGAGCTTTTGTAGATAAACCCCTTCCCGGGAAAATACCTTGCTGATGAATGTGTATCACTCCCTGTGGTAACATGGTTGTCCATTCAGCTGGTAAAGTCACATGAGACCTCGGCTCATGTTATTGAACCAGCCCCTGCCTGACCCTCTTCTGTGGCACAGTAAAGCACAGAACTGCCCCCACCCGCTACCTCACAGGATATCCGTTTCCCTCATGCCTTCCACACCCCCTGCCTCCCACCAGCACGAACAGCCCCACTCACATTTGCCACCTAATGAGGCAGGTGGTCCGTGGGTGTGGTATCCAAATGGAAATGGGAATTTTATGTGGAATATGGGGAGTGACTCGCAATAGCCAGATTTATGTGTAGGGATACAAGCCAGAAGTATTATTTCTGGCCATAGAATATCCCCACACATAAATGTGCATTACTTGTAACGGGGGATTCTGCCTCTCACTCCACCCCCTTCTTTTACTTGTCCTCTTCTCCTTCCTCCCTTTCTCCCCTTCTGTTCTACTCTCTTTCCTTCTCTTAACCGTTTTATTTTCCCATACCTCTGTTTCCCTCACTTCCTCCTCCCCTCTCTCTTTTCTCTAGCTGACTCTTCTCTCGTCCCCACTCTCAATTCTATCTCACTGTTTCTTCCTTTCCTTTTGTTATCTTTTTCATCCATATCCTGTCTTCACTTCTCTCGCCCTCATCTCCTTCCTCCAGTTCTTTCTTAAAACTCCTATTTCTGCCCCCTTGTTCCTCACATACACCTATGCATCTGCCTGTCTCCTTTCTCTCTCTCATACTTACCTCAGTTCCATCTTCTCTCAAGTTTTACTTTCATTAGAACCTTAACCATTCTCATTTCCCCCTTTTCCTATCTTCCAAGGGCGTAGTCAACCACCCGCTGGTAAGCGGGGTGCTACTGCGGCAGATTAATTTGTTTTATTACTCTTCTTGGCATCTATCTTTGGCTTAAATCATCGCAGATCACAAGTTAAAACTAATAAACTCGGTAAGAATAAAATATTATAACACAGCTGTGGGCTGGGGCCAAAAGAAAAAAAGTTAGAGGCCAGTGGGGTGAGACAGCACAAAGGGAAGCAAGGACAATGCAAATAATAAAGGAAGGAACAAGGAAGCATGACAGAACGAGGGAATAAATTAACATAGAAAAATTGAAAAAATGTGAAAAGAAAAAAGGAAGGAAGAAGAGAACGAATGAGTTGTGGAAAGAAGAAATGTGGGTGCACTTGCCAGGTCGACATGGCAGTTTAAAACTGCAATCAAAGACACTGCAATGGCAGGCCTGAGACAAGTTTAGAGGGCTACTCCTGTGGGTGGCACTACCAGTGCTGCTGGCCCACTAAAAGCATTTGATTTACAGGTCCTGTTCACATACAGTGCACTTTACTAGGGACTAACCAGTAAATCAAATATCCAATCATGGAAACACCAATCCATTACACAATTTACACAGAGAGCATATGCACTTTAGCACTGATCAGCAGTGGTAAAGTGCTCAGAGTCCTAAAACCCACAACAGTAGGTCAGGAAAGAATAGGAGGAAGAAGAAACAAGCATTGGCATAGCCAATAGGTCACACCTTTGGGGCATTATAAGTGTTTGGCCATGCAACAGTTGATGTTGCATCAAGGATATTGTGCAGCATAATTAAATACTTCTAAGGTCCCAAAGGCGACACCTTTTGGCTATGCCAATGCTTGTTACTAAGGTTAGTACCCTTCCATTTTTGGTGCGTTACAACACTTTTAAGCTCTTATTAAAATTTCTTGTTGCTCAAATGGGTATAATTTCTTGTATTTATATATTTCCCTCTTATTCATCACTTGATTTTGCTTGTGAGAAAGTGTCGCTCATAGTCGTTTAATGTCACTCATAATTACACTGAAATTATGAAAATGTCACACATAGGCAATCTGAACCCTTGGCAGCCATGCTGATGCCTGGGTCTGGCTGTGAGAACATGACTGGGCTTGGCCTCATATTCTGTAACAGAAGAGCCTGCGGTACTGCTGATGCATTTGTAGGGTACAAACTGCATCATGCACTGCAGTGAGCTCATTTCAGGAATTTTAAAACATAATTTGTATTTTTTTTCAGCAAGGCACGCATTACAAGGTGGACATATGTGTTTCTGATCTAAATATAATCAACCTGTTTAATTTGGCAGCGCCAAAACTGTTATGCATGAGTGACACAAGCCACCACTGTGATTAAATTTGCAATACGCGTGGATGCACTCGAGTCGGCCTGGTGTATGTATTTAGTTGCATATATACCCAAGTGAAGGTAAGCCTAAAGGTCATCTAGCAGCAGAGTTCGACTTCAGGAGTACCGTTTGCTTCTATTTTCCCTTTGCTTGGACATCATAAGTTAGGACAGAGTAACGCAGCTGCTTTTTGTGTGAGATGGGCCATAGGCACGAGGGAGCAGAGGACTGCAGACTTCCTGCTATCAGTACTGTACGCCTTGCCAAATGCATTTCAGGATTCATCCTCCTGTCTCCCCTCTCTTTCCCTTTACTCAAAGGCTGGTGGGGTCGGGAGCCTTAAACATGACCGTCATACATTAATTAATGCTGGGCCTGGCTGGAAGGGGTGAGGTTGATAAAGGTAAGAGCCTCAGCCATGTGACATACACAGTTCCGGTTTCACAATGAAACTGAAACTGTTTGTTTTCTCTCAAGAGTGCCACTAGGCAAAATTACAAAATACCATTAAGTTGCAGGAAGAGAAAGAAATAGTAAACAAACAGTTTTCGTTTTGAAATAATTATATTTAACAGTGATAAAAAAGAACATGGCACACGCATGCGAAGGTTGATGAAGCTCTGGAAACGCATGTTCAATGGTGAAGACGTTCCTGACAAACATATGTGTAACGGTAATGTCGTGCGTGACATGCTCATAGTGAACGATGATAAAATGTCTGCTACGCAGACATGAAAGTGTATGGTACACACACGCCATGGATGATGAAATGCCTGATGCAAATGTTCAATTGTGATGAAGGGCCTGCTATGCACATGCACACTCATGTTTATAAGTGACAAAATCTCTTATACACACCATTAAATGTGGGAAAAGTGCATTATGCACACGTTTATTGACAATGAAATGCATGATACATGCCTGTTACATGATGATGAAGGGCTTGATGGACATGTAAATTGTAATGAAGTGCTAAAAGCACACTTGTTTAATTGTTCTGAAGCACCTGTTGGAAAGGGCCTGATTCACACTTGTTTTTGACGAAGGGCCGGACGCACAGGCGCTTATGACAATGTTTGCACACATGCGGTCTGATTGAAGGGCGTAAGACACATTTGTTAAATGGTGATGAAGTGCTTGATCCACACAGATTTAATTGTGACGAATTGATACACACGTGTTGAATCATACGTAAGTGACTGCCTCATTGGTTTAATGGTGATGAAGTGTCTGTTGTGCACTTGTGTTATGGTGATGGGGTGCCTTATGCACAAGTGTATTAATGGTGATGTGAAGCACACAATTTAATGATCAGGAGATGCCTGAGACAAAAAAAAGTGAGGTTAAAAGGTGAGGTGCTTCATACATGGTAATGTAAAGAGCATTCACAAATACAAAACCTCTAAATGACAAGTATTTTGAAAAACAAATGGCCCCTGCGCTCGCCTCTGTTTAACACAAGCCCAGCAGTGGTGCTTGCCCACGCACAGTTTGCTCTTATTGGAAGCACTTACTCGTGCTTGTGGAGTGCCCCTGCCCGCTCCCGCAAGGTGGATGCCGCCACAAGCACGAGTATGTGCTTCCAAAAGGAGCAGAGCGACGGTTAAAGGTCCTACTATGCAGCGCATGCGCGCTGCGTAGGTAAGACCTAAAAAGTTTGGTGATAACACTGCAAAAAGGTCAGTTTCCAACACTGGCGCTGCCTGCACCAAAGCTGTGCGCACTGCTTGCTGGGTGAGCGCAGTACCGACTACGTCACCACCGATACCCTGGTCTCACCAACTATGAAGCTTCTTGCTGGCATCGAAGCCGCTATCTGCACTATGGCGTGGACACTGACAACACCACAGCCCTGGGGTCACCGACGATGATGCATCGCCCCATCCCCAACTCCGCTGCGTGCACCGTAGCTGTGGTCACCGCCCTCAACGACACCGCAATCCCTGGTCTGCCAATGACAGCACCATCAACTCCGACATTGTCACCCAACACAGCTGCCTTCACCGAAGCTACTGCTACCACCTTGTGAGGAACACGAGACCACCGGCCGTGACAACACCACAGCCCTGGGCTGACTGATGACAGCGCCTCACTGACGCCAGGCCGCTTCCTGCACCGAAGCCACGTACACTGCATCGTGAAGTGCATGCACAATGCACCGCCTGTGATGACACTGCAGCCCCGGCGTTGCCGACGTCAGCACTCCTGACTTTGATCTCACAGAGGTTGATCTGCAACACCTGTGATTTCAAGGACTCCCCGACTTCTACACCAACTTGCAGCGCCGACGCATGCAACACCTCACCTCTTCAACTCCAAGGTACTGTTTGTGGGTCTTTCCCGACGCCGTAGCCGACCATTGACTCCATTGAGGTCAGACTGAACTGTTGGATTTGTTGGTCACAACACCGCTTTAGCCCCAGTTGGTGCTAGGACTCGACTTCAAGGAACTATATTTTTGCTTTATTCTTAAGAAATTCATATATTTGCTTGTGTATGTAGGATTTTTGCTTTTTTTGTCTTGCTTATTAGATAAATATTGTCTATATTTCCAAACTGGTGTGGTGTCCATTTTGTAGTGTTTTCACTATGTTACTGTGTGTGTTTTGCACAGCTACTTTACACATTGCCTCCGAGATAGGCCTGACTGCTCTTGCCAAGCTACCAAGGGGGTGAACAGGGGGTATCTTAGCTGTGCAATCTCCTTACCCTGACTAGAAGGAAGGGTCCCTACTTGAACAGGGTGCAAGCCACTGCAAACTAGAGGCCCCCATTTCCAAAAAGACAAAGAAGGGCTAGTAGTTCATCTGAGACTAGAAATCTTTGCTAAGACCTGTTAGATAGAGAAGAAACATGAACCATTCTTTCCAGATGGAAGAGAAGGTTTACCTGAGGAAGTGAAGTAAGGGAAAACGCAACAAAGGTGACGGAATGTCAATAACAAGTGCAAACTGGGATACAAGCACAGGTGCCTTAAAAACCTCTGTTATCAGAGACTGAGATACAAGTGAACTGTGTTAATATGCTCAATCGTGTGTACTTGTCCCAGAAGTGTAACTTTTGTGCAGGTCTAACTACGAGCCCTAATGTGCCCGTTGCGGCTTGAGTTATTCTGTGTGACCCACAAGAGCTTTTTTCTGCGTGTTCTCAACTTAGGGCCTGATTTAGAGTTTGGCGGATGGGTTACTACATGACAAATATGGCAGACATGCTGTCTGCCTTATTACAAATGCCATCGATACAGAAAAGGGGGTGGTGATGAACAGAGTGTCTGAATTAAGCAGACCACTCTTACCCAGTCCAAAGATCAGGGCTTGATCCATCACCGTTATTTATCTCACTGCCCCATCCCAGCTCAGAACCTGGCTATATGCAAATTAGTCTGTCCCTGGCCCAGTGCATCATGGGAACAGGGCAGACCAAACTACCAAGCCAATTCTTCACCAGAAAGGAGACAAGCTACCGGGGACCGGTTTCTGGCATTTCAGCCTCTTCGGCCCGGCTTGCTTGAATCCTGATGGAGCAGTGAGAAAGGGACTCATGTCTGAGTATACCCTGCCACACCTATAGTGGCCAAAAACGATACAGAAAAGGGGGTGGTGATGAACAGAGTGTCTGAATTAAGCAGACCACTCTTACCCAGTCCAAAGATCAGGGCTTGATCCATCACCGTTATTTATCTCACTGCCCCATCCCAGCTCAGAACCTGGCTATATGCAAATTAGTCTGTCCCTGGCCCAGTGCATCATGGGAACAGGGCAGACCAAACTACCAAGCCAATTCTTCACCAGAAAGGAGACAAGCTACCGGGGACCGGTTTCTGGCATTTCAGCCTCTTCGGCCCGGCTTGCTTGAATCCTGATGGAGCAGTGAGAAAGGGACTCATGTCTGAGTATACCCTGCCACACCTATAGTGGCCAAAAACGATACAGAAAAGGGGGTGGTGATGAACAGAGTGTCTGAATTAAGCAGACCACTCTTACCCAGTCCAAAGATCAGGGCTTGATCCATCACCGTTATTTATCTCACTGCCCCATCCCAGCTCAGAACCTGGCTATATGCAAATTAGTCTGTCCCTGGCCCAGTGCATCATGGGAACAGGGCAGACCAAACTACCAAGCCAATTCTTCACCAGAAAGGAGACAAGCTACCGGGGACCGGTTTCTGGCATTTCAGCCTCTTCGGCCCGGCTTGCTTGAATCCTGATGGAGCAGTGAGAAAGGGACTCATGTCTGAGTATACCCTGCCACACCTATAGTGGCCAAAAACGATACAGAAAAGGGGGTGGTGATGAACAGAGTGTCTGAATTAAGCAGACCACTCTTACCCAGTCCAAAGATCAGGGCTTGATCCATCACCGTTATTTATCTCACTGCCCCATCCCAGCTCAGAACCTGGCTATATGCAAATTAGTCTGTCCCTGGCCCAGTGCATCATGGGAACAGGGCAGACCAAACTACCAAGCCAATTCTTCACCAGAAAGGAGACAAGCTACCGGGGACCGGTTTCTGGCATTTCAGCCTCTTCGGCCCGGCTTGCTTGAATCCTGATGGAGCAGTGAGAAAGGGACTCATGTCTGAGTATACCCTGCCACACCTATAGTGGCCAAAAACGATACAGAAAAGGGGGTGGTGATGAACAGAGTGTCTGAATTAAGCAGACCACTCTTACCCAGTCCAAAGATCAGGGCTTGATCCATCACCGTTATTTATCTCACTGCCCCATCCCAGCTCAGAACCTGGCTATATGCAAATTAGTCTGTCCCTGGCCCAGTGCATCATGGGAACAGGGCAGACCAAACTACCAAGCCAATTCTTCACCAGAAAGGAGACAAGCTACCGGGGACCGGTTTCTGGCATTTCAGCCTCTTCGGCCCGGCTTGCTTGAATCCTGATGGAGCAGTGAGAAAGGGACTCATGTCTGAGTATACCCTGCCACACCTATAGTGGCCAAAAACGATACAGAAAAGGGGGTGGTGATGAACAGAGTGTCTGAATTAAGCAGACCACTCTTACCCAGTCCAAAGATCAGGGCTTGATCCATCACCGTTATTTATCTCACTGCCCCATCCCAGCTCAGAACCTGGCTATATGCAAATTAGTCTGTCCCTGGCCCAGTGCATCATGGGAACAGGGCAGACCAAACTACCAAGCCAATTCTTCACCAGAAAGGAGACAAGCTACCGGGGACCGGTTTCTGGCATTTCAGCCTCTTCGGCCCGGCTTGCTTGAATCCTGATGGAGCAGTGAGAAAGGGACTCATGTCTGAGTATACCCTGCCACACCTATAGTGGCCAAAAACGATACAGAAAAGGGGGTGGTGATGAACAGAGTGTCTGAATTAAGCAGACCACTCTTACCCAGTCCAAAGATCAGGGCTTGATCCATCACCGTTATTTATCTCACTGCCCCATCCCAGCTCAGAACCTGGCTATATGCAAATTAGTCTGTCCCTGGCCCAGTGCATCATGGGAACAGGGCAGACCAAACTACCAAGCCAATTCTTCACCAGAAAGGAGACAAGCTACCGGGGACCGGTTTCTGGCATTTCAGCCTCTTCGGCCCGGCTTGCTTGAATCCTGATGGAGCAGTGAGAAAGGGACTCATGTCTGAGTATACCCTGCCACACCTATAGTGGCCAAAAACGATACAGAAAAGGGGGTGGTGATGAACAGAGTGTCTGAATTAAGCAGACCACTCTTACCCAGTCCAAAGATCAGGGCTTGATCCATCACCGTTATTTATCTCACTGCCCCATCCCAGCTCAGAACCTGGCTATATGCAAATTAGTCTGTCCCTGGCCCAGTGCATCATGTGAACAGGGCAGACCAAACTACCAAGCCAATTCTTCACCAGAAAGGAGACAAGCTACCGGGGACCGGTTTCTGGCATTTCAGCCTCTTCGGCCCGGCTTGCTTGAATCCTGATGGAGCAGTGAGAAAGGGACTCATGTCTGAGTATACCCTGCCACACCTATAGTGGCCAAAAACGATACAGAAAAGGGGGTGGTGATGAACAGAGTGTCTGAATTAAGCAGACCACTCTTACCCAGTCCAAAGATCAGGGCTTGATCCATCACCGTTATTTATCTCACTGCCCCATCCCAGCTCAGAACCTGGCTATATGCAAATTAGTCTGTCCCTGGCCCAGTGCATCATGGGAACAGGGCAGACCAAACTACCAAGCCAATTCTTCACCAGAAAGGAGACAAGCTACCGGGGACCGGTTTCTGGCATTTCAGCCTCTTCGGCCCGGCTTGCTTGAATCCTGATGGAGCAGTGAGAAAGGGACTCATGTCTGAGTATACCCTGCCACACCTATAGTGGCCAAAAACGATACAGAAAAGGGGGTGGTGATGAACAGAGTGTCTGAATTAAGCAGACCACTCTTACCCAGTCCAAAGATCAGGGCTTGATCCATCACCGTTATTTATCTCACTGCCCCATCCCAGCTCAGAACCTGGCTATATGCAAATTAGTCTGTCCCTGGCCCAGTGCATCATGGGAACAGGGCAGACCAAACTACCAAGCCAATTCTTCACCAGAAAGGAGACAAGCTACCGGGGACCGGTTTCTGGCATTTCAGCCTCTTCGGCCCGGCTTGCTTGAATCCTGATGGAGCAGTGAGAAAGGGACTCATGTCTGAGTATACCCTGCCACACCTATAGTGGCCAAAAACGATACAGAAAAGGGGGTGGTGATGAACAGAGTGTCTGAATTAAGCAGACCACTCTTACCCAGTCCAAAGATCAGGGCTTGATCCATCACCGTTATTTATCTCACTGCCCCATCCCAGCTCAGAACCTGGCTATATGCAAATTAGTCTGTCCCTGGCCCAGTGCATCATGGGAACAGGGCAGACCAAACTACCAAGCCAATTCTTCACCAGAAAGGAGACAAGCTACCGGGGACCGGTTTCTGGCATTTCAGCCTCTTCGGCCCGGCTTGCTTGAATCCTGATGGAGTAGTGAGAAAGGGACTCATGTCTGAGTATACCCTGCCACACCTATAGTGGCCAAAAACGATACAGAAAAGGGGGTGGTGATGAACAGAGTGTCTGAATTAAGCAGACCACTCTTACCCAGTCCAAAGATCAGGGCTTGATCCATCACCGTTATTTATCTCACTGCCCCATCCCAGCTCAGAACCTGGCTATATGCAAATTAGTCTGTCCCTGGCCCAGTGCATCATGGGAACAGGGCAGACCAAACTACCAAGCCAATTCTTCACCAGAAAGGAGACAAGCTACCGGGGACCGGTTTCTGGCATTTCAGCCTCTTCGGCCCGGCTTGCTTGAATCCTGATGGAGCAGTGAGAAAGGGACTCATGTCTGAGTATACCCTGCCACACCTATAGTGGCCAAAAACGATACAGAAAAGGGGGTGGTGATGAACAGAGTGTCTGAATTAAGCAGACCACTCTTACCCAGTCCAAAGATCAGGGCTTGATCCATCACCGTTATTTATCTCACTGCCCCATCCCAGCTCAGAACCTGGCTATATGCAAATTAGTCTGTCCCTGGCCCAGTGCATCATGGGAACAGGGCAGACCAAACTACCAAGCCAATTCTTCACCAGAAAGGAGACAAGCTACCGGGGACCGGTTTCTGGCATTTCAGCCTCTTCGGCCCGGCTTGCTTGAATCCTGATGGAGCAGTGAGAAAGGGACTCATGTCTGAGTATACCCTGCCACACCTATAGTGGCCAAAAACGATACAGAAAAGGGGGTGGTGATGAACAGAGTGTCTGAATTAAGCAGACCACTCTTACCCAGTCCAAAGATCAGGGCTTGATCCATCACCGTTATTTATCTCACTGCCCCATCCCAGCTCAGAACCTGGCTATATGCAAATTAGTCTGTCCCTGGCCCAGTGCATCATGGGAACAGGGCAGACCAAACTACCAAGCCAATTCTTCACCAGAAAGGAGACAAGCTACCGGGGACCGGTTTCTGGCATTTCAGCCTCTTCGGCCCGGCTTGCTTGAATCCTGATGGAGCAGTGAGAAAGGGACTCATGTCTGAGTATACCCTGCCACACCTATAGTGGCCAAAAACGATACAGAAAAGGGGGTGGTGATGAACAGAGTGTCTGAATTAAGCAGACCACTCTTACCCAGTCCAAAGATCAGGGCTTGATCCATCACCGTTATTTATCTCACTGCCCCATCCCAGCTCAGAACCTGGCTATATGCAAATTAGTCTGTCCCTGGCCCAGTGCATCATGGGAACAGGGCAGACCAAACTACCAAGCCAATTCTTCACCAGAAAGGAGACAAGCTACCGGGGACCGGTTTCTGGCATTTCAGCCTCTTCGGCCCGGCTTGCTTGAATCCTGATGGAGCAGTGAGAAAGGGACTCATGTCTGAGTATACCCTGCCACACCTATAGTGGCCAAAAACGATACAGAAAAGGGGGTGGTGATGAACAGAGTGTCTGAATTAAGCAGACCACTCTTACCCAGTCCAAAGATCAGGGCTTGATCCATCACCGTTATTTATCTCACTGCCCCATCCCAGCTCAGAACCTGGCTATATGCAAATTAGTCTGTCCCTGGCCCAGTGCATCATGGGAACAGGGCAGACCAAACTACCAAGCCAATTCTTCACCAGAAAGGAGACAAGCTACCGGGGACCGGTTTCTGGCATTTCAGCCTCTTCGGCCCGGCTTGCTTGAATCCTGATGGAGCAGTGAGAAAGGGACTCATGTCTGAGTATACCCTGCCACACCTATAGTGGCCAAAAACGATACAGAAAAGGGGGTGGTGATGAACAGAGTGTCTGAATTAAGCAGACCACTCTTACCCAGTCCAAAGATCAGGGCTTGATCCATCACCGTTATTTATCTCACTGCCCCATCCCAGCTCAGAACCTGGCTATATGCAAATTAGTCTGTCCCTGGCCCAGTGCATCATGGGAACAGGGCAGACCAAACTACCAAGCCAATTCTTCACCAGAAAGGAGACAAGCTACCGGGGACCGGTTTCTGGCATTTCAGCCTCTTCGGCCCGGCTTGCTTGAATCCTGATGGAGCAGTGAGAAAGGGACTCATGTCTGAGTATACCCTGCCACACCTATAGTGGCCAAAAACGATACAGAAAAGGGGGTGGTGATGAACAGAGTGTCTGAATTAAGCAGACCACTCTTACCCAGTCCAAAGATCAGGGCTTGATCCATCACCGTTATTTATCTCACTGCCCCATCCCAGCTCAGAACCTGGCTATATGCAAATTAGTCTGTCCCTGGCCCAGTGCATCATGGGAACAGGGCAGACCAAACTACCAAGCCAATTCTTCACCAGAAAGGAGACAAGCTACCGGGGACCGGTTTCTGGCATTTCAGCCTCTTCGGCCCGGCTTGCTTGAATCCTGATGGAGCAGTGAGAAAGGGACTCATGTCTGAGTATACCCTGCCACACCTATAGTGGCCAAAAACGATACAGAAAAGGGGGTGGTGATGAACAGAGTGTCTGAATTAAGCAGACCACTCTTACCCAGTCCAAAGATCAGGGCTTGATCCATCACCGTTATTTATCTCACTGCCCCATCCCAGCTCAGAACCTGGCTATATGCAAATTAGTCTGTCCCTGGCCCAGTGCATCATGGGAACAGGGCAGACCAAACTACCAAGCCAATTCTTCACCAGAAAGGAGACAAGCTACCGGGGACCGGTTTCTGGCATTTCAGCCTCTTCGGCCCGGCTTGCTTGAATCCTGATGGAGCAGTGAGAAAGGGACTCATGTCTGAGTATACCCTGCCACACCTATAGTGGCCAAAAACGATACAGAAAAGGGGGTGGTGATGAACAGAGTGTCTGAATTAAGCAGACCACTCTTACCCAGTCCAAAGATCAGGGCTTGATCCATCACCGTTATTTATCTCACTGCCCCATCCCAGCTCAGAACCTGGCTATATGCAAATTAGTCTGTCCCTGGCCCAGTGCATCATGGGAACAGGGCAGACCAAACTACCAAGCCAATTCTTCACCAGAAAGGAGACAAGCTACCGGGGACCGGTTTCTGGCATTTCAGCCTCTTCGGCCCGGCTTGCTTGAATCCTGATGGAGCAGTGAGAAAGGGACTCATGTCTGAGTATACCCTGCCACACCTATAGTGGCCAAAAACGATACAGAAAAGGGGGTGGTGATGAACAGAGTGTCTGAATTAAGCAGACCACTCTTACCCAGTCCAAAGATCAGGGCTTGATCCATCACCGTTATTTATCTCACTGCCCCATCCCAGCTCAGAACCTGGCTATATGCAAATTAGTCTGTCCCTGGCCCAGTGCATCATGGGAACAGGGCAGACCAAACTACCAAGCCAATTCTTCACCAGAAAGGAGACAAGCTACCGGGGACCGGTTTCTGGCATTTCAGCCTCTTCGGCCCGGCTTGCTTGAATCCTGATGGAGCAGTGAGAAAGGGACTCATGTCTGAGTATACCCTGCCACACCTATAGTGGCCAAAAACGATACAGAAAAGGGGGTGGTGATGAACAGAGTGTCTGAATTAAGCAGACCACTCTTACCCAGTCCAAAGATCAGGGCTTGATCCATCACCATTATTTATCTCACTGCCCCATCCCAGCTCAGAACCTGGCTATATGCAAATTAGTCTGTCCCTGGCCCAGTGCATCATGGGAACAGGGCAGACCAAACTACCAAGCCAATTCTTCACCAGAAAGGAGACAAGCTACCGGGGACCGGTTTCTGGCATTTCAGCCTCTTCGGCCCGGCTTGCTTGAATCCTGATGGAGCAGTGAGAAAGGGACTCATGTCTGAGTATACCCTGCCACACCTATAGTGGCCAAAAACGATACAGAAAAGGGGGTGGTGATGAACAGAGTGTCTGAATTAAGCAGACCACTCTTACCCAGTCCAAAGATCAGGGCTTGATCCATCACCGTTATTTATCTCACTGCCCCATCCCAGCTCAGAACCTGGCTATATGCAAATTAGTCTGTCCCTGGCCCAGTGCATCATGGGAACAGGGCAGACCAAACTACCAAGCCAATTCTTCACCAGAAAGGAGACAAGCTACCGGGGACCGGTTTCTGGCATTTCAGCCTCTTCGGCCCGGCTTGCTTGAATCCTGATGGAGCAGTGAGAAAGGGACTCATGTCTGAGTATACCCTGCCACACCTATAGTGGCCAAAAACGATACAGAAAAGGGGGTGGTGATGAACAGAGTGTCTGAATTAAGCAGACCACTCTTACCCAGTCCAAAGATCAGGGCTTGATCCATCACCGTTATTTATCTCACTGCCCCATCCCAGCTCAGAACCTGGCTATATGCAAATTAGTCTGTCCCTGGCCCAGTGCATCATGGGAACAGGGCAGACCAAACTACCAAGCCAATTCTTCACCAGAAAGGAGACAAGCTACCGGGGACCGGTTTCTGGCATTTCAGCCTCTTCGGCCCGGCTTGCTTGAATCCTGATGGAGCAGTGAGAAAGGGACTCATGTCTGAGTATACCCTGCCACACCTATAGTGGCCAAAAACGATACAGAAAAGGGGGTGGTGATGAACAGAGTGTCTGAATTAAGCAGACCACTCTTACCCAGTCCAAAGATCAGGGCTTGATCCATCACCGTTATTTATCACACTGCCCCATCCCAGCTCAGAACCTGGCTATATGCAAATTAGTCTGTCCCTGGCCCAGTGCATCATGGGAACAGGGCAGACCAAACTACCAAGCCAATTCTTCACCAGAAAGGAGACAAGCTACCGGGGACCGGTTTCTGGCATTTCAGCCTCTTCGGCCCGGCTTGCTTGAATCCTGATGGAGCAGTGAGAAAGGGACTCATGTCTGAGTATACCCTGCCACACCTATAGTGGCCAAAAACGATACAGAAAAGGGGGTGGTGATGAACAGAGTGTCTGAATTAAGCAGACCACTCTTACCCAGTCCAAAGATCAGGGCTTGATCCATCACCGTTATTTATCTCACTGCCCCATCCCAGCTCAGAACCTGGCTATATGCAAATTAGTCTGTCCCTGGCCCAGTGCATCATGGGAACAGGGCAGACCAAACTACCAAGCCAATTCTTCACCAGAAAGGAGACAAGCTACCGGGGACCGGTTTCTGGCATTTCAGCCTCTTCGGCCCGGCTTGCTTGAATCCTGATGGAGCAGTGAGAAAGGGACTCATGTCTGAGTATACCCTGCCACACCTATAGTGGCCAAAAACGATACAGAAAAGGGGGTGGTGATGAACAGAGTGTCTGAATTAAGCAGACCACTCTTACCCAGTCCAAAGATCAGGGCTTGATCCATCACCGTTATTTATCTCACTGCCCCATCCCAGCTCAGAACCTGGCTATATGCAAATTAGTCTGTCCCTGGCCCAGTGCATCATGGGAACAGGGCAGACCAAACTACCAAGCCAATTCTTCACCAGAAAGGAGACAAGCTACCGGGGACCGGTTTCTGGCATTTCAGCCTCTTCGGCCCGGCTTGCTTGAATCCTGATGGAGCAGTGAGGAAGGGACTCATGTCTGAGTATACCCTGCCACACCTATAGTGGCCAAAAACGATACAGAAAAGGGGGTGGTGATGAACAGAGTGTCTGAATTAAGCAGACCACTCTTACCCAGTCCAAAGATCAGGGCTTGATCCATCACCGTTATTTATCTCACTGCCCCATCCCAGCTCAGAACCTGGCTATATGCAAATTAGTCTGTCCCTGGCCCAGTGCATCATGGGAACAGGGCAGACCAAACTACCAAGCCAATTCTTCACCAGAAAGGAGACAAGCTACCGGGGACCGGTTTCTGGCATTTCAGCCTCTTCGGCCCGGCTTGCTTGAATCCTGATGGAGCAGTGAGAAAGGGACTCATGTCTGAGTATACCCTGCCACACCTATAGTGGCCAAAAACGATACAGAAAAGGGGGTGGTGATGAACAGAGTGTCTGAATTAAGCAGACCACTCTTACCCAGTCCAAAGATCAGGGCTTGATCCATCACCGTTATTTATCTCACTGCCCCATCCCAGCTCAGAACCTGGCTATATGCAAATTAGTCTGTCCCTGGCCCAGTGCATCATGGGAACAGGGCAGACCAAACTACCAAGCCAATTCTTCACCAGAAAGGAGACAAGCTACCGGGGACCGGTTTCTGGCATTTCAGCCTCTTCGGCCCGGCTTGCTTGAATCCTGATGGAGTAGTGAGAAAGGGACTCATGTCTGAGTATACCCTGCCACACCTATAGTGGCCAAAAACGATACAGAAAAGGGGGTGGTGATGAACAGAGTGTCTGAATTAAGCAGACCACTCTTACCCAGTCCAAAGATCAGGGCTTGATCCATCACCGTTATTTATCTCACTGCCCCATCCCAGCTCAGAACCTGGCTATATGCAAATTAGTCTGTCCCTGGCCCAGTGCATCATGGGAACAGGGCAGACCAAACTACCAAGCCAATTCTTCACCAGAAAGGAGACAAGCTACCGGGGACCGGTTTCTGGCATTTCAGCCTCTTCGGCCCGGCTTGCTTGAATCCTGATGGAGCAGTGAGAAAGGGACTCATGTCTGAGTATACCCTGCCACACCTATAGTGGCCAAAAACGATACAGAAAAGGGGGTGGTGATGAACAGAGTGTCTGAATTAAGCAGACCACTCTTACCCAGTCCAAAGATCAGGGCTTGATCCATCACCGTTATTTATCTCACTGCCCCATCCCAGCTCAGAACCTGGCTATATGCAAATTAGTCTGTCCCTGGCCCAGTGCATCATGGGAACAGGGCAGACCAAACTACCAAGCCAATTCTTCACCAGAAAGGAGACAAGCTACCGGGGACCGGTTTCTGGCATTTCAGCCTCTTCGGCCCGGCTTGCTTGAATCCTGATGGAGCAGTGAGAAAGGGACTCATGTCTGAGTATACCCTGCCACACCTATAGTGGCCAAAAACGATACAGAAAAGGGGGTGGTGATGAACAGAGTGTCTGAATTAAGCAGACCACTCTTACCCAGTCCAAAGATCAGGGCTTGATCCATCACCGTTATTTATCTCACTGCCCCATCCCAGCTCAGAACCTGGCTATATGCAAATTAGTCTGTCCCTGGCCCAGTGCATCATGGGAACAGGGCAGACCAAACTACCAAGCCAATTCTTCACCAGAAAGGAGACAAGCTACCGGGGACCGGTTTCTGGCATTTCAGCCTCTTCGGCCCGGCTTGCTTGAATCCTGATGGAGCAGTGAGAAAGGGACTCATGTCTGAGTATACCCTGCCACACCTATAGTGGCCAAAAACGATACAGAAAAGGGGGTGGTGATGAACAGAGTGTCTGAATTAAGCAGACCACTCTTACCCAGTCCAAAGATCAGGGCTTGATCCATCACCGTTATTTATCTCACTGCCCCATCCCAGCTCAGAACCTGGCTATATGCAAATTAGTCTGTCCCTGGCCCAGTGCATCATGGGAACAGGGCAGACCAAACTACCAAGCCAATTCTTCACCAGAAAGGAGACAAGCTACCGGGGACCGGTTTCTGGCATTTCAGCCTCTTCGGCCCGGCTTGCTTGAATCCTGATGGAGCAGTGAGAAAGGGACTCATGTCTGAGTATACCCTGCCACACCTATAGTGGCCAAAAACGATACAGAAAAGGGGGTGGTGATGAACAGAGTGTCTGAATTAAGCAGACCACTCTTACCCAGTCCAAAGATCAGGGCTTGATCCATCACCGTTATTTATCTCACTGCCCCATCCCAGCTCAGAACCTGGCTATATGCAAATTAGTCTGTCCCTGGCCCAGTGCATCATGGGAACAGGGCAGACCAAACTACCAAGCCAATTCTTCACCAGAAAGGAGACAAGCTACCGGGGACCGGTTTCTGGCATTTCAGCCTCTTCGGCCCGGCTTGCTTGAATCCTGATGGAGCAGTGAGAAAGGGACTCATGTCTGAGTATACCCTGCCACACCTATAGTGGCCAAAAACGATACAGAAAAGGGGGTGGTGATGAACAGAGTGTCTGAATTAAGCAGACCACTCTTACCCAGTCCAAAGATCAGGGCTTGATCCATCACCGTTATTTATCTCACTGCCCCATCCCAGCTCAGAACCTGGCTATATGCAAATTAGTCTGTCCCTGGCCCAGTGCATCATGGGAACAGGGCAGACCAAACTACCAAGCCAATTCTTCACCAGAAAGGAGACAAGCTACCGGGGACCGGTTTCTGGCATTTCAGCCTCTTCGGCCCGGCTTGCTTGAATCCTGATGGAGCAGTGAGGAAGGGACTCATGTCTGAGTATACCCTGCCACACCTATAGTGGCCAAAAACGATACAGAAAAGGGGGTGGTGATGAACAGAGTGTCTGAATTAAGCAGACCACTCTTACCCAGTCCAAAGATCAGGGCTTGATCCATCACCGTTATTTATCTCACTGCCCCATCCCAGCTCAGAACCTGGCTATATGCAAATTAGTCTGTCCCTGGCCCAGTGCATCATGGGAACAGGGCAGACCAAACTACCAAGCCAATTCTTCACCAGAAAGGAGACAAGCTACCTAAGCGTGGAAGGGTATACTCAGATGTGAGTCCCTTGCTCATTGCACCATCAGGATTCAAGCAAGCCGGGCCGAAGACGGCTGTAATGCCAGAAACCGGTCCCCGGAAGCTTGTTTCCTTCCCAGTGTAAGTATTGGCTTTTGTAGTCTGGTCTGCCCTGTTCCCATGATGCACTGGGCCAGGGACAGACTAATTTGCATACAGCCAGGTTCTGAAACTGGGATGGTGCAATGAGCTAAAAAACGGTGTTGGATCTAGCCCTGATCTCTTGACTGGGTGAGAGTAGTCTGCTTAATTCAGAGACTCTGTCCATCACCACCCCTTGTTGTAAATAATTATTACAAATGCCATAGCATATATATTGCACTTGTAATAAGGCAGACAAAATAGCCATCACATGTGTGATGAAGCAATCTCTAAATCAGGCCCTTAGTCTCTTTGCTTTTGATGCTAACGTCCATTGCCATCATGCCATTGTTTCCACACCCTAACCTGTGAAAGGAATTGACCCTTACAGTTCTTCATCGAGAATGCGAGTCTTGTGTCTTGTTGCTTAACACAGACAGTTTATAATGCGGCATGTGCAGGTAAGAGCAGTGGGGCGGTAGGGAGAATTTCGACAGATGACAACGAGGGAAAGTTAATTATTTATTTAATTTCCCCTCGTGGTCGTCTGTCGAATCCCCCCCCAACTCCCACCGCCTCACCGCTCTTACATGCACTCGCCGCGGCTGGTCATTTGACAAATGAAAAATGACAGGAATCCGAGCAGAATTCACTTATGTCTTCACTGCTCATCCCACACATTTCCGCCCATTTTCACTAATTTCATCAATGCTGGTGCAACATTGCATCACTTTTGTCTCAGCTATCTGTTGGTAGATCATATGTTTGCTTTTTACTGCTCTCTGTGTTCCTTCTATTGTTGCTTCCCTAAACTTGAGCCCCTGGTGTTATTTCCACCCGCCCCCCAGCCCCTGCTGTGGCTTTAGCCCCCTCCATGTTGTTTCCATCTCCCTTCAATTTGCCTCTTCCCAACCACTCTAAAAAAAGCACATCTGACTTCGAATTGGTAAAAAGGTGCCCACCTCAAAGGCTTTTTTCTACTCTTCTTTAGCTGTACAGCATCACTAAAAACCATTGGCAAAGCCAATAGATCCCAAAGGCAATAGCTATAGCTGCGTAAATACTTGTTTATAAAGTGTAAGCATTCCTTTTGTAATGTTAATTAAAAATATTCCAGGGGTACTCTGTGAAAAGAAAATTCATGAAAAGGTTTCTGTTTCAGCTTACTTTCACTAGCCATGGAGCGCTGTGGCTGGAGCGAAATGCTCTACCTGTGGCTTTGAGAAGATAGTGGTGGGGTGGAAGAGAAATCCCCTGCCTTCCAAGGTGATTTAGAAGAATTTCTCTGTTTGTGCTGATGGGGAAGGGAGGACATGGGGAGGGGGGACATTATCTCCAATTCTTGCAGGATAAGGGGGTGGTAGTAAATAAACCTTGTGGCGAGGAATATGGATCGTGCATGTACACTGCACATGTACAATGTTTGTCTGTCAGGTGTAGAATGCATCTCTGCCGGGTAGAATCACCCCAAAATGTTAGAGCTCAGATGGTCAAGCTTGGGGTGGTGGTCATCTAGCCCAGAGGCCTCCACCCCATGATAATGCTGCAGACACTTTTTACTATACTTTCATTAACTCTTTCACCAATGTGCATCTTATCCTCTCTGCAGAAGAGTAACCAAATGCAACTATGCCTCACATTTTCTTTCAAGTATTTTCAAACAAAGAATATTTTGGACGGCAAACTTAAAAAGAAGGCGGGACTTCCGTCTCAGCGCGGCTCCTCGTCTGACGTCAGAGGAGCTGCGCTCGGGATTTCTGAGACTCCCGAGGTTCCCGGGCTGCGGCGGTGTTTACGGGGAGGCAACTTTGAATTTCCCTACAATGTCGCTGTGGGAGGCGGCGGTGATTTCAAACAGCGCTCCTTCTGGCACAGAGCTCCACAGTGCCTTCCCATGCGTAAGGGGAGAGGAGCCCGGTGAGTGGGGTTGAGGGTGGGGGTGTACGCGCGTGTGTCTGTTTGAGTGTGTCTGTGCGTGCGTGCGTCTGTTTAAGGGGGGGTGCGTGTGTGTATGCAGTGTCTGTTTAAGGGGGGGTGCGTGTGTGTATTCAGTGTGTGTGTGTGCGCATGCGTGAGAGTGGCTTTGTTTGCGAATGGGAATATGAGGCACGGCGACGTGCGCGCTCCCCAGGTTAAATCTCGGCCAGGAAAAGCGCGTGGAACTCTGCTGTCCACATTCCCCCAAAAGTAACTACATAAGTTGTCTCGCCCTAGACAGCAAAGCTTCGCTTTGCTTTCGTCTAGGCGAGACCTAAAAAGGCTGAAAATGAAGATATCATTCTCATTTTTTGCAAATTAATCCCTTTCAAAAGCAAATCGTCCCATAAAAACAAAACAAGTTTTCTCACTGAAGTCACTCTATATTTTATACATAGTTCACACAAAAATGTTGGTAACGCATTTTCCCGGCTTGCAAGTAGGGTTGTTCTGGTTCATTAGAAAAGCTGATGTTCTTAAGTGAACTTTTAACTGACCTAAGCTATGCCAAAAATTTTCGGCCTAATCTCAGTGAGAAAAGTGACTGTAAGTGCGATGTACAATCTAAAAGAAGTCTGCCACTTTAATACACTGCCATTAGGACATCGGCTCGGCTCCTTTTGTTTTGGGCGCCAGGTTTTATTGTTCCCACCCAATCTGATGCTGATGAACAGCAAAAGAATAACAACATTCTACTGGCAGCGCCGGCGCTGTGAAACCGTAATGAATTGTTGTTTTCCGTCTAATTTGTTTCAATTAGCCGTCTCACTTCTCATCACTTCAGGGATGGCTGGCTGAAGCAAGCCATGCAGCGCCGTTTGATTGACGTCCAGTGACAGCGGGCTCCGCACCGCGGGCAGCGCGAGCCCACGTCACCGCTGCACTTCCTACAGCCTTCCCGGGCTCTGGGGACACAGTCACTTGTACACTGGGTCACCCTGGAGTCTGCACTGACAACGGCGAGATAACGCCGTCTTTGACGGAGTCAAGGGGTCTCTCGGCCTGCCAAACTCAAACGCATTGCTTTTGCTGGCGCGTCATGTGTTTATTTTGAGCATGCCTTTTTAAGGTTATTAAAGACTTTTCTTGTACTAGGGTTGCTGCGGCGATTTAAGAAAGCATGGCAAGCCTTAGGGGAGGAATGGTTGGGTGGGGGTGAGGGGGGGTGGGGTTGGACACTGGATATTTTTCTTCCTTGAGTTAGGCACCATGACGTCCTTTCTACGCCGCCACTGTAGTAAACTGTAATATTCTCAAATTATTCCAATGACAAATGAATGATGATAAATTGAGACATGTTTTACTGAACTTTAAAAAAGCATGTGCTGATATTTGTGTTGGGCTGTTTATTTATTCCTTTATTTAGGAGCTTTATAGTTATCTGCACTCAGTCTTGTGTCGCTTTAGAGTGCCAGTCAGAAGGATCTGAAAAGTTTGAAGAACATGGACGTCATTTAGGGGTCGCCAGGGGTCTCAGTTGTGACCCCTGACTTGCCCCATGCGACCCATGGTACTGGACTTGCGACCCCTGACCTCAGAGGTAGCAAAATCAGTGCCAGGAACCCAGGGGTAGGTCGTCCTTATGGACATGGTTGGGGCTGCAATCTCCTTGTTTTTTTGTCTATCTTTTTATTACACTAGTAGCGAATAATAATAATATATTATTCACTACTAGCGTAATAAAACAATGTTGTACAATTATGATCCTTCCTGGCAGCAAAGGTAAGTACAAAAATGCAAATTGGGTGCATGTGAGAGTGTTTAGGTGAGAGACAGTGTCTGTGTGAGTGTATGCATGTGTGTATGGCTGCAACAGGGAGCATTACTGTCATCGTGCCCCTGCGGCTGTTTTATGAAGGGCAAGGTGATGTAGGGGGCCTGTGGGGACTGGGGGCTCCAGGCTCTTTCTTCGGACTGCCCACTGTAATGATCGACTGATCACTGTTCTAGTGTTTCGGCTGTTGTACCCCACACTTTACACACTCCCACCACAGGCGTCACCGGTCAGATGACCCTGCAAATAAAAGGAGCTGGGTGCACGTGCCCTGGGCCAGTTCTGCACCATACCTGACTGTATCAGTGTGGTCATTTATTCTAGTATGTGGGCCTAGGGCCCGCCAACTTTACATTGGCGAGGAGGGGGCTGTGCCCGTGCGTGCAGCAGCCCAGCTTATCGGCGTGAGGGGAAGTGATGCCCGCGTCTAATGACCTATGGGGCCAGTGATCGGGAGCCCACCCTGCACCTATTGTGCCCGCTAGTGCGTAGCAGCACACAGAGAAAGGGAGACCAAGTGGCGGAGAGAGGAGCTGGTGGCATGCCCCTACCACCAGCCTACTTAGGCCCACCGACTTTACACCCACCACAGAGCAACAGGTATTCTGAAAGACATCTGTCCACCATACCGTAAGTTGAGCTTCGGCGCTGCTTTCACTGAGTCGTAACCAGTAGGAGGTATGGTGGTATCAAGGTGCCTCTTGGTTGCACCAACTTGCCCAGTAATGGTAAAGGAACAGGTAGAACCATAGGAGGCTTAAGTTCAAAGGTTAACGTTCAGAGTTCCAACTCCATTTTCACTATCGGACTCTGGCTATAGGCAGCCCTGATATAAGGGAGCTTGGGGAGGGATGTGGGTGAACCCCAACTCATAGAAAGGGGCAGGGAGGAGGCACAAGGGGCTGAAACCCCCCAGGCCAACCCTGTGACAGACAAAAGGGGAGTGTCAGACGAAATCAGCTATGCGTTACTCAAGGGGTTTCCTCTATTTTTATAACATTTAAATATCAAGTATTCCATGTTTCCAAGTTATAATGACCCGATTGACACAGGGCCTCCACACTTGTGGTGGCAGCCCCCCAGTCGTGGGGGTGGCCCGCACTCGTGGCGGGACCTCTGTACAGCAGTTATCTATTGCGGGCTCCCCCGCCACGCGTGTGCAGCCCCTTTGTGAATGGGCCTCTGTGTTTCTGTGAGGTATCGCAATAAATATTTTGCTTTTACAGTTGTATAAAACGGTGAGGATGAGGAGCACGGCTTTAGGCAGCTTATTGCACTCCTCCCATCAGAAGGTAAAGTATCTTCAGTCATGTGTGTAGTAAAGCTGGTCAAGGGTTCTTATCACACATGTGATGGGGTTTAAGATGGTGTGCACCCAGTCCTTTGGTCCTGCTGGCTTCGTGGACAATGCAGACTAACTTGACTCTCAACGCCATTGACTTCCAGGCTTTAGGGAAATCTTACTTTCTCTTTGTAGAGTCTTTGCATTCTTTTAATGAGTTTCTTTAGGAAACTGTGTAAACTACATCACAGGAGGCAGAGTACACTATCCCCAGGGCTCCATTCTTGTCTGCTCCAATATACCGCTTGAACAGGCTGGGGTCCCCACTTAAGCTCAGGGTAAGGAAGGACCAAAGGGTGGGCAAGGAAGGTAAGATAACATTTCCACTCAATGTAATCTCCCAGGCATTCACAAACAGCCTGTGACCAGGTGAGTATTGAGTTAGAGAATAATCAATTCTCAGGCACGATTTATTTTACCCTAAATCATCATGAATCATAATACACATTATGTTCTATTTACATAACATGACCAGAGTTATTGTGAAATATTGCACGATTGAAAGTAAACCAGACATTGAATCTCCTAACTGATATTTCTCTGAAGTCATGGTTTACCATCCTGCTGGCCCTTGCAGCATTGGTTAGTTGACTTGGGTCCAATCATATCCATTTTACCCCCAGATGTATCTTTCACAGGATAAGCTCACCCCCTCCCTAACCCTAAATGGAGTCTTGGTGAACATGTAAGCTGAGCCCTTAACCAACATGCCATAGGCAATCCAATAGGAGGATACTCCCTGGCACCCTTTGAGAGATGGACTTGACCAACCGGTCCCAACCTTGGTCCTCTTTGGCAAGCACCATCTCCTACATCCCAAGGGCAGTGATATAAAGTACCCTGAAGCGCTAAGGACAACCACTACATGCCGTTGCAGTACCATTGCACCAGCTTGAAATAAGATTTAAAGCAACATCAATCCAGAATTTGCCTTCTTCAGTGCCTGAAGTCAAGGTGGTTACCTGCTTTGTGGCCAACCATGCTACTACCCCTGCCACAGGAATGGTTAACTGGCCATCTGGGCACCCCCTCAATTTGGTATTCTTGTGAATGTAAGAAATGCAGCAAAGCAAAAGCTAGTAAAGATTCGATAAATACCTAATCGCCTTTTGTGGATAATTGAACAGCACCCTTCTGAAAACCATCCTTGCCCCAGAGGCATCTGTGAGTTAATTGACTAATGTTGTGTTAAACAGCCATCTCAGATGGCTATTTAGGCACCCAAACAATCCATTAAGTCCTCTTGAAGGAGGACTGACCATCCATACCCCTGAGGGATAATATGCGACCAGGCAACTGCAGTTCCTGGGAACCGTTTAGCTAACCAAGGAATCTCAACCATCAGTGCCTCAAAGAGGATTCTTTTCCCAAGGAGTGTGAAGTTGTTACAAGCGATGTGAATTTAATGATCAATCATTTTGAGTATCCCGTATGTATTCCCTAATTCATGTTGAGGAGAACATAGTTTTTGTAGCAGTCAGATTTCTGCCTCCCTATTCTCTTGACTGTTTTTTTGCCAAGACGGGTGTCTTCTGGCAACTAGGCCCGGGCAGAGTTCGCGGAGTTTCGGGTAGCAGAACTCTGCTAAGTGACAAAAAAACTCTGCCGCGCTAGGCGGAGTTCCACAAGTGACAGAGTGTGTTAGGTCATGCCTTTCATACTGATTTTTAGTGTCTGGTGTTTATCACGCGCTGGAAAATCAGCACGAATGGGACAATGCTGCTTCTTTCTACTGCTCGAGTAGATGTTCTACTCAAGCGGCAGCTTCCTCAACATGAACAGAAGGTTTCTCAACTCGTGCGGTTTCAACCATCCACGAACGCCCGCATTGAGAAATCTCGCTGAGAGGTGGTCTAGCGCTGGATTTTCCTTGCACGTGATTGCCAACTTAATGTTGGCGAGCGCAATTGTGGAAAAAGCTCCACCCAGCTTTGCATAGCTGAGTTTTTTAGTGTGGAGTGCAGAAAACTCAGAAAATTCTGCAAGTGGAGCAGAGTTTACCGCCCAGGTCTACTGCCAATGAGGAGTGAGAGCTGTAATAATGGCTGTCTAATCATCACCTTTAGATTAGAACCTTGGGCATTATCCTTATAGCTGGTGAGCAGGATACCAATGCTGTAAATTAATAGAGCGGTGGATGCATCATTAGGCTGCATACACAAGAATTCCCTCAACGTTGGAGACCAGACAACCCCGGACCCTTCCTGTCCTGCTCAAGATCACTTACTCTCCTTTTCTGAGTTGATGGGTCTTCGAGTAGGGTAACATAACTTCCAAATTTCCTTCTAGCCAAATGATGTAATTGAGTAGTAACCCCCCATGAATATCTTTTTGGATCCTGCCACTAGCTTGGCAATACTAAATGCATATAAAAGGCAAGGCGAAGGCTGTGGAAATTTCATTGGAATTGGAAAAATTAATTGGAGTTGTACAAAGTGGGAAGAACACCCAGATTTGTTTCCAATTGCCAATAACAATGTGGTGCCAATTTTCTGCATATATCTCTTACCTCCCTTAACTTTCTACAGCTTTTTTTAATGAGAAAAGGATTGGAATGGTCTGGTGTAGACACCTAGTCACAGAAAAAGGCTAATGTTGAAATGTGGAACCTAGAGAATGCTACCATCCTCCCCTCTGCCTGCATGTGCTCCAGAAATACTAATCATCTATTCGAGGAGAAGTGCCACAGTTGGGTGTGACAAGCAGTGTAGGTAAGATAAGCTTGAAAAGTCTCTCATAAGCCCGTTTTGTTTTCGGTACCAAGCAGTTGCAATTAGGATAGGGTTGACTACCAAGATTTCATAATATCCCTGGGAAAAGAGTGGGCAGTGCCTTCGACATTATGGAAACGTCAGAAACCCTGCAACTTGAAATGAGAGAAACCATTTGTTGTGTTACTCAGAATACGAGATACATGCTTAGCTTTTAATAGAATACCATTCTTTGAACAAACTAGGACTAGTTATTTTAGCAAACAGAATACCATTTTACATTTTACATGCTCAAAGTTGATGGATTCGATCTGACCAAAATGTTACGGAATTGATTATTTCAAATATTTAGAGCCACTGCAATGGGAAACAGTTGAAGAAAAGTAAAAAATGTTATCGCACCCAAATTGAACTAAGTCTGGGCGCACCATTTGGAGCCCAACTTGGCACCAAAATCCACACTGCCCTCTGCATCAGTGAACATACCAACATATTGATCTGAGTGCAGTGGGGCCCATATCATTGAACCATTTAAGTTCTCCAGGTTGATAACCAGATCCTCATGTCCTGCATCAACCCTGTGGATAGATATGTTCCGCTCTGTGGTACTTCTCCCAAAGCTCTGAATTGCCCTGAGCGGGAATTTTGAGACAAAGCCGACTCATTAGTGTGACCTGTAATGCAAAACTAAGTTGGCCCACCAAGACCTGCAGCTGTTGTAACATGGCCTTACATACCTCCAGACAGGTTTCCAAAGAGGTCCTTAAAGCCTTCAGTTTTTGAAGAGGTACCCTGCATTCTCCCTTTGCAGAAATGATCTCGATTCCCAGTAATATGAAGGTTGCAGCTAGGCCTACAGTTTTGTCTCGGGCCAGTGGTACCATAAACTCACCAATAGCTTAATGAATGCTGCCAATGAATTGGTAAATCCCTACCAGGCGTGGTTTATTGATTGCAGGTACTCTATCCTAATAATTACAGCAATATGTGCCAGTGAGCACTATTATGTATATAGATGTTTCCCTTTATACAGGTTTTCATAAGAATTTTTCTGAATAATTCTTTCTTTGATCCCCCTATATCCTCAGAAATAAAACCTTGCTCACTTCAGTGGGAGAACGTATGTATGCATGTGAGTGTACATGCTTGAAGATGCTTTTTTCACACAAGAAATTCACACTTCGGTTTATGATACATTGGATTTAGAGGGATTTTTGCACCTGATGAAGGCTGCCTGACCGTGGTAGGCAACTAAAAGTTTCAGAAAGGAGAACAGCCATTACAACGCGGGGATTACCCCGCACTACCATTACAACGCGGGGATTACAACGAAAGTCGTTACAACGACTTTCGCTGGAGGGCGCCGTTGGATAGGGAATAGTTTAATTTTCTATCCAACACCTTCCCTACTGTCAACGTGGGCTGGAGTTGGAATAAAAAATTAAACTATTCCACTATCCAGCGCCCTCCAGCGAAAGTCGTTATAACGACTTTCGTTGTAATCCCCGCGTTGTAATGGCATGCGGGGTAAAAGCCTGCGTTGTAATGACATACAACCTTTCAGAAACATTGTTGGTTTATAGTGATTCAACACTGGAGAAATAATCATCTCTAAGCTTCATCCGGTTTTTAACTGTACCAGAGAACCCCACTAATAATTATATTGCTGGGACTGCCTTCTAACTAATATTATTTTCAGTTTCTTTATAAGATCCTATAAATTTACATTATCGAGAGCTCCCTTTTTGGTTGAGCCCATCCATATGCACAGCCATTCTGGATGAAGATATCCATGACAAAGCATACTGCAAAGAATATGATAGTGAGAGTCGTTTTACAGCCACTCCATAGTTTACAGTAGGGGCTTTCTGCATATCGGGTCAGGCCATCCGATTTCCTTCATCATGTATCTGTTAGCTATATCTTCTGTGCTAATGAATGAATTGGCACATCCTGCTGAGAACCTGGCGCCCAGAAATAGAAAAAACGTCCAGGTTGTGAATGGTTGAGCTGGTCCCAGCTACCTGGGTGAAGACCCATTCATGAAAGGTATACACCATTCAAAGTAGGCACAGGATATTGAACACTTCATGGGCATACATATGTGATAGAAGAAGTTGCATTCAAATTGAAAACCCAACAGGTGGAAGTCATCCGGTTGAACAGGGTGCAGCGGAGAAGTTTAATTGATGTCTGCCTTAGCCATAAGGGCTTGATGACCCAGCTGCCCCATCTAACAAAGCATACTTTACAGAACTAAGTGCTGGGTCAATTGCATTGTTGCCTGACTCCCCAATCAGGGCAGATAGGTTGTTGATGAGTCTAAATTCTCCTGGCTTTTTCTTAGGAACACTTCTTGTGGTGAACAAACTCAGTCATCAAAAGGTGGGTTACTAAAATGTCCTGTATATCCTCCCAAGTTTCAATTCTTTTTCAATCTTCTTTTTTAATATAGTCTTGCTGAGACCCAGTGATAGCTGTTTTTTTTTACAAAACCTGGGAACCTGCAATCCCATGGCTTCTAATCAAAAAGCAGTACAACTGCTGAGTTATATTAGGTCTATGTTATGTATTTAACCATCAATTCAAAACCAATAGGGATACAGGAGAGGGTGCTTAACCAAATAAAGTGCTACTGGCTCACTTCTAACTTCCCTTATTCTTAGATGTCTTGCAACATTTAAACTCTGGATGACATGCCGTCCCATAGAATGAACAGTTTTGTTTGAACTTCCAGGTACCCAGAGGCCTCATGCATGCTTTTGTGTTTTAGCCCTGCATGCTCCTTTCCTTTCTCCTTCACCAATTGAAACCCTAAAGGGCTGCTGCCCCATAACCTCACTTTTCTTTAGCATCAAACAACGCAACCTTCAATTATTTAATTTAGGTCTGGTCCCAGAACATTTTCTGATTGGTAGCTTTTATCAACCAGAAGGCTTTGTCATAGTCCTTCCAACAGTTTCCCCAAGTTCCTCAAATGCTGCTGCTTTTTTATTTTGATAAAAGGATATCTGTGAACCTAATTCTCATGATTTCTCAAGCAGTACAGACTGCTCAATGATAAAACCCTTGACCCAGTTGATCAGGGATTCCTTGACCTTGTGTGTGTTTCAGCTTGTAGGAGCACTCTTTGTGTTTTTTCGGGTCCTCTGACGTCGGTTTTAAAATAGTGAGCTCAAAAAGATCAACAAATGCCAATTTCCTGATCTTGACCTTCATCGATTCTACTAAGTGTAAACCTAACTGGTTCTGTGGGGCCAACTGACCATTTGCCTTGGTATGGGGGAGCTCTATTGGCGCCTTTGCCATCATTTGCACCATTTATAGTTGGGGCCACCACGGGCACAGGGGCAGCTGTAGGTGCCTCAATAAGGGGCTGGGTTGTTGCTTGATTGTTTTATGCCCCTGCATTGATGACAGCAGGATCTAGCTACTTGTCTGATATATTTGCCCCCAACCTGTTTGCAGGTTGTTAAGGTATCTCCCTCACCCATCTGAGCCCCTGCTCCACATACCCCTAATTTGGATAGCCATAGCAACCCCATTGGAATAGGTTTAGCGTACTGGGGGAGGTGGATTGACTCGTACTGAAAGGAAATTGCCCACCACAAAGCAATAACGCAGAGGCCAAGAGTAAACAGGTTATGGAGGAAAATGTACCATCCACCTCCACCAGGGATGGCTCATTATTTCACCCTTCAAAAGGGGAGGGGACTAGAGAGAAGGGGAACCCGAACGTGCAGGGCCCGGAAAGGGCAGTGGAAGGATGTCTAAAACTCCTTTCTTGGAATATAGCTGGGCTAAAAAACAAACTGCTCATGCCAGAGTGGACCTCTTTTATGGCCACCCACGATATCTGCCTGATGCAGGAGACCTGGGCACTGGAGGAGAGCTCCAGCCCGGCTTTTGCAACCTATGATATCCTGGCAGTATCCACAGGCAGGGGCCGCCCTTCGGGTGGGCTATCAATATGGATAGGTACACATTTGGGAATCCAGGCGACTCAAATGCAAACAAACTCCCCAGACATCCAGTGTGTCATATTAACATCACAAAATAAACAACAGGTAGCCATAATAAACATCTATTCAAGGCCAGTTAAGAATGGGCAGGGATCGAACACCGTCAAAGCACTTAATCTTTTTACTCAAACACTGGACCCCTCAATTGTTATAATCCTTGGTGGTGATTTTAATTACCAGTTTGAGCCCCTGGGTTGGTCCGAACAAGACGAAGTAGACTCACTTTGGCGCATCCCCGACCCCAAGATCACCCCGGTCAGGGCATAGATGCCGTTGGTGCTCCAAATAAAATCTTTCTCTCTTGCAACGTCTTTGCGGGCGTGCAATGGGAGATTGGATCCCGACTGCCCAGGGCTAGCTACGTACAATAGGGCAAAGCAGACTTCCATCATTGATTATCTCATGGTGGAAGCAAAATATTGGGACAGGCTGAAGGACTTCAGGGTCGTGCCAAGGCACGATAGTGATCATAATGCCTTGGTGTTAACCCTGAAGCCTGGATCCTTTGGTCCAACAAACCCTGACCCCAATTCTGCCATGATGATGCTACCGCTCATGGTATCAAATAATAGAAGAAGGATTAAATGGCCCCATTTTGTGGACTCCCCTACCCGGCTCGCAAAAATGTATCAGATCGGAGTTCCTCGCATCAGCGAGATAGGTGATCCGACTTCGCGCCAGCAAGCCGTAGAAATACATAGGCAATTGGCCGGGAAGTTAGGGGAATTATTTTACCCAGTAAGTGGAAATAAACGGTCCACCCCTAAGACACACCCTTGGTTTGATCGTATTTGCAGGAAAATAAAAAGGGACCTCCTTGCGGCAGTAAAAGCCAAAGATAACGCAAAAACCAAAGCAATCAGATTGCTGTATAAAAAGGAAATCATCAGGGCCAAGAGAGAGTGGGAGGAAGCAAGGTGGGAAGAACTGAGATGTGCGCTCCTTTCTAAGGATGCTAAAACATTCTGGACCATAGTTAATACAGGCACTAAAGGGGGAGGGGAGGTTGCTGTTCCGAACATTGCTCCCTAAGTATGGGAGACACATTTTGCAGCCCTTTATACACAGCCCGAGACTAGCACCTAGGCGTCTGAACGCCAGGACCAGATGCCAGAAGCAGACAGTGCCCCCCAGATTTCCCCGGCCCTAGACCTCCCGCACGAGCATTGACTGCCGGGGACCTGGGGCTCGAGTCATCGGGCGGGTCACCTGGATGCCCGGGAAACGACCACCTCTGAAAAGCTAGAGAGAATCTCTCTCAGAGAAGTAGAAACTGCTATTGACAGATTGCTCCCAAATAAAGCCCCAGGCCTCGATAAACTACCTGGTGACCTTTTTCGCTCCCAGCCCAAAATCTGGGCACCGTACCTTGCAGTTCTGTTTAATGCGGTCCTTTGGGGTTCTAAGTTACCGGAAACCTGGTTGGGAGCTGAGATCGTCCCCATATATAAAAAGGGCTGCCCGTTACTTCCATCTAACTACAGGCCCATTAGCCTTTTAGATACCACCCAAAAACTAATGGGCCGGATCCTACTGGACAGAATACTGGGGTGGATGAAGGAAAACGCAATACTAACCACCCTCCAAGCTGGTTTTAGATCTGGCATCTCGACCCTGGAGCAAGTTTTCAGGCTGCAGGTCCTCTTCTGGAAAACTGCAAGAGTAGAGGGTGGCAGCCTCTACCTTGTCTTTGTGGACCTGCGGGCCGCTTTCGATCTGGTGCCTAGGGAGAGATTATGGAGGGTGCTGGAAGAACTAGGCCTCCCGTCCTACCTATTAGATGTTCTGATTTGATTCCATGAAGGGAACTATGCCCAGGTGATGTGCGGGAAGAACGGCGAACTCTCGTCTCGCTTCCCCGTATCCAGGGGGGTACGCCAGGGTTGCGCCCTGGCCCCTACACTCTTTAGCCTTTATGTCAACGGCCTGGTGGATGAATTGGGTAGGGTTAGGGACAGTGATGCCCCGTGGTTGGCTACCGGCCGGGTGCCCGCTTTGATGTTCGCGGATGACACCTTGTTGTTTTCCCGAATATCGGCGGGCATCCAGCGGGTTCTGGATGGGTTTGCAACCTTTTGTGCCTCGCGGGGATTGGAGATAAACTTGGAAAAAACCAAGTTTATGATATTCAACCCCCCGAGGCGCACCCGCCCGAACCCTGTTTTGAATATTGTCCCACTCGAGCGGGTGAAAACCTTTGTATATCTAGGGGTCCTGCTGTCCGAAAACTTTGATTGGGGTTGCCAGGTATCTAGATCCGCCCTGAGACTCTCATAGATCATAGGGGGTATCGGCAAATTTCACAACACAACACAATTTAAACCAGCCGCCCCGTTCTTGAGATATACAGAAACCAGGCAAGGACAGCTGCCATGTACGGAGCAGAACTCTGGGGGCATAAGAATGCATTGAGTCTACTAAAGGTTGAGCAGGCCTTTATGAGAAATCTGGTGGGCTTACCTAAAAGCACCCCTTTGATACCATTGCGTCTGGACCTGGGTCTCGAGTCTATTAAAGATCTGATAGCTGCAAGACCCCTGCTTTTCTGGAGAAGACTCTGGTCTGTTCCGGACCTTGTAGACTACAGAGCGGAATTTGTTGCAGTATGGGGGCGGATAAAGAACAAAAATATTCCCTGGCTACTTCACATCAAGGACCTCTCCTACCATATTGGCTTGCCTCAACTGTGGGAGTCCCCTGAGGAGAGTTGCCCGAGGTTGCAGAGGTCTGAGTTGCTGGCCTCTATAAGACACTATAGCCTTAAAATGTTACATTCTTCAACAACTCTGGGAAGGCTCTCCACTGAATTCTTGCAAGTGAAAATTGCACCCAAGAGAGAGGAATTTTTAGACTTAGTGCAGCCTGCCCTTGCAAGGAAACTATACATTCAACTAAGACATGGCTACCTCCCCATTGGGGCATTGACTTCTAAATGGGCCGACTCAGAGGAGGGAACCTGCCCAGCATGCAGCAACAGTACAGAAGATATTGCACACGTTCTGTTCTTCTGCACGGCTTATAGTAAAACACGGAAATGCTGGTTGATACCGCTGTGCAGGAACCTGGGACTTAAACAGTGTGCACAGGCCTGTAGAGTTTTAACAAATTACACTTCCCCTCCTATTGTCTTTTCAGTTTCCCGCTTTCTATATGGCATGTGGTGCAGAAGATCTATTTTTGCTATAAGGAAGTAACCTGGTCATCAGTTCACCTTTTGATAACTTACAGTTTAATAACTTTTTAAAGTGTTTTATCATTGGATTTTACTTCTGTGCTTGTATGTATTTGATCTGCACTTTTATGGTCAATGACCAAAATAAAGTTATCAAAGAAAGATAGCCATAGCAAACTATGCACCAAACTATTTACCAACTCACCCTCAGGATTTATGCCAGTCCCTTTTCATGGCCCTATTCAGGGCTCTCCTCGCCCTCCTCCACTACGATCACCACATCCTGGGAACACTGACTGTACCCTAACTTCGGAGAGTATTCCTGGGGATACCTGGTGAGTTCCCTTCCATCTTGTGGGTGTTCCCTTTCTCAATAGCATACGTACAGACTGAAGTGCCCTGTGACATTACTCTGAACTTCCTCCTCCAGAGAAGTGCTTTGGGACTGCAATCAGGTTAGGTCCAGACTGTGCAGGGGCCTCCCTAAGGAGGTCTACGTAAAGACTGCAATGTTTCAATAGGGCTGAGAAGACCCATTACCTCCACCATGTCTGCATCCCACCCTCTGACTTTCTTTTTCCCTGTTTTAGGGGCAGGTTTCAGAAAACGGGCCTATTTCTGAATAGGTAGTACCATCAGTGCTGACCGGTTTTCACTGGTGCTTTTACCCACAATGTCAATCAGGAGCAGGACAATATACAACTAGTGCATATTGTCGGGATGAGGAGGCTTACTGACAGTTGTACGAAAAACCAAGTATCCTGGCACCACCGTGCTACATACACTGTGCTATCTCACGTCATCAATATTGCTGTCTCACAGACTTTACTGCTCATTGTCAAATTCAAACAACAATGGCAGCAACCTTTTAATGTCACTTCCCCTTCCCAGGCGTGGCTCAACCTGTATGTTGGGGTCCACCATGACAGCAACCTCCTCTTGTTCAGAAGAGGGAGGTTCTTCTGGAGCAATCCGGCGCAGGTCCGTTTTTCAGCGCCATCTTGGATGGGGATGGTCGAGTATTGGCACTGATTGTCTGGTATTGCGATCTAGTCGCCAGGAGGACGCTAGGCGTATACTTAAGAGAGGTAAACCTCAGGCTCTCTCTCTATAGCTGCCAGTTGACCTGTGCATGCCTTTAATGCACCTCAGGAACCGAGCTGCTGCTCGCTTTTAATATAACCTTGTTTCTATTTACTTTAACATTTTAGTTTTTATCCCTGTTTTTAATTTGCGCTGACAGCGCCTGGCCCTCACTTGCACTGTAACTCGGTGACACTCACCGCTGTTTGGCGGGTCCGCTTCCCGGCGCAGGTCCGTTTTTCAGCGCCATCTTGGATGGGGATGGTCGAGTATTGGCACTGATTGTCTGGTATCGCGCTCTAGTCGCCAGGAGGACGCTAGGCGTATACTTAAGAGAGGTAAACCTCAGGCTCTCTCTCTATAGCTGCCAGTTGACCTGTGCATGCCTTTAATGCACCTCAGGAACCGAGCTGCTGCTCGCTTTTAATATAACCTTGTTTCTATTTACTTTAACATTTTAGTTTTTATCCCCTGTTTTTAATTTGCGCTGCCAGCGCCTGGCCCTCACTTGCACTGTAACTCGGTGACACTCACCGCTGTTTGGCGGGTCCGCTTCCCGGCGCAGGTCCGTTTTTCAGCGCCATCTTGGATGGGGATGGTCGAGTATTGGCACTGATTGTCTGGTATCGCGCTCTAGTCGCCAGGAGGACGCTAGGCGTATACTTAAGAGAGGTAAACCTCAGGCTCTCTCTCTATAGCTGCCACTTGACCTGTGCATGCCTTTAATGCACCTCAGGAACCGAGCTGCTGCTCGCTTTTAATATAACCTTGTTTCTATTTACTTTAACATTTTAGTTTTTATCCCCTGTTTTTAATTTGCGCTGACAGCGCCTGGCCCTCACTTGCACTGTAACTCGGTGACACTCACCGCTGTTTGGCGGGTCCGCTTCCCGGCGCAGGTCCGTTTTTCAGCGCCATCTTGGATGGGGATGGTCGAGTATTGGCACTGATTGTCTGGTATCGCGCTCTAGTCGCCAGGAGGACGCTAGGCGTATACTTAAGAGAGGTAAACCTCAGGCTCTCTCTCTATAGCTGCCAGTTGACCTGTGCATGCCTTTAATGCACCTCAGGAACCGAGCTGCTGCTCGCTTTTAATATAACCTTGTTTCTATTTACTTTAACATTTTAGTTTTTATCCCCTGTTTTTAATTTGCGCTGACAGCGCCTGGCCCTCACTTGCACTGTAACTCGGTGACACTCACCGCTGTTTGGCGGGTCCGCTTCCCGGCGCAGGTCCGTTTTTCAGCGCCATCTTGGATGGGGATGGTCGAGTATTGGCACTGATTGTCTGGTATCGCGCTCTAGTCGCCAGGAGGACGCTAGGCGTATACTTAAGAGAGGTAAACCTCAGGCTCTCTCTCTATAGCTGCCAGTTGACCTGTGCATGCCTTTAATGCACCTCAGGAACCGAGCTGCTGCTCGCTTTTAATATAACCTTGTTTCTATTTACTTTAACATTTTAGTTTTTATCCCCTGTTTTTAATTTGCGCTGACAGCGCCTGGCCCTCACTTGCACTGTAACTCGGTGACACTCACCGCTGTTTGGCGGGTCCGCTTCCCGGCGCAGGTCCGTTTTTCAGCGCCATCTTGGATGGGGATGGTCGAGTATTGGCACTGATTGTCTGGTATCGCGCTCTAGTCGCCAGGAGGACGCTAGGCGTATACTTAAGAGAGGTAAACCTCAGGCTCTCTCTCTATAGCTGCCAGTTGACCTGTGCATGCCTTTAATGCACCTCAGGAACCGAGCTGCTGCTCGCTTTTAATATAACCTTGTTTCTATTTACTTTAACATTTTAGTTTTTATCCCCTGTTTTTAATTTGCGCTGACAGCGCCTGGCCCTCACTTGCACTGTAACTCGGTGACACTCACCGCTGTTTGGCGGGTCCGCTTCCCGGCGCAGGTCCGTTTTTCAGCGCCATCTTGGATGGGGATGGTCGAGTATTGGCACTGATTGTCTGGTATCGCGCTCTAGTCGCCAGGAGGACGCTAGGCGTATACTTAAGAGAGGTAAACCTCAGGCTCTCTCTCTATAGCTGCCAGTTGACCTGTGCATGCCTTTAATGCACCTCAGGAACCGAGCTGCTGCTCGCTTTTAATATAACCTTGTTTCTATTTACTTTAACATTTTAGTTTTTATCCCCTGTTTTTAATTTGCGCTGACAGCGCCTGGCCCTCACTTGCACTGTAACTCGGTGACACTCACCGCTGTTTGGCGGGTCCGCTTCCCGGCGCAGGTCCGTTTTTCAGCGCCATCTTGGATGGGGATGGTCGAGTATTGGCACTGATTGTCTGGTATCGCGCTCTAGTCGCCAGGAGGACGCTAGGCGTATACTTAAGAGAGGTAAACCTCAGGCTCTCTCTCTATAGCTGCCAGTTGACCTGTGCATGCCTTTAATGCACCTCAGGAACCGAGCTGCTGCTCGCTTTTAATATAACCTTGTTTCTATTTACTTTAACATTTTAGTTTTTATCCCCTGTTTTTAATTTGCGCTGACAGCGCCTGGCCCTCACTTGCACTGTAACTCGGTGACACTCACCGCTGTTTGGCGGGTCCGCTTCCCGGCGCAGGTCCGTTTTTCAGCGCCATCTTGGATGGGGATGGTCGAGTATTGGCACTGATTGTCTGGTATCGCGCTCTAGTCGCCAGGAGGACGCTAGGCGTATACTTAAGAGAGGTAAACCTCAGGCTCTCTCTCTATAGCTGCCAGTTGACCTGTGCATGCCTTTAATGCACCTCAGGAACCGAGCTGCTGCTCGCTTTTAATATAACCTTGTTTCTATTTACTTTAACATTTTAGTTTTTATCCCCTGTTTTTAATTTGCGCTGACAGCGCCTGGCCCTCACTTGCACTGTAACTCGGTGACACTCACCGCTGTTTGGCGGGTCCGCTTCCCGGCGCAGGTCCGTTTTTCAGCGCCATCTTGGATGGGGATGGTCGAGTATTGGCACTGATTGTCTGGTATCGCGCTCTAGTCGCCAGGAGGACGCTAGGCGTATACTTAAGAGAGGTAAACCTCAGGCTCTCTCTCTATAGCTGCCAGTTGACCTGTGCATGCCTTTAATGCACCTCAGGAACCGAGCTGCTGCTCGCTTTTAATATAACCTTGTTTCTATTTACTTTAACATTTTAGTTTTTATCCCCTGTTTTTAATTTGCGCTGACAGCGCCTGGCCCTCACTTGCACTGTAACTCGGTGACACTCACCGCTGTTTGGCGGGTCCGCTTCCCGGCGCAGGTCCGTTTTTCAGCGCCATCTTGGATGGGGATGGTCGAGTATTGGCACTGATTGTCTGGTATCGCGCTCTAGTCGCCAGGAGGACGCTAGGCGTATACTTAAGAGAGGTAAACCTCAGGCTCTCTCTCTATAGCTGCCAGTTGACCTGTGCATGCCTTTAATGCACCTCAGGAACCGAGCTGCTGCTCGCTTTTAATATAACCTTGTTTCTATTTACTTTAACATTTTAGTTTTTATCCCCTGTTTTTAATTTGCGCTGACAGCGCCTGGCCCTCACTTGCACTGTAACTCGGTGACACTCACCGCTGTTTGGCGGGTCCGCTTCTCGGCGCAGGTCCGTTTTTCAGCGCCATCTTGGATGGGGATGGTCGAGTATTGGCACTGATTGTCTGGTATCGCGCTCTAGTCGCCAGGAGGACGCTAGGCGTATACTTAAGAGAGGTAAACCTCAGGCTCTCTCTCTATAGCTGCCAGTTGACCTGTGCATGCCTTTAATGCACCTCAGGAACCGAGCTGCTGCTCGCTTTTAATATAACCTTGTTTCTATTTACTTTAACATTTTAGTTTTTATCCCCTGTTTTTAATTTGCGCTGACAGCGCCTGGCCCTCACTTGCACTGTAACTCGGTGACACTCACCGCTGTTTGGCGGGTCCGCTTCCCGGCGCAGGTCCGTTTTTCAGCGCCATCTTGGATGGGGATGGTCGAGTATTGGCACTGATTGTCTGGTATCGCGCTCTAGTCGCCAGGAGGACGCTAGGCGTATACTTAAGAGAGCCATGCTGACGCGCAGCGGATACGCGCTGCGGGGACGCCGGATTGACGCCGGAGTTACGCCAGAGTTCAGCCCGTCTGCGCCCGTCCGCGCTGAGGACGCGCTGCAGGACGGGCTGGACCCTGGGCCTCCTGACGTGCATCCTGCCCTACCACTGGAGAACTTGTACGGTTCCCTTCTCTCCCTGAGACCCCCTGCGCTCTGTTGCCATCATCGGCTCAGACCTGAGGTTCTGAGCCGGGCCCGTTTGTGTCCCTCTTGCAACAGTTCTTTTTCTTGCCCTATTCAGGCCCGTATCCATTCTATCCCTTTGCAGACCACCAGCCATATCTCCCAACCCAAACAGGGTTTTCTGATTAATGCTCGTTCTCTGATCAGACATGGGATTGAATTTCACGACTTTGTCAGTTCAAGGAATCCTGACTGGGTCTTTGTTACAGAAACCTGGGCTTCTGAGTCCGCTGGCCATGATTTGCTTTTGGCCATTCCTGAAGGATACACCCTCCTAAGGCTTGATAGAGAACGTGGTAGAGGTGGTGGAATAGCCATTCTTTTTAAATCTACTCTTAGCTGCACCATAAAACCCCTATCGGTCTCTACGGATCCCTTTGAGGCGCTTTACTTTTGCATTGTGCACACCCCGGTGAGTTCTTTTTCCGGTATCTTACTCTACAGGCCCCCAGGGTCCAGAGTCAACTTTTGCCCAGAACTTTTTAGAATTTTGGAACCTTATTTTGGTAGACCTCAATTCACCATTCTCGGTGATGTTAATTTTCATTTGGAGGATTCCGCTTCGAAAGATACTTCCTCTCTGCTTAATTCCCTGGAGGCATGCGACTTTGTCCAACTAGTTCTCCACCCGACCCACAAGGCAGGGCATATCCTTGATGGGATCTTTTCTAACGATTCCAGACTAGAGGCCGGTATACCGGTACCAATTATCTGGTCTGACCATCTAGCAGTCCCACTGTCTCTAGACATTCCCTGCTCTGATGTTACGGTGGGCACTGGGAAAAAACAATCCAAAAGGAGTTTCAAAAACTTCACTAAGGAGGCCCTTGCCCCTTTTATTCGCAACATCAGTATTTCAACTCAGCGGAAGGTTGATGAATCGGCCCAAGAGCTTACTGATGCCATTACCAGAGCCGTTGACGAACTAGCCCCCCTCTCCTGGAAATCGGCAGCTAGACAGAAGCCATCTGCTCCCTGGTTTTCTGCTGATCTGAGGCTTCTCAGACAAAAATGCAGACAGAAGGAACGTGGTTGGCGTAAATCCTGGGATTACAAAGATAGAGAAGGCTATAAGAGCCTACTACGAGAATATAAAAAGAGAGTCATCAAGGAAAAACAGGACTATTTTTCCAACTTAACCTGTTCCTTAACTTCCTCCAAAGAGCTTTTTAAAATTGTAGACTCCCTTTGCTCTCTTCAGGTCCCTGACCCAGTAGTTGCTTCCCAGGAGCTATGTGATGACATATCAAACTTTTTTTATAAAAAGATTGACGATATTTACATAGCCTTAAAGTCGCAGAGGAACCTGCCTAGTTCGGAGGACTCCTCGCAAATTACACGTCTGGAAGCTTGGAATAAAGACTCCCCTCAGTCCCTTGAACACTTCCCTGCTCTCTCTCTAGAAGATCTTAATAGCCTGTTGGATAAAACAAAATCTTCATCCCCACTTGATCCAGTTCCTTTGAAAGTACTCAAGAACTGCAGAGAGATCATTCTTCCCCCGATGCTGGAAGTAATGAATGGAGCCTTGGAACAGGGTATTTTTCCTTCACTCTGGAAGAGAGCCATCGTAAAGCCACTTCTGAAAAAGACCACCTTAGATCCTGGAGTGCTGAAGAACTTTAGACCCATTTCTCTGCTGCCGGCCCCTGCTAAGATGTTGGAGACCCATTTGAATTTCCATCTTTCAAACTTCCTTGACACCTCAGGTTTCTTGGATGGGTCCCAACATGGCTTTAGAAAGCTGCATAGCACGGAGTCGGCCTTGACGAAAGTCATTGATAACATCCGCAGAAAAGTAGACTTGGGTCTCACCACCGTACTAGTGTTGCTAGATCTTTCTGCAGCATTTGACACCCTGTCTCCCCTGACGTTAACATCTAGGTTAAGGGAGGCAGGGGTGGATGGACCGGCGCTCAGCCTCTTGAGCTCCTTTTTACATCAACGAGAGCAGCGTGTCATGCTAGGTCAATACCTCTCCCCTGCTAAGTCTTTGCAATGCGGGGTGCCACAGGGGTCGGCATTGAGTCCGACCCTGTTCAACATCTACGTGGCCCCCCTTGCAAGACTAGTAAGATCTCAGGGGATGGAGGTAGTGTCGTATGCCGACGACACGCAGATTATGGTATCCCTGACCCACTCTGTCAATGAAACTGCTTCCAACTTTAGGGCCTGCATGCAACTTGTTGCAGAGTGGATGGTTTCTAACTCCCTAAAGTTGAACGGGGACAAGACAGAGGTCCTGGTCTTTGGCAAGGACCAGGACATGTGGTCAGGTGATTGGTGGCCTCCTTCTTTAGGTAGCTGCCCTATACCTACACAATCTGCTAGGAACCTAGGCGTCATCTTTGACACCCAGCTCTCCATGGAGTTGCAGGTTAATAGAACGGTGGCCACCTGTTGGGGTGTCATTAAGACCCTGAAAAGGATCGTGCACTATCTGTCCCCACAGGCACGGAAACAGGTGGTGATTGCCCTTGTTGGCTCAAGGCTTGACTACTGTAACTCAGTATACGCCGGGGCCAACAAGGGCTTGCTTCAGCGTTTGCAGGTCATACAGAACGCTGCAGCGAGGTTTGCTCTCGCTTTGCCCTGGTTGGCATCTATGACCCTTGCGAGGAAGAGCCTCCACTGGCTCCCCATCCCTTCAAGGATCACTTTTAAACTTCTTTGCCTTACATATAAGGCCCTAGTTGCAGGCTCGGCTGATGCCCTCGGCTCACTACTCACCAGATATGTTCCGAGAAGATGTCTACGATCCAGCGAGCTCAATCAACTGGTAATTCCCAGAGCCAAGAAGGCTAGATGGGGGAGTAAAGCTTTTTCCATACTGGCACCTCTGATGTGGAATTCCCTTCCCCTTGAAATCAAATTACTTCCTTCCCTCGACCTCTTCAGGAAGTCATTGAAAACTTGGCTCTTCATTAAGGCATACCAGTAGGCTCTGTTTCTGTCTGCTAACAGCTTTTATTTGGTTTAGGCGCCTTGACGCCCATTGGGCATAGTTGCGCATGACAAATGACATTTCATTCATTCATTCATTCAATGACAGCTGCTTGTTGACTCCATTGACAATGGCATCAACTTGGGGTGTGAACCATAGGCAGGGCCGGCTGTAGCACTGGAGGAGCCTCTGTGAGAATCTTTTTTGGTGCCCTCAATAACCTCCTTTTCCATGGATTCACTCACTACCACCATCCCACAGTGCCCCTGATCTCTCCATAGCCTCTCTTTCACATGCATATCTTTTGTTTTATAGTGCTACACTTACCAGGTAGGGTGTCAGAGCACTTTACATCCCCACGCATTATACGGAGACAATAAATCATAAATGTCTAAATCAGTGATATGGAATATTACATAAAACAACGAGGATTACAAGGTGTGAGAATCACATATCATCCATACTAGTAGGCAGTATATTTTTTAAGGGTCTTTGGTCTGGAGAAGCACAAACTCAAGATTTAAAATGTACCGTAATGGTTGAAGTTGGTGCCACTAATAAGAATGCATTTCTACCCAAACAAATCAGTTTTAGTAAAATTAGGATAATGAAAGAATGGGGAAAAAAATAACATTCTAACCTATACCATGCAGTTTGCATGCAACTCTTTGATGACAGTTTGAAGAGTACTGGGCTATTTTAGTATTGTAGCTAATGAACTGCAAGTAACAAAAGTATCTCTGTGACAAAATCAGTAACTCACAGAGTGATCCACATAAAATACAGCTCTGTGATCTGCATGGTACATGTTCTTTGAAGCAGGCATATTAACCCTTTGTGCAACTTTATGATGAGTCAAAACCGCTACTAGACAAAACTCCGATCTCTTTGCAGCAGGAACAATAATCCCAAGAGTTATCTTTGTTGCTTCCTCCCCAGCTCTGGAGCATGCAAATGGCCACACCACACACAGAGCTCTGCAACAAACATCTGTATTCAATGAAAGGCAATCGTTAACTGAACGCACTATGTCATAACCTTTATTGACCACACCCAGATACTTCCCAACTGATTACGTAACTTAGCGGGGAGTCCGGCAAGGGCCACAAGTGTTCTACTGCACGTGAGCACATGACACTATATCTTCCCTTTTGGTAAATAATAAGTACGGACAACAATAAATATTAGAGTTCCTCAAAGAGTCGGCGAGGTGCTTGCACCAATCTTCCAGATCAACTTGTACGAGGTGAAGGAGTTGCACTGTCATCTAGCCTTGTAGATGTAGACTCAGATAATTGACTCAGGCACTCAGGTGGACTTGTCTCACACATAATGTCTGGAGCCTACGAACATCAAGGCACATGCTTGAAATGTGACGAGTCTCTCGTAATGGACTTTCCGTGATGTAGAGCACTCACCACATGTCCTTTACTTGTTACAACTCTCATAGGATTAGCATCAAACGTAGCATCAGTCTTGCGTTTCCGTTTTAGTTTGACAAGGACCCAGTCTCTTTCTTTGAAAACCATGCCCCGAGCTCTTCTGCACTTATCTACATAAGCCTTCATCTTGCTTTTGTGAGAAGGGTCCATGACACGAATCTCATCAGTGTCTATTACTCAGATCGTGGTCCATGATGGTAGCTTTGTCCAAATGGCTCTCCCACACAGCAAGGTAGCAGGGCTTTCACCTGGTTTAGAATGGGGATTTGACTGAAAGGCACGAAGGGCTGGACGTAAGACTGACCTAAGATCCATTCTTTCGACTGAGTCGCGCTGAACCACTTCCTTCAGGGTGCCCCTAAATCATTCAACAACACCATTAGCCTGAGGCCAGAGACGTGTGCTTTTCTGATGCTTGACGTTGAAGCAACTTAGAAAGTCCTTAAGCTCTCTGCTTTGAAGGGTGGACCATTGTCAGATTTGCGAATGGAGGAAACACCCCAAGCTGCAAAAATATAATCTAGCCTCTTGATGACTTTGTCCTGGGTGGTCAATAACAAGGCTTCCACTAAGGAAAAATGTGAGTACTCATCAATAACTACCATGAAATGATGTCCATTGTTAAAGGGCCCAAAGAAATCAACTACAATTTATTGCCATGCTTGCTTAGGAAGGTCAGACATGTTTAGCGAATGCTGTGTTGTCTTGGGAGATAAGCAGTTACACAGTTGACATGCTTTCAATTCCTTCTTGACTCATTCATCAAGCCGAGGAAACCACACTTGGTCTTTTAGGGCTCTCTTGGTGGCTACAAATGCCATGATGTCCTTTGTGTACCAGTTAAACAACTTGTTGCCTCAAGCTGTCAGGTATGACAATGCTCAAACCTCTTAGTATAATACCTTCTTAAGTTTCACAAATTTCTTCCTACACATTTTAGAATTTTTGATATTCAAAGCCATCTATGAGAAGTTGGGTATGCTTAATCCATGATTGCGTTGCATTGATTTCCTTGAGTGTGAGCATGTCTCTGTTTGTGTTGGTAGCTGTAATGATGCAAGTAGCAGTCTAGTGGATGGGGGTGGAGTCAAGGGATGAACCGGAATAGGAGGAGCGGGGACCACCGGATAAGGGGTAGTTAGAGTAGGGACCAAGAGAAGAAGGGTCAAGAGTGTTAAAGCTCAGTAAACCAAGCATCGTCGTCTGCCTCATCTTTGTTGGGACGACGTGACAACTGGCGATGAGGGTGGGATGGTAGCGCTGTGCAAATGCGCTAATCCCTGAGCTGTGACCTAGTTCCTATGTGGGGCACAATTGGAGTCGCCGTTGCGATGAGCGTGGCCCCCCCATCCCTTCGAGCGCGGGCCATGATTGTGGTTAAGCTACCGGCAGTGCGTCCCTAAGCTGAGACTCCGCGACCTGGAAGTTGTGTGGAGTGTGATCTTGCAAGCGCTGTTGTGCGCTGTAGCCTGGGTGCCCACCCTAGATGAGGAAAGCGTAGGCGCGGAGAAATCGATGTTGGGAGCCTACCCCGATCTTACCTGTGCCTGAAGAGCTTGCCAGCAAGGAAGGGCCGCAGTCCTGGCCTTCGCGAGTGTGCTGATGTCAAGATCCAGCGTGGTGAGTGATCGACGGCATGAAGAAGAGCTGGGAGTAATGTAGAGCCAAATCTCGTCGAAAACGAGATTTCAAAGGCGGCCGCCATCTTGAAGTCAGGCACCTGCACCTGCTCCTATCCCCTGTCAGGGATAGTGGGCGGCCATCTTAAAGTCAGGCGACTGTGAATTCAACAAGCATAAGCAAATGCAAGTACTGAATGCAACAAGCATAAGCAAATGCAAATTCCGAACGTAACAAACACAAGCAAGTGCAAATTTCAGACGTAACAAACACAAGCAAATACAAACCTCAAAGGCAACAAGCACGAGCAAATGCAAATCTCAATGTAACGTGCACGAGCAAGCGCAAGTCCCAAAATAAATATTCAACGCCGAGAAAATAACTTAACTGAAAGTAAAAGAAGAAAAGAAAGTAAATATCCAGAAACGCCAGTGAACAAGCGCCATAGACGTTTTCTAAATAGTTAGCTAATTGACTGGTAATCGGCATAAGCCTTGATAAGGACAAGAGCAAGATGGTGACATCGCCACCGAGAGGAGCACAAGATCCAGCTGCAACCAACAGACCCGGTATGATGGGCGTCTCCTATCTACGTCCTCCGGATCCAATCGCACTTGTAGCCGGAGGAGGAATGGGCCTCAGGTGGCAAGAATGGCTTGAGGATTTTGAGGATTTTATGCAAGGCTCGCAGGTGATGGAAGAAGATCAGAGACTAATTGTGCCGACTGATGACGCGGGGTCATATGTCAAAGTACGTTACGCCCTGAACAGAAAATTCCTACACAAGCGAAATGTAGATTATGAAAGATACACCTTCAATCTGGCATTACAGGAAAAGGAAGAGCCCATGAGCACGTTCATCACCAGACTTCGACAGCTCACTCGATATTGTGAATTTGACAACTTCTCCACGGAAGATGCCATCAGACTACGTATCATAGAGGGATGTCAATCCAAGTCCCTCCGAAGACGCCTCCTAAGAAAAGGCCACACGTTAGACGAGATCGAGGAAATGACCAGAGTTCACGATCAGGCGGAGGAACATGCTAAGAAGATGGAGGCGGGTGCGTGGAAAAGCGCAAACAGGCGTTCCGGCTTCAAGCACGTACCACTCGCAGACACTCTCGTGATAGACGGAGGACGTCAAGACCTAAATCTCATCACAAATATACAGGACACAAACGTTATGACTCCGGTAGAAGGGACAAGAAACGGGAGCGTCCTCTCAAATGTTAACGGTGCGGATACGACTTCCCTCACACAGATGCCTGTCCAGCGCTTGGGCAGCAATGCCGGAAGTGTGAGAGAGATAATCATTTTGAAAATGTCAGCGGGGAATATAGGAAGGACAGACAGAAAGATCAGATGAGGTCGTCTCGCCCAACAACCGTGCGACATCATGCCAAAGCAGTCCGAGACCGCCAAGGATCATCCTCCGGATTCTCCCAATCGAGCCGAGAGTCTCGCAAATGACAGTGGCTGAGGCGATCACCGTCACAAGAATCAAGGTCGGCATCACCTGTCTCACAGGACAGTGACGAGTACATTTGCATGGTGGCTCACCGCGATCAACTCAAGAAATACCCACGACTGGACATTCGTGTCGGGAATCACGTGACAAAGTTTGTGCTCGACAGTGGCGCTTCCCTGAACTACATCCCAGTGACTGGATACCGGAGAATGAAGCCAACCCCTCCATTAAGCCCTGCACACGTCAGAGTGTACACTTGGATGTCTAGAAAACCACTTCCGTGTTCAGGAAAGTTCGCAACCACTCTCACTCACAAAGACCAGTCTGTACCTGCTCACATACATGTGATTGAAGGACCTGAAGCGGATTGCCTCCTCAGCCTCTCCATCGCTGAGCGACTTCGGCTGGTAGAAATTCTATATCGAGTACACGATGACCCAGATATCATCCACAAATTTCCCAAGTTGTTCACTGGACTTGGAAAAATGGCACGATGTCAGGTACGTCTACACATAAATTAAAAGGTGACACCCGTTGCTCAACACCACAGACGGGTCCCATTCCACCTCCAGAAGGCTGTGGAGGATGAACTACAAGAGCTACTACAAGCTGATATCATTGAGCGAACGGAAGGTCCTACCCCATGGGTTTCACCAGTGGTGATTGTGCCAAAAAAGGGTACCCCTGGAAAGGTGCGCCTCTGCGTCGACATGAGAGTCCCAAATACGGCCATTGAGCGAGAGCGTCATCCTGGGCCGCATTTGAGTGATATGATCGCGTCTCCCAATGGAGCTCAAGTCTTCTCCAAATTAGATCTGAATAAGGGATACCACCAGCTTGAGTTGCACGAAAGGTCACGATATATCACCACGTTTGCCACTCACCTTGGACTTTTCAGATATAAACGACTCAGTTTCGGAGTATCCTCTGCAGCGGAGATATTTCAAGAATCCATAAGGAAGACAATTCACCACATCCCTAACGCACTAAACTATAGTGACGACATCTTAGTATATGGTGCAACTGTCCAGGAACGCGACACAGCACTGGACAAAGTCTGCCATGCTCTACTAGAAGCAAATCTCACACTGAACAAAGAGAAGTGTGAATTTCACAAGTCCACTTTGAAATTCTTTGGACACATATTTTCTGGAGCAGGGATGAAGCCAGACCCTGAGAACGTAGCAGCTCTGAATGACACGAAAAGCCCGCAGGATGTTGGTGACATAAGATCTTTCCTAGGAATGGCGAGTTATTGTGCCAGGTATATAAAAGACTACGCCACCATCAGCTATCCGCTGCGTAACCTCACCAAGCAAGGACAGCCATTCAAGTAGACACCACAATGCGAGCAAGCCTTTCAGGAGATCAAAAGTGCTGTTGAATCAGCAGACAACTTGGCCTACTTCAATCCCAAAAGGAAAACGGAAATCACTGTTGATGCCAGCCCGGTTGGCCTAGGGGCTATCCTTGCGCAGTTTGATCATGACACCGATCAGAGACACATTGTCGCATATGCCAGCAGGAGTTTAACTGACACCGAAAAGGCTTACTCTCAGACAGAGAAGGAGAGTCTTGCTGTTGTCTGGGCCTGCGAACACTTTCATATTTTTGTGTACGGCAAGCATTTTACACGAGTCACAGACCACCAGGCGTTAGTCACCATATTTGGCAACCCAAGAGCCAAGATGCCTCCTCGGATAGAACGCTGGGGCCTATGGCTGCAGGAGTACACTTACACAATCATACACATACCCGGGAAGACTGCCAATCCTGCTGACTATATGTCGAGACATCCCAGAACTTCACGTGCATCAGGACCGTCCCTAGCGGAGGAATATATTCATTTTGTTGTCGACCAAGCCAGACCACCGGCTGTCCCGCTGGAAGCCATCTATGAGGCCACCGCTCAGGACAATATCCTGCAACAAGTGAAACTCAGATTACAAACGAACAAGTGGCGACATTCCAATGATGATGACAACCGAAATCCCAGTGGAAAACAAGAACTGAATGCCTTTAGACATGTGAGAGATGAACTATCAGTCACAACAGAGGGGCTCATACTACGAGACCAAAGGATAGTCATCCCAATGCAACTTCGCCAAGGCGTGATCAATTTGGCTCACGAGGGTCATCGTGGGATGGTAGCCACCAAGAGAGCACACGAGAGAGGGTGTGGTTCCCGCTACTAGATCAGATGGTTGAACTAACCCTCAAGGACTGTCCTCAATGTCAACTGGTGAATCAGGGAGAGCCTCCTGCTCCCCTTCAAATGTCTACCTTACCAAATGGCGTGTGGCAGGAAATTGCCCTGGATTTCTTTGGACCCCTTCAATCCGGGAAATATATTCTAGTTCTCAGGGACGAATACTTAAGATTCCCCTTGCACAGTTTGTCTCGTCCACCAAGGCCACCAGTACCATCGCCGTCCTGGACGAAGTGTTTGCCGCCTGGGGTATTCCGAAAGAGGTCAAAACAGACAATGGACCACCTTTCAATGCTCAAGAGTTCAGGGAGTTTGCCAAACACCTTAACTTTAAACATCGTAAGATCACTCCCCTCTGGCCACAGGCCAACGGAATGGTGGAACGTTTTATGGCCACCCTGAAAAAGACACTGCAGCAAGCTTCCCTGGACAAGAAAGATCCGCCAGTTGCCTTGAATGAAGTCTTGAGGGCCTATCGAACAACTCCACAAGCGACAACTGGAAAATGCCCTGCCACTCACAAGCTGGGGCGGACCATCCGAACCAGAATACCCACTTGGGAAGACACTTTACAATCCCTATCCGACAACAATGAACATGAGAACATTGCTGACAAAGATCGCAGAAACAAGGAAAAGATGAAGTCCTATGCTGACCCTAGGCGGAGAGCCAAATCCCCGTCCATCCAAGAAGGGGACTGGGTGCTAGACAAACAGGAGCAACAAAAGAAAATGGACTGCAGGTATCGTGCTGAACCCTTAGTGGTCACTCACCAAACGGGAACTATGATAACTGCCGAATCTGAAAATAAGAGAATCACACGTAACGTGTCCCATTTCCAAAAGTGCACCCCAGCTGTCAAAGATGCTCTTGACAAGACAGCGGAAACCTAAAACAAAGAAAAGACAATCACCAGCCCTGCATTACTGAGGCCTGAGGATTGGGCTGAGTCTGAGAACAAGAATGCGGATGCACCTCTCAGACCCCGACGGACCATCTGCAGACCTGTCCGGCTGATTGAGGAATTGTAAATAATCCATGATTTAATTCTGTTTTGTTAACAAAGGGGGAGATGTAATGATGCAAGTAGCAGTCCAGTGGATGGGGGGTGGAGTTGTGGGAGGAACCGGAATAGGAGGAACGGGGACCACTGGATAAAGGGCAGTTAGAATAGGGACTGAGAGAAGAAGTGTCGAGAGTAATAAAGCTCAGTAAACCAAGCATCGTCGTCTGCCTCATCTTTGTGGGGACAACGTGACAGTAGCAGCAATGATTTGCTCAATGGATAGAGTTGCAGGGGTGCTGGACTTTACTATGAAGTTGATGTACTCTTTAGACAGGTCCACTATCACCCAGAGGTGGTGCGAGGAAGGAGCAAGGATACCCTACGGCTCCAGTACTCCCTATAGGGCCCTTATAGGGCCCTTATCAAGGAGGCACTCTCTGTCCTCGGATCCGCCATTCGACACGTGACTGCTACTACAGCGATATCTGTTCATTTCCTAACAGAAGACCGCACAAACACGGAACTCATTGGAGTCAGTCTTCATCATTACACACGCTCTGCTGAACGAAACGCGTTGGCTGAGACTCTTTGCACAGTTTTGGAATATTTGAATATGTCTGGATTTGCTTGATGTTTGTATCTTAGCAATAGATGGCTATTTGCCAAACCACATTTCTTGCATGTGGGAGACCTATCTAAAGTTAGGTAGTCTTGCAAGACAAACACTAACACTACATAACAGTACAAACACTACATAACAGTACAGGTCTTAGGACCAACAGTTCTTAGCTCATAATGTGGCAGAGCACTTCATAGAAAACAAGGAAGGCTTTCAAACAACACACAAAAATCACATCTTCAAACATGTATGCATGCATCCAGACAAACATAGAAACCTATGCATCCATAGACCCAAGCTCACATTCAAAGCAGAGCAAAACGACCACATCTATGCAGGCACCAGCAGGTCAACTTATACAAAGACACCAAAGCACACACCGCCAGCCATACAGGCATATATGAACACACATGCACACAAAACCGCACCCACAAACACTCAGCCAGACAAAGGACATCACATCATTAAGAGATCAATTTATACAAATGTTGTACTCCTAAAGGGCCAACAATAAACCAAGACAACACGTGCAAGTGCACATACGCTCCTAGGGTAAATGCAGTGCACTGGGTGATCGATGGATGCATGAGTGTAAATTGTTGAATAAATTATCAGATGTAGGCATTAATGCGCACGGACACATGGATGTTTAGGATATATGTAACCTAATCAGGATTTATGTAGCACTTTGCTACAACAATTTGCATGGATGGCTCCATAGCATTTTTGACATTAGGGCATCCATTCCGTATGGTTCTGGGATTTTTATTGACCAATTGTATTTGGTTATTTTTGATTTTGTTGACGTTGTGGAGATTATTTAGTACAAAGGATTACTCAATAACAGCTGGTGTTCGTTAATGAGAAAACTAAAATGTGTTTGGTCATGATAGGGATCTTTGTGGTGTGTTATGTACATGGATGCATGTGGTGAAAAACTTTGCTTTTTCTATTGTTTCACTGGGGTGAATTGTTGTGCATTGCCCAGCCTGATCAGACTGTTCTGCAAACTGGCCTCGCTAGCTAACTGTAAGTATTTGCAGACATAATTGACTCATATGCATTGTAGGCTGGTACATGCTTTTTTAACTAACTATATGGCATACTTGAACGTTGATGGATGGATGTGGTTAGGCTTGTCTGCAGTGTAATGTTTTTGTGTCTTGGCAGATGCTGCTGCTTATGGACTTGAGATGGCTGCCTAACAGTCCTGCCTGTGCCATGGCCTATGCATAGGAGATGTTGAGTATGGCACGTTCGGGTGAATGTTGGGCAATAGTGAAAGAAAACCAGGCAGTAAAAATGTACAACTTATCCCTAATAACAGATATCTTCCTCTCAACCTTACCATCACAAATAGCCATATGTCTCTGAGTTGTTCCACGTCATAACCACTTCTCCTTAACAGATGTGAGGAGAATAAAACATTGACCCTCCAAATATATTCTTTTGTAACCAAACCCTCTGAATTAACCATTATGAGCACGTCAAATAAATAAAAACATACCTAAATAAATAGATAAATAAATGCTATTCTGTATTAACTAACAACTGTAGTAAAGCATGTTTTTTATTAACTGAGTTTGCAATAATAATCTCGAATACTTTCGAATGATATAATGACGTGTAATTCTTCTGGTGAGTTTGGGATATTTGAAGTCTTTGAATAGAGTACCACTTTTGTCCCTCTCACTGCAAAAGCTGAAATAACTGATACGGTTCAGCAGCTATCAGACGCACTCACCAAACTGCCAAAACAAGCATGACCTCACTTCCTGTATTCTTGTACTTTCACCGGGAACAAAGAAGCTTAGCAAACTAACCTGGCGCCAAGCAAGGAACTGGAGAACAACAATATTCACACTATAATCTGCAAAAACCCTTCGAGCTTTCATGTACACGTTTTCATTTTTAATTGAGAGACAAATAGTTGCTGCCTTTTACTTTTTTTCTGGCATAAGAATGAGCAGCAGAGACAAGATTGCTCAGCAGTCTAGGCAAATTTCTGAACAAATAGGCAACCACCCACCACTCTTGAAAAGCATATTTTATGTCTATTTTAGCCACATAAATAAGACAAACAAATAATTAAAATATACAGAGTTTTACTAACGGAGAAACTCATAAATCTGAACCCACAGGACATTGCGTGGGTGAAGATTTACGGCTTTCTTGAATTCACAAACATTTTCAGGTTAGTTTATGTCTAAAACTCTGCACCTTTCAGAACGTACTAGGCATAATCATCGAAGTGATTTGTGAATTCCTTTTTTTCACTTTGTTGAGGCATTCGTTTTTAATGATTTCATTAATAACAACGCCCCAAGGATGTTAACAAATTATAATGACAATATAAGAACTTTGTGATTAATGTTCCATTCATAAATCCAAGAAGAATATTTCATCAAAGTATTCAATTAATGCAAATCTAAAAACTCTTTAAAAAAAAGTATTGTCAGAAGTTCATAAGCAAAATATCTTTCATCTTGAACATTAATAATATTATTCCGTAGAAACATAATTCTTAATAAATGAGGCTGTGCTTGGCACAGCTGGGGCCAAACATGTCAAGATCCTGCATGATGTGGATGCAATGAGGGCAAAACGAGTCTATTATGTTTGCCATATGATATTTGTATGAAGATCTATAAAAACATTCTCGCTGCATATTCATACATATTCTAAAATATGGTTGACAATTGATTACCATGAGCACTGGAAATGAAATCATGGCACCCTGGAATCCTCGCCTCCTCCCAGGACCTACTTAATGACAGCTGCATCACGGCCTTGCACAGCTGCATCACGGCCACACACAGCGGGTGCACCGCTGGCTCACCAATGGCTGTCCGTGCCTGGACCGCACCCAGAGCCAGGAATCCTGGTCCGATCTCCGCTCAGTGGTACTCTGCAGCACTCCTTAGATCACTAGGCCCTGGACGCCATTCCGCCAACTGTTGCTGCGCTGCACCTCGCGCCACCGTATAAACTTTCCCCTGTGCTCACTGCCTGTTCTCCAGCAGTTACCCACTCACACCACCAGCACAAATACTAACAATGCCCTCAACACCCCCTCCCAAAACACACACAGGACACAAGCAACAACAACGTTTATACTCCCACCCTACACCACACGTCAAAGAAAATGCTCATGTCAACTCCCACTTGCATGCATGCTTCTCAACACACGATCACTCAGCAAACACACAACCAAAATATGGGACCTTCTGAGCAGCCATGCACCCAACATCCTCTTCAACACAAGGACTTGGCTCAGCCCCTCATCGGGTCCAAACATTGCTACAGCAATCTCAGCAGTCTACAAGATCGCTCAACAGGACCCCCTTCACATGCAAGGAGGAAGACTTGCTATCATCTACAAGGAATGCATCAAATGCACAACATCAACAAAGAACATCACACCATTCATGGAACACCTGCAATTCAAGCTGCAAATCTCTGAAAAATTCACCCTGAATGGAACCCTCGCCTATCGACCACCCAGACCTGAGTTACCTTTACCATCCTCATCACTGACTTTGTCACTCCGCTTACCATTGACTCAAGAGCCTTCATTCTCCTCAGTGGCCTCAACTTTCACCTGGAAGACCGAAACTACCCCTACTCCACAACACACTTCGAAAGCTTGAGCAACATTGGACTCACCCAGCTTGTCACAGAACCAACACACACCACAGGACACACACTGGACCCCCATTGTCACAGAACTAACACACACCACAGCACACACCCTGGACCCAATATTCACCGCAAGTGACAGCATCAAATACAACTCCATGACACAGCTCACATGGACCGACCGCTCCATTATCCGGTTACAAATCAACACACCTCAAGTCAACATCCCTACTGGGTTCAGCAGTCCAAGCCCCAGATGAAGCAAAATCACAGAAGCAGTCTGGCTCAGGCCCCTCAGCACCTATCAGCCTAGCCCCACAGACAACCTCAATGAGGACATCAACAACTTCAATGACTGGATCAAGAACTGTGCAGACTCTCTCGCACCCATCAAACCCAAAAAGCATAGTAGATCAAACAAACAGGCCAGCTGGTGGTCAGAAGACCTCCAAGACTCCCAACAGCACTGTAAAGAGCTAGAACAGAAATGGAGAGTCAGCCATGACACTACCGACAGAACTACCTACAAGGTTGCACTCAGGCGCTATCACTAGCAAATTAGAGCCACCAAGGAAAAATCAATAGTGGACCATATCAAAGGAAGCTCCAATAGCTGTAAGCTGATCTTTTCGATCGTCAAGGATTTCACCTCACCCTCAGCCACTGTCAACAATATTGCTGCCTCCCCAAAAAATCTGCAACCGCCTATCCAACGTCTTCTGCAGAAAAATAGCAAACACCGACAACAACTTTGCACACCAACCCAACCTCAGAGAACTCATCGCTAACCTACCCACCACCAACCAAGATGGCTACCTGACCGAATGGACAACCCTCAGCAGAGATGAAACAGCAGCAGTCATGTGGACCATCCGCTCAGAAGCTCCAACGGACCCATGGTCCCACCACATCTACAACCTGTAAACACCACCAGTCAGCACCACTATGACCCACATCATCATACGTCCATCATGTCCCCCACTTTCTAGCTATATGGAATCCTGCAGAAATCAACACTCTCTTACAGAATCCCACAGCTGTCCTGAATCACCTGAGCAACTTCCAACACATCTCCCTACTCCCCTATCCAGCCAAAGAAATTGCAAAGGCCATTAACACCTTGAACACTATGGGGATTTTTCTCCTGTGCTGGAACTCCTTGAACCCCATTATTCATGACGAGCTGGGCTCGTCATCAGCGTAGCAGGAGGCTACTGCATGACGAGCCCAGCTCGTCATGACCGTGGAAGGGGTTAATAAACAACTCACAACCCACCTCAAACTTCACTATCTTCTAGACAACACGCAATCAGGATTAGGACACAGTACCAAAAAAGCACTAATTGTGCCACCAAAGACATCTCTATCATTCTGGTACGAGGAGAAACAGAGGCCCACATCCTGCTAGACCGCTGTGCGGCCTTTTACACTGTTATCACAGCACCCTCATCAGAAGACTCCATGAGATTGGCATACAAGGGCCTGCTCTCAAATTGATCTGTTCCTTCCTCACAGGAAGAACCCAAAGGGCCAGGCTGCCACCCTTCACATCAGAGACCAACAAACTGGTATGCGGTGTCCCACAGGGATAGTCCCTCAGCCCTAACCTTTCCAACATATACCTAACACTGCTCGTCAATATCATCCAATCACAAGACATCATTGGCATCTCATACGCCAATGACACCCAGCTCATCCTCTTCCTGATGGACAAGACAAACACCACCAGAACAAACTTCACCAACTGCATGACCATGGTAGTAGACTGGATGCAAACCAACTGGCTGAAGCTCAACTCCGACAAGTCAGAAGTACTGGTCTTCGGCAACAAGACCGCCCCATGGGATTCCACCTGGTGGACATTGGAGCTAGGACCAAAACCCACAGACCATGCAAGTAATCTAGGGATCATCATCTAGATGGCAAGCTCAACATGACAGCTGAAGTCAACGCAGTGTGAACCTCCTGCTTACACAGCTTACGCATGCTGTGAAAGATCTTTAAATAGTTGCCTCATAACACCAAACGGACTGTCACACAAGCACCCATCACCAGCAGGCTTGACTACGGTAACACTCTCTATGCTGGAATCTCCAAACTACTCCTACACAAACTACAGACCATCCAGAATGCAGCGGCAAGACTTATACTCGACCTCCCATGACACCCCACATCACACAGCCCCTGTGGAAGCTTCACTGGCTCGCCATTCACAAGAGTAGGCAATTCAAACTCCTCACAAAGCCCTACACAGCACAGGACCAGAACTGAACACCCCCATACACTTTCACCAACCCACCAGACAACTACGCTCTGCCTTACTTTCACTCACACACACGCCTACATCCACATAAGCAAAACTGGAAGTAGCTCAGTCTCCTACATTGCACCCCAGATGTGGAACAACCTTCCTCAACACATCAGAGCCTCCTCCTCACTTCTTGAGTTCCGTTAGAAGCTGAAGACCTGGCTCTTCACATATGCACCTTGGGACCACACACCTACACACCTTGCCCAAGCGCCTGGATGCCCTCTTGGGTGATTAGTGCGCTATACAAATCAAGATAACATAACAATTATTCAAATCATTAGACTCAGGAATTATTTTCAAACTATTTTGTTGTAGGCAATATTTTTTAGCAATATTATAATTATATTTCTAGATATGTGATCACGTTAAGATTTTAGGCAAAATAAGAATCTTAATATTTTAATTCACTGATCTTAGTGAGATACACAATCATGGCTTGGTAGATAAAAAATTAAAGGTAACTGTGTCTGTGTCATTGTGCCGGTGCTTGCGTGTGTTCTGATGTATGCACACTCATACAGCATCACACATGCGTATTCCTATGGAATGATATGACATTGTGCCTTTTTAAAATGTATTTATTTTCTTTGACGATTCTGAATTGCATCAGTAAAAAGATGAACACTGTAGAACATTGCCAAAAGGCATTGGCAAAGCCAAAAGTTCCAAAAGGGGAGATGAATTGTCTTCGCCAATGCTTGTTTACAAATTATGTTTCTGCCGAATAATATTACTAACGCTCAAGACGCTCAATATAACTAGCACTCATTATAAAACATTATAATAATATTTTATTTATGCTCTTACTACAATAAATGATTATTACATAGTCCATCTTTTTTTTAGGTCGATCCTGGGCAGCGCATGCACTGCTCTGCTAGGCATGCTGTAATCAGGTATAGACATGAAGCTCCGCCCATTTTCAACCCATCTTTTCAATTGGCTCTTGTTGCTGTCCTTTCTAAATGGTTGCTTTTGATTCATGAATAGGCTTAGTAGTCCCTCCTTAGTACCGCCTTGACTACATTTGTAACCTCTCAAGAGGACTGGCCCTTTTACTTGTGTTGTTATTCAGTATGTTTTATTTAGTCTGTAAGCACTATTTTCTTTTTTTTTTTTTATTTCAATATACATTTTATTTTTATTTTTCTAAACTACATTACATACAAGCATATTGAATGATTTTTTCTACTCCACCCACGACATGCTTTCTTATATCGCAGTCCAGCGGCCACTTTTATATTTTGTTAGTATGGCGCCACGTCATATCTACAAAACCAGCTTATTTAGTAATGGCAGCGACATCATATTTACAAAACCAGCTTGCACCTTTTCATTGACATTTACATTTTTTGGCAGCGCAGTCCGCTTTAACCATAGTGTCAGGAACTGTCCAGGACTATACGGGGAACACAGTCAGGGACTTGGGCAAGGACTAGAAACTGGGTAGATCATTTACACAGGAAGAGGAGTACAGCGCTGCCCAGGAACATACAGGGAGTCAGAGGAGAAAAAGGGATCCAAAGGGGAAGCCTGTACAAGTAAACAAGATGGGTCAGACTCAGAAAGGAAGGGCACTCACGAGGCAATTTAGCATTCAGACTAACTACACACAGGACAGACGTGCAAGACATATATATGAAACTACATTAACAATAAAGGAGGGTGTGGGGTAAAGCACTCAGGAGCTCCACACGGTAAGAATGAAGCTCAGTAAGTTTCTTACCCACAATTGCTGTTACAGATACTGACTGCAAATACCCTCATGTAGGATATCCATGCAAAGGCAGGGTCTGTGGAGCTTATACCTATGGTGATGTTATACATGTAACTCAAAGACAATACTCACAGTGAACAAGAAACACCACCTAGGTAGTCAGCTGTGCCCACAGATACTGGCGATCAAACAGGAACACGCAAGGCAGTAACAGCAAGGGGGAAGAACAATAGACAGCAGCAGAAGAACACAGCACAATAGACAAGGAGCTAGCAAGGCGGAGTGCTTAACATGAAAGGAAGGAAATCACAGGGCGCACTTGGCAGAAAACAGGTAACAAACATACAAGAAAACAGAAGCAAGACAGCAGATTAGAAAGACAGAAAACTAGAACTGGAACCAATGAAATGGGAAGAAAGGCAGGGACTGGAAAGGAATATACAGAAGGGGAGGTTACAAGGGTATACTAGAATAATTTGTAAAACCTTAATCTTAACCCTGGATAGCTATAGCTTTGAGACGCAAAGCTTAAACAAAGGAACTAGTGTAGAGCATATAATGGTACTAGACAACAAAATAGGAAAGCTACACAACACAAAAGAAATCCGACACCAATTTATAAAAATAGAATATATTTGTAGGAATTTGTAGAGTCCAAGATGAGAATAATCCATGAGGGTTGCCGGAGATACAGATTTTTTAATAAAACTTACATTTCAGTTCAACCACAAAAAGCACTGGTCACTGTAGAGTTTGTAAACTTTTGAAAAGTTTGCAAGAATTGTGTTGGACTACTCCGGCCTGACTCGGTTGACAAAATCTGATAGGGAGAAGGTCTGGGTGGCCAATAAGCAGTATTTTGACAATTACCTGGCCACCAAAGCATTCCCCATTCCAGTTCTAAACTTTGCAGCACTACCGCCATAGACTTTAATGGAGGTCTCCTGATACTGCACATGCAGGAGATGGAAGATGCTCAAGGATACCCTGAGTGCTGTACCGTCTACTGGGGTGCCTTGGCGGTTATTCTTCGGTCCATGCATCAGGTGGGGAGACTTTGGCCACCGCGGTCGGGGTCCTGCAAAGTCCTCTTTTAGCCAGTAGAAGGCCAGCTCTGGCTGGGCTACTGGTTTCCGTCCACAGCGGTCCCAGCAGCATCCTTTGGTGGAGACTAGTGTCACTTTTGGGGGACCAATCTGGAGTCAGATGACACTCCCCTGTCTGGCAGGCTTGGGTACAACTTTTGGCTGTCGAGGACTGGTCTTTTGGGGTGCCCAACGGCAGTCAATGGTGATTCGACTGAAGTGGATACTGACTTGCCAAGTTAGGTACTTCAGCTTTGATGGTCCTGTTGTTGGTTCTAGGGGGTCAGTCGACTGACTCTTGGAGTCACTTCTTTGGTCTGGGGCTTGAGAGTGACTTTTCTTCAAGCTAGGATCCACAGGCACATTCTTATCTTCGATAGCCCAACGTACGGAAGGTGAAGTCCAGCAGATGGTGCAGCCTCCCTTTGCCAGGTCCAGGGGTCATCAGTGCATTCCTTCTTCACTCCTTTATCCAGTTCAGGTGTGATCTGAGGTTCAGGGTGTTAGTGGTGCCATATTTATGCCCAGAAAGTGCCTTGGGGGGAGGATGCAGTCAGTGGGTTATCAGGTCCCCTCCTGCTTTGTGGTAACTTTCCAAATATGTGTGGCATATAGCAATCCCAGAGTGCACTATTCAGTCCACTCTCAAGATGTCTGAACCCTTTCTCGGATGTCAGGGGCTTGGTAGCCCATCCTAGCGGTGTGGCTACATGTGGGCTACATGTGCAAGGGAAAACTAGTTTGGGCACTGGTCTCTTCTCTCTGTTCCAACGACCAGCCTGTCTACCTGAACAAAGGGCAGCCCCTCAAGAATGGGATTGCCATTTGCCCACCAAAGGCTGTTTCACCTTTGAGGCTTGCCTTTTGGGCTAGCACCCTGTATGGATTCCTGCGAAGGGGAGGTAACACCTGCTACTGCTCCTAAGCTTGGAAGTCATTCACACTACTCCCCAGGAGAGTAGAAAGCTGTCTGGTGGCCAGTGGCCATATGAGGCCATTGGACAAACTGACAGAGTGGCAACTTTCTATTTTTTTTGTTTATTTTTTTTTATTGACAATACATGAGTCCAGAGCAGCAACCAAGATAGGTACAGAAAAAAAGGAGATATTGCACATACAAAATACACGATTAATTCAAAACAAATCAATGTTTAGCAGCAGCATTCATATATATCAGCAAGAAATAAGCACTTATAAACATCACAAGATGGCAGGCCATAGAGAACCACAAGGTTTATATATCCATATAGGTCATCACTGAGTCCCAAATTTGACGCCCTAATTTCATTTTCCGTCTGCCTTTGAGAGCATACAAACTATACTCCATGTTAAATGTAGCAAGAAACCTAGCCCTACATGTTTCAAATGAAGGGGCGTCTTTTTGCAACCAATTAGATGTAATGCAAAGTCTGACCACGGCTGAAGCTAAGAAAATTAGGTACACAGATTTGCTAGGTACCGTATCTGCTGTTACCCCATCTCCACTCCCAGCCAAATCTGCATAGCTAACATATGTACAGGCTCGCCCAAGATTTCGGTTAGAAATGTATCCATATATTCAAATAGCCTGCCTAACTGCTGACATGAGAAGAAAACGTGAACCACATCAGCCGCATGAAGTCCACAACGAAAACATTTTCCCTCATGCCCTCCCCCCCATTTAACAATTTTATCAGATGTAAAATATAGATTGAAGATCGTTTTATAATGTTGAGAATGAAGATTGGCAGACATAAAAGGTCGCCCTGCTAAATCAATAGAAGTCTCCAATTGTATACCCCGACATCCTGATCTATTATTCCATTTACAGCTTTGAGCTGCCAGGTCATTAGGCATCGTGCCAAGCATTAGAGTATAGAGTGTACCAATTCGTGCCCCTTTCCTTACTGCTTCAATAAGGGGATTAGGTTGAATATTCCAACGGGCTCTCAATAAACAATCCCGGACCTGTAAGTATTTAAAAAAATCCCCCCCGTGAGAGCTGATATTGCCACTTAAGCTGCTCAAAAGATTTGAGCCCACTATCCGTATATAGATCACCGATCATACAAAGTCCTTTAGCCCGCCAATTATATACAACCCGATCCCAGAATGTAATTGGGAGAAACGTAGATGATATTAGTGGGGTGTACCAGGAAACACATTCTAACTCATACATCTTCTTAACCACTTTCCATACTTTATAGGCGGCTATGATGGTCTTAAATCTCGGGTGCTTATAATAGCTCCAATCCGTATTCAAAAACAGACGATTTTTTGCCTCACTCCCGAGCAACATTTGATATATAACAGGAAACTCAGCCCTATCTGTTGGTCCTACCCCAGTAAACAATATGTTCATATGTTGTAACATGCATGCTAAATAATATAAGGTAAAATCGGGAACAGCCCAGCCACGTTGTACCTTTGGCAGAACCATATAACACATTGCCCTTCGCGCTTTGCCTCGTGCCCATATAAATCTCGCACAGATAAACTGTAATCGTGCAAGACTGGCACGAGGTATCTCCAAGGGAACACATCTAAAGAAATATGACATTTTAGGTAAGATCAGCATCTTTAACACATTACATCTGCCTACCAGAGACAAATGTAGGTATTCACATTGATCCAACTGTCTACGGACCCCGGCCACCAGCTTCCCCCAATTTGACTGAACCAGTACAGGCAAGGAGGCCCTTATCCCAATCCCCAAGTAAGTCACCTCTTGTGCTACCCTTTGATCAGTGATGATCCCATGTTGATACAAAGGATTTGTGTTTTAGATGAGTTCAGCTTGTAACCCGATACTGCCCCATAATCTGCAGCGAGTAGCTCTATTTCATGCATTGCCGCTGCTGGATTAGGGGACACCACCACCACATCATCAGCGTATGCGAGGACACGATATTGTTGCTGCTGCAGGGTTACTGACTGAAAGCGGGGGTTACTTTCCATCATTTTAAAAAATGGATCTAAACATAATGAAAATAGTAATGGGGATCAGGGGCAGCCCTGTCTTTCTCCCACGTATAATGACCACCGGCTTAGATTCGAGCCCCATTGTACAAATCTTAGCGACAGGTTGATGATATAATGTCTGGAGAGCAGTGATAAATTGTTGCCTAAACCCACGTCGACACATAACAGCCCATAAAAATCCCCATGAAACGCGATCAAAGGGGGGCGTGGCTAAGCACGTAATGGCGGAGGTCGCACTAGGGTAGAGCTCCGTGCCAAGCTCCCCTTCCCTGAGCCGATTCTTCGCCACACTTCACCGTAGCCGCCCGAAACTGCAGGCGGACCCCTCCGGAACACTTCTCGGCAATCTGGCCGACTTTCACCTTGGGGCTCCGACGAGGCTGACTCCGGCCTATCCTACGGCCCTCCTGCGGGACCTGCTGCCTCCCGGCCGGCGGGGCAATCAAGAGAGGACGCGGCTCGGGCCCAGCACGCAGGCCTCGGCCGGCAAGCCTCACCACGCTGACTGCGGCCCCCTGGTCGACTGCCGCCGATCTGGACACACCCTCCGGTGGCCCCGAAAACACCTCACCTCGTTGCTGGACGCCTGCGAGGGGCCCGGACTGGGAGAGGAGCGGATGCCTGGCCCTCGCTTTGCGGCCGCCACATGCCTGATGCCCCGTGAGTGGTGCGAACTCGCTTGGTTTCCTGGCGATGCACCCGGGGCAGGCAAGACACGGAGGACACCACTGGTGAAGCGCTAGTTGGATGGCGGACCCGGCTGCCGGGGGCTCCTCGCCGGGATGCTGAGCTGAGACCCGAACCACCAGGTGAGTCCCTCTCGCGCCTACTGGCGTAGCGGAACCCGCGCGGGGTGGCCGCCTGGGACTTGCGTTATGGGCCCGCTGCTCGCGGAAGGGCTGCCCGGCCCCCTCACTTAGTCGCCACACCACAATCGGCGGCAGACTGGCCGGGCCCCCGTGACGGAGGCCCACAACAGTGCGCTCCGCACCGGACTCGCCTGCGGGCCCCCCGCGGGGATAGCGGCTGCCTGGGGGACGGGAGACACGCGGGAGGCCGCGACCTGGGCCTGGACCTGACGACCGGATCTGCCCGTAGCACCTGGACCCTTTGGACCCATGCGCCGCACTGGCCCCCCCGGCCTCCCGCTGCACCTGGGGCGGAGTGGTGAAACCGCGCTGGGAGAGGGCGAGGACCCTCCTGATGGACCCTCCCCCGGCCATAACGACGACGGCCACGGCCAGAGGGGCGGCTGCTGGCCGACGGACCCCCCGCCTGACGGTGGCGTGATCCCGGAGGTGCTGCTGGAGCGGCCCAGGTGGAGGAGCTGCTGGCCGGGCGATCCTGCCCATGTCCGGAGGGGTGCGGACCCGCACCGGGACTGGTGGCGCCCCGCCGAAGGGAAAAACAGACAAGCTGCTAAATAAAATGGCCACCGACCAACTGACTGCGAGGCTGGACAACGTGCTAGCGGCCATGGAGCGCATGGAACAGTCGCTCCAACAGACCAGAACTTCCCTAGAGTCCAAAATAGACGGTGTCGCCGTGGACCTGACCCACCTAAGGGATGACCACAGGAAACTGTCCGATCGGACCAAGACTCTGGAGGGTGCGGTGAAGGAGATTGAACCCAAGGTCACCCAGACGGACAGGCAAGTGCTAGACCTGCTGAACAGAGTGGAGTTCCTGGAGGATCGGGTCGAGGACGCGGAAGGGAGGGTGAGATGCAACAACATCAGGCTCGTGGGGGTCCTGGAAAAATGGGAAGGGAACCACCCTGCCCAGCATGTTGAAGACTGGCTTAAGACCCTGCTGCCCGAAGGCACGCCATCACCCTACTTTGTAGTGGAGCGAGCACACCGAGTGCCGACGAGGCCCCACACCACCGGCGCTAACCCGAGGCCGTTGCTCTTCAGGATACTGAACTATAGGGACTGGGACACGGTGCTGCGGGAAACCAGACACCTCGGAGAAATCGGAATAGACAATGCCGTGATAATGTTCTTTCCCGACTACACTGTCCAAGTGCAACGTCAAAGGCACAACTTCATGGAGGTAAAGCGGAGACTCCGCACCGCAGGCCTTAAATATTCCCTGCTCTTCCTGGCAAAACTGAGAGTGGTGACGGGGGACAAGACCCACTTCTTCAACACCCCCGAGGAGGTCAGTGAATGGCTGGACGAGGGCACGGACACGGCACCCAGACAGGCACGGGGCGGTGAGGCGAGGCCTAGATCGCGCGGGCCACGGCGCCGCCGCAGAAACAAAACACAGCAGTCTCAGCGCCCGGAGGAGGGGTCGCGACACTCTCCCCCGATGGAACAAATGCTCCAGGAACAACAAGATGCGCTCCGGAGAGTCTCCCAGTTTAGCACTTCGCCATCCCAGGAAGCGGCCCTAGACGACGGCCAACAGACAGTCCCTAGCGATAACGACGAAGCCGTGTATGGGATTCCGAACTCTCAGATTTCAGTGGACCTGCCAGACGTCACACCGCAAACTGCTGACCTACTTCATTGACTCCGTAAGAGTCATCTGTGAGGTAGCTGCCATGGCGGGGGGGATGGCGGCAGGAACTGACTAGACGCTGAGGCGTGGCTGATGCCCGATGCTGCTGGGGGCGCCTTCTCCCCCCCCTGCCTGCCGAGTGGACAGTGGACAGCTGGAACAGTGAGTACTGCCCCGATGGCACTGATGGACACAGGGTGTGGTGGCGGTGGGGTTGTCTTTTGGCCCGTACTCATCCTATACCACCTCTGACCGCAGGCCACGGTCAATGGGGAGCCATTCCTGCCAGGGGCCCGGGAAACGCACCACATTTCATTATACCCTTCCTCTGCTGGGGCCGGCTTGGGCGGGGCCCCCCGTGGGCCGACTGGCGCCACGTTCCGGAACGCTGACGGTGGCTGCCAGTTGCCTATCTCATATGGCTCAGGGGAGGATCTTGGTCCCCTTCCTTGACTGACCATCTGAACTGCCGAGACTGTGCTTAGCACACGTTACCCCCTAGACTAGAAAGGTTGTCCCTCTCGATCGAGAGTATGGACGGTGGCCCGTTTCGCCACTGCCCTTTTGGTATTTTAGTGGGGTTCACCCACAACTGGTTATTGTTGTTCTTTGTTTTTCCCCTCCCTAATGTCTTCCTGAACATTGCTGAGTGTACTGGGGGGGGGTGGATGTGGGAGAGTTGGGAACAGGGATGAGGTGGACCTTGGTGGGGCTGCTGCTCGTAGATATGGTGGGGGGGAGTTCACACTGCTAGAATGTCTGCGATAACGATCTGCACCTGGAACATCAGAGGCATGCTCACACCAGTGCGCCGTTATAAAATATATTCCTACTTGAAAAGGCAGCAGGTGCACATTGCACCCCTGCAGGAAACACACTTGTGCGGGGCAGAGGTGGCTGCGCTGCGTCGTAGATGGAGGGGACAACTGTATGCCACAGAGTACTCCTCGTTTGCCCGTGGGGCGCTACTGTGGGTGAGACCGGGCACTCCCTTCACAATGTCAGATGTCCTCACAGACCCGGAGGGGAGGTATGTATTGGTGAGGGGCCGCATGGATGGGCAACCAGTAGTTCTGGCGTCCATTTACTCTCCGAACACGGACCAGGGGGGCTTTCTGGTGCGCATATCGGAGAAGCTGGCGCCCTGGCACGGTGTCCCCTGGATACTGGGGGGAGATTACAATACGGTACTGGATCCCATGTTGGACCGCTCGGCCCCACCCAGGCCGGACGCAACGTCTCTAGGAGCCACGAGAGCACTCACACAGTGGGCGGCGCAGTGGGATTTAAAAGATGCATGGCGCGCACACAACCCCAACACCAAGATATACTCTTATTACTCAGGGGCGCACGCGCTACACGTCCGCCTCGACAGGTACATGGTGTCATCGGAACTGCTGCCGCACATCACTGATTCTCAATACCTTGGCCGGATACACTCGGATCATAATCCACACACACTGCACATGGCCTGGGAATGCCCACATCCGCCCATCCCCATATGGCGTTTACAACCTGCCCTACTGCTAGATGCCCCCTTTCGAGACTCCCTGCAGGCCTGCGTAGCACAATACTTCACAGACAATTCGGGCTCAGCGTCCTCCCCATGGGTAGAATGGGACGCCTTCAAGGTGGTGATACGGGGACACTGTCTGGGCACACAAGGGAGTATGCAGAAAACACTAGAAGCAGATCTACGCAGGGTGGAGGCGGACCTGCTCCGCCGGGAGCAGGAAGCGGTGGCTGGGACAGGTGACCACTTGACCGAGGCCCGAGTGGAACATGCGGCATTACTGGAACGACTGAGACACATCAATTATGCGGCCCACTCGGCGCGCGTACACCAACACAGCGACAAGCCCGGGAGATTGCTGGCCTGGCTAGTCAGGCAGTAGAACCGCACGGAGCCGGTGTCCGCCATCCGAACAGTTGAGGGAGAGATAGTGTACACACAGAGTAAGATACACTAAGCCTTTGTGGGACACTACCAGGCCCTGTATAAGTCCCAGTTGAGGATCTCCTCTGCGTCCATTTCAGATTACCTTACAGATGTACAGTTGCCTTCCCTTACGAACGCGCAACAGGGGGACCTAGGAACACCATTCACCCAGGAGGAAATGCGCGAGGCTATTTTCGCCCTATCCAATGGCAAATCCCCTGGCCCGGATGGCTTACCTGCCGAATTTTTGAAAGCATGTTCGGACACACTGATCCCGGAATTGCTCAAGGTTTTGAACGCCGCGATCGAGGACTCGGCGCTCCCAGACACGCTTAATGAGGCCAGTCTGGTCTCACTTTTGAAGCCAGGCAGGGATGAAACATGCATGGGGTCCTATAGGCCATTGGCCATGTTGAACACGGACTATAAAATCTTCACCTCCTTGTTGGCCAGACGCTTGGCCTTAGAGGTCCCAAACCTAGTGCATGATGACCAGAATGGTTTCATGCCAGCAATGAGGAGTACTTCCCGTAACATACGCCGCCTCTTCCGAGTTAAGGAAGCCGCCACGTTGCACTGGCCGAGATCAGGGTGTCTAGTTTTAGACCTTGAGAAGGCTTTTGACTCCGTGGAGTGGCCCTATCTGGGGGCGGTGCTGGACAGATTCGGCGTGGGCGATGCTTTCGCGGACATGGTCGGACTACTTTACCAGGGGCCCAGTGTTCGCGTGATGGAATGGGCAGATTGCTCTCAGAGGCGGTGCGGGTACGCAGAGGCACCCGACAGGGCTGCCCCCTGTCACCCCTTCTCTTCTCTCTGGCCATTGAGCCCCTGGCGGCACTGTTGCGGGACAGGGGAGCAGACTGGGGGATCCCGCTGGCTGACGGGGTGCACACAGTTTCGCTTTACTCGGACGACCTGCTGCTGTATGTGCGGGACCTCACCGCGGTACCGGGTGCGCTGTCAGACATTTTCCAGACCTTTGAGGAAGTATCGGGTCTCAAGGTCAACTGGACTAAGTCCGGAGTGTATTCGTTCAGTCCGGACCTGCGGGAATGTGATGTGCACCTCGGAGGCACTCGACTCACATGGTATCCCACCACGTTCAAGTACCTCGGAATGTATATTTACAGGGACACGCAAAGCATACTGGAGGGCAACCTGGTGCGCGCCATCTCCTTGTTTCGGGCCCAGATGGCCTTCTGGAAGACTCTGCCTCTGAATGTGCCCAGCAGGATCGCACTATCTAAAATGATAGCCCTGCCCAGGCTACTATACCACTTTGCAAACATCCCACTGTATGTCCCCACAAAGATATTCCGTGACCTGGAATCAATGCTCCGCAGCCTGATCTGGAACGCTGGGTGCCCCCGCGTGGCACTGGCGAAGCTGTACTCCCCGACTGCTGAGGGAGGGCTGGCAGTCCCTAACATGGAGCTGTACTACCTGGCCGCACAGCTACAATGGGTGACACACTGGCTTAGCGGCTCGCACCTTGACGACACGGCTACCGCTGACTATCAATGGACCCACTCGCAGGTCTGCGCCTTGTTTCACCCCCTGACCAAGGGACCCCGCCCTCTACCCCTGCACGTGGCTGTGGCCCGTAAATGCTTCATCCGTAGCCTCAAACTGACTCAGGAAGTCAGGCCATATGCCCCTGCACTCCCCCTGATGGGCACCCCCCGGAGGGGTGGAACGGTGACACCACGTCTTCTGGAGAGCTGGACTGCGGCTGGGGTGGAGACCATGGGCGACCTCTATGCGGATGGGGCCATGCTCCCATTTGCGGAACTGTCGGAGGGCACGGGTCTGCCGGCGGGGCAATTCCTGCTCCACGCGTCCATACTGCGGGCATATACGGAGTCCTGGGGGGATATCCAGGATGAGCCACCGATTCACCACCTAATGCAGTACCTGCATGTTATGGGCAACGGCTCCCACATCATTCGCTGGCTGGCGCAGGCCCTCCTCATGCACACACAAAGACCCACGCAACCGATTAGGGACAAATGGGCGGCCCACCGCGGGAGGGATTGGACGGATAAGGAATGGAACCTGGTTCTGGCCAGCCCCGTGAATATCCCACGTAACTCCCGTTTCCGGACCATTCAGTTGTACATACTGCACCAGGCATATTTATCGCCAGAGAGAATCAACAGATACTTCATGACCAACACTGCCGCCTGTCCCAGATGTGACCTGCTAGGCGCAGACATCCTACACATGCTCTGGCACTGTCCCTCTCTAGTCACATACTGGGGGGAGGTGACATCTCTCCTGACACATAGCACAGGCCCGGGGTTACCACACACGTGGGAGGCTTGTATTCTTGGGCTATACCAAAGAACCAAACTCAATAAGACACAAGCTCGGTTCTAGGATCTAGGACTCATCACAGCCAAACGACTGCTCACTAAACACTGGAAACGAAGGGAACTGCCAATCCCCAAACACTGGTATGCATCCTTCACCAATTGGGCTAGAGCAGAAAGCACGGCACTACACCGGGAGGAGATAGCGGGCTTAAGGCAGTTCCCGATAGCACAACTCTGGGACGACATCCTGAGGTCCCTCCAGGGGGAGGGCACGGCCAGAGGGCTCACATAGAGACCGCTGCGTATGGGATAGCACTGCTGGGGTAGTAGTGACGACGACAGGGATACAGGCTGTATCCCCCCCCACGACACCCGCCCGCCGGGAACGTTGGAGATGTGGCGCCTGCGGCCAGTAGGCAGCCCGCCTCCCCCCCGGACGCCCTGAGCAGCGGCTGCGCCATACGTCCGACATGCTGGCTATGGGCACGGACGGCCATCCACACGAAGACTCACTAATCCACAACGGATTGAAACATACTCCCGGCCCCTCTCCGTGGCATCGCTCCCGCAAGTGCACTCTCCCCTCCCACTCCCCATCCCACACATATCCCCATGTTCATTGTTTCGGACTCTTGTTTCCCAAACATAGCCATGACCTCCTTACACGCCACACCTGGAGGATGTACCTGGACACATGTCCGGCCACGAGACCGGACGCGGGTGGCGTCCTCCCAGAACACAGCGTGGCTATACCGTTCATCCGTTAGGCGCTTCACACACTCTGTCGACAGCCCGAGGGGCCCCACTGCTCTCAATGGCTGTCGCACACTATGACAAAGGCAGACTGTGCACATGCACTGCTAACCCCTACCCCATTGCCGCGCCCCAAAGGACTGACGCTCCGTTTTGTGGGTTTCAGTGTCATGGATGCCGGAAAAATACGCGATGGCGCAGCTACAAATTGGGACATACCGATGAGAACTGATCTGTTTTGTTTGCAGAGTTAAACTGTTTACTTATAGGAAAAAAATGAAAAAATAAGACGTCACTTGCAGATATAACTGTATAATGAGCGCATGTGATACGTAAAATGTAATTAAAGTCTCATTCACTGAGGGTACAATAGATGGTACGGTGCACCTTTCTCTACACTCCCCTACTCTCGCGTTACATCGAAATGTTGCAGCCGGCCCACAGGGTTGTAGGCTTCGCTATATGTACTGCTCTATTGAATAATAATAAACGTCTTTAATAAAAAAAAAAAAAAATTTTAAAAAAAAGAAACGCGATCAAAAGCCTTTTCGGCATCAAGTAAAATGAGGCTGAGTGCATCGCCGCTGGTATTGGCATGGTCAAGCAGTGTTATTACCCTGTTAACATGATTCGTTGTTCCCCGTTTTGGAATTAATCCATGTTGTCTCACCGACACCAATGGAGTTATCACTTCCGCCAGTCTCTTTGCCAAGATTTTCGAGTATATTTTTCCGTCCGCATTCAACAAACAAATTGATGCCAGGAGCTCGAGCAGCTTATCCTTCTTCCTAAACACAACTATGTTAGCCTCATCCCACGACGTAGGTGACACACCAATCTGAGCACTTCTGAATGTAGCTAACATGTCCACCTGTAGAACTTCAAAGAAGGCTTTATAGATCTCCAATGGGAGTTTATCAGGCCCTGCCGCCTTCCCGGAAGCGAACTCACTTATAGCTGTTTTTAGCTCAATCAAAGTTACAGGGGCCTTCAGCTTCTCCGCCTCTGCCTCCCCAGGTCCTGCTCGCAAAAGCGCTGTAAAAGTAAATCACCTTTTTGACAATCATACTGTTCGCCGGTATATAAATTTACATAAAAGTCTCTAAATACCTCCAGTATACCACTTTCATCTTCCACAGACCTCCCACTGGGGTCAAGAATAGCATTAATCCTATGAGCAGCTTCCTTGGATCTTATTTTAGGGCAAGGCACCTGCCACTTGCCTCCCCATACTCATTGTTTAGTTGGCGCTTAGTAAATTATTTCTTAGCTGCCGCTTGGCTCCAATGAAGATTTATTTTTGCCTTACACCTGGCTACATCTGTAGTCCGCTCTCCAATATTGATACCAAAGTGTATGCCCCGTGTGAGTCGCTCTTCAGCTAGTGTAAGATCCTGGCATAGTTCCTGCAATTTTAACCCCTGTTGCTTTTGCATGAATAACCCGAAACTGAGAACTTCCCCCCTGAATGCAGCTTTAAAAGCATCCCAAACAAACCTGGTATCCACGCTACCCCGATTGATACGGAAAAAAAGTCACGATCCATTTCTTCATGTGAGATATAACATTTTGATCAAACAGTATTTTCCGATCAAAGCAAAACCTACGAGGCTTAACTGCTACCCTGATAGATGAAAGAGTTAGCACTACCGGACCATGATCAGAGGTGATCCTTGGATACACCTGAATTCGAACATCTTTCAACAGAAGATGAGGAGCGAAGAAATAATCTAGCCTCACCAATTTTTGGTGGGGACAGGAAAAAAAAGTATATCCAGGGTCACTCCCCTGCAGTGCGGACCATGCATCTACCACAGCATGTGCGGATACCAAAGATTGCAGCGCCTTAAACACTTTTGGTTTTCACCCTATATTCCTATAGCTGTCATTCCCCAAGGAATTGGGAGGGAGATTTGTGTTTAAATCACCAGAAATAATTACTGGAGTTGGCCATAGCGCAAGCTCGACATTCATGAAGTCTAAAAGTGCTGCCTCGTTTAAATTGGAACCATATATAGAGCACAACGTAAATTTCGATGAGCCAGCAGCACACTCCACTACTACCCATCTCCCAAATCCGTCCGTCAATGTCCTTCCCGTATTGACAGTCTGTTTTTTAACCAGTATTGCAACGCCCCTTGTTGTACATGCCTGTTTAGTACAAGTCGCTAAAGTGTACCCGAGCTCTGACAGTACTTTTCTATTAGCCCATGTAATGTTAGTCTCCTGAAGACACATCACTTCGCACCGGAGCATCTGCAACTCATATGCCACCCGCTGCCTTTTACCAAGATGATTCAGTCCCCTAACATTCAGCGACCCTAATCTAAAGCCCTTAGCCGCCATCTATCTCTATTATGAAAAAGAGTAATAGAAGCATGTGCCTGCCATATCTAACTGTCTTACACACGACAGAAATGTACTCATGTATTGCTTTAACTTTTGTCCCCTCCCCCCTACCACCCCCAACCTGCCCCATTTCACCACCCCAACCCACCCCCACCCAAAATCACCCACAACGAGGCGTAAGGACCATGTCCTCAATGATGGCGAGTAATATTTGTGCACCGCCCCCTTCCCCGTGGCCCATCACCCAGACTTCACCCTACAACACATCACATCATCAGCCCTGCAGTAGTATACCAAATTATCGTTGTCATATATACACATGCGCCAACATGTAAAAAAAGACAGCATTTCATTGATAGTCATTTATCATTCTGATTACTCAAAACAAAGCCTTAGTATCCAAATATTACCCTCATATTGAACACAAGCTCTGTCTCCTGCTATACCGGGAGAGGGAGAAATGAAGAGAAAAAAGAGAAACAGAAAAAACCCCAGTGGGCTGAGAAGCAACAGACTGACGAGAAAAAATAAAAGCAAGCAATACTATAGACTATTAATTGGCCAGTGACTTTAAGAATTGTTGCGCCACAACCTCTGATGTAAAGTACTGAGTCTGTGATTTATAAATCACCTTTAATTTGGCAGGATTAAGGAGAAATGCCTGCCCCCCTTTGGCTTGAACGAGTGAAATTAACTGCCTCAATTTCCACCGTTGCTGCACCGTGGCCGGACAAAAATCGGGGCGCACGAAAAATTCACACCCTTTGCCTGACCGTCGCCTATCCGGCCGGGCCAAATCATATATTGCCTCGTTGCATCGCGAAGCAAATAATTATTAAGGCATATCACAATCACCCGCGGCTGCACATTTCCCTCTCCACTAGATGCCCCTGCTCTCCTTCGCTGAGCAAAAGGAAACCGATGCACCCTGTTGACCTCACTTTCCCAATTCCAATCCTTCAGATCAGGGAAAGCCTCCTTAAACATATCAACAATAAATTGTCTTGCATCCTGTCCTTCTTTCAATTCGGGTATACCCAGCACGCGAAGGTTATTGCACCTTGATCGATTCTCGAGATCTGTTAACTTCCAGTCCACATCTGTTTTAGCCTTTTGCAGTACATCAATAGCTGCCTGATGTTTGACCAGAGAGTCCTCTGCACCTGAAATGCGCTCTTCGGCCTCCACCACCCTGGTAGTTATTTCTGCACAAGACTTCGCGATCCGTCGTACGGTATTATGGAGTTTACGTACGGCCCCCTGTGTTCGCAAGCCTTCTGCCTTTGTCTCAGCCCGGTGAACCATAATGATCTTATAGATTGTATCCAAAGTAACCACACCATGTTCATCTTCCGGGTTGTTTATACTAAGTGCAGCAGCTTGCATAGGTGATGTACTGTCCCATCTAGGTTGTTCAACAGGATTTGACAACTCATGCTGCGGCTGATCCCCAAGCTCGTGATTTTTACGCACAGTCTCCTGGTTCCAGGATTGCTCTATACATGAATCGTCGTCTTCATCCTGTATTTCCCCCCAGTCCCCGACAGTGCTGACGTTATCGTTATCGTAATTTACCCCCTGAGCAGACGGATTCCGCATCATTCCCTTTATCAAGGAGACTGCCTCCACTATAGTCTGCACTTAAGCTGGCTAACATATCTTTGCCCAAAGTGGGTAGCCCACTACTAGTAAGACCAACCGCAGTCTCAGCAGGCCCTGATACAGGTATTTCAATGAGGTTAGCATCAACATCATATACGCCAGTGATTTCTGATGGTAAGGCCACTAGTGCACTATTGATGACAGCTCCACCTGCTGGTGGAGCTGGTACACGATTTACCAGAGTCGGGTCTGCATCTAACCTAGCTTTTAAAGTAATTTTTTTATGGAAAATTGTAGGCACAGTTACATTTCTTCCAGGAATATCTTGCAGAGAGTATTTATTCAGTCCCGAAACCCCTGTATCCATGTGTTCGCAAGCACCAGAGCCTGGAGGATCGCGTACCTGTTGAGGTTGCCTCCGTCTGACTGTGCCTTTGCCATTTCCGCGGCCAATGGCCCCTGGAGTAGTAGCTGGAGTTTTAACTGCCTCTTCGTTTGCCACCAGAACGATCCCACCCTCCGCTACTGCAGCTCCTGCTGCGCCGGCAGTCACAGCCCCTGCGGGGGCGCCTGCAGCAGCACCCCCGCGGGTTTTTGCCCCTCTTCCCTTTGGGGCCATCCTCTAAGATCGCTCAGACCAACTAGGTTAGGTGGAGCAGAGCCGTTCACTGCTCTGTGCACAGGTCTGTGTAACACCGTGCTGCTGGGTGCGTCCCCTGCCTCCGCCTCCTCTGCCACGGACTCCGCTCTGCTCCGCTCCTCCTCCAAGGCAAGTAAGGTCGAGGACGCCGCTCACAACGCAAGTCTTCACACAGCTTCACCCCGATGCAAAGCCACAATCCACGGAGAAAAGTCAACCGCTACAGCGGGGAGTTGCTGAAAGTCTCAGGTCCCGCCGACAGCATCCAGCACCCAGGTGAGAGCCACGGGAGAGCAGCGCACAAACGACTCACACGGCCGACACTGTGGCCGACATCTTACCTCCTCGAAAAAAAAAAAAAGTGGCAACTTTCTAAAAGTTCAATTTCTATAAAAGTGACATTAAATTCGACTTGGGCATCAAGTTGGGTTTAATGCCATGACTACTTTGATACCTTCAAGTATCCATCTCAGTAGTCACGTTCAGAAGTTAGCCAGGCTGAGTAGTCAGCCAGTAACTCTGTGTTAGACAATGGGGCTACTAACTCTCCCACAGCAAAACAACGAATTAGAAATATTGCTGTCAGGACATCTGTATAAAATACAGGTCTAACTTAACTTAATAATATCAAGTTCCCTGTCATAGGGCTCAATAGGCCTTCCTTAAGGGTGACTCACATATAATCTTAAGGGAGGTGGAGGCTTGGCCATTGGTTTTAATGGAAAAGTCAGACCAGCAGCTTTAACACTGCCCTTCCATTTTACAGCGGCAGGCTGGGATCCATTTAGTGCTTTGTCACACACAAGGTAGCACAGTCAGTGTTGCAGCCCTGGGTGGAAACTCAGCCTTACAAGCCATGGGTTCTCTGGGTAGAATATACTAGCCTCTAGTAAGTAAGTGAGTATCTGCCAATTGGGGTAGCCAATTTGATGTGCACTATGTGATGGGTTAGAATACTGGCACAGAGGTCTGGTGAGCAGGCATCAGTGCACTTTCAGAATCGAAAAGCCATCAACTATTGGTTCGAATGAGGGCAAAAAGTGGGATGAAACCTGCAAAAAGGCTGTTTCCTTACAAGTAACAATTAAAACAGAGCTTATTTGGTTCCAGCAGTGGATGATTCTATGACGAGCCCAAAGCTGACTAGGAATCTGGAAAAGGCCCCAGTACACTGCACGATGCACACAGATAAGATTCTACAAGAAAGGGGTACAAGAGGGCATGGTGAGGAGTGGACTAATAAGGGAACAGAGGGAACTAAGAGGGAGAAAACAAGAAACAGTGCAGGACACAAAATGGCTGTGAACTAGAGGGAGGATTAAAAAAGCCAATGCAACCACACAACTCATTGCCAGACACAGAGCTAAAGTCCTAGGAACTCAAAATAAGGCTTTACCCTTCTTGACCCAGAAATGACTCCAATTCAGGAAGTAAATATGCTTGCATTCTCAGGAAGTTAGCGTCTAGTGTTCCCACCCATCTAGCTTCCATTGTTCTATTCTCCAGTGCTTCTAGCCTCGGTTTGCATGCCTCTTAATCTGATTCCTGACAGATAGCTGGCCAGGATTTAACTCCTTTATTCTCCAACAGCTTGGCACTCTGAGGCCCCACTTTGGGATTGTCTTGTCGTTCATAAATGTTTCAGACATGGTTATAGAATGGAACATACTATCATTATGTTCTACCAAAAGAGCATGCAAAATCTTAGAATCCAGCACTGGTTGTCTGTGGTCCATATCTCAAGTGATCATCTTCCTAAGAAGTAGAGCATCATTATTTTGGGCAGCACTTCATATCCTTGGGTATTTCTATGAAAGAAATCTTCTTCCAATCAATCAGAATATTTATTTCTCATTGGTGTAGGTGTCTATCAATTTATGTGCTTTTCAATTCTTTTCTCTTAGGAGCACATTCATCAACAAACACGGGTATTATTGATGTGCTGCCCCATTGTACTTCAGGTAGCTCATATAGGAAACTGTGCTAGGTGCCAAATTGCTTTGGTTTACAATTGGTCTCAGAATTATTTCCGGAGCTTGTTCCGTCCAAATCATCATAATAGAATCTTTAACTGAGGTATTCAACTTAAGGTGTTTTGTAACAATCCCTAAGGACTGCTTCATCAACCATGTTCCACTTTAGTCTAGTTTAATTCTGGCTTTCAGGTAGGATTCTAAGACTTTTGGATGATATACATACAGCTCTTTCTCACATAAACTTATTGCTGGATTATGGTTACTTGCTTCATGTATTGGGAAGAGTTGGTTCAGATAAATAAAAAAAGAGCATTTCAGAAAGGGGGTTTGTTTTACTCGCCTCAAACACTGTTCCGTAATACTTATATTTAGTTTTGTTTCCAAGATTCTTCCTCCTACCCGCCCCATCGAACTAGATTTGGATGAATGTTCTCTGTAAATTCTCAGTTGTTACATTCATATTCTCTGTCCAACCCCCATTCACTAAATCGTTGACCTCCGACAAGTCCTTATCTTTGTTTTACCTTTCCTCCCACTCCACAAATCTGAATGTCCTAATGTTATGCTCTCCTACATTTGCAGCCAAGTAGTCCTCCCACTTGGATGTATGACGTTACAACGCATACTATTACAACGCATGCTTTTACAACGCATTTTTACAACGCAAATACTATTACAACGCATGTTTTTACAACGAATACTCTTACAACCCAAGATAGTGTTATTTATAGTAATATGCTATTACAACGAATTCATTTACAACGCATACCGTTACAACGCCAAAATACATAATGTATATGTTTTTTTTTTTTGTAAAATAAATCCTGGGACGGGATGCAGGGAAACTAGGGGTTTTGGGTGGGGAAGTGTTTTAAAATGTAGAGAAAAACTGAACGTTATTTTAAATAAATTCAATATTTTTACTAAAATGAATACTCGAGTATTAAAATTAATACCCGAGCATTAAAAATTAATACTCATATATTCCTCACTTTTTACAATTTTATAAATTGTACGAAAATAACACTAAATAATAATCATAAAATATTAGTATTAATACAAAAAAATTCGTAAACAAAAACATTAAAGAAACAGGTATTCGCCATTTTATAATGTATTCTTTTTTATTTTACACCCTACACCATGTATGTAATATTTATTCATGACTACATTTCTTAAAACTCAATAATGTGATCAATCAAATAATTACCTGATTTTTAAGTTGTCGATTAAATTTTCAAAGTAGAGAAAAGTTGTTATTTTTTTCAAAACGATTTTCTCTGTGAAAATTAAATAAAATATATATGGTTTTAAACATGTATTTTCTTTCATTATTATTTACAAAAATTGTTGTTTTTTTTAAATCCAAAAGTACCTTCAATTTAATCTTCAAGTAGAATGTCTCTTTTTTTGCAAAACCCAAATGTTTTTGCTGTGGGCGTTTTCGTAGTTGAATATAGTATCTCGACTATTAATAAAAATTTAATATTTTGTGATGTTATTAAATAATATATATATATATTAATGTAAATATAAATAATTAATATACATTTTAAATTACAATATAATATGCTTTTTATTTAGATGTTTTTTTATTTATCGATATATGTATCCATAAATATAATAAAATAGAGGAGTTATATTATTAGATTTAAATTAGAAAAATATAGTTATTAGTGATAACCTTTTAATCGTTAGTTGAAAAAAATGAAGAAATTAATTAATAACTTACTTATAATATGAGATATAATGCCTGTAATATGTAATCGCAGATTATCTTTGCTATCAGGTCAGAGGATCAGCTGTTGGTGTCTGGTCTCTCTGGGAGTTGAGAATCAACTGTTTTAAAAATGGTGTGTGGCTCGTATTTATATGTTTTTCACTGTGTCATAGTTTTTTAAAAGAAACACAGCGTTGGTATTATTTTTTAAGATACGTTTTAATTCTGAGGAAAGTTAAAATTTAAAATGTCCCTAAAAGTGTAATTGTTTTCGCATTTTCGTTCCATTTTGGCATCCATTTTGGAAGTAGTGTTGTGGTATTATTTTCATGGAAAGAGTTGTAGGACTTACTTTGGAAGAATACATTATAAAATGGCGAATACCTGTTTCTTTAATGTTTTTGTTTACGAATATTTTTTTTATTAATACTAATATTTTATGATTATTATTTAGTGTTATTTTCGTACAATTTATAAAATTGTAAAAAGGGAGGAATATATGAGTATTAATTTTTAATACTCGGGTATTCATTTTAATACACCAGTATTAATTTTAGTAAAAATATTGAATTTATTTAAAATAACGTTCAGTTTTTCTCTACATTTTAAAACACTTCCCCACCCAAAACCCCTAGTTTCCCTGCATCCCGTCCCAGGATTTATTTTACAAAAAAAAAAACCATATATATTATGTATTTTGGCGTTGTAACGGTATGCGTTGTAAATTAATTCGTTGTAATAGCATATTACTATAAATAACACTATCTTGCGTTGTAAGAGTATATATATATATTACTAATCTAACTCCAGGTATGTGCAACAGTAGGGTAAGTGTGGGATAGTGTAGGGGTATGAAATACTAATCTATCTCCAGGTAGGTGCAACAGTAGGGAAAGTGTAGGTTGGTGTAAAAAACTGTAAATTCAAAATTAATTATACTAAATTTTCTTATCATTTTTAAAATCATCATAAACATTTTGCATTTAAATGACATTTCTTTTTCCTATTTCATTTTTTAGAAACTCTCTAAAAATATTCTAATCATTCAGAATCTCAAAACAACAACTACTCCAAAGGCCACCAAGAGACGAAAATACCACCAGAATCCAGACCATAAAGAAAGAAAGAAACACAAAAGGTATATAAAGCACATAATCCTACAGAAAATGTACAATGGTGTTTCGGTATCATTTACTATTTTAACTACAGGTAGGTACAACAGTAGGGTATGTGTGGGATGGTGTAGGGGTATTAATTACTAATCTAACTCCAAGTAGGTGCAACAGTAGGGTAAGTGTGGGATAGTGTAGGGGTATTATTTACTAATCCAACTCCAGGTAGGTGCAACAGTAGGGTAAGTGTGGGATGGTGTAGGGGTATTAATTACTAATCTATCTCCAGGTAGGTGCAACAGTAGGGAAAGTGTGGGATGGTGTAGGGGTATTAATTAGTAATCTAACTCCAAGTAGGTGCAACAGTAGGGTAAGTGTGGGATAGTGTAGGGGTATGAATTACTAATCTAACTCCAAGTAGGTGCAACAGTAAGGTAAGTGTGGGATAGTGTAGAGGTATGAATTACTAATCTATCTCCAGGTAGGTGCAACAGTAGGGAAAGTGTGGGATGATGTAGGGGTATTCATAACTAATCTAACTCCAAGTAGGTGCAACAGTAAGGTAAGTGTGGGATAGTGTAGGGGTATGAATTACTAATCTATCTCCAGGTAGGTGCAACAGTAGGGAAAGTGTGGGATGGTGTAGGGGTATTAATTAGTAATCTAACTCCAAGTAGGTGCAACAGTAGGGTAAGTGTGGGATCGTGTAGGGGTATCAATTACTATTCTAACTCCAGGTAGGTGCAACAGTAGGGTAAGTGTGGGATAGTGTAGGTGTATGAATTACTAATCTATCTCCAGGTAGGTGCAACAGTAGGGAAAGTGTAGGTTGGTGTAAAAAACTGTAAATTCAAAATTAATTATACTCAATTTTCTTATCATTTTTAAAATCATCATAAACATTTTGCATTTAAATGACATTTCTTTTTCCTATTTCATTTTTTAGAAACTCTCTAAAAATATTCTAATCATTCAGAATCTCAACACAACAACAACTCCAAAGCCCACCAAGAGACGAAAATACCACTAGAATCCAGACCATAAAGAAAGAAAGAAACACAAAAGGTATATAAAGCACATAATCCTACAGAAAATGTACAATGGTGTTTTGGTATCATTTACTATTTTAACTACAGGTAGGTACAACAGTAGGGTATGTGTGGGATGGTGTAGGGGTATTAATTACTAATCTAACTCCAAGAAGGTGCAACAGTAGGGTAAGTGTGGGATAGTGTAGGGGTATTATTTACTAATCCAACTCCAGGTAGGTGCAACAGTAGGGTAAGTGTGGGATGGTGTAGGGGTATTAATTACTAATCTATCTCCAGGTAGGTGCAACAGTAGGGAAAGTGTGGGATGGTGTAGGGGTATTAATTAGTAATCTAACTCCAAGTAGGTGGAACAGTAGGGTAAGTGTGGGATGGTGTAGGGGTATCAATTACTAATCTAACTCCAGGTAGGTGCAACAGTAGGGTAAGTGTGAGATAGTGTAGGGGTATGAATTACTAATCTAACTCCAAGTAGGTGCAACAGTAGGGTAAGTGTGAGATAGTGTAGGGGTATGAATTACTAATCTAACTCCAAGTAGGTGCAACAGTAGGGTAAGTGTGAGATAGTGTAGGGGTATGAATTACTAATCTAACTCCAAGTAGGTGCAACAGTAAGGTAAGTGTGGGATAGTGTAGAGGTATGAATTACTAATCTATCTCCAGGTAGGTGCAACAGTAGGGAAAGTGTGGGATGATGTAGGGGTATTAATAACTAATCTAACTCCAAGTAGGTGCAACAGTAAGGTAAGTGTGGGATAGTGTAGGGGTATGAATTACTAATCTATCTCCAGGTAGGTGCAACAGTAGGGAAAGTGTGGGATGATGTAGGGGTATTAATTAGTAATCTAACTCCAAGTAGGTGCAACAGTAGGGTAAGTGTGGGATGGTGTAGGGGTATCAATTACTATTCTAACTCCAGGTAGGTGCAACAGTAGGGTAAGTGTGGGATACTGTAGGGGTACTAATTACTAATCTAACTCAAAGTAGGTGCAACAGTAAGGTAAGTGTGGGATAGTGTAGGTGTATGAATTACTAATCTAACTCCAAGTAGGTGCAACAGTAGGGAAAGTGTAGGGTGGTGTAGAACACTGTAAATTCAAAAATAGTTATACTCAATTTTCTTATCAGTTTTAAATTCATCATAAACATTTTGCATTTAAATAACATTTCTTTTTCATATTTCATTTTTTAGAAACTCTCTAAAAATCATCTAATCATCCAGAATCTCAAAACAACAACAACTCCAACGGCCAAAAAGAGACGAAAATACCACCAGAATCCAGACCATAAAGAAAGAAAGAAACACAAAAGGTATATAAAGCACATAATGCTACAGAAAATGTACAATGGTGTTTGGGTATCATTTACTATTTTAACTACAGGTAGGTACAACAGTAGGGTAAGTGTGGGATGGTGTAGGGGTATTAATTACTAATCTAACTCCAAGTAGGTGCAACAGTAGGGAAAGTGTGGGATAATGTAGGGGTATTAATTACTAATCCAACTCCAAGTAGGTGCAACAGTAGGGTAAGTGTGGGATGGTGTAGGGGTATTAATTACTAATCTATCGCCAGGTAGGTGCAACAGTAGGGAAAATGTGGGATGGTGTAGGGGTATTAATTAGTAATCTAACTCCAAGTAGGTGCAACAGTAGGGTAAGTGTGGGATGGTGTAGGGGTATCAATTACTATTCTAACTCCAGGTAGGTGCAACAGTAGGGAAAATGTGGGATACTGTAGGGGTATTAATTAGTAATCTAACTCCAAGTAGGTGCAAGAGTAGGGTAAGTGAAGAAGGAGCAAAGTTTCCAAGAAATGAGACTTTCTCAAGCATTAAGTGGTAGTCTAAACCCACGAGTTACTAAAAAAACTAAAGAGATGTCTGAAAGACTATTGGGTATAATGCAACAGTTTTCGTTGTGTGTGGCTCTGGACTTCCTCGAAAATGTGGCTAACATTCTAACATTTTAATAAAAACATTTGACCTTACTTTCCTGCTTTGCCCTAAATTAAAAAACTCACTAATTACAATTGGCAAATTTTTCCATTTTTTTTTTAAATTAACTCAAAAATTTATTCGGATCTGCCTATTTTTTTAAATCATTTTTGTTTCATATTTTACATAATTCTATTTTTTTTACCACATCGATTAATTGGAATTTTTTTTTTACAAATTTTTCAAAACCATTCCAAGTTCTCTACCAAATTATGAACGATTCTTCAACTATAAAAAAATAAATCAAATGCTTCTTAAAATTTTAAAAATGTTTTCTTAATTTAATTGGTTCGATATACGAAATAATTTTGAACAGTAAATAAATTTGAAAAGCAAAAGTGACAAATGTGATGTGTTTAAAATACGCACTTTCATCCTTTTCTCAATATATTTCCATTTTAAAAAATAAATCACACTCAATAGCATTTTGAAATCTTAATTGTAATATTTTTTTGCAAAATATACCAGTTCGATCAGAACATCCAAAATTATTTTCTACCTCCTTTCAAAACATTTTCTCGCTATCCAACCCAATCTAGTTTGATAATTTTTCACAAATAAAAAGCAATATTTCTACTATTCAATCCAATTAGACCAATATTTTTTCAAATCGAAAACACTCATCCAAAACAGTTGCTTCAATATTTATTACAACTCAATTTTTTTCTTATGTACCAAATGACCGACCATTTGAAAATCATGAAATAATCCATCCAACCATTTCCGATTTTTTTTTCCAGCATTCGTAATAAAATATTTAAAAACAATGTCAACAAACAAAATTATTTCTCAACAGTGTATCTAATCATAATAACAGTTATAATTTTAAGAAGCATTTTCCATTAACATTCTTCTTTCCTTATACAAAATTATAGTAGAAAATAAATCGTTTCTATTTCTTTGAAAAAGCATTTCCTAATTAATTATATCTTTCATTAAAATAGAAGTGTATATCAAATAAATATTAATTATTACAAATCAAAACTTAATTTTTTATGCGATCCGACATAGGCATACACTATTAACACGATCGTCGACATGTTGTTCATCAAATTTAATAATATAATTACAAACGGCAACCACTCCTTATCCTTTCTTTAACATATATGTATATTTTTTAAGTTAAACATGTATATTTTACATGAAAAATGTTTCCTACCTGGACGTAGATCAGCTTCCAGCTGCTTCCTCCATCGATGCTCTTCAAAATGGCCGCTTTAGATTACGTTAACGTGAATACGTCACAAATAGCTGCAAAGATAGAAAATGGACTATTAAATACTTTAATTTAAAGATTACATATTTTTATTTTTAATCATTACTTATATGTAAAAAATTCAATAAAATGTTAATAAATTAAAAAAAAAATGCTGTTTTACTATATTTTTTTAATAAAAATATTTCAAAATTTAACAATGTTATCTTTTTTTTCCAAATGTATATAAGTAAGCATAATGTTATTATAACTTGTTTATATTCTATAATTAATGATAATTTATCCTTACCTTCATCCTTTTTCTTGTTCTTTTCTACTCAACCCCTTTCTTCTTCTTTCACACCTTCTTGTTCATTTCCGCGGACTATACTGCTCCAGCTATTGAAATAAATGAAGGACAAGTCTTCCCTTTAGAATCAATGTAAAAGCGTGAGAATTCTTTTTTAAACACTATAAAAGACCATATTAAATATTTCTATAGTCCATAAAAATGTTAATAAAATTTATATAAATTATTCCTGTTTAACTTTATTTTTGTAATGTAATAATTTTAAAAATTAACAATGGTATAATTTTTTTAGAATGTATGTATGTAAGCATAGTGTGATTATAACTACTTTATACTCTATAATTAATGATAATTCATCCTTACCTTCATCCTTTATCTTTTTCTTTTCTACTCATCACCTTTTTTCATCTTTAAGACCTCCTTTTTCATGTCCGCGGACTATACTGCTGCAGCTATTGAAATAAAAGAAGGACAATTCTTTCCATTAGAATCAATGTAAAAGCGTGGGAATTTTTTTTAAAACTACTAATAACCTTATTAAATATATCTAGGGTCTTAATGTATAATTTTAAATGAAATATATAAAATAATATAAAAAAAAGTTTTTTAATAAAAAATATATTAATCTCAATATTATTATTAATACTATAGTAATTTTTTTAATTCACATATTAATATTTTTTTATATTAAATAATTATTAAATTATTACTGGAATATAAAACAATAATATTTTAATAATATATTATTATAACAATATATTTTGCAAAAACATTGTTTTGATTTTTACATTGATTTTAATCACAATATTATAATTAATACTACAGTATTATTTCTTAATACACAAACTAAGATATTTATTATCAATATATTTTTAATTTTATTTGATAAATATTAAACAAAATTCATTTAATAATATAATATTATTACAAAATATTTTTAAAAAATTACTAGAGTATTAAATATTTTTTAAATTTAAATATAAATTATTAATTATAAATATTTTATAAAACATCTAAATATATTAATCAAATATATTTTATAAATACTACAGTATTACTAATTGTTACTAAAATAATTTTATTCAAATATAAAAATTTTAATAATTTAAATATAATATTTTAAATAATATTGATTTTACAATACAGCATTATATCAATTTAATTAACACAAAATACTATAATATTAATTTATTTATTTTAATTTACATATAAAATAAAACTTTTTTTATTTTTTCTATTAAATTTTTTCCACAAAATATAAATATTATATATATTAAAAATAAAATATTATAACAATATAATTTCCAATAATTATTAGATTATTTTTTTATTTTTACACCTAAATTAATAATTATATTACATTATTAAATATAAACAATATATATATTAAAAATAAAATAATATAACAATATAATTAATATTTTTTTTATCATATATATAAAATATAATATTTGCGTTGTAATGAACTTGCGTTGTAATGGTACTTGCGTTGTAATAACATGCGTTGTAATAACATGCGTTGTAAATACATTTGCGTTGTAAAAGTTTTGTTGTAATGGTATTGCGTTGTAAAAGTTGCGTTGTAAAGGTTGTATACCCTCCCACTCATATTCAACACCCTCTATTAACTGTAACCGACATGTTGCATCTGAAACTGGGAGGCTGACCTTGAAGCTCTCTAAGATGGCCGCTCCTGTCCTGCCGACCATTCTACGTCATCTGTCTGGTGCAAGGGGCCTCTCTGCTGAACATCAACATCGGGCGGCGGTCCGAGAGCCTGATAAGATTGGAGTGCACCATTCCTGGTGCAACACAGACCTGCACGGGAAAAATGGGTGACTGCGGCCTATGTGCCTGTGGTGCAGCCAGCAAATTCCTTCTCCCTTCTACCAGACCACACCTCATTGGAGAAGAGACCCCACTATGCCACTGACCACAGTGCACCTAATGGAGAGCATCCTCCAGTCTTCTGGCTGCAGTGGGTGCGTCTCCATCCCCAGCTTCGATTTTCACTATCCTGCTATTCCATCTTCCCCACAGCAAGCCGAAGGAAGACTCTGGATATTGTGACTCCTCCAAAAGGAGCTGCTTCCCCCACCAAACCTACCCCTCCCCTCCCCTGCCACCTTAGTATCCTGCTGTGCGAGGGCTGCCAGAGGTCCTCTCGTTGACCGTGGCTCTGCACCTCAACCTAGACATAGATTGTCGTTTTATGGTAGCCTACACTACATCGTCTCTCAGAGCATCTTTTCTCAGAGGACTGGTCCTGCACCTGCTACTACATCATTCCGGAAGTCACATAATCACCCACGAGAATCCGCTAGAGGCTCCGGCTACTATCCACTGTGAGTTTAAATGTTGTGAGACTCGTATGGACTCTCGCTATTACTAGTGCTGAAGTAAGAAGTACATAGGCCTGAGGGGGCCACTACTGTGTGAACACCAAGTCCCTTACACTCTTGGAGAGATCCATTTATAGATGCTGATTGGGGCCCCCAAACATTCACACCCCTTGCCCTAGGTGAACCCCTTCAAGACTCCTCAAAGCTATCACAGGGGGGGACCAGCTGTTCCCTGTACCTGGTCATTTGTCTGCCTGGTGGCCCACGCAGTGGGGGCCTAAGCTTTGATACTCACATACCAAAGCTGTAGCTGCCCTACCCCCTTCCCAGCATTTTGCCCTGCCAACCACCAGCACGACAAATGCTCTTCTCTGAAGCAGTGAGGCACTCTCAGCCAAAAAGGACGTCCACTATGACATCAGAACTCTCATGATCAGACATTCAAGCACCACTCAGGAAACTCTCTTCTATCTGATGTCAGACGTTAAATCCATCAGGTAAAGATATGCAGACGTATATGAAATGAAGGCTGGGCACACCTTAGCTTTAGATTTATATATCCTAACTATGCTGTTTTATATGCGTGCTGCTTAGGTTAGCACAATGTCCATTATTGTGCTTATCAATAACACTGAAAAAACCAAGCGAAACCACTTGACCTAATGCGCACTGTTGCACTTCCAGCTGGAGTGCTAATAATTGACTATTCAACAAAATTCTGTTCATATATTAACAAAACATTCACATAATTCCAAGAATACTTTCTTTGTTTTTCATTATTGTTTACTTAGTTCACTCTTAGAATGTAAGTCATTTTTTAACCAATTGCAAAATTCATTGGATAACATTTTTACATTCACTGTTATGACATTAACATTTTCGTGCTTGCTTTCGACTCCCTATGCATTTCGGGCCCCTTGGCCCTTCCTCAGGGGCTGTATCTAAAAGAGATCAAAACATTTTGTATTGCTGATTATCGTCCTTCAAACATTGTAGAGTATGCAGTCTAAGAATTTTTAACAGTCAAAAAGCTTTTAACGATATCGCTCTGTGCACAAACAATCAATAGCATGCCATTTTGCTAGGTGAAATAACTGAGGTAAAATAGTAAAGGAAAGTCAGATATAAAGAGAGATACATGGTCCATAACATGGTGGTCGGTGTCTGGTGGTTGGTGAGCGTAACGTAAAGATAACCATTGCCATAAAGTGTGCTCAGCCCTCGAATCCCAAGGGGAAATGGGTTCAATTGTGACAACTCGCCTAATAAATACCTGCCGACTCATGTAACCAACCTTAGCTTTATGTCCGTTATAAGACCAACACTAGTCATTGGATACTATAGTGTGACTGAGCTGATTCTGAAATAAAGAAGGAGTACCACTAAGTTGTCATGTTTCAATGAGTTCAAATGATTTTGCGGTAGTTTTTAAAAAAAGACACACGCACCTTGGTATCTCGTGTTAATCAAAAACTGACGAGGTGGGGCTGCCGTAGAACGTCTAGGAACTCTCTAACAACTCGATCCGCTTTCTACAAAAATGCGGAGAACAAATTCAATAATAGTTCGGCTTGGAAATGTAAACCCGAGCCTATTCAGGGAAAAGCTTACCTAGCGCTAACCATAAACTTCGCGTAGCTCCGCTTCCAAACGCCGAAGTTCGTGATGATTTCCTGATGGTCAAAAACGCATGCGTGTTCAAAGCTATGTGCGCTAAAACAAAAAACGGACTGTGGCAAGTGACACGGGATTCTTTACTTCAAATGAACCGCCATTGTTAAGTGGACTATGCTAGCTGGGAAAGATTTATATATAGACTAACATAAGTGAAGAAAAAGAGAGAAATAAAAGAAAAAAGAAGAAAAAAGTGTGAACTCTATTACATTAGGGTTTACTATAGAGTCTACATACAATTCAAATAAGTTATCGACCTAATACATCAGATTGCTTAGCAAAATGAATTACATATCATCTTAACAAATGGAACTCAGGTCGCACGCAGGCGACAGTGGGGCAATTTCTAAAGATAACATCCTAAATCAACTCGATCATTGATCCCTTTCGGATCTTGAGAATCTAACCTCCTGATCCAGAACACTTCCCTTTGAAGTAGTAATTTACTCAAGTCCTTACCAGTGGTGGGTTTGACTACCTCTAGCACCTGAAACTTAAGTTGTGCTATTGTGTGCCTGTTACTGGTCCAATGTACAGCTAAACTGCTGTTAGGATTGTTATTGCGTATGGTACTCTTGTGTTCTGATATACGTGTTTTTGTTTTCCGTTCGGTTTTGCCTATATACAATAGCCCGCATGGGCATTTTATGGTATATATCAAGTTCACTGTGTTGCAGTCTGCATTATGCCTCGTTTTTATAGTTTCTCCTGTATGGGGATGCTTTACAGTATCACTCACAATAACATTGTTACACTGTACACAATTTTGACACTTCCTTGTACCTCGGTAGATCTCTTGGGGGTTCTTTGTTGGCACTTTTAACATTTCTTTGATGTTCTTAGACCTTTTGTAGGCAAAAATAGGTCTCTCGTTGAATAGTCCTTGGAAGTCACTTTCATTTCTAAGTATCGCCCAGTGTTGGTTAATACTCTTTTTGATTTCTCTGGAACTAGTTGAATATTTCGATACAAAGACTTGGCGTCTCTCCTCAGTTTTGTTTAAGGGTGTTAGTAATGATTCCCTGGTCTTTTCTACTACCTTGAATTTAGTGTTCTCCAGAAGAGCTTCAGGATATTTTTTATCCAGATATTTAGCTGTGATAATTTCCAAATTGTGCTCTAGTGACTCTGTGTCCGTACAGATTCTCTTTGCTCTTAACATCTGTAAATACGGCAAATTCTCAATTACGTTCTTGGGATGAAAGCTGTTATACATCAAGGCAGTGTTCTTATCTGTCGCTTTGTGGTATACCTCAGTGTGGATTTCCATATTTTCTATTGTCACCAACACATCCAAAAAAGGAATCTTTTTATTTTCTATGGTCTTAGTAAATTGCAAGTTCTCATCCAGTGTGTTGAGTTGAAGTATTTTCTGTTCAAGCATTTCCTTGGTGTTGTGCCATATTAGAAAGATGTTGTCAATGTAGCGACAGTACAAAGTTACATTTTCCATCCATTCTGGATCTGCAAGTAAAAATTCTTCTTCAAATCTTGCCATATAGGTGTTCGCATACGCGGGAGCTCCTGAAAATCCCATGGATGTTCCTTTATTCTGTAAGAAGAACTCGTTCCCATATTTAAAGTACCCATGATGAAGGCAAAAATGTAAAAGTTCCAAAAGGAATACTTTATCGGCTCTCAGTTCATTTTGTTTAAGAAGAGCCCATTCAACCGCTTCAATTCCACCAATATGGGGGATGGAGGTATACAATGCTCTTACGTCCAGAGTACACATAATCAGGCCTTCTTTATATTGAACTGTGGCTAGTCTCTGCAGGAAATGTGTCGTATCTTTGGTGTACGAGTACCAAGTCTGTACAAAAGGTTGCAAAAAGTGATCCAAATACTTGCCGAGGGGCTCAAAGATAGTCCCACACCCTGTGACTATAGGGCGAAAAGGAGGTTTATGAAGGTCTTTATGGATCTTGGGCAGCATGTATATGCTTGGTTGCTTGGGGTGCTGCACTGTTAAGAATTGTCTGGTTTTGGCTGAGATCCATTTCATATTCTCGGCTTGATCAAGTATAAGGTTGAGGGTCTTTTTAAGATCTTCTATAGGATCTTTGTCAAGTTTCAAATATATTTCAGCATCATAAATGTGCTCTCTCACTCTGTTCTCCTAAAACTGTTGATCCATAATGACAATGGCTCCTCCCTTGTCGGCTCTCTCAATACGTATATTAGAATCTTCAGCTAATTCTTTCAAAATTTGTCTCTCTTGCTTGGAAAGATTCATGATTCTCTTCTTCCTTGTGTTGATCTTGTTTAAATCATTCAATACTAGGTTTTCAAAAGCATCTAGTATCTTGTGTGACGTAGGAGCTATAAAAGAAGATTTTGGTTTGAACTCCTCTATCTCAGTCCCCAAGTGTGTGGATCCAGGATCCGGAATGTTCATAAAGAAATACTTTAGGCGTAATACTCTCATGAACTTAAAATAATCAATTTCAGTTTCAAGTTGATTGGTGTGGTAAGTGGGCACAAAATTAAAACCTTTGTTTAGTACTTTGATTTGTTGGTTAGTCATAGTCTTAGTGGAAATGTTCATCACTATGTTTGTTTCGTGCTCCTCAAATTTGGTTTTGATATTTCTTTTACCTCGCCTGGTTTTCCTTTTGATTTTCCTGGTGGTTGGCTTATATCCCCTTCCTGTGGAGAAAAAGACGTCTTGCTTCCTGAAGCTCCCCCTGTGCTGGACTCTCCTGTGGTATCTGTGGATGTTGTTTGAATGATTGGAGGTGCTCGACTAGCACTAATTTCGCTCTCTGAGGTCACACTCTCTTGGGATGAAGTATTAGTAGTTTTCTTAAAGTATGTTCTCCTTTGGGCATAAACTTCTGCCCACGTGTACACCTCGTTCAGCTTATAATCAAGGGTGTCACGTTTATACTTCCTCAGTTTTCCTTCTTGTATGTCTTTAGCGTATGTATCCAGTCTTGAGTTCATCTCCTCCAAAAATTTGGCCCAGTCTCCAGCATCCATTCGACTTTCTAGGTCGGATTCTATCAATGAAATCTCATCGTAATTTCTTTAATCACTACTGCTAATTCTTCAATTAATAAAAGTAACAGATCTAAGGAACATTTATTAAGTACAGCGTACCATTTGTCCATAAAGTCCTTTTTCATGTGAAACCTGAATAACATGGGTTTAATAGGCATCCTCAGTCCTCTCGGGATCCTTTTGGCTCGGTGATATTGCACTAAAGTCGACGCGTGCAAACGCTGGTTCAATTGTCTTTTTGTTAAGAATTCTAATTGTTTGAGCTGTTGTGGAAGACTGCTTCCCTGCACATTGAAGGACCGTATGTCCTGAATTAGTGAGTATATTTCTGTAGCCTGTTCGTTTGTGTATGCCAAGGTGTTGGCTCTATTTTCTGTTAGCCCTGTTATGGCGTCAAATGACATTTTGCAGTTCGACAACATGACAACTTAGTGGTACTCCTTCTTTATTTCAGAATCAGCTCAGTCACATGATAGTATCCAATGACTAGTGTTGGTCTTATAACGGACATAAAGCTAAGGTTGGTTAAATGAGTCGGCAGGTATTTATTAGGCGAGTTGTCACAATTGAACCCATTTCCCCTTGGGATTCGAGGGCTGAGCACACTTTATGGCAATGGTTCTCTTTACGTTACGCTCACCAACCACCAGACACCGACCACCATGTTATGGACCATGTATCTCTCTTTATATCTGACTTTCCTTTACTATTTTACCTCAGTTATTTCACCTAGCAAAATGGCATGCTATTGATTGTTTGTGCACAGAGCGATATCGTTAAAAACTTTTTGACTGTTAAAAATTCTTAGACTGCATACTCTACAATGTTTGAAGGACGATAATCAGCAATACAAAATGTTTTGATCTCTTTTAGATACAGCCCCTGAGGAAGGGCCAAGGGGCCCGAAATGCATAGGGCTTCGAAAGCAAGCACGAAAATGTTAATGTCATAAGAGTGAATGTAAAAATGTTATCCAATGAATTTTGCAATTGGTTAAAAAATGACTTACATTCTAAGAGTGAACTAAGTAAACAATAATGAAAAACAAAGAAAGTATTCTTGCAATTATGTGAATGTTTTGTTAATATATGAACAGAATTTTGTTGAATAGTCAATTATTAGCACTCCAGCTGAAAGTGCAACAGTGCGCATTAGGTCAAGTGGTTTCGCTTGGTTTTTTCAGTGTTATTGATAAGCACAATAATGGACATTGTGCTAACCTAAGCAGCACGCATATAAAACAGCATAGTTAGGATATATAAATCTAAAGCTAAGGTGTGCCCAGCCTTCATTTCATATATTGAGTATTTGTCCTTAGGGCAGGAGCACCCGAACTGCAAAATGTCATTTGACGCCATAACAGGGCTAACAGAAAATAGAGCCAACACCTTGGCATACACAAACGAACAGGCTACAGAAATATACTCACTAATTCAGGACATACGGTCCTTCAATGTGCAGGGAAGCAGTCTTCCACAACAGCTCAAACAATTAGAATTCTTAACAAAAAGACAATTGAACCAGCGTTTGCACGCGTCGACTTTAGTGCAATATCACCGAGCCAAAAGGATCCCGAGAGGACTGAGGATGCCTATTAAACCCATGTTATTCAGGTTTCACATGAAAAAGGACTGTATGGACAAATGGTACGCTGTACATAATAAATGTTCCTTAGATCTGTTACTTTTATTAATTGAAGAATTAGCAGTAGTGATTAAAGAAATTACGGATGAGATTTCATTGATAGAATCCGACCTAGAAAGTCGAATGGATGCTGGAGACTGGGCCAAATTTTTGGAGGAGATGAACTCAAGACTGGATACATATGCTAAAGACATACAAGAAGGAAAACTGAGGAAGTATAAACGTGACACCCTTGATTATAAGCTGAACGAGGTGTACACGTGGGCAGAAGTTTATGCCCAAAGGAGAACATACTTTAAGAAAACTACTAATACTTCATCCCAAGAGAGTGTGACCTCAGAGAGCGAAATTAGTGCTAGTCGAGCACCTCCAATCATTCAAACAACATCCACAGATACCACAGGAGAATCCAGCACAGGAGGAGCTTCAGGAAGCAAGACGTCTTTTTCTCCACAGGAAGGGGATATAAGCCAACCACCAGGAAAATCAAAAGGAAAACCAGGCGAGGTAAAAGAAATATCAAAACCAAATTTGAGGAGCACGAAACAAACATAGTGATGAACATTTCCACTAAGACTATGACTAACCAACAAATCAAAGTACTAAACAAAGGTTTTAATTTTGTGCCCACATACCACACCAATCAACTTGAAACTGAAATTGATTTTTTTAAGTTCATGAGAGTATTACGCCTAAAGTATTTCTTTATGAACATTCCGGATCCTGGATCCACACACTTGGGGACTGAGATAGAGGAGTTCAAACCAAAATCTTCTTTTATAGCTCCTACGTCACACAAGATACTAGATGCTTTTGAAAACCTCGTATTGAATGATTTAAACAAGATCAACACAAGGAAGAAGAGAATCATGAATCTTTCCAAGCAAGAGAGACAAATTTTGAAGGAATTAGCTGAAGATTCTAATATACGTATTGAGAGAGCCGACAAGGGAGGAGCCATTGTCATTATGGATCAACAGTTTTATGAGAACAGAGTCAGAGAGCACATTTATGATGCTGAAATATATTTGAAACTTGACAAAGATCCTATAGAAGATCTTAAAAAGACCCTCAATCTTATACTTGATCAAGCCGAGAATATGAAATGGATCTCAGCCAAAACCAGACAATTCTTAACAGTGCAGCACCCCAAGCAACCAAGCATATACATGCTGCCCAAGATCCATAAAGACCTTCATAAACCTCCTTTTCGCCCTATAGTCACAGGGTGTGGGACTATCTTTGAGCCCCTTGGCAAGTATTTGGATCACTTTTTGCAACCTTTTGTACAGACTTGGTACTCGTACACCAAAGATACGACACATTTCCTGCAGAGACTAGCCACAGTTCAATATAAAGAAGGCCTGATTATGTGTACTCTGGACGTAAGAGCATTGTATACCTCCATCCCCCATATTGGTGGAATTGAAGCGGTTGAATGGGCTCTTCTTAAACAAAATGAACTGAGAGCCGATAAAGTATTCCTTTTGGAACTTTTACATTTTTGCCTTCATCATGGGTACTTTAAATATGGGAACGAGTTCTTCTTACAGAATAAAGGAACATCCATGGGATTTTCAGGAGCTCCCGCGTATGCGAACACCTATATGGCAAGATTTGAAGAAGAATTTTTACTTGCAGATCCAGAATGGATGGAAAATGTAACTTTGTACTGTCGCTACATTGACGACATCTTTCTAATATGGCACAACACCAAGGAAATGCTTGAACAGAAAATACTTCAACTCAACACACTGGATGAGAACTTGCAATTTACTAAGACCATAGAAAATAAAAAGATTCCTTTTTTGGATGCGTTGGTGACAATAGAAAATATGGAAATCCACACTGAGGTATACCACAAAGCAACAGATAAGAACACTGCCTTGATGTATAACAGCTTTCATCCCAAGAACTTAATTGAGAATTTGCCGTATTTACAGATGTTAAGAGCAAAGAGAATCTGTACGGACACAGAGTCACTAGAGCACAATTTGGAAATTATCACAGCTAAATATCTGGATAAAAAATATCCTGAAGCTCTTCTGGAGAACACTAAACTCAAGGTAGTAGAAAAGACCAGGGAATCATTACTAACACCCTTAAACAAAACTGAGAAGAGACGCCAAGTCTTTGTATCGAAATATTCAACTAGTTCCAGAGAAATCAAAAAGAGTATTAACCAACACTGGGCGATACTTAGAAATGAAAGTGACTTCCAAGGACTATTCAACGAGAGACCTATTTTTGCCTACAAAAGGTCTAAGAACATCAAAGAAATGTTAAAAGTGCCAACAAAGAACCCCCAAGAGATCTACCGAGGTACAAGGAAGTGTCAAAATTGTGTACAGTGTAACAATGTTATTGTGAGTGATACTGTAAAGCATCCCCATACAGGAGAAACTATAAAAACGAGGCATAATGCAGACTGCAACACAGTGAACTTGATATATGCCATAAAATGCCCATGCGGGCTATTGTATATAGGCAAAACCGAACGGAAAATAAAAACACGCATATCAGAACACAAGAGTACCATACGCAATAACAATCCTAACAGCAGTTTAGCTGTACATTGGACCAGTAACAGGCACACAATAGCACAACTTAAGTTTCGGGTGCTAGAGGTAGTCAAACCCACCCCTGGTAAGGACTTGAGTAAATTACTACTTCAAAGGGAAGTGTTCTGGATCAGGAGGTTAGATTCTCAAGATCCGAAAGGGATCAATGATCGAGTTGATTTAGGATGTTATCTTTAGAAATTGCCCCACTGTCACCTGCGTGCAACCTGAGTTCCATTTGTTAAGATGATATGTAATTCATTTTGCTAAGCAATCTGATGTATTAGGTCGATAACTTATTTGAATTGTATGTAGACTCTATAGTAAACCCTAATGTAATAGAGTTCACACTTTTTTCTTCTTTTTTCTTTTATTTCTCTCTTTTTCTTCACTTATGTTAGTCTATATATAAATCTTTCCCAGCTAGCACAGTCCACTTAACAATGGCGGTTCATTTGAAGTAAAGAATCCCGTGTCACTTGCCACAGTCCGTTTTTTAGTTTTAGCGCACATAGCTTTGAACACGCATGCGTGTTTGACCATCAGGAAATCATCACGAACTTCGGCGTTTGGAAGCGGAGCTACGCAAAGTTTATGGTTAGCGCTAGGTAAGCTTTTCCCTGAATAGGCTCGGGTTTACATTTCCAAGCCGAACTATTATTGAATTTGTTCTCCGCATTTTTGTAGAAAGCGGATCGAGTTGTTAGAGAGTTCCTAGACGTTCTACGGCAGCCCCACCTCGTCAGTTTTTGATTAACACGAGATACCAAGGTGCGTGTGTTTTTTTTTAAAAACTACCGCAAAATTATTTGAACTCATTGCAACATGACAACTTAGTGGTACTCCTTCTTTATTTCAGAATCAGCTCAGTCACATGATAGTATCCAATGACTAGTGTTGGTCTTATAACGGACATAAAGCTAAGGTTGGTTACATGAGTCGGCAGGTATTTATTAGGCGAGTTGTCACAATTGAACCCATTTCCCCTTGGGATTCGAGGGCTGAGCACACTTTATGGCAATGGTTCTCTTTACGTTACGCTCACCAACCACCAGACACCGACCACCATGTTATGGACCATGTATCTCTCTTTATATCTGACTTTCCTTTACTATTTTACCTCAGTTATTTCACCTAGCAAAATGGCATGCTATTGATTGTTTGTGCACAGAGCGATATCGTTAAAAACGTTTTGACTGTTAAAAATTCTTAGACTGCATACTCAACAATGTTTGAAGGACGATAATTAGCAATACAAAATGTTTTGATCTCTTTTAGATACAGCCCCTGAGGAAGGGCCAAGGGGCCCGAAATGCATAGGGCGTCGAAAGCAAGCACGAAAATGTTAATGTCATAACAGTGAATGTAAAAATGTTATCCAATGAATTTTGCAATTGGTTAAAAAATGACTTACATTCTAAGAGTGAACTAATTAAACAATAATTAAAAACAAAGAAAGTATTCTTGCAATTATGTGAATGTTTTGTTAATATATGAACAGAATTTTGTTGAATAGTCAATTATTAGCACTCCAGCTGGAAGTGCAACAGTGCGCATTAGGTCAAGTGGTTTCGCTTGGTTTTTTCAGTGTTAAAGATATGCAGACGATCAGCACATGACTGGACATGGTGGGCTATAGGCCACATGCTGTGGAAGCTCAGTATGACCATCTTCGTGACTGGGGCCGAAACACTTTTGGAAGACAGATGGGTTGATTCACAAAGGGTCTCCACACTAGTGTTGTAGGTCCGCAGATGTTGTAGGGGTGTATGCATTCGTGCAGGGAGCCCCACAATGGGTAACTGCAGTACAAAGGTCCCATCACAAATGCAGGGCATACGACATGAGTGCGGAGGACCTTTGTGAATCAGGCCCTGCGTGAGTAGAGATAACTTTCGATATATGGGGTCCAAGAGGGTAAGGACCAACCGGACATGATTTCTTATCTCACTTGCATGCTCTGAGATCTTCTTCATCTGCGCCTCCCAAAAGCTCTAGAGTTTTAACGGGCACACCAAATCCACTCCTGCTGAACCCATAACATGAACACCCCTCGCCTAATTATCGCCTGCGCATTGCGTCACCAATACACAAAGGTAATCCTACAGGTGGCCAGAAAGGTTTCAGGCCCCCCTCTTCATCAACGAAAATAGGATATTATTTGCAGCGGACTACTCCACGGCAATGAATGCCTGGCGGCGGAAATTCTTGGCTGTCTGCCCCAGGTTGCGCTAGCAAGACCTAAAATATGGACTGATGGACCTGACAAGGATGAAGGTGACATTTGAGGGTCGAATTCGGAAATTCTCGGACCCCGGTGACCTGGAAGGATTCCTGACACACTTGAATACTCCTCAATGGACACGGTCTCTGCAACCCCTGACAACAGTCTGGAAACATCCCTGGTCTAACTCTAAACCCAGACACCCTCAGAAGGCAGAACATCCAGAAGGGACTAAAGTAAAACCATAGTCCATTAAGTGATAGAGAATCTCTACAAGGGCAGAGGCAGAGACAAATCATGCTCCCTGCTAAAACAACTAGCTGGTGCAGACAGCAGACAATGGCGACCTGAGAAAATCCTTTCAATTGATATGTCACATAATCTTCAGATCCTCTCCTTCTCCACTTGCAAACACCTAAGGGAGATACTCCCCCATTGCCCCCCGCATTTGGCAGGTGAGGTGGGCACCAGCCTGTCTCAAGAGGAACAGGTTCTAGCCAGAGACCGAAAGTAGTTAATCTTCCCTTCCCCACCAGTAGGTCACAACCTCCCTCCAATCTACGCTATCACCGGGGCACTCTAGGCCTCACCATCTTGCGCCTATTGTAGGTACGCCCATCCACAGCACCCTTCGACCTCTTCCTACACAAGTCCCTTGACATGTCTATACCACTGAAGATTATATCCTTGAATGTTAATGGTCTCAGCCATTATGTGAAACATAAGAATATCTTGCACTACCTACACACCAAACTGACTGGGTGGGGTGAGTTGTTAAAAGTAGCAGAACAGTTCATGATACGGCGCAACCCTCCACGGCAACTGGCTGCTCCAAGAAGTGTGGAGTGGCATAATGATTCAGCAGACGTTGGCTAGCCAGGTCCTCCGGACATGGATGGACATGGATGGCAGGTAGGCATGTGTGAAGTTTTGAATACTACAAAGCTCCATGATTGTGGGATCGATCTATACTCCTGTTGCCTTTGAAACCCACTTTCTGGCCGGTTTTGATGGGTGGAGACTGGAAACCACCTCCAGACCCAACTTTAGATCGGTCTGAGTTAATAAACACTCGACATGGCTGGGATAGGGCACTGATATGTGACCTCCTCAGCGAACATGCCCATGTGATGTGGCGCTTACTCTATCCCTCAGAGAAGGACTACACCGTACTTTCCTGTCCCCATGGGACCTAGTCCTGTATTGATTACTTTTACTGCGGGAGACTGTACTCCCCGAAGTGACAGGTTGCGATATCCTAGAAGGGGTATGACTGACCACTGCCTGGCCTGCCTCGACCTAGACCTAGGGTGTACTCCTCTGCCCGACCTGCTAGAGAATGAAAGTATTCAGGTACAGAAGCTCGGAGAGTAAGACATTTCTCCACCAGCACCTCCGCACTTATTTTACAGACAATGTGGAGTCCGCAGGCTCCCATAGAGTTCTGTTTGCAGCTTGTAAGGCGACACTGAGGGGACAACTGATGCTGAATTCCACGCTAGCTAATTGAAAGACTCGCTTGGACACTGCATCTCTGGAAGCAGTGGTGCGCGCCCCCACAGCCTGCTACATGTTGACTCCCATTCCTGCCATACAAGCCCAACTGGATCAAGCAAAGATTCAGCTGAACTCCTACTTTCTTGCACTGCCTGAGAAGGCACTAGTCAAACTCTGCTGGTGCCATTATGAGCAACAAGAGAAGTCTGGGATGTTATTAGCTGCTCAACTATGGTAGCGAGAATCCCAGCTTGCCATTTCGACAATATGAGACACTAAGGGAAGGCTATTGTTACATCCCGGAGACATAGTGGTTCGCTTTGGATCCTACTACTTGACCCTATATACACCTGAGTAGTGTGCCACCAACAAAAAGATCATGCACATCCTTGCACATCTACAGCTACCAACTTTAATTGACAAGGGTTGATCGCTCCTCAAGGGGGCATTTACGGAGGAGGAGGGCTCTCTACCTATAAATCCCCTAGGAAAGATGGGATTCCCAGTGAATTCCAGAAATCAGGGGGCAAAATTCTCACACACCATCTCACCAGGACCTATAATGAGGCAACAGAAAGCAAATTGGTGTGGGCTATATCTAACAAGGCAGTCATCACCCTCCTTCCTAAGGACAACAAGGATCCCCTAGACAGCGCAAGCTGCCACCCGATTTCATTCATCAATGTTGACCTCAAATTGATGGCCAAGATCCTGGGGACTCGCCGAAGCAGAGTGATCAAGCAACTGGTCCATGACTCCAAGGTGGGCTTTGTGCCGGACATTAGCTTTCGTAATCGCTTATGAATGCTATCCCGCCTCCTATGCTTCACAAAAGACAACCCTGAAAAGATGCTGGCCGCTCCAAGGATGCCAAAAAAACATTAGATTGGGTCTAATGGCTATAGTTTTTCCAAGTCATGTCTTGGTTAGGCCTGGGAGAAGACCTCACCTGAGCTCCCTCTCAGCTGAAGTGTCCTGTGTTTCTTCCGAAGGTTGACATGTGAGTTGTGGTACCTGTCAGGGGTGATCCCTTTCGCCGCTGCTCTTCATGATGTCGATTGAACCATTATCAGCCGCAATTCACCTGTCCCAAGAGGTTTATGGGATTCCCCTGAAAGCTGAAGAAATCTAAATCCTACTTTACGTGGAAGACATCCTGCTCATACTGTCCCATTTGTGATAGTGGCGGTTATGTTTATCATTGAAGACTTCTCATAGCTGTGAGGTTATAGCATCATTTGGTCAAATAGTGAGTCCTTCTGGGTGACCAGAACTGCAACCCTGCATGCATTTATGACTATACCATGACCCGGGTACCAAGTGGGCTGTGCTATTTGAGCATCTAAGTCAATAGGAGCCTCCCACGCATAGTAAGGGACAACCTCCATCCCCTCTTAGAAGCACCAGACAACATTTCTTGAAGTGCTCCCACCTCCATTTGTCTCTTTGGTGAAGAGTACAAACAGAAAAATGGAAACGCCCATCCTTCCACTGCATTTTCAGCATGCTGCCCCTCTGGGTATCTAAAATCCTGCAAGCAAGAATTGAAGTTGACATACGGTCCTATATTTGGAGTGGGGGCAAGTCACACTTTCGAGACTCCCAACTTTGGGCCAACACAGTGGCCGGTGGCCTCCAGCTCCCTCATCTTATCTCCTATAGTCTGGCCTTCCACCTCTCCCAGGTCACAGACTACCTGCACTTTGACAGAGAGACAACATTTTGGGCTCGCCTGGAATGCTGCCTCTTCTCACCCTCCTTATTTCTCTCCCAAGAACCCAATAGTGGCCTCTAATCTTATATTGGCAGTGACAATGTGCACCTGAAGAGAAGCACGCTGGCTCCTGGGAGTACCCCCTACCTCCACCAAAAGCCCCCCCCCTCTCTCGCAGAACTCCACACTCAGTGTGGGCAGGCACCCACTCCATTGGGTGACCTGGAAAAATTGCACCATACACTGTCTCGATCATGTACTTACAGCTGGCGAACCCAAATGCATTGTCCGACAAGAACAGGAATTCGGGATTCACCCGGAAGACCACTGAAGCTACCGTCAACTATCTATCTGTCTTTGCACGCAGCTCCTAACCATTGGACCTGCATCTATCTCCTATTCTCCAATACCTTCAGGCCTTTGGCCGTTACAAAGGCTTAGGGCTTGATTTAGATCTCGGAGGACGGGTTACTCCGTCACAATGGTGACTGCCATCCTGTTCCCTGAAATATAAGTCCCATTATATTCAATGGGGTTTATATTTTGGTGGATGGGATATCTGTCACCGTTGTGACGGAGTAACCCGTCCGCCAAGGTCTAAATCAGGCCCTCAATATCTGGTCTCTACGCTGTTTTCATTAAAGGGCAGCATTCCCTCCCATCGTTCTCAGCTACCAGACTCTGAAGGCAACCTTGTTTGGACAAAGTATATACTACAGATGACTGGGCATCACTACTTTAAGATAATGAAAGGGCCTCTGGTATTGGACCCCTTCAATGCTGCCCAGGGTGCACCTCCTACCTCATGATAAGTGCTGGTGGTGCAATGTAGCCCACTGTGACCTATACCACGTCATATGGACTTGCCCAGCCATTGTCTCCCATTGGAAGCTTATTTGAGATCACATATGGCTGCACAGGACCCTCTGGATCTACTTTTTGCCCTACCTGGGTCTCTTCCATGACTTCTCAGACCTATCCGACACAACCTCCCATGACCGCAGATGGCTCGCCACCTTGCTGGGCACACCTAAACTTTGCATTATCACTTCATCCCTTATCGCTACAGGCACACGTGTAACTTTGTGAGAGATAGCCATCACCTCGTCCTTTAATACAATTTTATGTGAGAACCCTTCCAATTTTCTCCACTGTACCTATAAAAGGTTTGGGAAATCCGATGGTGGTACTACTGCCTCTCCCCCCACTGTTCTGGGTGCGTTAGGGCCCAATATAACTCCTACTGCATGATGATCAAGCCACCCAATAAAATAAGGTTCTTTTATGCCACATACATGTTCCCTATAATGTTCCTCCCTTTGAATTCAAAAGAAATAATTCTATATCCCACCATAGTTATAGATTCCCCTGTGAAACTCCCTTAATCTATGTCTCTAACAAATGTGTTCGTCCAGATAGTTGCATCAGCAATGGTATAAGGTGAATCGCAGTCTGCTATGATGTTTATGGGTACATCTCCTAACTTAATTTCACTAGAATTCACACTCAATCCAAATACATTCCCATCACCACTCAAAACACAATTGGCACTACTGACATCATCAGTTTCTGAGGATTCACATACAAGCTCTCCGTTGCACACTTGACATCTGTTTTTTCTTGCATCCTTTCACAAAGTGGCCCAGGCCTTCACAAGCCAAGCAACTCTGTTAGATGGCATTGTAGTCTTTATTGTAGGCTTAATGTTCTCATCTTCTACGTCTGTAGAAGAGGAAGTGAGATACCTTGATTTGTTATTGCCCAATGTAGAGCTATCATAAATGCTGTTATCCAACCTCTCTTTAGGTTCTTCTAACTGTTCCTTATCAAATACTGGAAATCTCTTGCCCGGGGTGACTTTGCTAACTATTTCTTTGCTATCTATGCTCCCCAAAGACGCGTTCTCCTGACAGTTCCGCCTTTTTTACAATAGCAACAGCATTATTCACAGGCACATCGCCATTGACTCATAATCTGACCTGCATATTTGGATTAGTAGTGTGCAAAAAGATGTGGTCATGGGTAAAATCATTGTGCAAATTGTAAAATGTATACATGATGGGCAGTTTCACTACGGTTGATGTATAGTCCTTTATAATTCAGAGTAACCCTGCTTCCTTTGGAAAGTTGTATCTATCAATAGCTATGCATACTGTTGTAATCTATTGCATGTTTTAAAACCACAGAATTTGCCTCATCAGAGTTTAGAACAATGCATGTCAGGAAGATATTTTACAAGAAGTGAGACTATTGCAAGACATTTCAGGCCAGTTTATTCCACATTATTATTTGCTTTGGTCTGTCAGTGCTGTCCACCATAATGTTTATCAATAATTCTGGAAACCACAGTATGTGCTCATTATTATTAGTTTGTCATAATGTGTACAGCACACACATTCACTTTGGCTACTCCCCAAACCTTTCCTCCACACCATGGTGAAGCAGTGAGAAACTGACCTTAACAGAAGGAAGGCTTTATGAATTTAATTTCTACCATTGAAGATGATGACATTTCTGAGTTAATTTACAAGGACACTTCCATATCAAGTTAGTTGGATGAAGTGAATAACTGGCTGTGTTTGCGTATGGAGTGTTTTATTTTTGTCTATCTATCTTTTCTTATGATTGAGCTATAGAGTCAATAACAGTTATGATGAGTTTAGAATAATATGAAGTAGATCTTTATCTTAATAAAAGATCATAATCACATAATGGGTGATCTTGTAAATAAGAAGCGAAGGAAACCAAATAAAATGTAAAAATTAAGAATAAATGTACACGGTTTCTTTCCTTGTAATAAGAAACAAGAGTATGTCTGTCTCTAGTACCTTGAAACACACTGTGGAATTTTTTTTTACTATGTATAACTTGTTTTACCATGTAATAAATTTGGGACTATTGACATAAGTATATGTAGAATGGTTGTTTTTCAGTATAGAACAGAGTCTCTTTTTGAGGAATCATCTTCTCTTAATGTTAGGACATAGCTGTTTCATATAACATATGTTATCATTCATTTTTCTTATGTTTGTTCACTTTGTAGTTATTGAATTGATTGATATGAATTTGGCCCTCACGAAATGATGGTAAGCATGAAGCAAGTGTTGGCCTAGTGATGAATGAACACTCTTTGAAATTAATCAGTAATCAGGACATAAACAATGTGTGTTAGAAAACACCCCTTTTTGAGTGCTCACCGCCATTTTTTGCTGAATTGTATTGCTTTTTTCTTAGACTTTGCACCCTTGGGCAGTGCTGTCCAGTGTATGTTTTCTGACCCCTAAAACATGTAGGAATTAGCTAATCCCTAATTGGAATATTTAACTGTCATATAAGGAATGGGACCAGCAGGAAAAAACGTAAAGCACTATTTCTGATAGTTATTAAAATCTAATTCAGTAGTGAAGTCAGATTTTTTAATAAATATTAAGGAAAAATAACTTTAACTGCCCGAACTGTCAGAAGGCTATTTAGTATTAGCATTTGCAAACTCCCATCTTGTGCTCAACCCAAGAAGAGGTGTGAAATTCCTCCCAGGAGTATACAGTAGCCTAACCTGAATGGTTAGAGATGACTCATCAGAACTTAATATAATATGTAGGGTGGAGCTGTGCCCCTCCTGTTCACACCACAGTGTCAAATCCTGTACAGCAGAACTTCTGAAGCACACGAAAAGTGTTGCACCACTCAAAGGGAGAAAAACAGATGGCAGGACAATTCTTGTGTATCCCCTGTCTGGTTGCTGAAGGGCCTTGCTTTTGTCCATCCAGACTTCTGTCTCTTGGTAGGTTGTGGATACAGTGCCTGCTTCAAATTGGATTTTTCTGGAAGACGTGAGAGGACACTAAGATTACCACAGTACACTCTGCACTCATACCCAAGCCTCGGAGCCCAAATTTAGTGTAACCAAAGGCCTTTGCCATCCTATAAGTGCCCAGACACATTGCATTTTGGGACAGTTTACAGTAAAGGAAACAGGAACTACTGGAAATATGGGAAGGTCAAAGCCTGGGAACATGTACTCAATTGGCCAGAGATCATCTAAGGGTGTCTTAGTGTGTCCCACACCCAGAGGCTGGTGAACCGCACAAAGATGGACCCTCACCCAGCCTTCATCAGAATACTGCTAAACTTGTGAAAGGATACCACACAGACTGAAACTGCTACACTTGGCATCTGCGAACTGTGAGAAGGCCTATAAAAAAGACACAACCTGAATGCATGCGGTGTGTGACTTCATGACACCACAAGGAGCTGAGGAAGTTGGAACCCCTTCCACTTGAAATCTAAGGACAGAAAGATCTCTAAAGATCATAAGGCTTATCCCCTGGGTGGCAGAAACATTAAAAAAAACCTGTAGAGGACATTTCTGGGAAGAATCCCAACTGACCAGTGGTAACTGGCCTGGCTTGGGCTTTGCTGCTGCCCTCTTTCTGACACTCTGAGAATCTCTGGGTGCTCCCCCTGCAGTGCTGGGCCCTTTGAAGTCTACTCCAGTGGTTGTTTGGGCAACAAAAAGAAGTTTGGGAACTTTTTCAAAACTTTTGCTCCAGAAAGGTATGGATCACAAAAAAAATCCAACCGGCAGCCCATGGCGTCAGGTTTGTCTCATGCATTTTTCTCTAGAAAAATTACAATGTTCCTTTTCAGATTGGGTCTTAGAAACGTTTTCAAACTTTCTTACTTCCAGGCCCTAGAGGGTCAGTCTACTTGTTGCATCCAATCCATTTGAGTGTCGTCTGCATATGCATTTGTGGAAAAGCCAAAGGATTGAATAAGTTTAACTAGGGGGGCAGCATCAATATTGAATGTAGGGCTCAATGATGAACCTTGGGGGACGTCACAAGGCAAAGAAAAAAGGCTTTGACCTGAATTCCCTGAGGAACCTCGACTGCTCTCTGTTGCAGAGGAAGGATCGCAGAAGATCCAAGGCTGATCCACAGACCCCAGTATTGGCTAAATGATGTATGGACACTGTGGTTCACAATATCGAAGGCTACAGACAGATCTAAAAGAATCACTGCCACCTTCTCATCAATGTCCATTATTGCTCTTATCTCCTCTGTTGCTACCACCAAAGTCCTTTCAGTAATATGGTTTGATCTGAAACCATGTTGAGCTTCATCAAGGATCTCACTTTTATTTAAAAATTCCAAAAGAGCAATGTTAAGATGTTTTTCAATTTTCGCAAACACTGCTAGGAGCAAGCTAGGGGAGTAACTTTTTTCCTCGGGATTGAGAGAGGTTTTTTCAGCAGAGGATGTATGGAAGTCTTTTTCCATTCATACGGAAACTGTTAAAAATGATGAAGCTATTCATTGTTTTATAAGAATGGGTGTGACTGTCTCAGCTATGACCTGTATGAGTTTTGGAGGACAGGAGTCTGAGGGCACTCCTGATTAGGTGAGGGCAGTAAGTTTGATCGCTCTGTCTTCAGTGAGAAGCACAAAATCGCTGAGCTCCTGTTTACAGCCCTACTGTTTCTTTACCAGAAGAACCAGAATTGATGTTGATATTCAAATCAAGATCGTTGTAAACTGCCTCATTTCTGAGACACTAGCCAAGCTATCACATAACATAATGCTTGGTGTCGCTATAGTAGTTGAGTTAAGCCTGAAGAGCTTTTAACTGTTTTAAACAGTTCACTTGTGGATTTTTTTGCTAGTTTAATCTTGTCAGTAAAATACTTTGTGCTTGATTTAGATCTTGGCAGATGGGAAAAAACGCCATCTAAGGTGTGACCTGTCTTGGTTGTAGCAATATTCACCTGTTGTATGAGATTAAAACAATTCAAATTGTCTATACATTGTTCAGTTTCTTTATTGGTGAGATCCTCCAGATGGCAATTGAAGTTACCTAAAATTATATAATTAGAGTATTTATACCAAATACAATAAACTCATTTAAAGAAGTAAAAAAGTTAGCTTTAGGGCGAGAAGGAGGTGTGTATATCAGAAAACCATTGAAAGTAGCGTTGTTATTCAATTTACATCTGAAGGCGAGAGCCTCACAGTCTATTATACTTGTGGGCTTGCAAGAAATCTCAAGGTGTTCGCAGTGACAAACGCTCTGCCTCCACCTCATTTAAATCAGGATTTGATGTTTCATCTGCCCAAGTCTCTGTTAAAAATGCAAAATCTGAGGCATAGGAATCTAGATGTTTGTACAATTCATAGATTCGTATTTATGCTTACTAATCTACCGTGCATTGATCAATACACAATTTAACATTACTGTATCATTGGCTTGGGGACGGAGGGCAGGGTAATTATCTTTTCTACTGCCTGTTGCCGGTCGGAGCAAAGATTCACACTCAAAGTGGCAATGGATACAATTGAAGTTGTCCAAACCCATATATATGAGAAAAGCTTTTTCCCATGCTATCCACCCCCCTGCTATGACCCATAGACGAACTCAGGGTAGCTCTTCTGTTTCTTCTTTGAAATTAATAAGATATCTCTACCACTTAATAATTAATCAAGCAATGTGTGTAGTCTGTAATAACAGTTACTCAGTGGATCAGGAACATCTTCCAGCTGGGCTTTTCTATTCATTAAAATAAGCAATAAACAATTCTTATTGTACAGTAACAATTGGATAATTTTGTAGAACTTAATTCAGGAAATTCAATAAAAGATACAGAGAGAGAAACACTCACCCATTAACACTGTATGATGCATGAAGAAATATGTTGGGTGTTGGCAACACTGCACAATTTTAATTCCTATCTTTATTACAGGCCAGTTTAAAAAAAAACACACACACAGTTCTAGCTTTCATTGCTTCATCAACGAGGTGACACTGAGAAGGTCAGTCAAGTTTACCTCCTGATTCCCCAAGGAAAAGGGTGGATCCTCCCAGTAGCCACAGGGCCACCCTACACTGACCAGTAGAGATGAATGGCGTCAAATGTCTCATTATGAGGCTCGCGGTAGGGATGAAAGAGCCTCAAAGGACAAAAACCTCCTTGGCTTGTAGCTGAGGATTAAAGATAAAGATCATGCAGAAGTTGACACTCAAGACACCACACTTTCTCTGACACCAGGGAATAGGAAAGAGAAAAACAAAGACATCAAGTAGAAATACAAAGGGAGTGCAAACTGCAAGAAGCAACAAACATTGGTAAAGCTAATTGGTCTGGTGCTGGCTGCTATTCCTTTGGCTTTGTCAAACTTGCTTTGAGTTGTAATGATTTTTGTAATACTTTATAGTTGCATAGATACCAGGTACATGCAAAAATTTAAAAAAATGCATAAAAGCAAAAATATATTATTGGTTTCAAAAAGTACACTTTGCCATAATCCTTGGCACTGGAGGAAACTACTTTGCGTAAAACTGTGCTCCTTTTGAAAGAGAAGAATGCCATCATTCACAGTAAGATTGAGCAATGGCTGAAGTGGGCTGACCCACTGCCTGATGCACTTTGCTGTAGGAGACACAAGAAAATGTGAAAAACACAGCACAATGACTGAACAAGGGTGGTTGATGGCCCGTGTAAGTATATTATATGTATGCTCTTTTACTAAAATCAAAAGATCTTGACTAACACTAGATCGAAAAATAAGGAACAAAAATATTAAGTTGGTAACGAACTCAATGACAAATATGGAAACAAATGCATTATGAAGCATCCATCACTCTTTAATGCCTTCTTTATCTATAATACAAATAGGAACTGACATCATAGGAAAAGACTTAATTTCATCTTGGGTTGGGAAACTTAGACATAAATCGCTGCGCTGATCACCATTTTGTAATTTATCATGCTTGACCATGATTCTCTCTTCTAACACATGACATTGAGTGAGCACGTGAGAAAGGATCCCAATTTTCACATCATTTATCGAATTCTAGATTATGCTATTCCGTCATCACCCTTGCTGTCTGAATCTCCTCATGACTGCAGAAATGTTGGCACAGTCTAAGCCGTGAAGACACTCAGCCACAAGCTGAGTTCGGCATCCTACAACATGCTGCATGCATGATGAACACATAGCTTCCTCTGAAGGCTCCTCACATTCATATAAGCTCTCAGTGTGGATGTAACAGGCCTCCATGTAAAGCGTTGCCTCCATTAAATCGGTCTGATAGCCTGGTCTGCACCAAGGAGATTTTTTTTTTAATGTCATTCAGTGTCCTAGCAAAAGTGTTGAATTATATTGTAAAGCAAGTCATGGACCTAAATTTGATTACCCCTAAGAAAAATTGTTCTAATGTGAGATGTTACATGATTCTTCTATGTTGAATCTGTGTTGAATTTTCATTCTGTTCAAAAGGGTGCAAATGATGTAGCTTTAGTTGGTACTGGTTCACGTTTGGTCATTTTGGAATCCGGTTCACACTTCCAGATTCATGATAACTTAGATCATATATGAAGTTTAAATGTGTCTAAGTCCATCTTGTTAATTCACAGGGAAGTTCTTGTGGTTAACCAATCAGACCAGTTGCTTTATCGTGTAAATACTTGGAATGGGCCTAACTGACTTCCTCAACCTGAGACAACAACAAGAATTATTGTCTTCTTCAATGCTTCCTACCCCAAAGACACTTCAAAATTCTGGACACAATGCAGGGTGTGATAAATGCTGTGTACATAAAAGGAAAGATCTGATAAAGGTCACTTAGTCTCCAGACCCCAGTTCATGAGCAAAACAGGTCAGCTGACTACACAAATTTACCTGTGAAGAAGCAGGATTGATTAGTTACTGCTCCCCTTCTTTCTTCTTTTCTTCATTCTTTGGTTCCTCAATGAGCAGTCAACCTCAATATTTTTTCTTCAGAAAATCCTGGTGGGGGAAGCAGAAATGTTTTGCAAAGAATCTTTGAATCGCTCCTTGTTTTTTAGGGTGAACCTTTGGCGGCCAAATTTATGTACCATATGTAAGCATGGTTTCAATTCTAACTTGCGTCATACCATACCTGGGCCTTACTGGAGTGACCATCCGCAAAACCTATATGTCAATCTTCTGATCCTTTGGCAGCAATGTTCAAACTTACTCTGGAATTTATCAGATGGTGAGGCCATGTTTGTCAAAGCAACCTAAATACTCAAAAGGAGAATTTTTTTGGCTAGCATCTTCTTGTAAGTGCTCCTCATTGCAAATGTCATCAGAAACCCAAGGCGGAATTACAGGACCTTATTACTCGTACTTACTAAAACACTTTTTTTAGATTACATTTTTATTTTGGGGTCAGTTTACTTGAAACATCTATTTTGTTTAAAGTAATGTGAAGAATGGCCACTGACTGGAATTCGAATGTTTAGGTCTACCTTTCATGGATAAATTGTTCATATACAATGAACAACATTGAGGGTCAGAGAGTTTATGTGAATCTGTGGCGTCAGCATTTAGAAATAATATGTATTTACCACACCACTTTACTTTAGTGATTTAATTGTATCTGCTTAGCACTTGTTGGGGGTAGGTCCAACTATTCGTTATGCTGAATTTGTTTTATCAATTATATGTTTCTCTTTTTGATTAATTTTTCTTGACAATGAAAATAAATACTTTATATACAAAAAAAGATAAATAAATATAATGAAAAATAAAACACTAGTCTGATAGTCTTTAATGTGTTGCATCCAATGAAAGGTATGGATTAATTCTTCTCGAAAATTATATAGGTCAGTTCAGAGGTCCTTTAGTGGTATAGTTCTTCTCGTCTCTCTCCCTCCTCTAGACCTAAAATTTATTATGGGAGCCCCCTTGTTTCTCATTTATTTACCACACCACTTGCCAAATAATTTGGAAAATGTGTGGACCCCCATTGCCACCCAACTCACATTTTTTTTTTAATGCATTTTATTACCTTTTTTCAGGTATGATGGTACTTCTGCAGTACTGCTGCTCAAGTTTTATCTTCCTGTTGCTTCAATATTGTGCAAGCCTCCCCAGTGAACTGCAGTACTTCATTGGAGGAATGCACAGGGCCTTGCAGGAGTACTGTGTTGCTTGCAGCAAAAAAAAACAAAAAAACTTTTGGCCCACAAGGTGAGGGGAGGGGTTTGGGTCCTGCTGCTCCCTCCCAACACAAGAACCAGGGGGCTGGGGGCCCTTCTCTGCTGACTTATACCGTAGTTTAAAAAAAATTCTGGACACAGGGCCCATGTATAGTTATGTTATGGGTTTCCAAAGGAAAATAATTTTTTGTTTTCCAAAAAACGTTGGGTTCGCTTGCTGAATTCTCATAAAACTTTCCACAAAAAAGTCTCATCTACCTCCGCTCCTTCCTGGAAAAATTCGGGGTGATCGGTCAAACCGGGGCTGAGAAATGAGAAACATGAGGGTCCCAAAAGTGTTTTCCCCATTTATTTCTTCATAGGAAAATTGACCAGCAATACTGAAAAAACTGCTGAACAGAATGACACAAAGTTTGGAAGAAAGCTAGATCTTGGTCCAGTTTGTGTGGTAGGGATACCTTGACTGCCTAGGCCTGGTGGGAGGACCCAAAGGTACCCCCCCCCCTCCAGTCGGGACCAAAAGTTTTGGGTTTTTTTAATTCGCAAAGGATCTGTGGTAAAATTTTAAAAAACTGTGGACTCCCGCAAAAAAAAAAAAACACCCTCCAAGGTGGGCCAGGCTTCGGAGGACCCTGAGAGGATACATAGGGCCTCATTATGCTGTCGGTCAGAATGCCTCTGACTGCTGGTCGGAGGCTTTCCGACCGACATGGTATGTTTAAAGTCCAGCTGCCATATTATGATGACGGCATTTGGAGTTTAAACCGACGGGGGAGTGCAACACAGTTCCGACTGTCTGAAGGGGCTAGTCGGAAGGTGGTCATAATCCGTTAAGAACAGCATTCCCGCCTTTGGGATTATGATGTCGATTTCCGACATTCAATCCATGTCAGCTTGTCTGACATAGATTGGCTGTCGGAAACTAAATTTGGGGGCCCCTAGCAGAGCCCCCTCCCCCCCTGGCCCCTCTGCATTTAGACCTGAGGGGCACCAACATCTCTGCATCGTGTGGCAGGCACAGTAAGGTGCCTGCTGTGCCTGCCACACAGTGCAGGTATGTTCACAAACTTCTAATTTTCAATGGGAGCTTGTGCTGGAGGCGGTTTCGACCCGCCGCACAAGCTCACATTGAAAAATTGAAGTTTGCGATTGCACAATGTGCGGTCGATCCTAATGGAGTTGTCAGAACCACCGACCTGTGGTCGTACGGTTCCTTCCCCAAAATGGTGTATGGCAGAGGCAACTCCAACCAACATCGTGATTAGGTCCTAAGTCTTGAAATGGCCCTTTCTTGAAGTGTTGTCACATATCTTTCATTGCACCTTTTCGTACCTTTTCCTCCTTGGTGCATGCAGCTTCAAGCAGAGTGCTTATTGGTAGTGATGGAACTGCAGTGAAGCAGCAGAGTGCATTTATTTTCCAATACTCAACATTGCCAATACGTGTAAAAATTTGTTTCATAACATTTTTCTTTGTGCTAATACAGCCTAGTGGGCTCATAAGCCCATTTCTAGATATCTCTCCACTCTGTATGTTATGGGTGTGAACACTACTAAAATAGTTCAGTGGTTTAATGAGACTGCTACAGACAACTGTGTGTAGCTAGAAAGTAACAGGGCCCAAAACTGGGAGGTACTCTTCATGGGTTAACATGCTGACTGCAGAGATGAGTGTAGCCGCTTGTAGGTTGCAGATTAAATCTAGGTCATACGGTTAAATTGATTAATTTGTCTGCTACAGAGATAAGCCTGCCGATCATATGTCTCATTATTACAAAGAGCTCTTTGGGGTTAATGCACCTGCTGCAGAGACCACGGTGTAACCACTGGATAACTGGTTCTGGCACTTGCAAAAGAATTCAGTGGGTTCATGTTTTCTTTATGTCTAACATGATTTATAAAATGATGGAATAGAAGGCCACAGGGTAACTCATTGTGGTTCACATTAATGCTAGCATATCAGTGCATCACTTTTTTACCTATCCCAGTTGGAAGAGAGCTGTGCTGTGTGTGGGTCTTGGATTTCAGTTGTGGTAAACTAGTTCTGTTTGTTACAGATCATGTGGTGTTCTCACTGTAGGTCACAGGTTTGAATCCTGGTAACATAATTCAGTCTGTTGGTAATGCAGATGCATACTCCCCTGTGTGGCCTGCAGCCACACAGGGTTAAGTAAGCCTACAAGGACATGGAAAAGGTATTCCGTAAACCTGGGCGGCGAACTCTGATCCATTTGCAGAGTTAGCTGAATTTTTCACACTCCGCGGAGGTTGCGGAGTTACGAAAAACTCTGTGGTAAGCTAGTGAGTGTGAGCGAGGAAAATCCAACGCTAGACCACTTCCCCGCAAGATTTCTTAACACGGGCGGTCAAAGATGGTCTCCACTGATCGCATTCAGAAACCTTCTGTTCGTGTTGGGGAAGCTGCCTCTCGAGTAGAACTTCTACTCGAGTGGCAGAAGAAGCAGCGCCCTCTTGCACTGTAAGAGACAGCTGCGGTGCGTCAATTGGGGCGTAGGGGCGTAGCCCCACCAGCCCATGGACCCGCGGCTGCCAGTAAATAATTAAAATAAATGTTCCAACACTTCCTGACTCCTTTTCTCATCATGCGCCGCCGGGCAGCACCCGACTGAAACGGGAGTGCGCAGGGGGGCGGGCTGCGGGGCTGGTGTGAGTGTCAGTGATTGATAGGCGTCGAGACGTCACGAGACAGACGAGTCAGAACGCGCATCACAGCTTGGGGCAGAAACTTGCCCAAGCATGCGCATATTAAGCTGCCCCACTTAGTGACTAGGGGGGGGGGGTTCATGTTTATTCGCGTGTGGCGCAGCCCTGGTGTTAAAAGGGCGACAGGGCGAGCATTTCGTGTGCCCTCCAAGCCAATCCTGGCGCTGCATGCAGCGCCAGGATTGGGTGGTCACCGTTCCGCAGAACAGGGGCAATCCATATTGGATGCCGCGCGTGGGTGGCTCAGCCGCAGTGCACAATGGCCAATCACTGTATCTGACTTCTTGTAGTCATGCAGTGATTGGCCATTGGCGCGCGGCGCTGCTGTCGTCGACTCGTCGTACGTTGGATCCGGTAAGCTTAGCTGGAGCCCTGGTCCGCGAAATCCAGGCTTGCTCGAGGTGAGAGGCTGTGGTGGTCCCAGTTTATACACTAATCATGCCTCCTCCGGAAACAATGTTCTGTGTGCAGCAAATCAACATTCCGCCTGAACTCCCAGATCTCCTGAAGCAATTTACCAAAGCTGCTTTTAGGACCCAACCCATGATGTCCTGCAGTGGTCTGCTGCATAAGTATAACCTTACGGGTTTTTTCACTAAGTCTGCGTCACAGTGTGCACACTGCCAACAAAGGACCTGCTTTAAGCAAAGTCAAAGTTCCTGCTAGTCGGTCATGCTTACGAAAATGTGAGTAGCACAGTCTAATAGTGCCTGTGACGTTAGCTAGGAAGACGGCATTTTTAGGTGGGATTCACATTTGCGTGCTTTTTGTTTGCTGGATGTATTTGTGTTAGGCTGTCCAGCTTGAGTTTGTCCCTTCCCTAAAGCTACCCGTCATGCCGCCCGAGGGCTGTGAGTGCAGTGGTGTGGTGATAGATATGTGTCACATCTTGCTCCCTTTCTGGTTCATATACCACCCTTTCAGTTCAGAGGTCTTGTCATCAGTCTGTGTTTACATGCCACAGACCGCTCCTCAGAACACTAACGCGCAGACATGGTATCGCTCGCTGAGGTGTGCCAAGCCTCCATCATTTGTGGTCATAGTCATAGTGGCGCAGAAGTATTGAGGGCTGGCTTCAAACGGGATCCTTTTCTGGGCGAACGGTAATGGGATGTGTGTCATTGTGAGCGATTTTTGTGCTAAAGTGTGGGGTATTTCCCAACAGAAGAATATTGACTTTCCCCGGCCTTAATTCTTTATTAAATGTCAGAGGCCGGTTCACTTGATTGCTCAGAAATCCCCTCTGTTTAGTGAATCTAGCGGCGCCTTCGGGAGAGCCTTGAAGGGAACAGCTGTAACATGCCTTATTATATTAAGCAGAATTAAATTGTTATTCACTTGTGAAAAGAGGTTCGTCCGATTGCGCACTTTGTATTAGGATATGATGTGGCATTATGCGCATATTGTTCAAAGAATTTTACATTTTCATCTGCTTAGTCTGAGGTAATTTTCGAAAAAAATGCTTGTCTTTTTATTCTGCAGGCCATGATGGTAAATTACAAAGTATGTGTTACTTCCCCATATCGGAATGTGTGCATGTGAAAGGCAGTAAACAACAATGTTGTCACTCTGTAAAGAGCCCATGCTATAGCTATTGTATTTCACACTTTGAGACAATACCAGCTTTCTATTTTCAATAATTTAAGTAGATTGTCCACCGTAGGGGCAATTTCCATTTTCAGTCCACGATGTCGCATCTACTTGTTTTGGTCTCCTTGTCTATGTTGACACGCACAGCCCTACAGTGGATAACACAGCCTTGTTGTTAACTACTTATGTGTAGATTTCTGTGTTTATCACTATATATTTCTTTTACTGTAGACTTCCCATACTAGGTACCCTAGATTCAGTAGATTGTATATAGACCCTTCAATATTGTATATCATTTTAGTTGATAAAGGATTTCTTGATTGTGCATAACTTCAGCGTAAATACTAATTTTGGTCTGTGAGCAAAAGTACCAGCCTTACCTCATTTCACGGGAACTTAAGCAGCACACATTGCTAACCGGGAAGGCCAGGGCACAGACTATTTTTATGGCGAGAGTGCTGAACATGTAAGCAGATGTTAGAAAAAATTAAACATCCGTCTTTGTCTCGACGCACACTCTATATTCTTGTTTTGTTCAAAAAGATGAACACTGCATTAAAACGATTTCCACCTCCTACCAGCCCAACTCCAGAACAGGCACTGTGAAGAAAAGTAAATGCAACAGAAACCGTGAACATTAAATTAAAAAGTTCCATAACAGGCTGGCCAGACGTTTTCTAAACTGTGTGTTGCTACAGATACCAGCACGGAGATGTTAGCCCTGGAATCTGCCCACTGCAGTCAGAACAGGATAGCATGGTGTGAACACTGACAATTTTAATGTTTAGCCCTGAAGCGAAATGGAAAGAATATATTTTCTTTCTTGGTTATATACCACATAGAGCTCCCTACGCAATTTTGATGTGTGTCTGGCTCCTGCAGTAAAAAAACATGCTGTGTGTGCTGCTCGGAATACGCTAGCTGTAAGTTAAGTCCCAACAAAGTGTATATGAAACTAAATAAACATAATTGCAGGCAAAGTCATTAATGCCCTAAGAGAGATAGGCTGGTGTACCCGTATTTCCTCTTGAAAAAAAGAGTTTTCGATAGCGGAAACATGCCACCACCCACATGCAATATAACATAGAATCCCATTTCAAATATTTCAGTTTGCCTGTGTACAATTCTGACATAGCTTTTTTGCCTTTTGGTGTAACTCGCCTTTGCAAGAAATAGGAATCTGAACATGGCTTAGTAAGTATTGGGCTGTGCTCAAGCTATAATATTGCTGCTACACAATGTTATTATTAGCTTTTGGTTACAGGAACAGCAGCCTTCTCCATATGTATAGTGATAATATGTATGGATAGCTGTCTGCTTTTGCTGTTCCATTTGTACGACTCGCTGTATGAGAGTGTATAGTGAGGGTACAGTCTACTATTAATGGTTGGGGTAGGGTCATCACATTGTTTGACAGGTTATCCTCAGTACAGGAGCAATGCTCCACGCGTCCATGTTAAAGAAGCAGCCTAGGGGCAACACCTCTAGCAGGTGCCCTACAACAAGAAGATGTTGAAAGATTGATTGACATGTTGTTATAAGGCCAGATTTGCAGCATTGTAAAAAGCATTGGAAGAGTCAGTAGGTCTTGCCTTATCTACCAGCCTTCTAGTTTTGCCAATGATTTTTAGTTTTTTAACTTCATCACAAAAACACACAATGGTCCAGTGGTCCCTGGCATTAAAGGAGGATACTTTTACTATGTACATGCACATTGTGGAAGAGCAGAAATCCATTACTCACAGTGAAGTCAGCCAATAGCTGAAGGTGACTCACCCATTGCCCCATGATGTATACTGTAGTGTTGGAAGAAAAGTGTAAATCATACAGCTACAGAGCAATTGATGAAAAGGCTTGGTTGAAAGCCTTTATAAGTATTCTATGTATATGATTTCAAGTTTCTGACGCTCCTGCGGAACGAGCCTGGCAACCATTACACTGCTGTGCAACTTCTTCTACTCTTAGAGCTGAGATTTCCATGAAAGTCTTATAGTCTGAATTCAGCACCTGAGCATAATAGGACAGAATGTATGAAGCTCTGTGGTTATACTGAATAAGAAGCTACCTATGTTAAGCCATCTATTAATGTAATAACTGCACTTTCACAATTGCTTTATTAACCTTCCTGCTTTCCCAAATTTGCTTGAAAATGCACGATTTTTCTTCTTTTTTTCCAAAATTTTCTTGGGGGGTAACCCCCCTAAACCCCCCTTTTGGGGTTCGGGCTCGCTCGCTGCGCTCGCTCGCTACGGTGCTGTATGCAAATCACTTTGCGCCCCACCACTTTAAAATCTCACCACCGCCCCTGGTAAGAGATGCTGTTTACAGTGATTTTTCAGTGCGGGACAAACATTCGGCACTGAAAATCAGTGTGAAAGGCGCGAGGTAACCGGCTTTGCCACATGCTGAACTCCGCGTAGCTTGGAGGAGTATCTTTGTCACTTCGTAGAGCTCTGCATAGCGGACCTCCGCGCACGCCTGGAATATATGGGTTGAATGAAAGAAAAAAGTAAATACTGGTAAATGTGGTTTTAGGCAAACTTATTTTCAAATCATGCTGTGAAATGCATAATTTTGCAATATTTGTTGCTATGTTTCTTTTGAGAAAGGATTCCCAATAGTTTTCTCAGTAAAGCGTCGGAATTGCTCACTTGCCTCAACTATTTAGGTTCATGTGTATTAAAGTGGGGGTATTTTATTTCCCTGGCTAATCTCTTGCTGTGGAGGCATCTTTTGTGATGTTAATGTCTTTGTCAGAGCTTTTTTCAACTGGTCTTAGCGCCAGAACAATAAACTGCAATAGATTTGCGATTTCAGTAGATCCTATTGTAAGGCAGGGCTTTAAGTGGGCTGGGTACTGCCGGTGCTCAGCACCTGCAGTTCTTAAATGAAGGCAATAAGACGGATCCCTATCGGGCTCTCCATATTTGCCTTTACCCTCAGGGTGGAAAAAAAATTGAGACTCTGCAGTAGTACCACCCTTCAATGCCTTTGAAGTAACTTTAAAGAGATTAGTTATAGTTATTTCACAATCTCATCACATCAGAACTGAAACATTTTCAATGTTATATGTAATGAAGCCATAGTTGTTGCTTATTTATCTTATGCAACTAACAACCATTGACAAAGCAAATAGTCCTGGCTTGTTGTAGGTGTAATGGTACTTGTTGTTTTGTATATCTGGAGGCAATGACAGAAGCAGCAAAATATCAGTTAGGAAGCACACTGTGCTAAACACAGATTTTCAGCTTATGTGTTTTTGAGCCATGACCTTCATTACGTAGGCCACGCCCATTTGAGAGACCCCCGAAGTTTTTCATTCCACTTAATGCCTTAACCGCAGCGGTTTCTCCGCCGCGGTGCGAGCGTTCTAAATGGTGGGCGGGGCTACGTCGGCCGTTAACCGGCAGCAGCACTGGGGAGGTAGTGCTCCCATCGGCCACAGCACGGAAGGGGTTAAAGCCCTGGTGTAAGGGAAAGAATAAGAATTGTTAAGGACTCCTTGGTTTATTGATGTATGAAAGGTATAAGGTTTCAATGACCCGCCAAAGCCTCGCTGCAGTTGCCATTGGGAGGCAAGAAAGGTTTATAGACCTTTTACAAAATGGACTTTAAATGTGTTTTTGACATTGAGCCAAGTGTCTATGAAGCTATTTATTTTGCTGTGTATTATTTCGATGTTGTGATGTTGTTAGTTCCAGATTGACTTACATTTTTTATCACGAGGAGCACCAAACCCACGTCGAGCTCCATTCTTCAAAGGGCAAACAGATTTTTGTATGGTGCGATAAGTGTGGAGAGGGCTTGAAGTTCTCCTGAAGGAGTGGATTAAAACTTGTCTTCTTTTAATCAGCCTTACAGAGCAATTTGTTCGCCAATAGTGAAAACAGTTAAGGATGTGGCTGGGTTAAAGCACAGACCTTTTACGGACTATTCAGTAAGAAGGGTAGCAGCAAGACTGGCGCCAGACTGGTAAAATGCAGGAATATTTTCATTTTCTTTTATTTGAAGCCAAATTTGTCATGGTTCGTAATTGGATCTCAATGGCCTTTGGCCATGCACAGTGCTAGTCTACGGCCTTGTGTTGATGATTCTCCAAGTGTGTGTTAGAAGAATCAGAATTGTATTAAAGACATGTGGGCTATTTATTTATTTATTTATTTATTTATTTATGCGTTTTTATATAGCACGGACTTTACCCGAAAGTGTCAGAGCGCTTCACAATAGGAACAGAACTGAAACATAAGAACATTACAAGTGAACAAATTACAAAAGCAAAAGTTACATTACATGGGGCAAAAGTGACAATCGTGAGCAAACAAAATACAAGAGGTAGCAAACGGTGCATTACAGGAGGATTAAGTGACGTGTGCAGGTTACAAAAGCATACAAAGTACAAGTAGAGGTATAATACTGCAATAAATGGCGGACATTCAAACACAAGAACAAGCGTTACGTAGGCAATGGTGGCACTTGTGCAAGTATCGAAAGCAAACAAAATATAAGAGGTAGCAAACAGTGTGTTACAAGAGAACAGTGACGTGTGCATGTTACAAAAGGGTATCAAACACAAGTAAAAGGGTATTACTGCAATAAATGGCAGTCTCTCAAACCACACGAACACACTGGGAAGGCACTTCCATAGTCATGGAGAATAGAAATTTTCTATACTAAAGGGTCTTCCTTCAGATAATAGTGAGGGCATGAATTATCTTTGGAAGTGTCTTTGAAGGAGGAGAACTTTGAGGTCAGTTTTGAAGGCCTGGGAGGAGGTGGTGGTCTGGAGCTGAGGCGGAAGTGAGTTCCAGATTCTCACTGCGTTTCCTGAAAAGGATTGGGCCATCGATCTTTACTTCTTGAAAGTGGGAGGTTCGAGCAGTAGATTTTCCGCATTTCGTGATGGTCTAGAGCCTCCAGAGAGTTTCAGTTTATTCGCCAGATAGCAAGGAGAGGAGGAGTGCAAGGCTTTGTGGGTGATGCAGGCGGTCTTGTAGATAGATCTTGCCTCGATGGGAAGCCAGCGGAGGGTGGATAACATGGGTGTGATGTGGTTGCTTCTTTTGGCCCCATAAATGAAACGAGCTGCTGAATGGAGAACAGACTTAAGGGGGACAGGTGGGATTTGGGGAGGCCAGTAAGAAGAGAATTGCAGTAGTCCAGTCTGGAGAGGACTAGCCATTGGACCAGGGGTTTAAGGTCATGCTCCGGGAAAAAGCGATGAATCCCCCAGAGAAGGCGCAGTTGGTATCGAGCAGACTTTGCAATTGAATGAATGTGGGAGAGTAGATTGAGTTTTGTGTCGAGTACGACACCAAGGGATTTTGCACTGTCGACAATGATGGCTAGCATTATCTCTTAAGAACCAACCCATAACTGGTGAGTACATTACTTAGGAAAAGAAAATGTTGTTAGAGTGAGTGCTGTTGCGGAAATGTTTTGTGAATATAAAGTTTGTAATCCACTGTGTTGAAGATGTAAGCCATCATTTTGTTGTGTGCAAGGGTAATTTTTTGATGACTTTTATTACAGTTCAGTTTGTGGTAAGCACTGTAGACAGAGGGCCCATAAATCCATAATAATGTTTTCTGTTCATCTTGTAGGTAGTGCGGGCACAAGGTTATTGTTAATAAACTTCACCTGAACCTACATAATACCTCTGTACACAAATAGATAAATACAATGTACATGCCTTTAGTAGCGGTGTCATTGCCCTAAAGAGGGGGCCCTTCACCCTTTGGTTGTTTTGTGTATTTTAATCCATGCAGGGTACATGAGCACTTATTAAAAATAAAACGAGTCAAAAGACAAGGAGTTTATTTTTTAGCCTTCATCATAGTCAGGGTTATTTTTCGTCGAAAAAGTGTTGCATTTTGATAACAAAATACACACCTCTGTACAGAAATGGAATGGCATTCCACAGTTGCAGCATGTATCATTTTATCCCTCCATGCTTGAAGCTATCAACACCACCCCACTATCACCAACCTACCATCATCACCACTCTGCCACCACCACGCTTACACAACCACTCAACACCGCCACTCTATCACTCACCCTACCACCATCCTACCTCCATCCACCCTACCACAATTGTACCTCCATCAGCCTACCACTACCACCCTACTACCACCATCACCCTACAATCACCACCACCACCTCCACTCTAACCACGCCACCAACCTACTCTAACCATCACATAAGAACAACTAACACCACCCTAAGCAACATCACCACCACCCTCAACACCACCACACCACCAACCTAACCACCCTACCATAACAACCCTACCCTAACCACCAACACCACCCTTTCACTCAACATGGCTCTCAATTCCTATAGACGCTCTTCATTTTGAACAGCAATTTTCAACTTATTACTTGATTGTTGTTTTCATGGTAAGGTGTACCCTACGTTTGCATCTGTTTACTCTCGAGCAACTTGTTCTTGCCTAAAACTATGCATCTAGTTATGTAGTAAAGTTAAGTCATATAAAAGACTAATAACCATTTACATGTCGTCTCTAGCTATTCATTAACATGTCGACCTATTCTTTGGAAATCATTATGGCCCTCATTACGATGTAGGGCGGACTTGCGTCCGCCGGACACTGTTGTGGAAAAGGAACTGCCTGACCATGGGTCGGCAGTTCCACAGTCCCAATTAGGATGCAACCATACACAGTGCAGTCAGAAACTTCCAATTTTCGATGGAAGCTTGCGCAGCAGGCTGAAAACACCAGCATACAAGCTTCCATTAAAAAATGAAAGTTCGTAAACATCCTTGCACCGTGTGGCAAGCAACTCACGGTGCATGCCACACAATGCAGCAATGTTGAGGGGGGAACCATAGGTGCCCTCCAGGCCAAAATTTGCAGGGCTAGGGGGAAAGGGGGTCCTGCAAAGGGCCTCCAAAGTCAGTTTTCAACAGCAAATCCATGTCGGACATGTCATGGATTAGCTGACAGAAACCGACATCCTAATCCTGATGGGCTCCATGAGCCTGTCGGAACCGCGTTGGATTCCCCCGCCGGTTTAAACTCCGACCGCCGGCATCCTAATGCTTGCAGTCAGACTTTAAACCTACCATGTCAAGCGCTGGCCGGAGGCTTTCAGCCCGACATCGTAATGAGGGCCTATGGGATTTTGAGAAGGAATTCTATGGTAAGGATGTTGCTGCAAATCCTAGGGTGAGAACTCGCTGGGCAGATCACATTTGCATAAATTTCATGTTTCATTGCCTTACATATATTCTAATTGCTCTGCAGTAGAAATAAGGACTTATAGAATTCATCACTTTATGTGGTATGAATTTAATAAAGCAACCTACAAATGCAGGCAATCCTGCTTCAAAGACTGATGGTGTGAACTTTCCTCCCAGGAGCATAGTCTCATTACTTGTGTCCTTCCACTGCTTACTTTTCAGGGACTCCTTTTTTCTTTCTTATAAGCACTTCATGGTAGTGTATGTTTTCCAGCTCTCTCCTTTGTGTACTTCTCTTTGGCCCTCCACTGTGTTCTACATTGCTCTCGCCATTGTGGTTCTCCCCACCGTACTCCATGTTGTGCTTGCCCTTGTGCGTTTCTCCCCCCACATTGCTTTTTTGGCCGTGTGCTTCTGCATTGTTCCATGTTGTGCGTTCTTTTGCCAATGTACTTGTGTTCTCTAAGCTCCAATTTGCTCTCTCTCTCCTGTGATATGTAATTCTCCCGTTGCCCTCCAGTGGGCTTATTTACAATGAAATGTCGGAGTACAGAGTTGTGCCGCGCTCTGACAGTTCCAAAATGCAGGGATGCACCGTATTTACAAGCTCAAGATAGTTGTGTAATGCCAACACAGGCACCCTTGCACAACAGTGAAAGGGTGCCTGCGTTGCAAGGAATGATTGTTTATGTGCAGGAAGTTGTCCCTTCCTGCAAATTACCAATCCATAATGGCGATTTGTTAGTTCTATGTGTGCTGCTGAATGCAGAACACATAGAAGTAGCAAACCGCCAATATTTAATGATTGTTTATGTGCAGGAAGGGTCATCTTCCTGCACATAAACAATCATTAATGGTGTTTTGCTCTTTCTATGTATGCTGCAGAAAGCAGGACACATAGGAAAAGCAAAAACAAGGAGAAATAAAAGTATTTCTCCTCGTTTTACCATTCAAACGCCTGCTCTTGCATATCATGCGTTCTTGGCACTGCTTCAGATTTACAGATCCTTGTAAATCTGGAGCAGAGTCAAAAAGCAATGGGTGTTGTCGTGGAATGCCCACAGCAGCACCCATTGCACGCCCCTTTCATGCTAAATGATGTGTGTTAAGGGTCCATATTTACAAGGTGCCGTAAAGCCACAAAAAGTGGCTTACTGCCGCTTTGTATACATGGAAAAGGGCATAGCGCCACCAGAACATGGCTAAAAGTGACGTTCTGGTGGCGCTATCCCCTTGTAAATGTACCCCCATGTTGCTTCCAACCCTGATCTGTGGGATGCTTCCCTCTAGCCCATTCCCTATGTGTTGCTTCAACCCCCGCTCTCCTTGTTGCTTCACTTCAGTGCTTTTAAATTACTTTTCATTATTTACCAATCTAATTTGGATCAGTAAATTAAAAATATAGAAGCACTGGCTAATTTTTAGGCATGTGCATGCAAAGTGCACGTGGCTACAACATGATATGGCCGCAGTGGGAGCATCACAGCACCTTTTCTTTGTGTTTCCTATTTAAGCATGTTGCACCGCATCACTAGTCAATAGGTCCCAAAAGCGAAACCTATTAGCTTTGCCGATGCTTTTTAAATCAGCTGTTCATGCTCTTTGGGGATAGTATCATGCTTGCACTGAGAGGTTAACTCTTGTGTCCCACTCTGAGGCAGATAATAAAACTAGGTGCAGTGCAAAGACAGCAGTGAATAGAACGTTTTATGAATTGCAATAGTTTTGACATTAGAGAAAACAATTGTACTGGTGAAAAATGTAGTGAGTACTATCGCCACACATGTATCAAGACCACTCCAAATGACACTATGCCAATAGAGTGACTCATTTAATGGACTAAGGAGAGTTGAAGAAATCCCTATGGGGTTTGACATGCGTAAAAAGCGATGTGCTGCAAGTAAGCAACAACACGTAAAAACATCAACGCCAAAAATTTTCTGTCACCCAGACTTTGGACGGAAAATGCAACAGTTACAGAAAATGTCACTGTTTGACAGGAATCGAGAAATAATGGCCTGCCATGCAGGCAATCCAGAAAGGATAAAAAATCATTGGTAATGCATCAGTTTCGCCTATGTGATGAATAAAGTACTGTTTTTATCAATCACGGTCCGGGAGAAGGAAAGAGCTCCCTAACAAATAACACAGGAGTGGCGAGGATGTGGCGCAGAGGCCTGAGCTGCTGACTCAAAAGCTGGGGATCTAAGTTCGAGTCTGGACAGCAACAACTTCCTGTGATTCTACACAAATCTCTTGATCTCCCCGGTGATAAATTGTTATATAAATATGCTGCAAGAGTATAAAGCGAAGAGGCAAAACTTTATGAAAAAATAGTTCCACCAAAGCGGATGTTAACAGTATTTCAGTGACGGGAAACTGATAAGAGAAGCAGAGGAGGAACAAGCATTGGTAAAAGCAGGGAAATATACTACAGCCAGTAGAAATGGAGGGATGTAACTCTGATGCATGAGAAACAATCAGAAGCCAAGAAAGAGAGGAGGCAGGATTGATGTCCATTTCAAGTTTATAATAAAAACAATGAATTTCTCAAGCACAGCACAAGCGCTGTGCATGCGAAATCTAAAAATGAACTACTGTTTACACAGATGCAGAAGTGACGTCCCCTAAATACCCTCATCATGAAAGCATCTAACCAAATGTTTCAAGTGGAAACACCAAACACCATCAAAACCGGCTTATAGGAAATCCTGCCTCACCTTAGACAACTGCTAAAACAGTGGCATGCAAGCCTTGTAAAATCTTGACCTTGCCAAAAAACGTCTCACAAACATAAACTAGGTGAAAGTAATGAGTGGTATAACAAACAATCCCATAGAGACACCATTGAAGGCCGGGTTATGCACACACATCACCCTACTGACAACCACAGTGCACCTCCTAAAACACTCATCATGCAGGTGGTGAACATAGGTATGTTAAAACAGTCAGACAATCAAGGACAGTACTTCTCAGAATCAGAAATGGTTACTGAGATACATTGGCATGCTCAAAGCAAGCGCACCTGTGATGCCAAAGTCCATTATAGCAGTAGTCATTGGCTACCAGCCCATCTTCGAGCTGGTGGTTAATTGGGAAGATGGGAATTTCAAGATCCTCCCTAAAATGACCTTTTTATGACCTCATCCGGAACAAAGAGAGAAAGCAAGCATAAAACGCCATTCAAACAACTGCTCCTCCTAAGATACCCCCTCCCTTCCTAACAGTAATTTTCCCAGGGGATATGGGGTTTGCCAGGTGGAAAGACAACGGGCCATATGCGATTCTCAAATAGTGATTTTTTGCAAATCGCTATTTGAGAATCGCAAAACGCTATGTATGTAGGATTTGCAAATAATTTTGCAAATCCTACATATTACTTAATTGCGAATTGCAAATTGCGATTTGCAATTAAGGAATACCTCCTCATTCATTCCTATGGGCCTAGAGGCCCATAGAAATGAATGGGAAGACATTCTCAATTTGTGATTCTCACTTAGAGAATCACAAACTGAGAATGCAATTTCAAGGGTGCCAGGGTGTCAAAAGAACACCCTGTTGCACCCCTGAAATGTACATGTGTGCACATGTGGCACACATACATGCCCTAAGGGCATGTATGTGCGCCATATGGCACTTTGAAAAATGCAAATAAGTGCATTTTTCAAAGAAATCACAAATTACCACCACCTTGAAGTTGGTGGTTATTTGTGATTTTTTAAGGCCAAATTGCGCTTTTTCTGTGCTTCTTACATTGCATTTAAGGAATAGTATTTTGCGAGGCAGTTTTGCTTTCATACATACCACTGAGCCAAATTGCGATCGCAAACGTCGAAATTCTACGAATTTCGGCATTTGCGATCGCAATTTGGTATGATACATATGGCCCAACATGAGCAAATACTGAAGAATAGTTGAGGGTATCCATGGGTACAAAAGTTGTGATATTCCTTTGGCATGTCCTTCAAAGATGGTTATTTTCATGTTGCATGTTCCATCACTTTATTGCAATATAGTTTGTATATATTTGAGTTTTGGCATGATCTAATGTATAAGAAAACAAACTGTCAGTGTTGGGAGATATTGGTGGTGATGTAAAACCCAAGCGTGCGCTTCTGTATTACAGGAAAATTCTGATTGTGTCTTATTTGTCACCACTGTGTAAGTACTCATCATTAAACCTTCAATATCCATGAGGTGCACCTTTCATCTCATGGCAACCTTGTACAATTTGCACTTCAGTATTACAGTATGGCCCATCTTCTCAAGGGCATATTGTAGCACACCACTGATGCTGTTTAGGCGCTAAAATGTTGCTTTTAGTAGTGCAAATGCACGTACATGCAGTTTCTGGGGCATGTGGGCGTTCCTCTCTCAGTGTCATAGAGTTGCACAATAGGGCCAATGATCTTGGGCTCAGTGGATTACCAATGTCAGTCACAGTGTGATGCCAGGCTTTCCACCCACATGTTGGTATTCATGGGGCTGAATGCATACCTATTGCCTTACCAACGAGTCATGCCATGCTGCGGTGATTTGTCCCCATAATGTTTGATATTGATCTTTTACGGGGCACCAGAGAGGTTAGGTTGGGGGGATCCTGAACATTTTGCTCAATAGTCTGGTAAGCGATCTGATTCACAAATTGCAAGTTTGTTGTTGCAATACCTGGCCTCCTGTTTTCCCAAAATGTCCCTTAGTGTCAAGACCCACCACCCCAAGGGACTTACCTATATTCTGGGCTTTGTTGCCGGAGTGACTTACATTGTCGCTTTTCTTCAACATGGTACTTTCACCAAGAAAATGCTGTAGTATTCCACTATTATTCTGAGAGTATTTTGTGAGATTGTCTGAAAATTACTGCTACTGTATGCGTTATTTTAATTGATCCCTTGCTGGAATTTAATGCTCTTGTAAAATAACAATGTTAGTCGTTCTTTTAACACGAAATCAATTAACTTTATCTTAGCAGTTGATTTACCCAGTGATCCGAATACATAGAGTAATTTATCTCAATCATGTGCAAAGGAAATCAGTTCTGCAATTTATATTATGTTCACAGCTTAATCCCTGAGAATGTCTTCTTTTAGCTTGATTGGATGGGAGAATCTTCCTTTTTCCAGCCAACTAATTAATATTGTTCAGAGAAGACTGTAATAACTTTCCTTGTCCAAAGATTTCCAAACTTTCGCTTATCATTCCACAAATATAAATAGGTAAAGTATATGAGTGTTTTTCAAGGGAAAAAGATTTTGAATTTATCCCACATATAAATACATCGGTTTTTTTGTTTGCATTTTTTTCCTTGTGTGTGCTATAACTGAAAATTGTACTTCAATGTAGCTAAGTATTTATATTGGGTGCATGCTTACTCGTGGTTTGGTAATAAGAGCTTTCAGTGTGAATGCATTTTCTTCTTTGATTTCACTTGAGAGCGTGAGAGCAGAGACATGACTGACCTCTTAGGGTATCTTTCATTTTAGAGTGGATCCAGAGACTTGAGGATGTGAATAAGTCTGGCGATGGCTATAATGAGGATAAAGGAAAAAGGCATCAAGAAGAAGCTGGAATCCAAGTACTACCAACCGATAAGTAGTTCCAGGGGCACATTGCCAACAAATGCACTCCACTATAGACTCAGGATGCTTAGTGATGTGTGGCCTGAATACAATGTAAATACAACAATGTTCAAAATGGCTGTCAAACTTCCGTGCAATTTAGTAGGTTTTAGCAGAGCATCTGTGAAAGATTCTGAGTCATTACATCGACCTCAGTCAAGGGGAAAATCCTCAATGAGTCAATTTCTCTAGAAGTTGGCTACACCATTGCTTTAGAAATGCTTTTCTTTTTATAGATGAAGTTATGAATGTGGTCCAAAAAAATCGTTCAAATAAATATGAAAAAAGGCAAACAATTTTAGGGCTATTACCTTATTGGAACAGGAGAACAATATTGAGACAGGTACTTTTTCATATGAAAAATAGGCCTATAGGCAGGTTCACTGGAAAAATGAGACTTTTGGGGCTGCAGCGTTTTCCGCATATTTATGAATTTGCCACATCTGCCACATAATCCATTACCTACAGCATAATCTGTAGATTTTAACAAAATGTTTGTTTTTTTCTCAACAGGGGCGGCTCCTCCTTTAGGGCGGAGGAGCGTCACCCCACTGCTTTCTCGCACCGCGAGAAGCAGAAACATAAAATGGTATTTTAAATACCATTTTATGTTTCTGCTTCTCGTGCTGTGAGAAAGCAGAATGGTATGCCTGGTTGAGGGCTCAGGGAGGTGTTGCTTGCCCAATGCTGTGGGCCCTGACTGTATGTTTGGCCCTCTGCGGCTGACCAAACCAGTCATGCGCACTCTGCATTTTCTCTATGTAGGCTACATGCAGCCTACATAGAGAAAATGGCCTCCCCACAGGCGCCCAGCTGAGTGCCGTCTGCACCAATCACAATGCTGGCATTGCAGCACTGTGATTGACTTAGGGGAGGGGAGGGAGGATGCCCGCTTCCTGTTCCTGCTGGAGGCAGGAGAGCAGGACAACACGGGTGCGGGACCCGGCCAGGAGCGGAGGCGGAGCGGGACCCGGTAAGGTACGTTTTTTTTAATCCTCCCTCTCAAACCCCCGCGCGATCCCCCCACTTGCCATCCCCACCGACAAGTCATGCGAGCCGCGTCTGTATCTCAAACGGATCATAAAGTTACTTAAAACGCAGCAACATGTGCTGCCTCGAAGTGGAAGGAGCTTTGCAAAACCCGGTCTCGTCCATCCTCTTTCTGCTACAGATTGTGTATTTGGGTTATAAACTGGTACTAATGAGGTAACAACTTTGCCCAGACAGTGTTAACCTGCGTAAAAATGACAACATAAGGAAGTAATACTATCACAAATTGTGCCACAATATGCCGCATAATTTGCAGTATTTTGCCACATGATTAAGCCTGCCCTGTGGCATAATTTAGTCCTCCCCTGCCGCAAAATTTCAGTGGCCCTGGAGCCTGTAGGGGTGCTGCTTCTTCACTGGGGATGAGAGTTATGCGCACGTGTGACCACAAACACTGTAAGTGGTGACACTGAAAGCCACATGCATCAAGCGATTTTGGAGTCGCAAACGGTGCGAATCGCAAAATTCGGCCGTTTGTGCTTCCAAAATCACTTTTTGGGATGCATTAAACAATTGTGTAGAAATCGCAATTTTTTGCGATTTCTAAAAATGCGATTGCATTTAAAGAATCGCATTTTTGCGATTCCTGAAATGCAATGCATGAATGTTTTAAAAACTGCGAATTCGCAAATAGGGGGAGCAAACTAACACAAGTTTGAACCTCGTGTTAATTAGCGAAATCTTTCAAAAATGCACAAAAATGCATTTTTGAAAGTGTCATGTTACACACACTCATGTCCTTTGGACATGTGTGTGTGAAACTTGCACTTACAACAACATTTCAAGGGTGCAGGGGGGGGTCCTTTGGACCCCCTCAGCACACTTGAAATGCATTAACAAATTGCGATTCGCAAAATGAAAATCGCAAAATGTTAATGCCTTCCCATTGATTCCTATGGGCCTTTTGGCCCATAGGAATCAATGGAAAGGTTTTCCTTAATTGCGATTTGCAAAATGTGAATCGCAATTAAGGAAAATTAAGAAATCGCAAAAATATTTGCGAATTATTCATGCATTGCCGTTTGCGATTTCTAAATTACGATTCCCTAATTTTCGCAATGTAGGAATCGCAAACGGGTGCAATGATGCATGTGCCTATTAGTGCACTGTAGGGCACCTATGATTTTGGGAAATTCAGCATGGAAATTATCCTTCACAATTTCAACAGTGGTGGAATGTGGTGTGCATGTTCACATATCACAACCATGCTGTCAACACTTGTTCGAATATGTGCTCCCTTTGAGGCTATAACGACCCACTGGACATTTATTTCTGTAATGTCGAATCAGTCAAATCTAGAAATGTGGCACAGAGTTTAAAATAATAAAATAGTCGTGAATCCCAATGTGGCAGCAACTTCTATTCCACTTCGTATCAGCAATAGCCGCATTTTCAAAACGATACATGGTGAGCACGTGCCCGTTAGATATGGTAATGAAGCTAGCTCACGTGACGTAGCTGTGACACAGTGTTCCTAAAGTCGACGAGGTACAGCAATTGTGGTGTCGCGTTTTATGTTCACGAGGCTGGCCTTATTTTGCTCGAAATGAGGACACAAATGTAATAGGTCAATGTTTTCATATATTTTAATGTTACCATCACGAAAATCGAAATTGGCAGGGAATTTGCTAAAAAAATACCTCATAATCATTTTTAATTGTTTGCAATGCCTTGGAAAGAAAGCCACTTCTTTGTGAACGAGTCGCCTCCATCGGTCAATATTTGCGAACAAATGGAAATGGTGTGCAGGATCTGATTGCTGTGAATAAAGTCTGGAAACAATTCATTCACACCTTCTGGAAAACTCTGACCTTTCTCGGGGCAGACCAATTAGGCAAGCTCGACCCCTTCAATGAAACGTTTGCACACTCGGAGTCTTTGTGAATCGAAATCGGAGGGAAATGCGGGTATGTAAATAACGTTTGCAAGCCTTATTGTGCTGGTTCAAGATAATCATCAGTACATTTAAAGACCTTGAAAAATGGCCCTGTTGCCATTTTGTCTCGGGGAATGCTACAGCAATTGCCAGAACCCTGGAAAAGAGCACTTCTGATTACTGACAAAACAATCCATTAATGGTGCAGAGAAAGTCAGTTGCTAAAGGTCAATTACTGACAAACAACTTGTGATAATGATTTCCTTTAGGAGGCTAATGAGCAAGACCTATTCAGTTCAATGCAATGGACCTTTATTCAGCTAAAGAAAAATCTATACATTATATAATTATTAAATTGACCTCATCATTGAATGAATTAAATGACATCACGTTGTAAATGCCATCGTCCAGAGTTATAAATAATGAAAACCTTAAATCAAACATTAAATATATACACAAAACGTATGATATAGGTGATTGAGATCAATAAAATGATTATCACCTCGATTATAAAGCGCCACATCTAAGATAGCAGACTGAGCAAAGCAACAAAATATAACTGAGGAAAATGTCCCCTATATCGACAAAGTATTTATTTTTTTATAGCGTTTTGAGTTTAATCATAACATGCATCTGTACTTTGATGACAGCAATTCTAAATAAAAACAAGCATTAGAAATGCAATCGGGCTCAGATTTATTTGAGTTTGAGCTAATGGCATTGTAAATGCCAATGTATTGTTGCTATGTGTTATGTGGTGTGTACTGCCAGTGATCTCCTTGTGAGTGTGAGAATATTGCACCGTTACTGCCTGTGATGTCCTTCTTGTGAGTGTGAGAAGCTTGCACCTCTGCTGCCTGTGGTCTCCTTGTGAGTGTAAGAAGCTTGCACTGCTGCTGCCTGTGATGTCGTTCTTGTGAGTGGGAGAAGATTGCACCTCAGCTGCCTGTGGTCTCCTTGTGAGTGTATGCACTGTCATCGCTAGCCTGTAGATATGCACTGTCATCGCTAGCCTGTAGATATGCATTGGCTTCACTAGCCTGTAGATATGCACCGTCATCGCTAGCCTGTAGATATGCACTGTCATCGCTAGCTTGTAGATATGCGCTGTCATTGCTATCCTGTAGATATGCGCTGTTGTCGCTAGCCTGTAGATATGCATTATCATCGCTAGCCTGTACATATGCACTGTCATCGCTAGCCTGTAGATATGCTCTGTCATCGCTAGCCTGTAGATATGCACTGTTATCGCTAGCCTGTAGATATGCATTGGCTTCACTAGCCTGTAGATATGCACTGTCATCGCTAGCCTGTAGATATGCTCTGTCATCGCTATCCTGTAGATATGCGCTGTCATTGCTAGCCTGTAGATATGCATTATCCTCGCTAGCCTGTAGATATGCTCTGTCATCGCTAGCCTGTAGATATGCATTGTCATCGCTAGCCTGTAGATATGCATTGGCTTCACTAGCCTGTAGATATGCACTGTCATCGCTGTCATCGCTAGCCTGTAGATATGCATTGGCTTCACTAGCCTGTAGATATGCACCGTCATCGCTAGCCTGTAGATATGCACTGTCATCGCTAGCCTGTAGATATGCATTGGCTTCAAAAGCCTGTAGATATGGACTGTCATCGCTAGCCTGTAGATATGCTCTGTCATCGCTAGCCTGTAGATATGCATTGTCATCGCTAGCCTGTAGATATGCACTGTCATCGCTAGCCTGTAGATATGCACTGTCATCGCTAGCCTGTAGATATGCATTGGCTTCACTAGCCTGTAGATATGCACTGTCATCGCTAGCCTGTAGATATGCACTGTCATCGCTAGCCTGTAGATATGCTCTGTCATCGCTAGCCTGTAGATATGCACTGTCATCGCTAGCCTGTAGATATGCATTGGCTTCACAAGCCTGTAGATAAGCACTGTCATCGCTAGCCTGTAGATATGCTCTGTCATTGCTAGCCTGTAGATATGCACTGTCATCGCTAGCCTGTAGATATGCATTGGCTTCACAAGCCTGTAGATAAGCACTGTCATCGCTAGCCTGTAGATATGCATTGGCTTCACTAGCCTGTAGATATGCACTGTCATCGCTAGCCTGTAGATGTGCTCTGTCATCGCTAGCCTGTAGATATGCACTGTCATCGCTAGCCTGTAGATATGCATTGGCTTCACAAGCCTGTAGATAAGCACTGTCATCGCTAGCCTGTAGATATGCTCTGTCATTGCTAGCCTGTAGATATGCACTGTCATCGCTAGCCTGTAGATATGCATTGGCTTCACAAGCCTGTAGATAAGCACTGTCATCGCTAGCCTGTAGATATGCTCTGTCATCGCCAGCCTGTAGATATGCATTGTCATCGCTAGCCTGTAGATATGCATTGGCTTCACTAGCCTGTAGATATGCACTGTCATCGCTGTCATCGCTAGCCTGTAGATATGCATTGGCTTCACTAGCCTGTAGATATGCACCGTCATCGCTAGCCTGTAGATATGCACTGTCATCGCTAGACTGTAGATATGCATTATCATCGCTAGCCTGTAGATATGCACTGTCATCGCTAGCCTGTAGATATGCATTGGCTTCACTCGCCTGTAGTTATGCACTATCATCGCTAGCCTGTAGATATGCTCTGTCATCGCTAGCCTGTAGATATGCACTGTCATCGCTAGCCTGTAGATATGCATTGGCTTCAAAAGCCTGTAGATATGCACTGTCATCGCTAGCCTGTAGATATGCTCTGTCATCGCTAGCCTGTAGATATGCATTGTCATCGCTAGCCTGTAGATATGCACTGTCATCGCTAGCCTGTAGATATGCACTGTCATCCCTAGCCTGTAGATATGCTCTGTCATCGCTAGCCTGTAGATATGCATTGGCTTCACTAGCCTGTAGATATGCACTGTCATCGCTAGCCTGTAGATATGCACTGTCATCGCTAGCCTGTAGATCTGCTCTGTCATCGCTAGCCTGTAGATATGCACTGTCATCGCTAGCCTGTAGATATGCATTGGCTTCAATAGCCTGTAGATATGCACTGTCATCGCTAGCCTGTAGATATGCTCTGTCATCGTTATCCTGTAGATATGCGCTGTCATCGCTAGCCTGTAGATATGCATTATCATCGCTAGCCTGTAGATATGCACTGTCATCGCTATCCTGTAGATATGCACTGTCATCGCTAGCCTGTAGATATGCTCTGTCATCGCTAGCCTGTAGATATGCATTGTCATCGCTAGCCTGTAGATATGCATTGGCTTCACTAGCCTGTAGATATGCACTGTCATCGCTGTCATCGCTAGCCTGTAGATATGCATTGGCTTCACTAGCCTGTAGATATGCACCGTCATCGCTAGCCTGTAGATATGCACTGTCATCGCTAGCCTGTAGATATGCATTGGCTTCACTAGCCTGTAGTTATGCACTGTCATCGCTAGCCTGTAGATATGCACTGTCATCGCTATCCTGTAGATATGCATTGGCTTCAAAAGCCTGTAGATATGGACTGTCATCGCTAGCCTGTAGATATGCTCTGTCATCGCTAGCCTGTAGATATGCATTGTCATCGCTAGCCTGTAGATATGCACTGTCATCGCTAGCCTGTAGATATGCTCTGTCATCGCTAGCCTGTAGATATGCACTGTCATCGCTAGCCTGTAGATATGTACTGTCATCGCTAGCCTGTAGATATGCTCTGTCATCGCTAGCCTGTAGATATGCACTGTCATCGCTAGCCTGTAGATATGCACTGTCATCGCTAGCCTGTAGATATGCATTGGCTTCACTAGCCTGTAGATATGCACTGTCATCGCTAGCCTGTAGATATGTACTGTCATCGCTAGCCTGTAGATATGCTCTGTCATCGCTAGCCTGTAGATATGCACTGTCATCACTAGCCTGTAGATATGCATTGGCTTCACTAGCCTGTAGATATGCACTGTCATCGCTAGCCTGTAGATGTGCTCTGTCATCGCTAGCCTGTAGATATGCACTGTCATCGCTAGCCTGTAGATATGCATTGGCTTCACAAGCCTGTAGATAAGCACTGTCATCGCTAGCCTGTAGATATGCTCTGTCATCGCTAGCCTGTAGATATGCACTGTCATCGCTAGCCTGTAGATATGCATTGGCTTCACAAGCCTGTAGATAAGCACTGTCATCGCTAGCCTGTAGATATGCTCTGTCATCGCTAGCCTGTAGATATGCACTGTCATCGCTAGCCTGTAGATATGCATTGGCTTCACAAGCCTGTAGATAAGCACTGTCATCGCTAGCCTGTAGATATGCTCTGTCATCGCCAGCCTGTAGATATGCATTGTCATTGCTAGCCTGTAGATATGCATTGGCTTCACTAGCCTGTAGATATGCACTGTCATCACTGTCATCGCTAGCCTGTAGATATGCATTGGCTTCACTAGCCTGTAGATATGCACCGTCATCGCTAGCCTGTAGATATGCACTGTCATCGCTAGCCTGTAGATATGCATTATCATCGCTAGCCTGTAGATATGCACTGTCATCGCTAGCCTGTAGATATGCATTGGCTTCACTAGCCTGTAGTTATGCACTGTCATCGCTAGCCTGTAGATATGCTCTGTCATCGCTAGCCTGTAGATATGCACTGTCATCGCTAGCCTGTAGATATGCATTGGCTTCAAAAGCCTGTAGATATGCACTGTCATCGCTAGCCTGTAGATATGCTCTGTCATCGCTAGCCTGTAGATATGCATTGTCATCGCTAGCCTGTAGATATGCACTGTCATCGCTAGCCTGTAGATATGCACTGTCATCGCTAGCCTGTAGATATGCTCTGTCATCGCTAGCCTGTAGATATGCATTGGCTTCACTAGCCTGTAGATATGCACTGTCATCGCTAGCCTGTAGATATGCACTGTCATCGCTAGCCTGTAGATCTGCTCTGTCATTGCTAGCCTGTAGATATGCACTGTCATCGCTAGCCTGTAGATATGCATTGGCTTCACTAGCCTGTAGATATGCACTGTCATCGCTAGCCTGTAGATATGCTCTGTCATCGCTATCCTGTAGATATGCGCTGTCATCGCTAGCCTGTAGATATGCATTATCATCGCTAGCCTGTAGATATGCACTGTCATCGCTATCCTGTAGATATGCACTGTCATCGCTAGCCTGTAGATATATTCTGTCATCGCTAGCCTGTAGATATGCATTGTCATCGCTAGCCTGTAGATATGCATTGGCTTCACTAGCCTGTAGATATGCACTGTCATCGCTGTCATCGCTAGCCTGTAGATATGCATTGGCTTCACTAGCCTGTAGATATGCACCGTCATTGTAGCCTGTAGATATGCACTGTCATCGCTAGCCTGTAGATATGCATTGGCTTCACTAGCCTGAAGTTATGCACTGTCATCGCTAGCCTGTAGATATGCTCTGTCATCGCTAGCCTGTAGATATGCACTGTCATCGCTATCCTGTAGATATGGATTTGGCTTCAAAAGCCTGTAGATATGGACTGTCATCGCTAGCCTGTAGATATGCACTGTCATCGCTAGCCTGTAGATATGCACTGTCATCGCTAGCCTGTAGATATGCATTGGCTTCACTAGCCTGTAGATATGCACTGTCATCGCTAGCCTGTAGATATGTACTGTCATCGCTAGCCTGTAGATATGCTCTGTCATCGCTAGCCTGTAGATATGCACTGTCATCACTAGCCTGTAGATATGCATTGGCTTCACTAGCCTGTAGATATGCACTGTCATCGCTAGCCTGTAGATGTGCTCTGTCATCGCTAGCCTGTAGATATGCACTGTCATCGCTAGCCTGTAGATATGCATTGGCTTCACAAGCCTGTAGATAAGCACTGTCATCGCTAGCCTGTAGATATGCTCTGTCATCGCTAGCCTGTAGATATGCACTGTCATCGCTAGCCTGTAGATATGCATTGGCTTCACAAGCCTGTAGATAAGCACTGTCATCGCTAGCCTGTAGATATGCTCTGTCATCGCTAGCCTGTAGATATGCACTGTCATCGCTAGCCTGTAGATATGCATTGGCTTCACAAGCCTGTAGATAAGCACTGTCATCGCTAGCCTGTAGATATGCTCTGTCATCGCCAGCCTGTAGATATGCATTGTCATTGCTAGCCTGTAGATATGCATTGGCTTCACTAGCCTGTAGATATGCACTGTCATCACTGTCATCGCTAGCCTGTAGATATGCATTGGCTTCACTAGCCTGTAGATATGCACCGTCATCGCTAGCCTGTAGATATGCACTGTCATCGCTAGCCTGTAGATATGCATTATCATCGCTAGCCTGTAGATATGCACTGTCATCGCTAGCCTGTAGATATGCATTGGCTTCACTAGCCTGTAGTTATGCACTGTCATCGCTAGCCTGTAGATATGCTCTGTCATCGCTAGCCTGTAGATATGCACTGTCATCGCTAGCCTGTAGATATGCATTGGCTTCAAAAGCCTGTAGATATGCACTGTCATCGCTAGCCTGTAGATATGCTCTGTCATCGCTAGCCTGTAGATATGCATTGTCATCGCTAGCCTGTAGATATGCACTGTCATCGCTAGCCTGTAGATATGCACTGTCATCGCTAGCCTGTAGATATGCTCTGTCATCGCTAGCCTGTAGATATGCATTGGCTTCACTAGCCTGTAGATATGCACTGTCATCGCTAGCCTGTAGATATGCACTGTCATCGCTAGCCTGTAGATCTGCTCTGTCATTGCTAGCCTGTAGATATGCACTGTCATCGCTAGCCTGTAGATATGCATTGGCTTCACTAGCCTGTAGATATGCACTGTCATCGCTAGCCTGTAGATATGCTCTGTCATCGCTATCCTGTAGATATGCGCTGTCATCGCTAGCCTGTAGATATGCATTATCATCGCTAGCCTGTAGATATGCACTGTCATCGCTATCCTGTAGATATGCACTGTCATCGCTAGCCTGTAGATATATTCTGTCATCGCTAGCCTGTAGATATGCATTGTCATCGCTAGCCTGTAGATATGCATTGGCTTCACTAGCCTGTAGATATGCACTGTCATCGCTGTCATCGCTAGCCTGTAGATATGCATTGGCTTCACTAGCCTGTAGATATGCACCGTCATTGTAGCCTGTAGATATGCACTGTCATCGCTAGCCTGTAGATATGCATTGGCTTCACTAGCCTGAAGTTATGCACTGTCATCGCTAGCCTGTAGATATGCTCTGTCATCGCTAGCCTGTAGATATGCACTGTCATCGCTATCCTGTAGATATGCATTGGCTTCAAAAGCCTGTAGATATGGACTGTCATCGCTAGCCTGTAGATATGCTCTGTCATCGCTAGCCTGTAGATATGCATTGTCATCGCTAGCCGGTAGATATGCACTGTCATCGCTAGCCTGTAGATATGCTCTGTCATCGCTAGCCTGTAGATATGCACTGTCATCGCTAGCCTGTAGATATGCATTGGCTTCACTAGCCTGTAGATATGCACTGTCATCGCTAGCCTGTAGATATGCACTGTCATCGCTAGCCTGTAGATATGCTCTGTCATCGCTAGCCTGTAGATATGCACTGTCATCGCTAGCCTGTAGATATGCATTGGCTTCACTAGCCTGTAGATATGCACTGTCATCGCTAGCCTGTAGATGTGCTCTGTCATCGCTAGCCTGTAGATATGCACTGTCATCGCTAGCCTGTAGATATGCATTGGCTTCACAAGCCTGTAGATAAGCACTGTCATCGCTAGCCTGTAGATATGCTCTGTCATCGCTAGCCTGTAGATATGCATTGTCATCGCTAGCCTGTAGATATGCACTGTCATCGCTAGCCTGTAGATATGCTCTGTCATCGCTAGCCTGTAGATATGCACTGTCATCGCTAGCCTGTAGATATGCATTGGCTTCACTAGCCTGTAGATATGCACTGTCATCGCTAGCCTGTAGATATGCTCTGTCATCGCTAGCCTGTAGATATGCACTGTCATCGCTAGCCTGTAGATATGCATTGGCTTCACAAGCCTGCAGATAAGCACTGTCATCGCTAGCCTGTAGATATGCTCTGTCATCGCTAGCCTGTAGATATGCATTGTCATCGCTAGCCTGTAGATATGCATTGGCTTCACTAGCCTGTAGATATGCACTGTCATCGCTGTCATCGCTAGCCTGTAGATATGCATTGGCTTCACTAGCCTGTATATATGCACCGTCATCGCTAGCCTGTAGATATGCACTGTCATCGCTACCCTGTAGATATGCTCTGTCATCGCTAGCCTGTAGATATGCACTGTCATCGCTAGCCTGTAGATATGCATTGGCTTCACTAGCCTGTAGATATGCACTGTCATCGCTAGCCTGTAGATGTGCTCTGTCATCGCTAGCCTGTAGATATGCACTGTCATCGCTAGCCTGTAGATATGCATTGGCTTCAAAAGCCTGTAGATAAGCACTGTCATCGCTAGCCTGTAGATATGCTCTGTCATCGCTAGCCTGTAGATATGCATTGTCATCGCTAGCCTGTAGATATGCACTGTCATCGCTAGCCTGTAGATATGCTCTGTCATCGCTAGCCTGTAGATATGCACTGTCATCGCTAGCCTGTAGATATGCATTGGCTTCACCAGCCTGTAGATATGCACTGTCATCGCTAGCCTGTAGATATGCTCTGTCATCGCTAGCCTGTAGATATGCACTGTCATCGCTAGCCTGTAGATATGCATTGGCTTCACAAGCCTGTAGATAAGCACTGTCATAGCTAGCCTGTAGATATGCTCTGTCATCGCTAGCCTGTAGATATGCATTGTCATCGCTAGCCTGTAGATATGCATTGGCTTCACTAGCCTGTAGATATGCACTGTCATCGCTGTCATCGCTAGCCTGTAGATATGCATTGGCTTCACTAGCCTGTAGATATGCACTGTCATCGCTAGCCTGTAGATATGCACTGTCATCGCTAGCCTGTAGATATGCTCTGTCATCGCTAGCCTGTAGATATGCACTGTCATCGCTAGCCTGTAGATATGCATTGGCTTCACTAGCCTGTAGATATGCACTGTCATCGCTAGTCTGTAGATGTGCTCTGTCATCGCTAGCCTGTAGATATGCACTGTCATCGCTAGCCTGTAGATATGCATTGGCTTCACAAGCCTGTAGATAAGCACTGTCATCGCTAGCCTGTAGATATGCTCTGTCATCGCTAGCCTGTAGATATGCATTGTCATCGCTAGCCTGTAGATATGCTCTGTCATCGCTAGCCTGTAGATATGCACTGTCATCGCTAGCCTGTAGATATGCATTGGCTTCACTAGCCTGTAGATATGCACTGTCATCGCTAGCCTGTAGATATGCTCTGTCATCGCTAGCCTGTAGATATGCACTGTCATCGCTAGCCTGTAGATATGCATTGGCTTCACAAGCCTGTAGATAAGCACTGTCATCGCTAGCCTGTAGATATGCTCTGTCATCGCTAGCCTGTAGATATGCATTGTCATTGCTAGCCTGTAGATATGCATTGGCTTCACTAGCCTGTAGATATGCACTGTCATCGCTGTCATCGCTAGCCTGTAGATATGCATTGGCTTCACTAGCCTGTAGATATGCACCGTCATCGCTAGCCTGTAGATATGCACTGTCATCGCTACCCTGTAGATATGCTCTGTCATCGCTAGCCTGTAGATATGCACTGTCATCGCTAGCCTGTAGATATGCATTGGCTTCACTAGCCTGTAGATATGCACTGTCATCGCTAGCCTGTAGATGTGCTCTGTCATCGCTAGCCTGTAGATATGCACTGTCATCGCTAGCCTGTACATATGCATTGGCTTCAAAAGCCTGTAGATAAGCACTGTCATCGCTAGCCTGTAGATATGCTCTGTCATCGCTAGCCTGTAGATATGCATTGTCATCGCTAGCCTGTAGATATGCACTGTCATCGCTAGCCTGTAGATATGCTCTGTCATCGCTAGCCTGTAGATATGCACTGTCATCGCTAGCCTGTAGATATGCATTGGCTTCACTAGCCTGTAGATGTGCACTGTCATCGCTAGCCTGTAGATATGCTCTGTCATCGCTAGCCTGTAGATATGCACTGTCATCGCTAGCCTGTAGATATGCATTGGCTTCACAAGCCTGTAGATAAGCACTGTCATCGATAGCCTGTAGATATGCTCTGTCATCGCTAGCCTGTAGATATGCATTGTCATCGCTAGCCTGTAGATATGCATTGGCTTCACTAGCCTGTAGATATGCACTGTCATCGCTGTCATCGCTAGCCTGTAGATATGCATTGGCTTCACTAGCCTGTAGATATGCACCGTCATCGCTAGCCTGTAGATATGCACTGTCATCGCTAGCCTGTAGATAAGCATTATCATCGCTAGCCTGTAGATATGCACTGTCATCGCTAGCCTGTAGATATGCATTGGCTTCACTAGCCTGTAGTTATGCACTGTCATCGCCAGCCTGTAGATATGCTCTGTCATCGCTGGCCTGTAGATATGCACTGTCATCGCTAGCCTGTAGATATGTATTGGCTTCAAAAGCCTGTAGATATGCACTGTCATCTCTAGCCTGTAGATATGCACTGTCATTGCTAGCTTGTAGATATGCATTATCATCGCTAGCCTGTAGATATGCACTGTCATCGCTAGCCTGTAGATATGCATTGGCTTCACTAGCCTGTAGTTATGCACTGTCATCGCTAGCCTGTAGATATGCTCTGTCATCGCTAGCCTGTAGATATGCACTGTCATCGCTAGCCTGTAGATATGCATTGGCTTCAAAAGCCTGCAGATATGCACTGTCATCGCTAGCCTGTAGATATGCTCTGTCATCGCTAGCCTGTAGATATGCATTGTCATCGCTAGCCTGTAGATATGCACTGTCATCGCTAGCCTGTAGATATGCACTGTCATCGCTAGCCTGTAGATATGCTCTGTCATCGCTAGCCTGTAGACATGCATTGGCTTCACTAGCCTGTAGATATGCACTGTCATCGCTAGCCTGTAGATATGCACTGTCATCGCTAGCCTGTAGATCTGCTCTGTCATCGCTAGCCTGTAGATATGCACTGTCATCGCTAGCCTGTAGATATGCATTGGCTTCACTAGCCTGTAGATATGCACTGTCATCGCTAGCCTGTAGATATGCTCTGTCATCGCTAGCCTGTAGATATGCTCTGTCATCGCTAGCCTGTAGATATGCACTGTCATCGCTAGCCTGTAGATATGCATTGGCTTCACTAGCCTGTAGATATGCACTGTCATTGCTAGCCTGTAGATATGCATTGGCTTCACTAGCCTGTAGATATGCACTGTCATCGCTAGCCTGTAGATATGCATTGGCTTCACTAGCCTGTAGTTATGCACTGTCATCGCTAGCCTGTAGATATGCATTATCATCGCTAGCCTGTAGATATGCACTGTCATCGCTATCCTGTAGATATGCACTGTCATCGCTAGCCTGTAGATATGCTCTGTCATCGCTAGCCTGTAGATATGCACTGTCATCGCTAGCCTGTAGATATGCATTGGCTTCACTAGCCTGTAGATATGCACTGTCATCGCTAGCCTGTAGATATGCTCTGTCATCGCTAGCCTGTAGATATGCACTGTCATCGCTAGCCTGTAGATATGCATTGGCTTCACAAGCCTGTAGATATGCACTGTCATCGCTAGCCTGTAGATATGCACTGTCATCGCTAGCCTGTAGATATGCTCTGTCATCGCTAGCCTGTAATTATGCACTGTCATCGCTAGCCTGTAGATATGCATTGGCTTCACTAGCCTGTAGATATGCACTGTCATCGCTAGCCTGTAGATATGCTCTGTCATCGCTAGCCTGTAGATATGCGCTGTCATTGCTATCCTGTAGATATGCGCTGTCGTCGCTAGCCTGTAGATATGCATTATCATCGCTAGCCTGTAGATATGCTCTGTCATCGCTAGCCTGTAGATATGCACTGTCATCGCTAGCCTGTAGATATGCATTGGCTTCACTAGCCTGTAGATATGCACTGTCATCGCTAGCCTGTAGATATGCATTGGCTTCACTAGCCTGTAGATATGCGCTGTCATCGCTATCCTGTAGATATGCGCTGTCATCGCTAGCCTGTAGATATGCATTATCATTGCTAGCCTGTAGATATGCACTGTCATCGCTATCCTGTAGATATGCACTGTCATCGCTAGCCTGTAGATATGCACTGTCATCGCTAGCCTGTAGATATGCATTGGCTTCACTAGCCTGTAGATATGCACTGTCATCGCTAGCCTGTAGATAATGCACTGTCATCGCTAGCCTGTAGATCTGCTCTGTCATCGCTAGCCTGTAGATATGCACTGTCATCGCTAGCCTGTAGATATGCATTGGCTTCACTAGCCTGTAGATATGCACTGTCATCGCTAGCTTGTAGATATGCTCTGTCATCGCTAGCCTGTAGATATGCACTGTCATCGCTAGCTGTAGATATGCATTGGCTTCACTAGCCTGTAGATATGCACTGTCATCGCTAGCCTGTAGATATGCATTGGCTTCACTAGCCTGCAGATATGCACTGTCATCGCTAGCCTGTAGATATGCATTGGCTTAACTAGCCTGTAGATATGCACTGTCATCGCTAGCCTGTAGATATGCATTGGCTTCACTAGCCTGTAGTTATGCACTGTCATCGCTAGCCTGTAGATATGCATTGTCATCGCTAGCCTGTAGATATGCATTGGCTTCACTAGCCTGTAGATATGCACTGTCATCGCTGTCATCGCTAGCCTGTAGATATGCATTGGCTTCACTAGCCTGTAGATATGCACCGTCATCGCTAGCCTGTAGATATGCACTGTCATCGCTAGCCTGTAGATAAGCATTATCATCGCTAGCCTGTAGATATGCATTGGCTTCACTAGCCTGTAGATATGCACTGTCATCGCTGTCATCGCTAGCCTGTAGATATGCATTGGCTTCACTAGCCTGTAGATATGCACCGTCATCGCTAGCCTGTAGATATGCACTGTCATCGCTAGCCTGTAGATAAGCATTATCATCGCTAGCCTGTAGATATGCACTGTCATCGCTAGCCTGTAGATATGCATTGGCTTCACTAGCCTGTAGTTATGCACTGTCATCGCCAGCCTGTAGATATGCTCTGTCATCGCTGGCCTGTAGATATGCACTGTCATCGCTAGCCTGTAGATATGTATTGGCTTCAAAAGCCTGTAGATATGCACTGTCATCTCTAGCCTGTAGATATGCACTGTCATTGCTAGCTTGTAGATATGCATTATCATCGCTAGCCTGTAGATATGCACTGTCATCGCTAGCCTGTAGATATGCATTGGCTTCACTAGCCTGTAGTTATGCACTGTCATCGCTAGCCTGTAGATATGCTCTGTCATCGCTAGCCTGTAGATATGCACTGTCATCGCTAGCCTGTAGATATGCATTGGCTTCAAAAGCCTGCAGATATGCACTGTCATCGCTAGCCTGTAGATATGCTCTGTCATCGCTAGCCTGTAGATATGCATTGTCATCGCTAGCCTGTAGATATGCACTGTCATCGCTAGCCTGTAGATATGCACTGTCATCGCTAGCCTGTAGATATGCTCTGTCATCGCTAGCCTGTAGACATGCATTGGCTTCACTAGCCTGTAGATATGCACTGTCATCGCTAGCCTGTAGATATGCACTGTCATCGCTAGCCTGTAGATCTGCTCTGTCATCGCTAGCCTGTAGATATGCACTGTCATCGCTAGCCTGTAGATATGCATTGGCTTCACTAGCCTGTAGATATGCACTGTCATCGCTAGCCTGTAGATATGCTCTGTCATCGCTAGCCTGTAGATATGCTCTGTCATCGCTAGCCTGTAGATATGCACTGTCATCGCTAGCCTGTAGATATGCATTGGCTTCACTAGCCTGTAGATATGCACTGTCATTGCTAGCCTGTAGATATGCATTGGCTTCACTAGCCTGTAGATATGCACTGTCATCGCTAGCCTGTAGATATGCATTGGCTTCACTAGCCTGTAGTTATGCACTGTCATCGCTAGCCTGTAGATATGCATTATCATCGCTAGCCTGTAGATATGCACTGTCATCGCTATCCTGTAGATATGCACTGTCATCGCTAGCCTGTAGATATGCTCTGTCATCGCTAGCCTGTAGATATGCACTGTCATCGCTAGCCTGTAGATATGCATTGGCTTCACTAGCCTGTAGATATGCACTGTCATCGCTAGCCTGTAGATATGCTCTGTCATCGCTAGCCTGTAGATATGCACTGTCATCGCTAGCCTGTAGATATGCATTGGCTTCACAAGCCTGTAGATATGCACTGTCATCGCTAGCCTGTAGATATGCACTGTCATCGCTAGCCTGTAGATATGCTCTGTCATCGCTAGCCTGTAATTATGCACTGTCATCGCTAGCCTGTAGATATGCATTGGCTTCACTAGCCTGTAGATATGCACTGTCATCGCTAGCCTGTAGATATGCTCTGTCATCGCTAGCCTGTAGATATGCGCTGTCATTGCTATCCTGTAGATATGCGCTGTCGTCGCTAGCCTGTAGATATGCATTATCATCGCTAGCCTGTAGATATGCTCTGTCATCGCTAGCCTGTAGATATGCACTGTCATCGCTAGCCTGTAGATATGCATTGGCTTCACTAGCCTGTAGATATGCACTGTCATCGCTAGCCTGTAGATATGCATTGGCTTCACTAGCCTGTAGATATGCGCTGTCATCGCTATCCTGTAGATATGCGCTGTCATCGCTAGCCTGTAGATATGCATTATCATTGCTAGCCTGTAGATATGCACTGTCATCGCTATCCTGTAGATATGCACTGTCATCGCTAGCCTGTAGATATGCACTGTCATCGCTAGCCTGTAGATATGCATTGGCTTCACTAGCCTGTAGATATGCACTGTCATCGCTAGCCTGTAGATATGCACTGTCATCGCTAGCCTGTAGATCTGCTCTGTCATCGCTAGCCTGTAGATATGCACTGTCATCGCTAGCCTGTAGATATGCATTGGCTTCACTAGCCTGTAGATATGCACTGTCATCGCTAGCTTGTAGATATGCTCTGTCATCGCTAGCCTGTAGATATGCACTGTCATCGCTAGCTGTAGATATGCATTGGCTTCACTAGCCTGTAGATATGCACTGTCATCGCTAGCCTGTAGATATGCATTGGCTTCACTAGCCTGCAGATATGCACTGTCATCGCTAGCCTGTAGATATGCATTGGCTTAACTAGCCTGTAGATATGCACTGTCATCGCTAGCCTGTAGATATGCATTGGCTTCACTAGACTGTAGTTATGCACTGTCATCGCTAGCCTGTAGATATGCATTATCATCGCTAGCCTGTAGATATGCACTGTCATCGCTATCCTGTAGATATGCACTGTTATGGCTAGCCTGTAGATATGCTCTGTCATCGCTAGCCTGTAGATATGCACTGTCATCGCTAGCCTGTAGATATGCATTGGCTTCACTAGCCTGTAGATATGCACTGTCATCGCTAGCCTGTAGATATGCTCTGTCATCGCTAGCCTGTAGATATGCACTGTCATCGCTAGCCTGTAGATATGCATTGGCTTCACAAGCCTGTAGATATGCACTGTCATCGCTAGCCTGTAGATATGCTCTGTCATCGCTAGCCTGTAGATATGCATTGTCATCGCTAGCCTGTAGATATGCACTGTCATCGCTAGCCTGTAGATATGCTCTGTCATCGCTAGCCTGTAGATATGCACTGTCATCGCTAGCCTGTAGATATGCATTAGCTTCACTAGCCTGTAGATATGCACTGTCATCGCTAGCCTGTAGATATGCTCTGTCATCACTAGCCTGTAGATATGCGCTGTCATTGCTATCCTGTAGATATGCGCTGTCGTCGCTAGCCTGTAGATATGCATTATCATCGCTAGCCTGTAGATATGCTCTGTCATCGCTAGCCTGTAGATATGCACTGTCATCACTAGCCTGTAGATATGCATTGGCTTCACTAGCCTGTAGATATGCACTGTCATCGCTAGCCTGTAGATATGCATTGGCTTCACTAGCCTGTAGATATGCGCTGTCATCGCTATCCTGTAGATATGCGCTGTCATCGCTAGCCTGTAGATATGCATTATCATTGCTAGCCTGTAGATATGCACTGTCATCGCTATCCTGTAGATATGCACTGTCATCGCTAGCCTGTAGATATGCACTGTCATCGCTAGCCTGTAGATCTGCTCTGTCATCGCTAGCCTGTAGATATGCACTGTCATCGCTAGCCTGTAGATATGCATTCGCTTCACTAGCCTGTAGATATGCACTGTCATCGCTAGCCTGTTGATATGCTCTGTCATCGCTATCCTGTAGATATGCACTGTCATCGCTAGCCTGTAGATATGCATTGGCTTCACTAGCCTGTAGATATGCACGGTCATCGCTAGCCTGTAGATATGCATTGGCTTCACTAGCCTGTAGATATGCACTGTCATCGCTAGCCTGTAGATATGCATTGGCTTCACTAGCCTGTAGATATGCGCTGTCATTGCTATCCTGTAGATATGCGCTGTCATCGCTAGCCTGTAGATATGCATTATCATCGCTAGCCTGTAGATATGCATTGTCATCGCTATCCTGTAGATATGCACTGCTATCGCTAGCCTGTAGATATGCTCTGTCATCGCAAGCCTGTAGAAAATCTTTGTTAAACTCTACCATATTGTTTTATTTTAAAAGACACACGGATTGGCGAGGCAAGGGTGCTTGTATGCGAGGTATCTTAAAAAAAAATCAACTGTAACTGCCCTTGAAGCTACAGGAAAATTCTTTACATTATCTCCGCCGTGAACGCGGCACTCTGACAGCTCCTAATTAAAATGAATGGACTGCCGTGCGCGAAAGGTAAATGTTAAACGCGCGCATGATACATGCAATGCAATGGTGAACGCGCTCGCACCATCTGGATTGCATTACACGGGCACTCTGACAGCTCCTAATTAAGATTAATCACTCTGCCGTGCTCGTTCTTGCACAGAATATGCCATACAACTGCAATAAATGACGGACGAAATGTAAATATACCCTTTCACGTCAAGCCTACTAAATAGACAGCACAGCGAAGACGAATCACTAGGCAGATGCCAAAAAAAACGCAGGCGCGCACTAAAGAATGTGCCAGCAGGACCCCTTTCTTCTTTTTTTTTTGAACGCATAAAAGCTCGGAAGCTCCGCCCCCCACTTCGTGGAGGCGTAGGCCCGAGCCCTAAAAAGGACAGGTGTGCATTGTCTAAAAGTTAGGAATCAAATTACATTTTCTATGTTCTTTATAGAATTGACAAAATATTATAAAATGCAGATTGGTCGGAGCAGACCGCTGACCACAAGGTCAAGACTTATTCAAACTATAAACTAGCAGTTTCTAGTTGATTGTTGGCGGGTACTGTAATTGCTGGACAGCGGCATCGTGCTACCAAGGGTATGAAATACACCACCATACGAAAAAGTAAGCACTGGCCAAAGGGAGAAGAAATATATTCATTTTCCTCAACCATCCTTGCTAGTTAGCTAATCCCAACCAAAAACCAGAGGCGACAACCACTGAAAAAGCCAATCACGTTGGTGTCTGTATTACAAAAAGATTGGTACAAATTTTGGCAGACACACAGCACAGATACATTATCAACAGCAGGCCACCCCTTCAGCCTACGGAGTCCATTCTCCCGGGTTGTCAGTGAAGCAGCCATTTACTATATAGAGGGGAACTGCGTAATTACGCGATGAGCATCTCGAAATGGCTGCAACGAATCCTATCATGTTTGGTATCAAACATGTTGGAATCATACCTCCCACTCCCACACCATAAACGGTGTGGGAGTTATGATTCCAAGCACTGTAAGAGCCCTCCGTTCAGCTCTCAGTGTTCCTGGTGTCAACCTTCTAGCCCCAGACAGCACAAAATGGTTGCTGCCAACCAGAGACACGTTTCTGCCCTCCTGCTGCTGAGCCAAGCTCGAGCAGAGGAAGGTGGAACAATAGGCATTCTGTCACAGGGAGGTGTGATCACCTCCCAGACAGGACTTAGTGCTTGTCAGTGCCAGAAAGTCTGCATGAGGGGCACATTTTGGTGGCCCCATGCATAGTCCAGTTCAAACCAGTTCTGGGAGCCATTGGCTCCCACTCTGCCGCGAAACTGGACAAAGGTCATGGGAGTAACTTCCCCTTTGTCCAGCCCCTTCCCTGGTAGAGTCCCCTGAATTTTCCCAACCCTTTCCCTAGGGTACTTAAGGGCTTACTTGGGTGTAGGTCCCCAGATCCGTGATGGGATAACACTTGGATCAGACACCACTTCTTCTTCTACCGTCTGAGCACTCTGGACTTCACTCGACTTTGTTTGGGCCTGACATCGTCCCCCTTCCAGTCTTCTGCATGATCTGTGCCTGTGCATCATACAGGAACCTTCCAAAGCCTGTGAAACATCAAAGAAACTTGAAGGAATCTCCCTTGGAGTGAAGGAGTCACTCCCCTGCATTCGCAGGCACTGCAACTACGTCGACCGGTCTGCTGATCCTGAGCTCCTCCGGACTCCAAAGGCTCTGCAACACAGGTGGTGGTTTTCCAGCGCTCCCGAGGCCTACCCTGCTCTCTCACCAAGTTTGAGGCCAGTATCCCTTGGGGGGCTTGCAATAACCGAACTCCTGTGTACCGTGTCACCTTGCAGTTGCAAAGGCTTGTTCCTTCCTTCCAAGAAGATTTTTGGGCTCCAAGTAGCTGCAACTTCGAGCACCTTCTGTGACTCAAATATTCAGCCACATTGCATCGTGGCCTGCATCTTTTGGTGAGCTGCTCGAGGTCCTCTCGCAACTCCTGTGCCTCCGGGTCAAATTGAGGGTCACCTTTGTTTCCTTTGGGCTCCCTTGATTGCTTGCACCTTCCCTGACTCTCCTGCTTTTGGTGAGTCCCCTGGATCTTGCTGGTCCCAACGTTGCTCCTTCGTTGATTCCTGCATTGGTTGCATTTGCCAAGGCTTATTGGTGCTCCCCCGAACACTGACCCCATAGCACTCGATCTCCTTCATGGGACAGCTCGTGGATGGCTCCTGGTCTTCCTCAGCATCGCCTGGTCCTCACATCCTGCAACAACTGACATCGGAGGGTATTTGTCTTCCAACTCTCCTGGTCACTCCTCAGTGACATAGACTCTGTCCCCTCTCCTTGCAGGTACCTCTCATCAAGAATTCATCCTCGGATTCCACTGGACACTTTCTTCTTCTTCCACAGTGGCACTTTCCTGAAGTCCTTCATTGGGTTTGACAGCGGTTTCCGAGACCACTTCACACGTATGCACCCTGGTGTAGGTAACATGGGTACTATGGTATCCACAGGTGAGGTGGCTCTCCAACCTTCTGTCTTCCACAGTGTTTCTTCAGGGTCCTCTGGGAAGGGTCCTTAACCTTTAAAAATCCAACCGCAACTTGCATATAGACTTGTACGGAACACGTAGTTGTGTTCTCACACTGAACACTCTCTCTGTGGGGTCCCTATCTACTTACCCTGGGTGGTTCTAAGGGTCCCCAGCAATTCTACATCCTCTCAACATTGTCTTGACTCAAGTCGTGGTTCTTATACCACTTTCTTAATATATGATTTGGTCCCCCTCTGGGGTCCACTGTGTATTTCGTGCTATTTACTGTGTTTCTTTGCTAAAGTATTGTGTGCATTGTATTTATCTCCATGTGGGAGATATTGGAATGTACTAGAAAGTATTATATAATAAATGCATATTTTTATATATACTTAGTGTGGGTCTTTTCACTTAATCTATACTATAAGATTGCATTCTGGTAAAACAAGCTGCTTTACACTCTTTCTGGGCTACGCCTGAAGGCTGCTCTCTACAGCTCCCACTTAGAGAGCTTTCTAAGGTTGTCTAAGACCTCTTAAATTACCATATGGGTTATCTGGCATGGTGCAAGGTGCCCACTTACATTAGTGGACATCATATACCAGGTCAGTTTCTCACAGGTGGTACCAAAAGCAGCTTGAGCTTTCCTCATACACACAAAAAGCACAACACAGGAAGCAACAGTGCACGCGTCCTTCTAAGGAACGGAACAGGTACCACATGCGCAGCTGCAGTGCAAGTGTCCCTCATCTACACCGAAAAAGTATTGACCTATTCAGTTAAATGCAATGGACCTTTATTCAGCTAAAGAAAAATCTATACATTATATAATTATTAAATTGACCTCATCATTGAATGGATTAAATGACATCACATTGTAAATGTCAGTAATTGCCAACAGTTAAAAATAATGAAAACCTTAAATCAAACATTAAATATATACACAAAAAGTATGATATAGGTGATTGAGATCAATAAAATGATTATCACCTCAATTATAAAGCGCAAAATCTAAGATAGCAGACTGAGCAAAGCAACAAAATATAACTGAGGAAAATGTCCCCTATATCGACAAAGTATTTCTTTTTTTAATAGCGTTTTGAGTTTAATCAGAACATGCATCTGTACTTTGATGACAGCAATTCTAAATAAAAAAAAGGACAGGTGTGCATTGTCTAAAATTTAGGAATCAAATTACATTTCCTAGGTTCCTTACAGAATTGACAAAATAATATAAAATGCAGATTGGTCGGAGCCGACCGCTGACCACATGGTCAAGACTTATTCAAACTATAAACTAGCGGTTTCTAGTTGATTGTTGGCGGGTACTGTAATTGCTGGACAGCGGCATCGTGCTACCAAGGGTATGAAATACAACACCTTACGAAAAAGTAAGCACTGGCCAAAGGGAGACATATATTCATTTTCCTCAACCATCCTTGCTAGTTAGCTAATCCCAACCAAAAACCAGGGGCGACAAGCACTGAAAAAGCCAATCACGTTGGTGTCTGTATTACAAAAAGATTGGTATAAATTTTGGCAGAAACACAGCACAGATACATTATCAACAGCAGCAGTCCAAATCCCGCTAGCACAAGGGGTGACAGACCGGTGGTGTAGGAAAGTAGTCTCTGCTTCTATGGTTACCCCCACTTTTTGCTTGATGTGATGCTGTTTATGACTAGTCTGACTGGGATCCTGCTAATCAGGACCTCAGTCTATCTGCTTTCTACCTAAATTGTTGTGTTGAGTACTTAGGTACAACCCAGATTGGATACTGGGGTACCCTTGTCAGTCCCTAATATATGGTCCTAAGGTACCCAGGGAATAGGTACGCCAGAGGTCTCCCATGGGCTGAAGCATGCATTATGCCACCCATGGGAGACCATGCAAAATGGACCTACAGGCCTGCTGTTGCAGCCTGTGTACGTTGGTGCTAGCACCACTTACTTAAAATATAGGTTTCCTATATCTTCTAAGGGTTAATGCACTTAAAACCTATAAGTCACCCCTATAGCAGGCCTTTGCAATCCTGAAGGCAGGGCAGGGTGCCTGGATCTAAGGGTGCTTGGATCTAAGTGAGAGGGTGCCCCTGCATGAGCAGGACACCCCTTCAGCCTACGGAGTCCATTCTCCCGGGTTGTCAGTGAAGCAGCCATATACTATATAGAGAGGAACTGCGTAATTACGCGATGAGCATCTCGAAATGGCTGCAACGAATCCTATCATGTTTGGTATCAAACATGTTGGAATCATACCTCCCACTCCCACACCATAAACGGTGTGGGAGTTATGATTCCAAGCACTGTAAGAGCCCTCCGTTCAGCTCTCAGTGTTCCTGGTGTCAACCTTCTAGCCCCAGACAGCACAAAATGGTTGCTGCCAACCAGAGACACGTTTCTGCCCTCCTGCTGCTGAGCCAAGCTCGAGCAGAGGAAGGTGGAACAATAGGCATTCTGTCACAGGGAGGTGTGATCACCTCCCAGACGGGATTTAGTGCTTGTCAGTGCCAGAAAGTCTGCATGAGGGGCACATTTTGGTGACCCCATGCATAGTCCAGTTCAAAACAGTTCTGGGAGCCACTGGCTCCCACTCTACCGCGAAACTGGACAAAGGTCATGGGAGTAACTTCCCCTTTGTCCAGCCCCTTCCCTGGTAGAGTCCCCTGAATTTTCCCAACCCTTTCCCTAGGATACTTAAGGGCTTACTTGGGTGTAGGTCCCTAGATCCGTGATGGGATAACACTTGGGTCAGACACCACTTCTTCTTCTACCATCTGGGCACTCTGGACTTCACTGGACTTTGTTTGGGCCTGACATCGTCTCCCTTCCAGTCTTCTGCATCATCTGTGCCTGTGCATCATACAGGACCCTTCCAAAGCCTGTGAAACATCAAAGACACTTGAAGGAATCTCCCTTGGAGGGAAAGAGTCACTCCCCTGCATTCGCAGGCACTGCAACTACGTCGACCGGTCTGCTGATCCTGAGCTCCTCCGGACTCCAAAAGCTCTGCAACACAGGTGGTGGTTTTCCAGTGCTCCTGAAGCCTGCCCTGCCCTCTCACCAAGTTTGAGGCCAGTATCCTTTGGGGGGCTTGCAATAACCAAACTCCTGTGCACCGTGTCACCTTGCAGTTGCAAAGGCTTGTTCCTTCCTCTAAAGAAGATTTTTGGGCTCCAATTAGCCGCAACTTCGAGCACCTTATGTGACTCAAATATTCAGCCTCATTGCATCGTGGTCTGCATCTTTTGGTGAGCTGCTTGAGGTCCTCTCGCAACTCCAGTGCCTACGGGTCGAATTGAAGGTCATCTTTGTTTCCTTTGGGCTCCCTTGATTGCTTGGCGCCTTCCCTGAATCTCCTGCTTTTGGTGAGTCCCCTGGACCTTGCTGGTCCCAACATTGCTCCTTCTTTGATTCCTGCGTTGAATGCATTTGCCAAGGCTTATTGGTGCTCCCACCGAACACTGACCCCTTAGCACTCGATCTCCTTCATGGGACAGCTCGTGGATGGCTCCTGGTCTTCCTCAGCATCGCCTTGTCCTCACAGCTGCAGCGTCAAGGTCCTCGTCATCCATCCTGCAACAACTGACATCGGAGGGTATTTGTCTTCCAACTCTCCTGGTCACTCCTCAGTGACATAGACTCTGTCCCCTCTCCTTGCAGGTACCTCTCATCAATAATTCATCCTCGGATTCCACTGGACACTTTTTTCTTCTTCCAGAGTGGCACTTTCCTGAAGTCCTTCATTGGGTTTGACAGCGGTTTCCAACACCACATCACACGTATGCACCCTGGTGTAGGTAACATGGATACTATGGTATCCACAGGTGAGGTGGCTCTCCAACCTTCTGTCTTCCACAGTGTTTCTTCAGGGTGCTCTGGGAAGGGTCCTTAACCTTTAAAAATCCAACCGCAACTTGCATATAGACTTGTACGGAACACGCAGTTGTGTTCTCACACTGAACACGCTCTCTGTGGGGTCCCTATCTACTTACCTTGGGTGGTTCTAAGGGTCCCCAGCAATCCTACATCCTCTCAACATTGTCTTGACTCAAGTCATGGTTCTTATACCACTTTCCTAATATATGATTTGGTCCCCCTCTGGGGTCCACTGTGTATTTTGTGCTATTTACTGTGTTTCTTTGCTAAAGTATTGTGTGCATCGTATTTATCTCCGTGTTGGAGATATTGGAATGTACTAGAAAGTATTATATAATAAATGCATATTTTTATAAATACTTGGTGTGGGTCTTTTCACTTAATCTATACTATAAGATTGCATTCTGGTAAAACAAGCTGCTTTACACTCTTTCTGGGCTACGCCTGAAGGCTGCTCTCTCCAGCTCCCACTTAGAGAGCTTTCTAAGGTTGTCTAAGACCTCTTAAATTACCATATGGGTTATCTGGCATAGTGCAAGGTGCCCTCTTACATTAGTGTTATAAACAGAGGTGTCCCAGACTGGGAAAAGGATAGATATATAGATAATAAAACAATTGTTCAACATAAATCAAGAAAAACAGAGAACAAATCCAAAGTACGATGTTTTTATTCACAAAGTACTCAAAAAACCTTATCATTGGTTATAAGATGCGTATCAAAGAAACATTTTTGCTTTTTCAATGCAGTTTGTGTCCACATGGGAGAAGGGAAAGTAAAGGGGGGAGGAAGTGCTGTGAGGGGATTCTGTGAGAAAAGGCAAAGAAACACAGTATTCATTTAAGTGACAGATAAATCCAATATTCTAGGTTCAAATATTCAATTTTAAAGTGATTCCCCAGAATCGGGGCCACACAAACGATCTGCACATATCAATACAGTTCTTGATAACCAGACTTCTATGACAGCTGTACCAATCTTGCTGGGGGTAGAAGCTGGTGAGGTAGGCGAAGGTAGTCTACGTTTCGACCCTATACCATGTAGGGGTAGTTGCCTTTACAGCGCGGGTCTTCGTCAGGACAGGGGGGAATGGTGGGCTGACCTCCTAAGAGTAAAATGAAAATAATCAGAGTCAAGGGTCTAATATGCAGATCCCTATCTAGCCATAGCGGGATTTTCCACTTGGACAGACAATTAAAAAACACATACTAGGGCAGAGGACTAGTGGAAACAACTGGATTACCATGTTAATGAAGAAACAAACCGCTAAAATATCAATGGTTAAAGTCTACAAAGGGATGTGTGTTTGATTACCTTATATACCGGACATGGTGCCGAGCGTGCCTCAGACCACGCGGTCCGATTCCATCGACCGTGATGTTATCTGGGGGCCCGAATGAAGGAGAGTTTAACTAAAAATACAGTTTCAATGGAAACCAGCATAGGTAAAAGTAACATCAGTGATTTACCTTGTATACCGGGGATCAGAGTCCGCAAGAGAAATGAAACCAATCCGAATTGCCGATTCAGTAGAAAAGTAAAAAAGTAAAAAAGGGTGTCACAGTAAGTGTCCCGGTTGTCATCGGGTATTTGAGAATCATAAGAGAAATCTCCAGATTGAAGCGCAGTAGGAACTCACCTATCCAATCAATTGATAGCAGGGGAGAACTGGACAACCGCGTTGTTCAGCTTGAAGGTAGTGAATGCTCAAGTCTCGGCTGGCGTCTCCTGTAACCAGGAAATAGGTAGTGGAGGGCGTCGCCAACAATTTAATGGAAAAGGAGGAAAGACTCAGAAATTCGGAGGTTTGTTCGTTGCTATGGAACCTGAGAGCGACTTAACAAACCAAATGGAATGGGCAAAGGATTGCACAAGGGGGTACGTCCCAAGTGTGATTAAAGATATATTGGACGTTTAAGATCACGCTGAGCACCAACCTCGCAGGGCAGTGTAACTGCGTTACGGAGCACTTCATCATTTATTCTACTATACGTCTGAAGAACTTTTAATCAATAACATGACCATAAAAGTGCACCTATTATGTAGAACAATGAGATATAGTGTGTGTACCAACCCGGCATGGTGGTAAAACACACGACAGTTCAAAGAGCACATGTATAGCAGTAGTGGCAGGTGCCGGAAAATCGTTAGAGACAGACCAATTGCAGATTGGCTAGTTGTGCAAAACTACTCTCGGACTCATTTAGACCATTTTGTACAGAATCAAAGAAAGTTATCCATTTAAGTTCTCTGACATTGAGGATGGGAGCTATGTTGCCCCCCCTAAGGCCAAGTGTTACATGTTCCAATACAATCCATTTGAGGCTTTCAGGTAGATGTTTTTTTTTCATGCAGTGATCCACCATCGGAGCACCAGTCACTTTGCACCTGATGCGGCTGCAGTGTTGCAAGAAACGCATTTTAGCACGTTGTTGAGTTTGGCCCACATAAATTAGATCACACGGGCAGATTATGCAATACACCAAGTTCGTGGTGTTACAGTTGGTATGTGATTTTAATCTGATCCGGTGGTGCTAGTAGTGAAATTCCTTTGTTTGGATAGCCGGAGGACAGGCTTTACAATTGCCACATTTGTAGTGACCCAAAATTGGTGGTAGGTTCCAAAGCGAGGTTAAAGTGGATGAGGACGGTGTTTCCAAGAAAGAACATACCACATGATCATGAATGTTTTTAGCCTTCTTGAAGGAGTGCATGGGTAAGGTGTTGCTACCCAAATCTTCTGATACCATAGTCCAATGTTTGTTTATGGTTTTCTTAATGGCATTACTCTTTGTGGAAAAAGTGGTTACGCATATAAGGCGCTGGTTCACATTGTTGTCACGCTCACTTGGTTCCAACAAAGATTCTCGCGGGTTGAACCAAGCTCTCTTTCTTGCCTTTTTTATTAAACGCTTGGGGTAACCCCATTCAATCAGGCGGTCCATCAGGTTCTCCGATTCATCCATATAGTCATCCTTCTTGCTGCAGTTGCGGCGGATCCTAAGAAATTAAAAGAAGGGCAGATTGTCCCTGAGGCCCCTCGGATGGTGACTGGAGTATTGAAGTAATGAGTTTCGCTCTGCCGGTTTCCTAAAAAGTGTCGTGTGGAGCACTTCATCCTCGGCAATGATGGAAAGATCTAAAAAGTCAATTTTGCTTTTGTCTGATTTGATGGTAAATTGGGATCACTGACATAATATCGACGACACAAATATCGAGATACACAAATATCGAGTCAAAAATATCGATTGACAAAATATCGACTCCCTATCTTCAAACAGGTAAGTACCAAAATATCGACTCCAAAATATCGACTTACAAAAATATAGACTGTCAAAATATCGATTTTTTTAAAAGTCTTAAAATTAAGTTAAAACTAATATAGTAATAAATATATTTAATATAAACTTAGAAATAATTAATAAAAAAATGTAATTTTAATAAATAATTTATATAATTAAAAAAATTATATCACCAAAAATTACACACACACATATATATATATATATATATATATATATATATATATATATATATATATATATATATAAACATATTATTAAATAAACATATATAACATTTTAGAAAATGTTTAAAATTTATTGTTACAACTATAGTGAGTTCAACATTAGCAAAAGTGTTGGATAGCGTAGAGGTCAAATTTACTACTCCCACTCCAGTGGGTGCAACAGTAGGGAAAGCGCTGGATAGCGTAGAGGTTAAAATTACTATTCCCACTCCAGGGATGTATGACGTTACAACGCATACTTTTACAATGCCTACCATTACAACAAAACTTTTACAACGCAAAAACTTTTACAACGCATACATTTACAACGCAAGATTTTACAACGCATATACCTTTACAACGCATACCATTACAACGTAAGTATTGGTAAGTATATAATAATTTTTTGAATATAAATTAATAAAAAATATTATAATATAATTTAATATAATTTAATTTTATTAAATAAATTTAATTTAAATGTAATTTTACTTTATTTTTACAAAGTACCCCTGTACCCCAAAAACCCAAAACTGACCCTGAACCCTAAAAATACCCCTTTACCCATAAACTGAAAACTGACCCTGAACACTAAAAATACCCCTTTACCCGAAAACTGACCCTGAACCCTAAAAATACCCCTTTACCCCAAAAACTGAAAACTGACCCTGAACACTAAAAATACCCCTTTACCCAAAAACTGAAAACTGACCCTGAACCCTAAAAATACCCCTTTACCCCAAAAACTGAAAACTGACCCTGAACCCTAAAAATACCCCTTTACCCCAAAAACTGAAAACTGACCCTGAACCCTAAAAATACCCCATTACCCAAAAACTGAAAACTGACCCTGAACCCTTAAAATACCCCTTTACCCCAAAAACTGAAAACTGACCCTGAACCCTAAAAATACCCCTTTACCCAAAAACTGAAAACTGACCCTGAACCCTAAAAATACCCCTTTACCCATAAACTGAAAACTGACCCTGAACCCTAAAAATACCCCATTACCCAAAAACTGAAAACTGACCCTGAACCCTTAAAATACCCCTTTACCCCAAAAACTGAAAACTGACCCTGAACCCTAAAAATACCCCTTTACCCAAAAACTGAAAACTGACCCTGAACTCTAAAAATACCCCTTTACCCAAAAACTGAAAACTGACCCTGAACCCTAAAAATACCCCTTTACCCAAAAACTGAAAACTGACCCTGAACCCTAAAAATACCCCTTTACCCATAAACTGAAAACTGACCCTGAACCCTAAAAATACCCCTTTACCCAAAAACTAAAAAGTGACCCTGAACCCTAAAAATACCCCTTTACCCAAAAACTGAAAACTGACCCTGAACCCTCAAAATACCCCTTTACCCAAAAACTGAAAACTGACCCTGAACCCTAAAAATACCCCTTTACCCAAAAACTGAAAACTGACCCTGAATCCTAAAAATACCCCTTTACCCAAAATCCCAAACATATAACCTTTTTAAAATAATTATATACTTACTAATACTTACATTGTAATAGTATGCGTTGTAACGGTATCTGCGTTTTAAAAACATGCTTTGTAAATGTATGCGTTGTAAAAGTTTGTGCAATTTAAAAGTTTTGTTGTAATGGTAGTGCATAGTAAAAGTAGCGTTGTAAACGTTGCATACCCACTCCAGTGGGTGCAACAGTAGGGAAAGTGTTGGATAGCGTAGGGGTTAAAATTACTATTCCAACTTCAGAGAGTGCAATAGTAGGGAAAGTAAATACTTCACAAATATATATAAATAACATAAATAGTAATACCAATTACAAATAATTAAAATATTAAAAAAGTGTATAAAAATATTAAATATTTATTTATAAATACAAAAAAAAAATTTAATTATAAAAATTGCCTACTCATACTAATTACCTATTAACAATAAATTAATTTACAATTTAAAAATTAATAAATTATTTTCAATTACCAATTATATTTTAATTAATTACCAATTAATAATTAATTAACAATAAATTCAAAATAAATATCAATAAATAAATTAACATATTTAATAAATTATAATTAAATTACTTCCCACCCTATTCCCCTATAAACACACAACCCGCTACAGAAAATAAATTACTAAAATTAAAATATTTATCAATTAATCAATTATAATTAATTACCAATTATATTTTAATTAATTACCAATTAATAATTAATTAACAATTAATTCTAAGTAAATATCAATAAATAAATTAACATATTTAATTAATTATAATTAAATTACTTCCCACCCTATTCCCCTATAAACCCACAACCCGCTACAGAAAATAAATTACTAAAATTAAAATATATATCAATTAATCAATTATAATTAATTACCAATTATATTTTAATTAATTACCAATTAATAATTAATTAACAATTAATTCTAAATAAATATCAATACATAAATTAACATATTTAATTAATTATAATAAAATTACTTCCCACCCTATTCCCCTATAAACCCACAACCCGCTACAGAAAATAAATTACTAAAATTAAAATATTTATCAATTAATCAATTATAATTAATTACCAATTATATTTTAATTAATTAGCAATTAATAATTAATTAACAATTAATTCTAAATAGATATTAATAAATAAATTAACATATTTAATTAATTAGAATTAAATTACTTCCCACCCTATTCCCCTATAAACCCACAACCCGCTACAGACTTATATTACACAAAAAATAAAAATTATTATTAACTTACCTTAAATTCGATATTTTTGTTGTCTATATTATGTCTAGTCGATATTATGTCCATTCTATATTTTTGATTCGATATTATGTCCATTCTATTCGATATTAATTTTCTCTAGTCGATATTTTTGTTGTCTATATTATGTCTAGTCGATATTATGTCCATTCTATATTTTTTACTCGATATTCTGTCCAGTCGAAATAAAAGACTCGATATTATGACTGTACACCGGTAAATTGAATATCCTGAGATCTAATATTCAGCCAGGTGTGGAACTCCATTATTTCTGATTCCGTTCCTGCCCAAACCAGAAGGATATAGTCGATATAACGCATCCATAGTTGTATATTTGACCTGAAAGGATTAGAGTCATTTAGGATAAAGGTGTTTTCAAAGGTTGACATAAAGATTATCGCCAGGTCAAGGGCCAAGGCTGCCCCCATCGCCACTCCCTTCGTTTGTAAATAGAAACAGTTCTGAAATACAAAAAAGTTCCTCATCATCGCAATTTACGCTTGTAATGTAGGGTTCCGGCAAAACTCTACCAACTGCTACATGGCAGAGCTTTTTCTTGTGCTCAGCTCCTCAATGGTAAGTTGGAGAGTGAGAACTGATGTCCCCTAGTGCAATTTTCAGGCGCTAGGACAGCATCTGGCGAGATTTTCTCAACGCAGGCGGGGGCAATCGTTTGTGATGAGAATGCTGCCGCTCCAGTAGAAAATGTACTTGAGTGGCAGCAAAGAAGCAGCACCCTCTGGTGCGTATGTGGTGAAGTTTGTGCTGATTTTGCAGCACGGAGTACGCTCACAGTGCTAAAAATCAGTGTGAGTAGTGCGACATTCCCATACCATCCACTCGAGGAACTCCATGAGATCTTGCATAGTTTTCATGTAACGAGGCAGAATTCCATGGAGTGAAACTCCACAAGTTCCCCCTACCCCTAGAAATGTCTCATGATGTGTGTCCTTGTATGATTGTGTGTGCACGGTTGTGTGTATGTCTTCGTTAGTGTGATGGTGTGAAATGATGCCTAAAATTCTGTGATGTGTGGGTGATATGATGGTGTGTGCCTGTGTGTATATGTGTTTGTGTGATGGTGTGTGTGACTGTTTTGTAAGATTGTATGTGACTGTTTGGATGAGATGGTATAATTATGTCATTGCATGTGATGGTGTATGGACGCAGAATTATCTGACAAGGAATGGGCCGTTATCCTAGAACACAGGTTTCCAAACTTTTCATGTTGGTGACACACTTTTTAGACATTCCCGATTTAGTGACACAGTAATGCGTGCAAACCACCTAAGGGGCGCTCAGGGGGTTCTTCACATGCATGTGTGTAGGAATGTCAGATGTGTTAGTCTGTCCCAGTAATTACACAAACAACAATTTAAATGCCACTATTTTGTTTTGTTTCTTTTACAGTGCTATAGTGCTCCTAATCCCATTGCAGAGTGTCAGAGCGCTTCATACACACGTATTATACATTGACAATAAATGATGTGTGTAAATCAAGGGAGTGTTACATAAGACGGGGAGAGTTACAAGGTGTAGGTGCCACATATCCTTCTTGGTTCACTGTGCTTTATTAGAAGAATTACAATTTGTGAACTGCAAGTAACAGAAGGATCTCTGTGTTCAAAGCACTAAGGGCCAGATGTAGGTGGCCATTTACCGGCTGGTAACGGACTATTTCGGCCGTTACTGACCGCTAAATGGGTTTTTGTGATGTAGGGGGCCAATTTTACCGATTCGGTAAAATTACCAAATCGGTAAATTTACCGAATCGGTAAAATAACGAATCAGTATTTTTACCGATTCGATAAATTGTAGATGTAGGTGGGACTCTTCTGAGTCCCAAAGGCCTTAAAGATTCAGTATTTTACCACCCAATCCAATTGGGTGGTAAAATACCGAATCCAGGTGTGCGTGCACATGTGTGCATGCACACCTATGCCATGTGACAGACAGACATGCCCTTAGGGCATGTCTGTGTGCCACATGGCACACATGCCTGTATTTGGGGTGCTAGAGGGTGTCAAAGTGGCACCCCCTGCACCCCTGCTGAAATCGGTATTTACCGAATCGGTAAATACTGATTCTGTATTGCCCATTGATTCCTATGGGCTTCAAGGCCCATAGGAATCAATGGGCAATACCGAATCAGTATTTACCGATTCGGTAAATACCGATTTTTACAGATTCGGTAATTGAATTACCGAATTTATCTAAATCTCCCTCCTTCTATTTTACCGATTCATAAATACCGAATCGGTAAAATTCGGTATTTATGAGTCTGTAAAATAGAATTACCTACATCTAGCCCTAACTCACTTGCCCATTTACATACAATATAAATCGGTCATCTGCGTGTTACATATTGTGCTTTCCAGGAGACCTATTACCCTCAATTCCACTTTGATTCAAAACTGGGACTGGACAAAACGCAGACCTCTCCAGCAAATAGTTATTTTACCATTATTATTATTATTCCCTGAGCTTTATGGAGCACACAAAGATCTCTGCCACAGGTGTCTTAACTCCATGATATTTTAAAATGCAGACTTTACAACCAGTTGAGTAGAACAGATTTACTGCCGTGTTTTTCCCTATTGCCAGTTTCTTTGTGGCAGGGTTTTAAAAAATAAATACATGTTAAGGCCCTGATTTTGCATTGGGGTTGCATAATTTTTTTTGCACAACACCAAAGCAAAATCTAATTTGTTAAATATTGTAATGTGCTCAAATGTACATAGGATAGACCTGCTAAACAAACATATAACCTTCATGTTTGGTTTCTTGTGCTACTGACAGTGACTAATATTGATTTTTAGGTCGAGCAGACCTAAAAAGCATGCGAAGCATGCTTTTGTCTGCGAAAGATCTTTTGCTGGCGTGTCTGGGGGAATGTGAGACGGTGTACAAGCACGAGCCTCTGCCGTCTCCGATTTGCCGTCGAGGGCGCGCACGTCGCCGTGCACATCCCCTGCCTGCCATTCACATGCTCTCGCAATCACACACAGGCAAAGTCACGCATGCGCACACACATTCCCACGCGCACACACTCACCCCCCTCCCCCCCAGGCATACACACAGGCAGGCAGGCACACACACGCATGCACGCACCCCCCTCCCCCACCACTCACGGGGCTCACGCGCGCACACACACGCGTGCACACACAGATCCCCCCCCTCCACTCACCGTGCTCTTTTCCGGCGTATCTCCACACGCGGGGCACTTCTCAGGATTTTCGCGCTACCGCGGGGCTCTCCCTTCATGATGGGAGCCCCGCAACAACGAACATCACCGGCCTCTTCCGGCCGCGTCACAGGCCCCGCCCATGTCACGGGCAAGGATGCCTGACTTCCTGGTTTATTGTTGCTGCCGGTGACTCCAGTAATTCCTGTTGCAATGCCATCTGGGTGGAACAGCTTGTGTTTGACTGTTGAAGTCTGGTCTAGAGATATCACAAACTATACCAATTATTATTTTTGTGAACCTTAATTAGTTTTGGAAGATGTTCTTGACACTGATGGCAGGGTGCTCGGGAGGTCTCAGGGTTTGGAAAGTTTATTGAAGGACTGCACCATTGACCGTCCTGCTGGATGGCACACCCGTTGGCTTAACTTTGCCCACTTTGACATGGTTCCTCTTTGTCCGAGGCACTCAAGAACGACAACCATTAGTCCTCCAATTTACTTTTCTGGTGTAAAGGTTGTGGGAGAAACAGAAGGGACTAATCTTATGCACGAGCTGGGAGAGCAGAAACAAAAAAGGGACAAAGTGCTGCCGCAAGTTAATTTTTTGCAACATGTTGCAATATCTGATGAAGCGTTGGGTACACCTGCACTTGGTTGCTATGGCTTTGAAAGCCATTTTACCTTCCGGGCATATTGAGAAACCAGCCATGGAATAACTGTGTAAACCTCAAGTAAATCAGTTTGTGCGAAATAGAATTGTGCCTTTCCGGACTTCACAGGTAATATTGCTTTCAGGGAAGATACAAAATGTTGTGGAAAAGTATAGTTTTAGGTTTCGTTAGTCTTGATTATTTATACAAATGTGTGGTACATTGTGCTTTGGTTCTTTTGTTGGCCGTTGCTAGGTTTCCCTTTGATTGAAGCACGGGTTATTTGATAGGCACGTGTGTAGATGCTTTGTCAATAGGTCACTAAATAAGTATATTTCTTTAAGCTGGTGATGTAGAAGGTGTGAAAGTAACGCACATCGTGTGCATGTCATTCTGTTTTTTTACAATGGGGAACCAGCACGTTAATGTATGCAAGTTCGTAGTAAATGAGTGCACATATTATGAACGATTTTCAAACTTAAGGTATAATCCATAAATGAGTTTCTGCCTTACGTGAGTAAAGGCTCCACCCAAACACCTTCTCATTCTTTCCTAGATTCAAAAGACAACACTGTTTTTAAATTCCTGCCACAAGAATTCGCATTCACTCTCTATGCCGCCCTTTTCGCTGACCCTGTACTTTAACTCCCTAAGGGTTCCACATCTTTGAGTCCATCACAGGTGCGCGCCAGTTTGGTGCTGCCCCGCGGATCAGGTTTGCCGGATCAAGGGTGCATCCTACCCACGGTAGGAGGTGACTAGTTAGTGTCCATTTCACCAAGCTGTATCGAGACTGGCAGTGGTCGCTGCTTGGTCATCATGCTTTGGAGGGGCACCAGTAAACTTTATCAGTGGAAAGTCTGTTGGATCACTCATATTTGTTGTACTCCAATTATAGGAGAGAGCATGCTGGGTGTTTGTTAATAGGTGGATTGTGCATTAATGGGTCCCTCGGCCCATCCACTTCATTTTTATAAACGGCTGAATCTTGTAGAAAGATGTCTGCAACAGCATTTCTGGCAACCAAGCTCAAGCCATCTGGGCAACTTTCTAAACCGGTAGCAGCAACAATAGTAGCTAACAAGCATATGCAATGCAATAGGTCTCGCAATTGCAAGCTTTGAAGCTATTGGTATTGGAAATGACAATGCCTTTTGTTTGTAAAAAAACCTGCAATAATAAAAGTGTCAAAGTTTTTAAAATGCGAGACCTATTGCATTGCAAATGCTTGTTAGATTTTGTTTTCAGCGGCAGTCATTAAAGCTGTGAGATAATTGAGAGGATTTGTTAAATAATTTATAGTTGTCATTTTGCTTTGTCTGGTTATTACCTGGTAAAAGTAATACAGTTTTCCGACTCATCGTTCAGTGGGAAATGCCTGTGGTTTTAGTTCAGCTCTTTGCATCCAGCAGGGTGCAGGGGTGATTGTATTGCCTCGAGTAGCTTGCAGCAGTGACTGCTAAAGAGCAGTGAACATGTTGCATTAGCCCCGCGTTAGGGATTGTTTAATGACATGTTTTAACCAAAAGGGTTGGGTGTGTGTAAATGAGAAAAGGACATGGAATAAGGTAGAAGAGGGCTGTTAAAAATGCCACATGGCCTACGATGTGTTATTTAAGTATCCATAATCATGAACCCCTCATCAACCCCTGTTAATACCACTCCTGCAGCACTGAAAGTAGGCCTTTTTTAAAACCGCCCAGTTTGCACCCTCAATCACCCGGCCCCTTACACAGCAGCAGCAGCAGCAGCTTGACCTGCAGCAGCTTGATCTCCCCGCCGTCCTCCAGCAGAGTGGATCATCTTGGAAGACTCGGCCGCAGCTTTATCCTCGGTGCTCATCATGCAGCCCATCCTGTGCCTCAGCCCCCATAGGTTCCTGCTGGACTGGGGACCAGAGCTCGGGACCAGCAGCAAAGATACCCGCAGAGGGGAGATCCGGCCAGAGCTTTCCAAAGTATGCGGCGCAGACGACATGATGCACGAAAATGTACTTACGTCTTATCAAGCCTGTATGTCTGTCTTAAAGATTTAAGACAGACGTACATGCTTGATTAGAGAGTACCGTCGCGCGACACACCCACGTATGTCAGGCGACACAGTACTGTGTCGCGACACATACTTTAGAAAGCTATGTCCTAGAACATCCTAAAAGAGTGACCCTCAATGCAAAATTTAATTTATACAATGCATGGTTCTCCACAGGCCCTACCTAACACCACACTGTCTACAGCAGATGTTCCCAAATACGCAGCATTACTGCCCTCGCTGTAAGTTGGAGGAGGCGGAACTCATTCATATGCTATGGTCATGCCCACGCCTCAAAGGGTTTTGGGAGGAGGTCCGCCGCGCTATAGAGGCAACCACACACTTGCATGTCAAGGACACTGTCGAGGAGAGCCTGTTAGGTCTATGCAAGTGCACAGGCCCTCAGAAAGTTCAACTTCGATTTCTAGACCTCACTCTGATAATAGCAAAATGGTCCATAACTATGAGGTGGAAATCAGTGAGGCCCCCCTGCGATCTACATCTGGCATAGTGAGGTAGTGCGATGGAGTGTGGTGGAAAGTGCAGCTATAAGGCAGGAGGAGGCCCGGGGGCTGCGTAAAATCCCAATATCCATGGAATGTGTTGTTATGCTAGTGGGCTTCAAAGCCATAGACCCAGACCCTCTACTTAGTACCCCAACTGCGCAGTAGAACACATGGTCTAGCCGCAGCACCCTGGGTTGTAGTAGCGCAACTAGTCCCTATGTGCAACCACTGGCGTTAAGCGCTTTACTCAAGTTAGCTTAGGATGCGCCACTAAACCTGACTGTGGACATGCTGGGCCAGAACACGGGAGGGAGAAGGGTGGGGGGGGGGGGGGTAGTTGTTATTATTTGCCATCCAACCAAGACCGGGCGAAAACAGGAGGCATGGTTCTCCCCCGAGTTGCAGAAGGAAAAAAGCCTTTGCAAAAAACTGGAAAGACGTTGGCATCATTCCCAAGCCACTAATGACAAAATAACTTACACAAATTCTCTTGCCACATATCACAAAAGTCTAACGAAAGCACTCAAAAGACATATCAAATTACAATTTAATCAGGCCGGTATATCCTCCAAAGAACTCTTCCGTATCCTCAATTCTTGGTACAATGAGATCACACTCTCACAAGAACTTTGCGTCAACCTAGCAAACCATTTAATTCAGAAAATTGAGCGTATTTATGACAGATTTATCAAGGACAGGGACACTCTCAACGACATCTTGATTCCTCTCACAGTTCTTTCTCACACTGTACATTCCTTGAACTGTTTGCCTCCACTCTCCATAGATATGGTGGAGTCTCTTATGAAAACCATCAAACCAGGCTCTCCCCAAGATATTCTACCTGCCAAAATACCTGCTCTTCTCTATTAACAGTTGGTACCCACTGTTTGCTCCATTCTTCCCTGGAAAAGGTCTCTCTTTCTTCAGAGTGGAATGCCGCCCAAGTCATCCCCATCGGAAGAAACCTAACGGCCCTCAGGATGATTTGTCCAACTACCATCCCATCTCCCTGATACCATATCTGTGTAAACCTGTGGAGAAACACATCAACAAGTATCTCTGAGAGTACATCGAAGTACGGGCTGTCTAGATCCCTCTCAGTCCGGTTTCTATCCCAAATTCAGTACAAAGTCAGCCCTGATTGCAATCACAGACAACCTTAGGCTCTCATTGGATAATGGGCAAGCAGCAACACAGGTGGTGCTGGATCTGTTAGCAGCGTTTGACACAATATCCCACTCTATCCTACTCAGTAGACTAAGCAACATTGGAGTCTAGGGCTCCACTTTCCAGTGGTTAGCCAACTTTCTTATCCATCGCTCCCAAACATTGGAACTAACTAAAGGGTTGCCTCAGGGATCGTGCCTCAGTCCCACACTAGTTAACATTTATGCAGCTCCCCTGGCGAATCTACTGAGGAATCTGGGTTTCATTCCCATTTCATACGCTGCCGACACCCAGCCTCTACTGATGTTTGATAAAAACTCTCCCGACATCCAGTCAACCTTCAGCGAAGGCATGACAGCCATATCAGTCTGGGTGCAGAACAACTTTCTCCAATTAAATAGCAACAAGACAGAGATTATGCTGTTTGGAGAAGCACTCCTACTTTGGTCACTTGAGTGGTGGCCTCTCGATTTGGATGATGCCCCTGCCCCTAAAACCGTTGTAAACAAGCATTTACAATGCAATAAGTATCGCATTATTTAAGTTTGAGCTATTGGCATTGCTAAATAATGCAACACCAATAGCTCAAAGTTAAATAATGCGGAGTGCTGCCACAGGAGTAAATACTCAGTTGCTCGACCAGAAGCTGCAGGCTCTGGCTTGCATTGTTCTGCAGTAGGAGGAAGGCCTTGGTAAGCCGGGGGTTGCCATGTCTAGCGATGGACAGGGCCACCCAGGGGTGCTTATCCTGTTAGTGGCAGGGTTGAGAGCAGATGTCCTAGGCCTGCCTGCTGCAAGAACTGGTGAATTCTGCATTGCGTGTTGCAGGAAATATGTATTCAGGGACACAGAACCAGAGGTTCAGAGAGCTGACAGAGAAGAAGGGCTAGGCATGAATCTGACATCCCTGAATAGATAACTGGGCAGCCCATCTTATAACGATGACTTGTGCAACTTGCCAGCTGGGTACCTCCAAACCTATCACTTAACAGCATAAGGGCATTACAGCAACCAGGTGTGCTCAAGCCTTGTCGAGTGAGTATGTCAAAGACATTGCCGCTTTGTCAAACACCGAATTTTCGGCGCTGCTAGTTGCACACATCTCTATTTACAAGCAGGGTCCATCTCACATGACAGTGTTCTAAAGCAATGGCTTACAGGAGTTCTCTCTGTAGAGAAATGAAAGGCAAGGGTGGACCACTCAACACAAGCCCATGCACCCACACAGAGACAGTGACATCCGTACACGTGGCCATACAGCACACACACCAGACACACAGCATAGACCAAAATCACACAGGTCTTTATAGATGAAATATCAAATAGGCATATACATTAATTCATCGGTGCACGTTAGTGAGAAGATAAGACGGCTCAGGGTGTTATGGCGGCTGCTGCTGACATTTTTGCGCCGCATACAGTTTACAGCTACGAGGCATGGCAGGCAGTCTGACTGTTACTTTCATCTCTCAAGATCCACCGAATGTTCCGTGGTGGCTAGAGTCACCTAGTTATTCACCTAGTTATTCACAGCACATAGAAGTAGTAGGTTGTGGCAGCAAGCACTTTAGGTAGAGGGATTTTTTTAAATGTTAGTGTGGAAAGGTACCAAATGCATGCTAATATCTGAACCGAAGATTATTGCTTCTCCTCTCAGTCTATATACATCCCCAAACGAGCAAGCGAAAATTACTCCACCAAATTTGAAATATTTTGCTACACAGCTGCCAAGCCGGGTCTACGCGTGCGTACCTTTGGCATGCAAAAGAGTCCCTCATCCATTACAGTGCAGTCAGAGGCGGAATTATATAGTATCCCAGCCACTAGCATAAGAAGGGAGAGGCAAATACCCCTCGGGCGCAGACAAAGCCCATCCTCTGTATGTGTTAAAGTTTAGTTAACAATGATAGACAGCTTTATCGTCAAACCAGTGCTAAATGCTAGGAAGGTGGCAAAGGCCCTGAAGGAGTTGCCAAGCCGGTGAGCCTCGAATAGGGTTGGCAAGCGCTAGCCAGGGCCCCTGCATCCTGCCGGAGGTGGAGATAATGTCATTAAGAGAATTCGAGGAAGAGGAGGGTGTAATTGCCACAGAGTCCAGAAGAAATGGAAAGCTGGTCTTAGTCAGCGATTTAAATGGAAATATAGAAGCACTAGTACTCACTATCAGCAGTACCTATTTGCTCTTGAGAAGTGCCGGTACTCTCCCATTAAATGTATTGCGCCTATGCTGAGAAGTGCAGGTACTCTCCCTTTCAAATTAAAGAAGAGCCGGTACTCAGTTCAGACAGTACCTGCCAGACGTGCAATGCCTATAGGGCTAAAAGGGCTTCAGCACCCAAATTAATATGCTCACCTAAACCACCCTGCAGTCACTCCTCTTACCCTACTCTCACACTGTTGCATCAATCACCGTGCACCCACATGGACACTTCTGCCAGCCACATAGCGCCGAGGGTTAATGTGCCCAATACTAAGGACGTGTACTATGCAGAACACAGAATTGAGTGTGAGTAAACTATGAGTAGTGCTATAAAAACTAGTTTTCACCAATCTTACTGATTCCATAGGTTCTAAAATGCTTAGGTTATTAAACATTACTCTGTACCTGAGTCCAATGAGACTAAGAAAATTATGTTTTCTTTTTGGGACTGCCCGGGCCTAATTGCAATCCCAATCCGACCCTGTTACAGCCCATTTGCACCAAACTACAAGCACACACCACACACTGAACGGATGCTTGAATGAAATGTTGGTAGAGAACAAGTACGTGGCACTCCTTTTATCCATCAGGAAGGCTTAAATGCTGAGCTCAGTCTCCTAGGAAGGATGCTGTGACCTGCTGTCTCTGTATAGACCAGCGTCGCGTGTTTCCTTTTTTGACTTTAAGCACGACCACATTTAATTATCCCGGGCACACTGCAAGGGGAGGTGTCACTTGATAATCACGACAGAGAGAGGGGGAAATGCTGATGTGACAGCACGTCGGTAAAGTTTCCATCCTCAGGAAGGAGGGGAGATGCACTACAATCTGGTGCCCTAAAAGGAGCGGCATCCCTTGGAGATGATTGGTCTCTGAAACGCGAGCGGTGACCACACTTTATTTCATGGGCCATGCCAGTGCTTGTTTATGCGTTTCAGTAAAGCCCGCAATAGTGATGTGTGAACACCCTAGTAGAGGGGGTGGACTTACACTACATTTCATGAGCGGTGCCAGTGCTTGTTTACCTGTTTCAGAAAAGCCCGCAGCAGTAATGTGTAACCCTCGCTTGTAAAGGGGTTATATACACCCGATTTCATAAGTGGTGCCAGTGCTTGTTTACCTGTTTCAGTAAAACCTGCATCAGTGATGTGTAACCCTCCCTTGTAAAGGGGTTATATACACCCCATTTGATGAGCGGTGCCAGTGCTTGTTTACAGGTTTCATTAAAGCCTGCAGCACTGATGTGTAAACCTCGCTAGTAAAGCCGGGACAGGCGGCCACACTCCAGGTTTCTGGTTCTTTCATAGAGCGGAGCTCCGCCGCCTGCCTCTCACCCCGATTTTCGTTTCTTAGTTGTAGTTGTGTGCAGGGGTTTCTGCCCTTGTTCGTGACCTAGCTGTGTGTGTTCATTGCGCACTGTGCGGTCCGTCTCCTCCTGCACTGCGTCCAACCCGCGATACTTCTCGTACCAAACAGCCCTCCCACTACCCTCTGCGGCTGCAGTCCCCATGCCTGGTCTGTGTGCCCTTTCGTATCGGTTAGAGTGCATGCCCACTCTGTGTGCTTGTGTCTGTTGTTTCTGTGTCTGCAGCACCAATAACCTGCAGTCTCTGTAATTACATGTTAACATACAATAATGCGTTTGCATGTCTCGCAGCCAAAGGGCACACCACACGTACAAATCCCGCCAAAACTCCCTTGTATGTCTGTGTGTCGGTGTGTTGTGTGTGCCTGTTGTATAGTTTTATAGAAGAAGTTGTGCAGCATACCCTCGTGTTCTGTACTACAGGGATAGGAGAAGAGTAACACAACACGCACTCAGCTTTCTAACAACACAAAATGAACAAACAACGCTTTATGACCGCGTCTGTGTGCTGCTGATATGTGGATTCCTCGCAGCGGCCAAAAATAAAGATCGAAGAAAGCAAGAGGGGGCCATGTTGTAGCCCTGGAGGGAAGGAGGGGTGGGTAACCGAAGCGCTACACTCACACTCCGCTAAGACTTTAGCGCCTAGAATCCTTCCAAAATCAGGGCTGTGGCCTGTGGACGCTCCTCTGACACATATATCTTTCATTTTAACTGTCCATTTGCACTCACAACTGGTGAGGATCCAAGCGTCCGACCCTTTTCCTCCCCATCCGAACGGGCACGGGATCTGCCGCATACTTCCCGTTTGGTTTTCATGGTTAGACAGTGGTTTTATATTCCGTTTCACTTTCCCCACAAAGCTTTCATTTTATAGTTAGACGTGTTGTTTTTCAGCTGTTCTGTTTACTCAAAGCGCATCTCTTGAATCACACAAAGGACCTTGCAAGCCGCAGCCAAGGATGTGTAGCCAAGGATGTGTAAGGGAGGCGGAAACAAGCCCGCGAGTGGTGCGCGCCGGTGCGCGCGCCACAGCGAGTGATCTGTTTTCAATTAACGCGCTCGTGTCTGGGCACGATAATTGAAAACAGATGTCGGTGTGTGGGTAACAGACACCAATAGGCCTTGGGCGGAGCAACGTGACCGCTTTTGGCCTATTGATGCTGTCTTTCTAAATATTACGTTTGCAAACGCCAATACCGTGGCTCAAAAGGAATCGCACACGCACGAACGTGTGCAATTCCAGGGTCCTTTTTGGAACCCTTCCCAAAAGGGCTCTTGCCTGCACGAACACTGCTGTGCTGTGCAATGCAGGGCGCGAGCCCTAAAAACCTAGGAGTTCATATAGACCAGAAATTAACGATGAAGGGTCAAGTTACGACCACGGTGGGCTCCTGCTTCCACGCCTTAAGCCTTCGGAGAAGGGTTTTACCTCTTCTCCCCATGACTGTCCGTAAAACTGTCCTTCAGACACTGGTAATTAGTCGTTTAGACTATTGTAATGCCTTACTGGTTTCAGCCAATGAGTCTTCTCAGAACAGACTTCAGGTGGTCCAAAACACTGCAGCCCGCTTAGTCTCCAACTTTCCTGCTAGGACCCCCTCTTTGCCTCTCCTCCAAGGTTAGCACTGGCTACCCATCTGCAAGCGAATTCAATACAAGATCTGCTGTATAGCGCACAAGGCACTTTATGGTAATGGCCCTGGATATCTAACAAATAGACTCATACGCTACCGCCTTCCCAGAACTCTACGATCTAGCTCTAAATCACTCTTTTTGGTACCCCGCATTGGGGGACAATCTTTTTACTAACTGGCCCCCTCCCTATGGAATTCACTCCCCAGTCCTCTTCGGAACTGTGTCGACTATTCACGATTTCGTAAACTTCTGAAAACTGCACTTTTGTGATTTTCTTCCCTGCTTCTCTAGGCACTTCCACAGCACAGAGATCCCCTTCAGGGGGTGATTCGAGCACTTTACAAGTTTCAAAATAAATAAATAAATAAATTCATTTTCAATGTAGACGCCTGTTAAATTAAAGTGATGTATTGCATGTATACACAAAAAGGCGACAGTAGAGTTAACTTACATAATGGCAATGTAGCACGTGCACTTGTATGTTGTATGAAGTAAAATTGTAAGTAATGTAAGAAATAAATGTTCGAAAAGGATGTACGTGATAAAGTACAAACCAATAAAATCTGTTTGAAAAAAATGGTGTATAGACGCAGAAGGGTTCTCTTCCTATATTTATGAATGTTTGGGTTTGGTGTGTGTGTGATAAAGAGAGAGATTGAAAGGAGAGAGAGAAAGTGAGAGAGAGACAGAGAGCGATGGTGCGTAGTCATGCTAGGGAGTGGGGACTCATGTTGTCTTATGCAATTAATACTAAAATCCTACTTGCTAACATTCCAAGGCCAATAAGAAGTAATATTTTCCATGTTTCGAAATTACTGATAATGATGAAATATAGAAAATGTCTTTTTACGCTAGGAACTAGGGTTATATGTAAGTGGTATTTGCAGTTTCTTCTCTAGTCTAAGAGACTAATATTTTGTGGTTTAGGGGGTCACTTCAGTCTCACCTGGGTGCATTATTAACCAACAGTTTCCTGTTCTGTGGTTAAGAGAGTATTTCTTTGTCTTTATACAGAAGTTCCATTTTAGATCGGGTTTAACAGAGCAGTTGTAAGCATGACCTATTGCTTACAATCTGTCTAAAGAATGCTTTGGGACAGTCCCCTTTAATCACTGGAACATTTGGATCAGGTTTGTTCAACCACTGGCTTGATACATTTTCAATCACATCTCAGATCAGCTCAACGGAGATCTTCTGTCCCATATCATGACTGTTTGGTTGTTTGGTGTACCATTCGCCCTTAGGATCAGTAGCGGCCCGTGGTGGGAGTGCTGCCGGGCAGTGACGTGGGGTGGGGGAGGGGCAGGGTGGGGGGAAGTGTAGAACCGGCTTTTTGCAGACCTCTCCCCCACTAGGAGAGTCAAAGCCAGTGGTGCAGGGCACACCTTAGAATCTACGGGTTCTCCTTGTTCAAGTCATACATTACCAAAGAAACCAGGACAACTAGCCATGGAGGGAAGTAAGTTATTTATTAGCTCAAGCTAAGGACAGAGGTCCCAGAATGGTACAAAGACAATTCTACGGAGACTGCTGCTTTTACTCCACATCTTACACATATTTATAGTGCTAGCCATGCCCATTTGTACAATACACAGTTCCACATTTTGATAAGTTCCTCATTCTGACAAGTTCTTCGTCAGTCTTGTGGTGCAATCGTGGTCAGGGGACATCTGTTCTCTGATTGCACAATGTCCACAGCCCCATGCTTCCTTGCCCAACTGGTGTGGTCATGGGGCACAGCCTCGTGCTTCCTCTATTAGTTGATGTGGTCACAGTGCACAGCCTTGTGCTTCCTCTATGAGTTGGTGTGGTCACAGGGCACATCCTCCTGCTTCCTCTATCAGTTGGTGTGGTCACAGGGCAGCTGGTCGTGACAGGTTGAGTTACCAACAATGGACAGGATGTGGCTGAGTCTCTGGCACAACTGGGGGGTGAGGCACACAGGAAGCTTCTTGGAATCGGCTCGACCGCAAGGTGCAGAAAGGGTTGGGCAAGTTTCAACAGGGACGTGGAAAGCAATTCTTCATTAGGTTGCCGAGAGCATGGCAACACAAAATGGAGTCATATGGGTTATTTTAAAATACAGTTCAACAGTCCCTCCTTTTGCCATTCAGAGGCAACAATCAGTCGTCATCCAAGTCAATGTCCATCATCTCCTGGACCTCTTTCTCGATCATTATCATGGCATTGTGATGTAGAATTTCACAGAAAAAAAACTGTTTCTTGTCCATTTGGGGCATAATGAATACAAGGTGATTGGGAGAGAAATTTATTCTAATATAATAGATGGTCAGGGCATTAGTGTTGTTAGAGCTCTTCTTTCCAGTGTCCTTTTACAGTGAGCCATCACTGGTAGGCTCCCATTGCTCATCTTAGCGTTGGCGCTGTTGAGCACCGGCAATGGAGCTATGCATCCATCTTGGATCCAGATTCCACATTGCAGGGCGAGGTCGTTCTTTCTCTGGGATCACAATCCCTTTTCCTTGTTCACTAACTAATCCATCGCTGGTACCTTAGACAGGGTACCCACACCTTATTCTTTATCCGTGAAGTCCATCCCTACTAACCCTATCCTATCTTTGTGCATTGTTCCTTCATCAAGTTGACAAATAATGTGAAAAAGGGGGGTATGGGGGAGCCAAAGGAAGAGAGGGTGGAGTGGGGTCATACTGGAGATGGACCAAGGCGGACGGAGGCTCCGCACAAGTGAGCCCACAAATTAGGTTCAATGGGCTGAGACTTCAGGCACAAGTAGACCAACAGGCTGGGGGCTTCTGAACAGTCCTTCTTTCTTTCATTCTCCTTGTCGATGTTAGTGCTTCGTCCAGCATATCTTTGCTCTGCAGCTTACCTTGGTCGTGGTCATAGGTGTTCCACGCCTTGCAGTCAGGCTGTGCATCGCGTCCAACCTCTCTCTTCCAATGACTGGAGGGCATTCTTGAATCTAGCAGTGAGTATAAAACTAATTTTTAGAGAACTGGCAGGGGAAGATGTTACACAATTTAGTTTTCTCTCCCAACCGCAAGCAGCTGAGGAAATACGTATCATTTACTAAAAAAGGAAGATACTGTTGATACTCTGAATTTTTGCATCTGTGTATATTATTCATTCATGAACTTTCACTATTGTGCAGGTCTACAAACACCTATAGGAATTTCCAGCATACATATTATCTTTTGTGTCCATTCCTTTCACATTTATGGCTGTTGCAGGAAATCTAAAATTATTAATCATATAGCCTGTCAAATTGAAATTGACTTTTCCAGCAAAAAGAAACCTGTTTTTACAAAGCAAATTCCTGCAGGGCTACATTTTCTTCAAGATCTGCTAACCACAATAAAAAGTGTGATGCATCATTATCATGGGCCTACAGGTACCCTTCCTAGTGTTGTGCATCATAATAGTACACAGGCTGAGTGTTGTCCCATCCTGTTAATGTTTCTTACTTTCAACTAAACATCTTGACCTCAGTACCCATTCAACAGGGCTTACTACAACATTCCTTTTACTTTAGTTCAAATAATTTTTTATAAATATTATTATTATTTCTGCATTATCCTTTACAACCTGGCTACTTCATTAGTTAATTAAGGACGTGCGATGTCCCTACAACTAAAAAAAACCAGGACATTTCACAAAATTAGAAGAAGGACTACGATTTTACTTCAAGCGATGAGCGTGCTCCTCAGCAGAGAATTACAGAACAGTCAATAAGAACATACATAAAATGCAATTTTTAAACCTGGTAGCTTGCCTGTTAATTAAATTGTTTTCTTGAAACACCTGCTAACTATCCCTGTTTTGCAGAACGAGAAAAAAACCTCCCACCATTTTTAGTCGACTCTTTTTAAAAACCAGGACATGAGCTACATTTCTTGAAATTTTCTGGGACAGCTGGTTAAAAACTGAGACCGTCCTGGCCAAATGGGGACGTCTGGTCACTCTACTTATATGCAATGTGTGTGGTAACATGAACGATGGTGGTGGTGCCAATAAGGCATTAAAAACAAAAAACACCGACATATAGCTCCCTTTTTAAGGGTTAGATCAGGGGACATCAGTCGTCTTACCCGTCCTTTCATTTTCAGCCAATTAAATTCCATCATTTTACAGAAAGGAGGGGTAGTAACATGGCAACATATGGTATTTTGTTTCTGTCAATTTGTTCAAACACTGTTGTGTTAAAGCCAATTAGACGTGTACTTGTGAGGTACAGTGTCGTCATTTATTAAAAAGCGAATTCACAGCATTCTGTGAAGCGAACGGCTAAGAGTGAGTCCACCCAGTTGTCATATGGAATTGATCCTAGCATGGTCATTCCTGGACAGCGTAGGTAGGCTCAAAGAGAGAGAGAGAGAGAGAGAGAGAGAGAGAGAGAGAGAGAGAGACCACAACAAGTTATCCAGTGCACTTACCACGTAGGACAGTACAGGACAATTCGCATATTAAGTACATAAACCAAAGGGAAACACAAAATGCACAGTCTTTGTATACACACAATACAGAATAGGACGTGACAATACATGTACCAAGCACGAAGAAAAACGCAGCGTTAGTTACACAAAAGGACTTTCTCATGCACATCGCACATCTCATAGTTGACCTGAAAATACTTACTTTTGATGGCTAGACACAGGTACAGTCGTACTAATACTTACAGTGGGGTCCCCCAATTAACTGCGTGAGGAACCATAACTGTAAGTGCAGTGTCAAGGACCAGGCCAGCAGGTTGGCGAATGGATATGGCAGCTGCAGCTGCTGCTCTCAAGCAGCTGGGTAGTGCATGGGCTACGGGATCTAGAACTGCAGAAAAATATGCACAGGGGCGTTGTCTATCACCAAAACATTGTGTTAGCACTGACAATGCGCAACCATTATGCTCGTAACAAACTAAGGGCTTCTGATAACTAGGGGTGCCTAGCACCGGGGCCGAACACAAAGCTGTTTTCAGTTCTTCAAATGCATTCTGGCACTCATTTGTCAAAGGGAGTGGGTGAGGAACATCTTTAAGTGTGAGGGTCAATAAAGGTTTAATGAGTAAAGAAAAATTGGGTATCCACTTGCGGCAGTAGGAGGTGATACCAATGAAAGCACGGACCTCCTTCTGCGTCTTTGGTAGGGGCATTTTACTGATTGTTTGTATTCGTTCAGGGGTGAGCCGGCGTCCCTCCTTCAACAGGAGATGACCTAAGTAGGTCACCTCATGTCGACAATATTGGAGTTTGGATAAAGAAACTTTGTGATTGAACTGGGCCAGATGTACAATGAAAATAGTGACAATAAGTATTTATTATTATTGTTATTATATTTTATTATTATTTTCTTGGATCGAAATATATATATATTAAGGAATTAAGAGCATGAAAGCATGCAAGAAAGTCACTTAATATGCCACAAATTCATTTTTTTGTGTTTTACATAATCACTCCATGCGATTTCATTTTTTTTAAACATTTCTCACCTTTGAATAATTGCGCTTTTCATTGTCTTGTGAAATGTAATTCTAGTTGTATTTTGGAAAGTCATCTGTTTCTCTTCGTTATAGTATCAATCGCAAAACAACATGAAGCTGCCTCTAACCCATTCATTCCCCACCCCTGTGGAGCATGGGAGCGTGGATGGTGTTATTGGGTCAGGGCCACCTTTTTATTTCCCTTTGTTTCCCCCTTCGTTTTAAGAAAAACACGAACGGCTTTGCCTGAGCTTAATGCCCATGGTTCAAATACTGAAAGAGACAGTTTCCGTAATACAACGCACGGTTATGATAAGCATGAAAGCAGCACCTTTATCAACACTGCCGTTTCCCTGCGTAGACACACTCTTAAAATAGTTAGGAGATTGGCGACGAGACCAACGTTCAGCACAAACACTGCAAAATCACAGTGTGCGGAATGGCGTTAAATAATCAAGAGAAAATCGATGTTATTTAGTGGTAATTTGAATTTTTAAAAAATCAGAAACATTATCATATCAAACGATTCACACAAGGGCGTGGGATGGAAAGAAAACAAAAATGCACCTGGATTTTTGCCTGAAAACGGAACGTGGTTCTTGTTCCTGACAAAAATGGTGTCACATTTTGGACAGTTCCCACACAAAATCGGACAAAGAATGCCCAAAATCACCAATAATGTACCAGAGAGAAACGATGTTCAGCCCAACTTCTACATAAATGCAAAATCTAAAATTGGCACGAAGATAAAAAATAGTTCTTAATGAGAGTCATGTAGATGTCATGTTCTCTCTGCCAGTGTGATTTTGTACCCTAGTGGTCCGATAATGGCATAAACAAAGGCTCCGCACTGAAGGACCCTTGCAGTGTACACAAAAGATCACCTTCGCTGGAGCAGTGTTTGCAGGCCTGAGACGGGCTAGGAAGAGATAGCTGTTGAAATGCGAGAGTTTTTAAATAAGGCTCGGCTTAATAAATTCAAATAGACCCGAATTGTAATTAGCATCGATTCCTCCCAGTTTCCCCTGCGCAGGGAGTGGATGCTGCCGTCAATTCAGGCAGATTTGCCTGGAAATCAAACTTGTTTCCTTTACAGCCACTCTTAACAGATGTGGGCAACGTCTGATATGAAAATGAGATTTATGACCATGGGCTAATTCCTGGCCGTGTGTTTATTCAGCACGCCTGCCGGCTCGGTGCGGAGCCAGGGCTGGCCTCGAGCGACCTAGCATGGACGGGCACCGGAGGCACCGCTTGGCAAAGCGAGCGGGGATCTGGCGAAGTGTGGCTCCATGGACAGTGGCAGGAGCAGTGGCCGCGGGATATACAACTAACACAAATCGAATTCAGAGTCACCGTGCAATGGGGAGGCACTTCATACACAATTCATCCCAAAGCATCACAGCCCCATGTCAAAGTCCTACTTACGAATATCGCATTTTGTATGGCTACAGACATAATGCTTACTCGCTGTACATATAGTGTAGTGTACACTTTCAGACAGCAAGCTAATTGTGTAAACGATGTGTAGATTACCGTGTATAACCCACACCACTAAACTACAATGCGCCATTATCAAATACTACACACCGAAATCCATCATCATCGTCACCCCGACGTACAACACCGCAAAATGATGCACCATCATCATCAGCACTCCAAGAAGGTGCACCATTGTACGCATCACAGTGCTCTGGGTGCCCCTCGATCTCACCAACGCAGTACCTTGCACAGTTCTTGTCTCCACTAAAGCTGTCCTTAGGGCCCTTATCAACAGAACATACACATCATTGCCAGCACCGCAATAGCTTGTGCGTTTCTCATTAGCACAAAAGAGACACCATTATCGGCATCACAATGCCCTCCACAGTCACCGTCATCACAATAAGATCTTCTAGGCTCAAGTTCTCATCGACACTACCATACCCTTCAAAGGAATGTGCTCCACAAAAGATGCACCATTGTAAGCATCATCAAACCTTGCACAGTTCTCATTGTCACAATAATAGCAGGTGGGCGACAAACACTTGCACAGTCCTCCGCACCACAACCTGCTGCACCATTATCGGCACCACACTATGCTGCACGTGGTTATCACTACAATACACTCCATCATAATACCCTTCACAGACATCATCACCGTAAGAGGATGCACCATTGTTAGCACCATACTATCCTGCATAATCCTCGTCATCACAGCAAGATGTATAGCTGTCAGCACCACAACACCACCCACAGCCCTCCTCGCCACCTTAAAATGGATTATACGAGACCCCTATTATCAGCACTACAGTCCCCTGCACTGTCCACACCACAATGATAGGCTGCTGCTGTCTCTGCACCACAATACCATGCACACTCATCCTTATTACCATGAGATCACCAATACCACGATACTGTGCACAGTTCTCTTCACCAAAACGATGCAGAGTTTTCAGCAAGACAGTACCCTGCACAGTGCACGGGACCACGAAAGACGCACCGTTATTAGCATCAAAATACCATGCCCAGTACACCTCGCCACAGTAGGCTGCACTCTCATCAGCACCACAATATGCTGCACACAGAGAGGGATCACTAGAGTGAGATGCATCAGTTTTAATCTATCATTTATTACTATACCCTCTTCTATTCTCTGATTATCATGATTCTGGGCTTTCTGAATCACACTCATGCCCATTATTTTAGCTTTGTTCTTTTTGAGTTTGATTTCTTTCTGTTTGGACTCCTTGCGCCAAACCCAAAAGGAATCAAGCATTGCAGGCCTAACTTTTCTCTGAAACAATTTCTCCTCTAAATTATCTAATACAGGAGGCTCAAAACTACCATATATTGGCCATTGCAATTCAGTATTACCCTTTGTACTTCATAATTAGGGGTCCCCAAAGGAGGAATCGGACAAGATTCCTCCAATGCGGAGTCCTGTGTACAATAACAACAACACCATTTCCGGAATTTACTAAGTCCAGGCATCTCTAGATGTGTATCCTGGATCCAAACGTCAAAGGGTACAATTGAATATTTACAGCCTATAACTGTGCTTACCCCTTGGCTTCGGCTTTTGCAAAAGTCGAATCAAATACCAAAACCAAAATACAATTCACCAAAGAAGTGGGCCACTCCCACTCTTACCTGACTGTTAATCTTCCGTCATACGGCAAGTGTCACAAAGGTCTCGATCTCCAAAGACTAGGAACCGGAACTGGGGCGTCAGTCGGGGCCGCAGTCCGGTAGCCCATAGGAAAGAGGAATCACGCAATCGGATACCTCGGGCCCACAAAGACAATTTTCAGCCAATGTAGTGGCGCGCCTCCCTTGGAATTCGATCACGGACCCCTCACGACCACCAGGCTTGATGACGACCACCGAAGACGCCCCACATTGAGGCGCCAGATTGTAGAACCGGCTTTTTGGAGACCTCTCCCCCACTAGGAGAGTCAAAGCCAGTGGTGCAGGACACACCTTAGAATCTACGGGTGCTCCTTGTTCAAGTCATACATTACCAAAGAGACCAGGACAACCAGCCATGGAGGGAAGTAAGTTATTTATTAGCTCGAGCTAAGGACAGAGGTCCCAGAATGGTACAAAGACAATTCCACTGAGACTGCTGCTTTTACTCCACATCTTACACATATTTAAAGCGCTAGCCACACCCATTTGTACAATACACAGTTCCACATTTTGATAAGTTCCTCATTCTGACAAGTTCTTCATCAGTCTTGTGGTGCGATCGTGGTCAGGGGGACATCTGTTCTCTGATTGCACAATGTCCACAGCCCGTGCTTCCTTGCCCAACTGGTGTGGTCATGGGGCACAGCCTCATGCTTCCTCTATTAGTTGGTGTGGTCACAGGGCACAGCCTCGTGCTTCCTCTATCAGTTGGTGTGGTCACATGGCAGCTGGTCGTGACCGGTTGAGTTACCAACAATGGACAGAATGTGGCTAAGTCTCTGGCACAACTGGGGGGTGAGGCACACAGGCAGCTTCTCGGAATCGGCTCGACCACAAGGAGCAGGGAGGGTTGGGCAAGTTTCAACAGGGACGTGGAAAGCAATTCTTCATCAGGTTGCCGAGAGCATGGCAACACAAAATGGAGTCATGTGGGTCATTTTAAAATACAGTTCAACAGTAGTAAAGTACAGAATATAGCCAAATAGAGGTAAGTAAACATATAAATAAATAAAACGAATTTCGATGTCCGCGCTGCTTCGCCTTTTCTTTTTTTCTACCTCTTCCATTTTCTTCACCTCTTTTTTCCATCTCACATACAAACACATATCTCTCTCCATTTCAATTATCCTCTCCCACCTAAACTAACTTTCTCAACCTTTTTCCTACTAATATTCTCTGCCACACTGTCTCTTTCTCTATCTTAACTACTAACTCTCAACCTTGATAACAAACTTCAGCTGCCTCTCTTTCTACATTTAACATATGCCTCTCAGCTTCCTCTTCAATTTACAGCACATTTTTCTTTCCAACCTTGAAGCTGCAGCCCTCTCTCTACCTCTCTCTTCCTCACTTCTCTTTTTTTCTGACTCGTTTCTCTATACTTCTTCTCATCTTGTGCTCTCTCTACCCTGAATCTCAAGAATCTGTCTACCTCTACCTCTCGTTGCCTTTTCCACTCCAAATTATAATAATTTTTTCTACTTCAACCCTTGGAGTACTAAGCTCCTCTACTCCTTTCTACATTTCCTTCTACCTAGATCTTGCTCACTCTGACTCTGTAGAGCACTCAAAATGTTTACCTATTCCCCTATCTCTCTTTTACTCCTCCTTCAGTTTCGTCTTGCTTCCTTCTTTAACTTTCCTTCTGTCTACCTTACCTTCCTCTGTTTACTTTACATCTCTTGTTCCCTCACATATCTTTCTAAGTCATCTCTATCTCTACCCTGTTCTGCTTCTAGTCCACATCTCTTGCTGCGCTGTTTTCTTTATGCCTCTCCTGTCCTGCCCTGACCTATTTCTCTTATTCAGCAGGGTCACAGGTAACTGTCTATCTGCTGAGACTTGTACAGATATAAGGCGGAGAAGATGGACAAGGAAAGGGAAGAGTGATAAGAAGGACATTTACCACTACCCAAAAAGAATGACTTCATCAATGCTCGTTTAAGTTTTCCTTTGGTACTATTTGGCAGTTGGAAACCAAGCAGGTAGAGCTTTTGGTCTCTTTTTTCTTGTACCTCGCTTTGAAGGGTTAACATCTAAATCATTATTGTTTGGAATCCCGAGATCTTGAATGAGTTGAAAAGGGGTAATACATTCAAAATTGTTCCAAACAGAGAAGCAGCAAAATATATTTTGCTCTGGGCCCATACACATTTAAGATATCACTGGGCCTGTGTGTGCATGTGTGTTCACGTAAAATTCAGATCTTTTGGCATTGTTAAAGCTTGTTTGTTGATGTGGGTATAGGCTGTCTCCTGGTGGATTTCAATGGGGGCTTGTAGAGAGCTTACTGAAATAGGTGGTTTGATTCAGACATAAAATCAGTTCTATGGTGCTGCTTCTACGCATTCTCCTTTCTAGATTTTACAGCAACAGATGTGTGGTCGTAAGAAGAAGGGCTGTTCCCTGATCTAGAGCAGGGTGGGATGGATGTACAAATAAATTGTAAGCATATATTCATATAGAATGACAAACTGTTCTTTACATGGTATCAATTGCTGGTATTCCTTAACCTTCCCCGAGTCTCTGACACCTGAGTTCATGCGATGACTCCTGAAAACATTTGTGGCAGTGAGAACATGGAAGATAAGTGGTGTTAGCACATTTTGGATAGAATAGGTATGTACTGTGAAAGAAGCCATCCCTCTGCATTATTCTTGTTGCATCAAAATGACATGGGTTCCAAGTGCCACCGAACATTTGATCACTTCATTGGCACTTTGTGGCACACACAGGCAACCTGTTTCTCAAAAGGTAGTCAGAATTCTGCACCCTTAGCCTCATGCCTATGACTGGAACACATGGACAACTCCTTTATAATTGACTAGCAGCCCGTCCCGACGGTGTCCGGGGATGAAATCGAATGTCTGCAATGCTTTCAATTTGCAAGGCAATTTAGTTTTAAAACTTACTCTGAATCGCCCCATCACCGGGCTCAGGCCCCGCGTTTTTAAAAAAACTTACTCTGAATCGCCCCATCGCCGGGCTCAGGCCCCACGTTTTTTTAAAAACGTACTCAGAATCGCCTCATCACCCGGCTCAGCCCCCGCAGAAGAATGCGTCCACTGTGAAGCCGTGTCCTCAATGCAATATGGGAACGTTTGTGTCTGCTGCAGACACGAACGTGTTTGTGCGCTCCACCTGACGCTCCGCTCCAGCCGACGGCAATTAGACGCCCCACATCGCGTCAACATGCAACGCCCATAACAATGGTAAATGCAACGCCCACTTGTATTGGGACGACGCCCACTCGTGTTGGGACGGCTCGGCTCCATCCGACGGAAATTACATGCCCCACATCGCGTCAACGGCCAACGCCTACAACAATGGTAAATTCAATGCCCCCTCGTAGTCCCAGCAGGCCGCGCCCATCGCTCTATGCACATGCCCATGCACACGCCCAAATGGTAAATGCAACTCCCCCTCATTTCGGGACGGCAGTCCCAGCATGCCGCGCCCATCGCTCTATGCACACGCCCATGCACACGCCCATGGCTTTCCAGCAGAACGCCCACGCCCACAACGGACTACTATTCCCCTAACGTTCTTTCTTTAGCCCACTGTTGCGGTAGATGCCACCCCCTCTCCCTTAGCGCAGGGACACGCCAAGATGGAGTAACCATGCACTTTATAAAAAATAAAAATAAAATAAAAATGCCAGCTGTATAGCCTATGTCCATCTGCTGCAACTGTCCTTTCCAGTGCTGTATTGGGTGTTGTGAGTGGTGCTGTTGTTCCTGAGATTGCCCGCCTCAAAGGTTTGGGCTCTCTCTTTATTATATTATTATCGATAAATAATTTTGGAGATGTTCCAGAGAAGCTGTAGTGGTTGAAGCTTGCCAAGAGTGCTCATATGAGTGCTCATATGAGTAAGCATTTACTTAATGTAGGAGGTGAAAATGTATGCTGCATAAATACTTTACAAATGTGCATTTGGACTTTAAAGGGTTCCTTTTTTATCTTCCCATTTACAGCATTGATAAGGATTTACTCCTACCATTAATATAACTAAATCTATGATACTATAAATGGTGGGAAATTGTGCTTCAAATGTTCCAGAAAACACTGACACTCTCAATTTTGTAAGTGCCTCCTGGGACTCTTACCAAGAACTAGGAACAAGAAAATTAAGGCTAATGCACTGCCCTTTCAAAAGTATTAGCCAAGAAGTATAAAGCAATGCTCTTCAAATCCGAACAAGTCTTCGACATCAACAAATGGGAACATGAGTTAATCCATTGGGCTGTACTAGGGAGTATATTACACCTGGTGTGTGATAGTAAAAATGCAGAGCGAGAAATACCCTGCGTATGAGACACAAGGGTTTTAGTGATGAGTGACCCTAATAAATAATGGAGAAAAAGGTGTACTAGCTACATAGATAGCCATATAAAACCATGAAATGATATTGATAACATAGTTAATAAATACACTGAGGAAAGCATATAAATCAAAATCTGTGTAGGATTTTGACCTGCTCTGTGTAAGCAGCATTGGAAAATAAAACACCAAAATCCCAGGAAAAGCTGAATCCTAATAAATGGTCGATCCCCTTTCCCTGATAATAATAAAAGTACTTCATATGATGCTTACTACAGATCATCATGGAATACAAATCTATATTTTAATGCCTCGCCTTGAATCCACATATGCTGTGAGTTAGATGTTTGTAAATTGTTAATGTTTCAAATCAGACAAGAATATGTATGATAGAAAGTGTTTGAAATGGTGGGTTGTAAGGAATAACAAATGTTTTATGTGTTGTTAATGCATTACCAATGAAAACGAAGAAAACTTATAAAACAGATTTGAATGCAAATCCTCAACAAGTTTGTGGGTATACACCTAAAGGCTTTATCCCTCAAAAAGAGCCACTCTCTCTCCTATGACGTGATTAAATCCATTTGGAGTGTAAATTCACATGTTGTGAACATGAAACTTAAATTTGCACTCTTACGTCAAGGTTTTTGTGCATTTAATTCCAACATATGGTCTGATTTAGATGCCGCCGCCGAAATATAAATCCCATAGGATATTATGGGATTTATATTTCGGCTGATGGGATATGCCTCACCATTGTGACGGAGTAACCCGTTTGCCGAAATCTGAACCAGGCATATCATAGTTTTGTGAGGCAGGCCCGCGGACTTTTAGAAATTGTACGCTCCACATGAAGTCTTCTGAAAAAGAGGTTGCACCTGACTACACTAAACCTTAGCACTGTACCCCTTCTGGAGCCCTGAAACATTGAATGTTTTGCTTCTCAAAGTCCCATGGGACTGGAAAGCCTCTTTTTGAGGTCCGCTTTTTTGTTCTTTGCTAACTCCAGCCACGTGGAACTTCCTGCCTTTCTCTTTTCGAACAAACCAGGACAAAGACGTTTTCAGAAAGACATTGAGAAGCTTTATTTTCTAGAAAATAATTTGTCATTAGAATAACTTATTCCCGCTTTGCTTTTTTAATATATGGTCCAGCTATTTTGTGAGGTCTAGTCTAGGGGGTAATTAAAAGGTGTAAGAGGGACAGAAAGAAGACCTTAGGGTAGGGTTTTCCTGGAGGCTGAAAACATACCTCAGGACAAGGCAGGGAAAGGGGTTCCGATCAACAGCATCTATGGACTGGAACACACCGCACACAGATACGGTTACCGAATCAAGGGGGAATACAGACTTAGGATATTCGAACAGACCAGACTGGTTATTGAGTGCGTTGATCCATACCAGGAAGTCTAATCAATAAGCCTCGAAGAAGTCTCATGTAGGAGATGAAACGCGTTGGCTATTTTTGGCTACTTATGAAGAAGCATTTTTATTACAAGAAAGAGAAGATGTGAATATAAAGAACATTTTAAAGAAAAATGAAATGGAGTCTGTACATTAAGTTTGAATGAAGATTTCATTTGAAACCCAGCAACACAGCTGAGGATATTATTTGTACATATGATTTGGGGTGTGCTAATCTTTTTCTGATATAATGTAGGTTTGACTCCATTGCGGAAGGTTAGGGGTTTGATCTTACTGGCTGCTCCACTGCCTATATTTGGACCTTTAAGAAGTCACTAGAAGTGTTAGGTGCAATTTGCTGTATCGCAACCTCATTTTCTTGTAAAATATAGGATGTGTTGGATCGAGAAAAGGTTATGATCAATGGCCAGAGGTCTGTTCTCATACCAAGGACATAGGTGACATACTCAACCAGAGAACTGGAGACGGTCTACTAGGCGAACTTGAACATTGTCTGTCATTAAGGAGGACTACCACAACCATAGCTCTTTCTAAAGACAAGAACAGACTATCCTGATTGTAGTTGCCACATAATAAAAGACCAATAAGGTGTGCACTATCATTTGTGCAGCAGGGGTAGTTGCATCGATGCCAGGGGTTGCACTAGAATTGTGGCTTTCTTTTACTACTTAAACACGTACCTGAGCACCCGTCTCCTTGATCACATTTGGCTCGTAGAACCCTTGCTAAGCCAATGAAGACATGCTAAAATTATTTAGTCTCAACAGTCTAATATTTAACATAGTGTAGTAAGTCTGCAGGTTATAATTTTCCTGCACAATCTTTACACTACAAGACATTTGTGCATGTTATCAGCAAGCAATTAGTGATGTGTAAATTGTTCTATTGTTCTTGTATAAACGAATTAATAAGAACCATATTCATATTTATTATATTAAGTACACAATCATATTGATTAGGTCAAATAACGAAATCATTTAGGACATCATTTCAATGTCGGACATCGTTGCAGTCTCGGGACCGACCGACCTACTTACATACTTGGATTTCTCTGTGGGAGCTTGTTCTGCGGCCGTAGACCAGACGCAGCACAAGCTCCCATAGAGAAATTGGAGGTTCTGTCAATTCCTGCACCGTGTGACAGGCACCTCACGGTGCCTGTCACACGGTGCAAGGATTAACAGTGGGGTACCATAGGTGCCATCCTGCCCCAACTGGGTGCCACTGAGGGATGAGCCCCCACAGTTGCTTTCCGACAGGCTTTCCTTGTTGGAAAGCCCGACATGAAAAGCCTGTCGGAAACCGACATCATAATCCTGACGGTGGAAACGCCATCCATAAGGGATTATGACAGGTTTCCGACTGGCCGACGGGCTCATTGAGCCTGTCCGAAGCCAGCCAGAATGACCATCCGGTTTACACCCCAAGTGCCTACATTATAATTGGGCGGTTGGACTTATAAGCCTACCGGCTCGTCGGAGGCTTACCAACTGACATCGTAATTGGTCCCTTGGTGTATTAAATGAAAAGTTTACCTAACATTTTTTCGTCAAATTATGTGAAATATACATGTTACAATAGGTATGACAAACAAAGCCCAAAAATGACAAAAGACAGTTGAGACCCACTCTTGGCACTGGCTCAAATCTAATAATACTGAATTGAGTCAATCTATCCATTTTCACTCCTGCATAATTAGAGTTGATGCCAGGTTACCTGCTCTTGGCGGAGGTACCACTTGCTAGATGACTTGCCATTATGTCTAATTTGCGTGCATTTTCATTCTTTATACTCTCAAATATTTTTCCTGCAAGATTCTGGTTTAAAATTTTGTGTACTTTGCTCCACACATATCTTAACATAGGCGCACCAAATTCCACAGATCGCATTCTGTGAATTACATGTTGATAGAGAATGATTTTAAAATCACCATTTTCATTGTGTTGGTTGTGAGGGGGTATACTCTGAACCTGCCACTTATGAGATGGCCGAGAGACCCCATTGGGATGTAATAGATGGGACACTTTTCACCTTACTTTGTTCTATCATTACACACACCCCTAAAATTCTTACCCCATATAAATGCAAGCATTGACTGCAGAAAGAACAGAGATTCTCAAAGGCAAACTTAGACGTTTGGTCTAAACTTAGACCAAACCGAGTGCGGATATAAAAATAGTACTCGTAAGTGTCCTTTGTGAACTTATAAAGTCGTAAACTTAGACGTTTGGTCTAAACTTAGACCCAACTGAGTGCAGACATAAAAATAATACTCGTAAGTGTCCTTTGTGAATTCCTAGAAGTCGTAAACTTAGACGTTTGGTCTAAGTTTAGACCAAACGTCTAAGTTTTCCTTTGGTACTCGGGCCCTGAGTCTTTTTCAGACAGAGATGGTGCCCTGCTCCAGCATCATTCCAATTAGTGTGAATATCTGCAACCTCTATTTTCCCTTCTGAATCACTGTATAGCTAGCCCAGTCGAAAGTCCCTCCTTCATTTGTTTTCCTTATAGTCATATTCTCAAGCAAAAACATTTTTCGCAGCCTTCAATGTGGAAATTATCTTTCACATTGAATTTGAGCAAAGTCTCTTGAGCCTTGGCAGTCAAATCGTGCATGCACTTAACTTGTTTACCTGATTCACTTCATTTTTATATTTTCCATTTCTTCCCTTAGTAACTCAAAGCAGCCTAACTATTAAGCCAACCTTTATTCTTTTATTGGCGCTTTGGCACACGGGCTAGTTCACTGTTCACTCGTCGTCAATTATTTACTCCTAGTCTATTGCCAGACTCTATTATTGCTGACTAGAAGGAAGGTTTTTTTTGTCTTTTGGTTTATCTAGGCTTTGATCAGGGGCAAGGTGGTGTCCGTAATGATTAGTCTCACCTGTTCAAACCTTTTGAGGGTTGCTATGGCAACAGTCTTAGATCTTATCCTGATGAAGACCCTGGAAAATCACAAAAATATGGTCACAATGTTGACTGAACGACTTTTGGACAGATTATTGTAGCTGCAGAAACATACAATTTGATTTATCCCTGGCTTCTGTTTTACACAAACAGCACAGCAAAAACATGTGTTTTATCTAATAGTCTCCTCAGTTTCTGATATGTTTGCATGTTTCATTCACCAGAGTGCCGCATGAGGTCCTCACAATTATTATGGAGCACTGTTCTTCTACTTTCTAATCATGTCTGCCAAATATGTTCGAATACTAGGTAAATTAAAACCACTGCTGTTGATTTACGAACATGCATTACGTTATTCTGCAGTCATACCTTTAAATATTTGACTCAGACAGCTCTGAATTTGGTTCTGATTGTTTTGCCAAGGCACAGGTTTCAGTGTTAGATGTTCCTCACGGCCGCTCCTCATAAGAGCAATCGATAACACATATTTCTGAAGGAACAACCCTCTTTTTCATTACAACTATGTGCAAAATGCATGACGCGTTTACTGGAATGTGGTACAGATAATTTGAGACATATTTGTGGGTTATTTTGACCTTTTTTGGGCGAAAAGTGACCCCCCAGCCAAATTGATGCGGTTTTATTGTTTGCAGATTCATAAAGCGCGAACTCGACCCGAAGGTATTGGAACGCTTTACATAAGCACCGGTTACGTCGGCGACCCCGAGGTTCGAACCTTGGTTTTCCAGCTCCTAAGTCGGCAGTCTGGCTGTCAGACCACACCCTCTACTCTTTTGCTCATAACTAGCCAGTGTGCCATATTTGTGAAATCCCATTCACCTATTGTGACGTGCTTCCCTCTCCTCTTTGATTTCACCATATTTGCTGGAAGGAGGAAATGTCACAGAGTCTTACCTGCGGTTAGTTCACTGGAATGCTAGTCTGGACTCTGGCATCCTGCTTGTCAGCACATCAGTAAAGGTGTGTGTGCTTCACAAACAGCAGACGCGTCACTAATATGCCCTGTCAGCTAGCACAGCTCAGGGTCAAGCAAAGCTGGTAGGCATCCGGAAGGCAGAGAAACAGAGTGCAGGCATGCATGGGGCTTGGCATGAGCCCTGCTCATTTAGGCATGCCCAGGCACCGTCCATCTCCTTCAAGCATCTCCCCCTGTCTCACTTTCTGCACATTTTCTTCAGGGAGTAGGGAAGCAGGTTTATTGCAAACTCCCTTCCCCGTTCCATGCACACTATATCACTTGATGGGTTTACTGCAAACTCCCTTCCCCGTTCCATGCACAATACACCACGTGATGGGTTTACCACAAACTCCCTTCTCCGTTCCATGCACAATATATCAATTGATGGGTTTACTTCTAACTCCCTTCCCCGTTCCATGCACAATATATCAATTGATGGGTTTACTGCAAACTCCCTTCCCCGTTCCATGCACACTATATCACTTGATGGGATTACTACAAACTCCCTTCCCTGTTCCATGCACAATGTACCACCTGATGGCTTTACCGCAAACTCCCTTCCCCTTTCCATGCACAATATATCAATTGATGGGTTTACTGCAAACTCCCTTCCCCGTTCCATGCACAATAGATCAATGGATGGGTTTACCTCAAACTCCCTTCCCCGTTCCATGCACAATATATCAATTGATGGGTTTACTGCAAACTCCCTTCCCCGTTCCATGCACAATACACCACGTGAAGGGTTTACCACAAACTCCCTTCCCCGCTCCATGCACAATATATCAATTGATGGGTTTACTTCTAACTCCCTTCCCCGATCCATGCACAATATATCAATTGATGGGGTTACTTCTAACTCCCTTTCCCGATCCATGCACAATATATCAATTGATGGGTTTACTGCAAACTCCCTTCCCTGATCCATGCACAATAGATCAATGGATGGGTTTACCTCAAACTCCCTTCCACGTTCCATGCACAATATATCAATTGATGGGTTTACTTCAAACTCCCTTCCCCGTTGCATGCACAATTATCAATTGATGGGTTTACTGCAAACTCCCTTCCCTGTTCCATGCACAATACACCACGTGATGGGTTTACCACAAACTCCCTTCCCCGTTCCATGCACACTATATCACTTGATGGGATTACTACAAACTCCCTTCCCTGTTCCATGCACAATGTACCACCTGATGGCTTTACCGCAAACTCCCTTCCCCTTTCCATGCACAATATATCAATTGATGGGTTTACTGCAAACTCCCTTCCCCGTTCCATGCACAATAGATCAATGGATGGGTTTACCTCAAACTCCCTTCCCCGTTCCATGCACAATATATCAATTGATGGGTTTACTGAAAACTCCCTTCCCCGTTCCATGCACAATACACCACGTGATGGGTTTACCACAAACTCCCTTCCCCGCTCCATGCACAATATATCAATTGATGGGTTTACTTCTAACTCCCTTCCCCGATCCATGCACAATATATCAATTGATGGGGTTACTTCTAACTCCCTTTCCCGATCCATGCACAATATATCAATTGATGGGTTTACTGCAAACTCCCTTCCCTGATCCATGCACAATAGATCAATGGATGGGTTTACCTCAAACTCCCTTCCACGTTCCATGCACAATATATCAATTGATGGGTTTACTTCAAACTCCCTTCCCCGTTGCATGCACAATTATCAATTGATGGGTTTACTGCAAACTCCCTTCCCTGTTCCATGCACAATACACCACGTGATGGGTTTACCACAAACTCCCTTCCCCGTTCCATGCACAATATATCAATTGATGGGTTTACTTCTAACTCCCTTCCCCGTTCCATGCACAATTATCAATTGATGGGTTTACTGCAAACTCCCTTCCCCGTTCCATGCACAATATATCAATTGATGGGTTTACTGCAAACTCCCTTCCCCGTTCCCTGCACAATTATCAATTGATGGGTTTACTGCAAACTCCCTTCCCCGTTCCATGCACAATATATCAATTGATGGGTTTACTGCAAACTCCCTTCCCCGTTCCATGCACACTATATCACTTGATGGGATTACTACAAACTTCCTTCCCTGTTCCATGCACAATGTATCACCTGATGGCTTTACCGCAAACTCCCTTCCCCTTTCCATGCACAATATATCAATTGATGGGTTTACTGCAAACTCCCTTCCCCATTCCATGCATAATAGATCAATGGATGGGTTTACCTCAAACTCCCTTCCCCGTTCCATGCACAATATATCAATTGATGGGTTTACTTCAAACTCCCTTCCCCGTTCCATGCACAATTATCAATTGATGGGTTTACTGCAAACTCCCTTCCCCGTTCCATGCACAATATATCAATTGATGGGTTTACTGCAAACTCCCTTCCCCGTTCCATGGACGATATATCAATTGATGTGTTTACTGCAAACTTCCTTGCCTGTTCCATGCACAATATATCACATGATGGGTTTACTGCAAACTCATTTACCGGTTCCATGCACAACATATCACGTGGTGGGTTTCCCCCAAACTCCATTCCTTGTTCCATGCACACTATATCAATTGATGGGTTTACTGCAAACTCCCTTCCCCGTTCTATGCACAATATATCAATTGATGGGTTTACTTCAAACTCCCTTCCCCATTCCATGCACAATATATCAATTGATGGGTTTACTGCAAACTCCCTTCCCCGTTCCATGCACAATATATCGCGGGATGGCTTTACCGCAAACTCCCTTCCCCGTTCCATGCACACTATATAAATTGATGGGTTTACTGCACACTCCCTTTCCCGTTTCATGCACGATATATCACGTGATGGCTTTACCGCAAACTCCCTTCCCCGTTCCATGCACAATATATCAATTGATGGGTTTACTGCAAACTCACTTCCCCGTTCCATGCACAATATATCAATTGATGGGTTTACTTCAAACTCCCTTCCCCGTTCCATGCACAATATATGATTTGATGGGTTTACTTCAAACTCCCTTCCCCCTTCCATGCACAATATATCATGTGATGGCTTTGCTGCAAACTCCCTTCCCCGTTCCATGCACAATATATCAATTGATCGGTTTACTGCAAACTCCCTTCCTCGTTCCATGCACAATATATCATGTGATGGGTTTACCGCAAACTCCTTTCCCTGTTCCATGCACAATATATCAAGTGATTGGTTTATTGCAAACTCCCTTCCCCATTCCATGTACAATTTACCACGTGATGGGTTTCAGCAAGCTCCCGTCCCCGCTCAATGCACAATATATCAATTGATGGGAATGGTTTATTGCAAACACCCTTCTCCGTTCCATGCATGATATATCAAGTGATTGGTTTATTGCAAACTCCCTTTCCCGTTCCATGCACAATAAACCACGTGATGGGTTTACCGCAAACTCCCTTCCAGTTGTATGCACATTAGTGGCGGCCGATGCAGGTAAGATCAGTGAGGCGGTGGGGTGGGACAGTTGACAGACGATTGAATAGGGACAATAAAAATGTTTAAAAAAGAAAATCACTTACCTCACACTTGCCGCATCGCTGCCACAAGTCTGTATTATATTGTCTACCTTGCTGCTCACTGCATGAAGAGGTTGGAGATGCTTGAATGTATGCTTTGCAAGTTCCATTTTCTGTTAGAAGTGTGTTTTGTAGAGCTGCCTCTTAAAGTTTTAAAAAACATCTATAGTGTTGCACATGTAATGCACAAATGAATATCAGACAATTAATGTACATACTGGTTTATATTTCCAAATATTTACTAAAGTTCTACGAAAAAAAATGTTTATCTCTGTATTGTAGGCTTATGTGTTTCCGTTAATTTGGAAATCAGGAAACCAAATTTTTAAAGAGGAATTTCTTTTCAGCCTAGTTACTTGAAAATAATATTTTTTTAAGTTTTGGCATTTGAAGATCACAATGAGAGAAGTCTCTGAGAAATACTGTTTGAAGGCACTAGGCACACAGAGAGTACTAATTTATCTGCACCCAGGCTGACTATTGCCACTGCTGATGTTTCTGATGTTTGGGGAGAGGATGTGGCGTAAGCGTCACAGCAGCCGAATTTGGAACTGGGGAAACAGGTTCAAGTCTCGTAGTCGGCTCAACAGCCTGTGATTCTCGGTAAATCACTTAATATACCAGTGCCTAAAAAGCAATAAGCACTGACAATTCTGATAGGTCTGGCATTGACTGCAATCATTCCGGCAATTCTTGTTTTGTTATGTCATCATGGTTTTGCAAAATGTTATTATTTAGGAATATACTGGACCCTCCTCAATCTAAAAAATATAATTTGCTACCGGCAAAAAAGTTTTTGGGGTCTCAAAAACCACACAGTACCATAGTACTTCCTGGTACTGAAGGGAACTACTTTGTGTGTGGATATGTCCCTTGTGAAAGGGCACATTCTGTACATCATAGTGAAGTAAGTCACTGGCTGAAGTAGACTGATAAACTGCCCCGTGCTGCATGGTGGAGTGGGTGGAAAAAAAGTTGAATGACATCAACCACAGACTAATGGATGGCGTCTGGCTGAAACCCCTATAAGGGACTATGCTATACACATCATTTTAGTAAAATCAAAAGGTCTCATCCAACACAGGCCTAAAAAGATCAATCAGTCCGGCATTAGCTGCAACCGTCTTGCATTTAAGAAAGAAGAAGAAAAAAAGAAGGAAGGAAAGAAAGAAAAAAAGAAAGAAAGGGAGATAGAAAGGAAAACAAAACAAGGGGAGAAGGAGAGAAAGAGAGGGAAAAAGAGAAAAAGAAGGGAAAGAAAGAAACAGAAAGAAAGAGAGAAAGGAAGAAAGAAAGAAAGAAAGAAAGAAAGAAAGAAAGAAAGAAAGAAAGAAAGAAAGAAAGAAAGAAAGAAAGAAAGAAAGAAAGAAAGAAAGAAAGAAAAAAGTAAGAAGGAAAGAAAGGAAGGATGAAGGGAAAGAAAGAAAGTAGGGAAGGAAAGAAAGAAGGGAAAGAAAAAAGCAAGGAAAAAAGGGAGAAAGAAAGAAAAAGGAAGGCAACAACAGAAGGAAAGAGAGAAAGAAAGAAAGAAAACAATAGGATAGCTTAATACAGAACAGTTACAAATGGACACAATCTGGTATGCTGTGAAATAGCAGCAATCAGAAAAGCTTAACTCTCCAAAAGGACTTTACAACAGCATTGGCAGGAGATGGAATCTGATAAAGGTGTAAAGTACATCAGAAGCGTTCTGCTATCACACCAGGCTCCAAATACAAATGCAACAGTAAAATAATAGTAAAGTAAAAACGAAAACACTGCCACTGAAAGGAAGTAGTTTATGTGTGAACGTGCTCCTTGTGAGAGAGCAAATTTCAGTCACTCAAAGTTAAGTTGACCAGTGGCTTAAGTAGTCGGACCCACTATGCCATATGCTGTAGTGAGCGGAACCAAAATGTGAATGACACAACAGCAGACCAATAGATACAGAAAGGTGGCTGAAAGCCCCATATGTTAGAATATTTTACATTTTTTATTTATCAAAAGGTTTTGGCTAATGCCAGACCTACAAATAAATGTGTCATTCTGTAATGTTTACATGTTCTCATGTAAAACGCTCCAGTACCTTTAGGTCGAGCTTGCACTATAACAAACTACAAAGAAAAAAAATGTGGCCGTGCTATATTACAGGGCACATCTTCATCACATAATAGTTGCGGGACGACAAGCGAAAATTACGAGAATAGATTTAGTGGGAGCTTGGCTGGCATCTAAATTAACCCTGAAATTTGAAACATTTTAGTCAAGTATTTTTGTGGGAAAACATGGCACAAGATGTACTTTTTTAGCTTCACACTAATGAATCACTTGGCTGTGGTTGCACGTGTTACGGTGACTTAGGAGTACAGTGTAAAAGAGTATTAAAGCAACACCCAAAGAATGTGCATGTTCAATGGATTGATGGCTTTTAAGTCCCATGTTTGTTTCCATTGTCTAATGAATGCCTGCCTGTTGCACTGATTACAGGAAGCAGGCTACTTTAGCTGGTTCTTGTTTTGCTTAGTATCAATAGACAGTAAAGCCCCTTCCACACTCATTTAACCTTCAGCAGCGACGTGAAGCTTTGCAGGCATTAATCATAAGGAAATTGTGTCTGTCAAGTGTTTGTGTACTTAAAACAAACAATGTGTAGGGAAAATTAATTGAACATCCTATGGCAACTGAGAGTGCCTTCCTACACGTACAACGCACAGTAGGAGCATGTGCAGCAGTGCAGTAGTGTGCTGCATTCCCAAGAGGGCTCCTTGGCTAGCCTTGTGAATACTGAGAAAACAGAGGTATCAGAGATCAGATACCCTTAGGATCTGAGGAATCACTGTATGTTACAGGATGCACACAATTGCTACCATGGCTCACATGAACATGATTTATCCCATATGCTATTTCTCACAGACTATGGGGCAGATTTACGAGGAAGTACCGCAACGCAGCACCGCAAGCCCTTTGGCTGCGCCACGATGCGCCACTTTCAGAGCACAGGAATGCGGCATATTTACAATAATATGTCGCATTCCTCTTCTCTCCCCTGCACTGCCACACAAACAGCTGCCATGCGCTGGCGCAGGCACCCTTGCACCATGGTGCAAGGATACCAGCGTCATGTGGAGATTGTTTTTGTGCAGAAAGGGGCATCTTCCTGCACAAAAACAATCACTACAGGTATTTTCCTCTTTCAATATGTGTTTTAGACTGCAGCACGCATTGAAAGAGAAATAACCGAGGAGAAATGAAAACATTTCTCCTTGTTCCGCCTCCCTACGCCTCCCCTGGGGAGGCAAAGCATTCAGATGCATTTCCAGATTTACAATTTGTAGTGTAGCGCTCTAGCATTTCTGTCGCGTGACATGACAAGGAAGGCTGGGAGCGATCGGGAGTGAGAGCCGCGCACTGTATCGGAGAGCAATTACCCCAGCGCTCTCCGAGTAATAAATAAGGTTCAACAAGGCACAACAGTGTTTGCGTCTTCTTTCCTGCACCCGCCATACATTACAAAGTGGCGACGAGGCTGGGGGAGACGTTCTCAGTCATTCCCGAGCAACACGCACGTGCACGCGCCAACCTCTCACGGCCGCGGACGTATCTAGCACCACCTGAGGAACGCGGCAGAGGGTAGCGGATTGCAAATCACCGCTCCTCCCGCAAAAACCACCAGCATAGCAGTGAACCAGGCGGGGGGCACAAGAAACAGCTGGGATCACGCCAAATGATCCCCTGGACGCCCGCCATACATTACCCAATTCCTCGTAAATCTGGAAATGTATCTGGTTCCATGGGTGTTGCGTGGGAACACCCACACCAACTCCCATGGAATGCCCTTATCAAGTAAAGTGCTGTGTGAAAAGGGGCCCTATTTGCAAGGACAGGAAAAGCCACGCAGGGTGGCTTTTCCTGTCCTTGTAAATATGGAGCAGTTAAATACGCCACCAGTACGTCACAAAATGTGATGTACTGGTGGCGCAGGGGGCTTGTAAATCTGCCCCCATGTTCTTATAGTGTTCTATGGGTTGCTGGCTGCCTGGAACCTCTTGTTGTCTCTCTAGGGGATTCTCCCATACCCTACCCCTCCTTGATGAAGTTGTTATTTCGTTTTACATACATGTCACCATGATTATTGCAAAGCACTTTGATACCGGTAACGGTCATGTTCGCGCTATATAAAACTTAAATAAGTAAAGCCCTTTAGTAAAACATTGGGAATCTTCTCCCGAGAGATTTTTCTTACATTTGAGGACCCCTTTACAAATAAATTTTCATGTGTAAACGGATGTTTAGAGTTGAAACTATCTTCACTTCAGGAATTCGCACAAGAATGTCTAATAGCCAGAAAATGCTCTACTACTGTGTAGTTTTCCACCACGATTGCACAGAATTAGACAGTCATAAACCCAAAATAAGGAAAGGGGAGTGGGAGGAAGAAATACAAGGAAAGAGGAGAGCGAGGAAGAAGACCTGGCTTGCTTTGTGGTTTTCTGTATATCAACAAAATTGTGAGTTTCGTAAACTGATGTCCTTTCCTTTTCCACCCTGAAAATGGGTGGAGTTTTACTCCTGCAAAGGGCTTCCAAGGTAAAACAGCAGATAGTCAAAAGTCCTAACCTTTTCAAACCTACTTGGTATTTTAAAAAAAAATGCTTTTATCTTTGAAACTACTCCACAGATTTCTACCAAACCAAAGAAAACCCATTTTCTGTGTAAAGTTCTAATCTCATTGCAAGTTTGGTACACATTTTCCAGCCCTTTAGACTGTACATGAGAGCAGCATTGCCTTATGCTAAAACACATTTTTCACTCCCCTGAACTTTTTTTTACCTGTGGACTGACCTCCACAAAACTTGGCACCAAACCCTCAGCTTACTGAATAAGTACACTGCCAAGGTTTGTGGAAATCGGTCAACGGGGTCAAAAGGAAATAGAAAATCAAGTGCCTTTTCAATGGAAACAGTGTGAAACATGACTACACAGTAGCTATTGCCATTGTGCAATGTAGTACACTTATTTATTTATGTTTTTTATAAAGTGCAAACACTCAAAGGCACCCCGGCACCGGAAAAAAACACAGGTCTTAATTTAACAGTTTAAATGAACATATAAGGTATATCCTATTAAACTTAAATCCTGGTCTTGATAAACCTCCTAAATTTCAGGAATTACCTACTAGTTTTAATTTGGGAGGGAATGGTGTTCCAACTACTGACAAAGGTCTGCCTTCCAGGGTTGATCTAGGAACGTTTACCAGGAAGGTCTGTTTCACTCTCACATTGGCCTTCAGAGAGTACTGAAATAACCACCTTGTTAGAGGGCTAACCCCCACCCCCCACCCCCCTGTGCATATACCATTGTATATGCAGATACTCAGAGTGTAATATGCAATTTATCAACAATGTTACGTGTGCAAAGGGGACATGGCATTATTATGGTAAGAAAAAGCCTATTACAGTTTTCAAATCTGCACATATGTTTTATTCCATTGTAGATGTTCATACGTAATGTTAACAGACAATATTTAACTACAACCAGGATGCGAGAGATTAAGTGTATGCATTATGGTAAAATAATATCGCAAAACCTCCCATGAGATGTTTCTCGCTATAATAATATAAAGTACCGTGAAGCAGTAAAAAGTGATTACCTAATGTCAATTTTGCTGCGCTGTGGGAATAAACTCGAATTTCACATTTGCACGGGAGTAATAAATATAAGAATCCCTGTTTACTAGTAAATTTTCTATAAATAATGTTATTTGACCAAGCTTTATTTTCATTGTCGTGGCATAAATATAAACAGTTTTAAGTGTGGGCGGGGCTTATACAATGTTTGTGAATGCCCACAGGCATAGGACTCGGTTCACATAACATGGCTATTTAGACTTGTAGGTTTACAGCCACATTCGGAGTAAGTTTATGATTTTGGCGGGAATTCCTAAAAAGTTGCTGGGATTCACTTGGGCAGTAACAACAGTGCCAACTTACGGTGATGCGCCCTTTCATAAGTGTTTAGGAATATGTAACATGGTGTCCATTAATGCATGGGAAAGGCCTAAGAATAGTGCATTGCACGTGCTTTTTTTTCTATAGTGAAAATATATTTTTCCCCATGGAGAAACCCCTACCCCTGCAACATGACCAATTTAGGAGCGGGCACCCTCCCCATTTGCTCTTTCCGAATAGATGTATTCCCAACTGGCATGGGCACCTGGCTGAACACAGCAAACACTATTAACCAATATAACACACACACAACCAGGCATACACACAAAGGTATCATTTTCTTCACCGCCAAACTCCTGATTATCCAACTCAAGTCACTAGAAATCGGATTCTGGTGTTACAGAACCTTCTAAGCCAGAGCTGGAGTTGCCCACACTCTGAGAGTGCTTTAAGGGCATGCTGAAGCCAGAACGCTCACCATACAAATCTCTGCAACAGAACGCAAAGGAGGCAATCAACAATACTACTTTCTGTAATTAATAACCCTTTTCAAACCTTTATTTCCTGTTACTTGGTGGGAAGTGCAACAAAAAGTTTAGCTACATGGCAGTAGTACGTTTATGTTATGTCCTGTTTGTAAATGTGTTAGGTGTTTTGAATTGATTTCTGTAACACCCATTCATAAAACATATCTGCAATGACAGAGGTTACTACTGTCAGGGGAGCACAAATGAAACTTCTCTTGAAGTTGTTTGACTGGTCATAGAAAGTCACGAGAACTTTGCTACTTCTCTTTGTTCCCTTACAGTTGCACAAAATGATGCAGTGGAATTAAAAACCATATTTCACAAGTAAGTAGATCCTTGTGAAACACTAAAGCATGGGTTTCATTCGCATCAAGAGGAGCCCCAAATCATTGTGCAGAGAATTATGATTGTCAGGGCTACTAGAGTTAAGCAGCAAAGGGGATCAAGTTGTGCTCCAGCGTTGGTGTCATTCGAATCTGCACAAAATATTTTAGTGAAAAAGTTAATCTGATTTTGGTTCGCCCTGGCAGAGTCGTATTCGTGCATATTGTTCACAGGCGTACAATCAGCAGCTTTTAAGCTAGAAACTATTTGCATTCAGAAATGTTTCCTTCTACCTGTTTTCTCCATATGGGAAACTGTTAGAGTAGTTTTCTACATGTAGGTACGGTAGGAAAATGCATTGAGAATGTTAATAAATATTTACTAAGGGATCACTACTTGCCTAATTGTTGATGTATTGTGTAAATTGTTTAACTTTTTCTGTTACAGTGTTGATTCTCACGTAAAGCGCTCTGATACCTTCGGGTCTTGCCAGCGCTATATAAAACTCTTTTAAATAAAAAAATAAAATAAACGTGCAATCACAGGTGTTATTACCCTGTCCAACAAATACCAATAACATCTGGTCTGGTATTTTCTATGTGCTAAAATCTGGTTTACACACCTCAGAAATCGGTGGATAATTTAGTGCTACGGTATGTTTCCCCCCTTTTCGAGGTGTACAAACTCAGAATGTTAGATGTGTGCCTGCAACATGTGTGACAGGTTTCATCTGGTGTAAATCATACAGGCAACACCCAAGATGTAATATAATATGTGGGCTCAAACTCCTGCTTCCATCTGAAATGAGAGGTGTGAGGCACTTGTAATCAGGCCCAAATGTTGTGGGTGATTCCATCCTCCTCAATAGATGTTCCCCTACTTCTCTTCCTTTCATTGAAAGTTTCCAACTGCAGACAAAACTATTGCACATTTTTGTCATGATTACAGCTTATACATTTTTACACACTCGATTTTCCATGTTTTGTGTGTGTGTGTGTTTGTGTGCTGGTGTGTGTGAGCATGTGCACCTCCACATATTCCCAGGTTCAGGAGATACAGTTGTTCGCGCTGTCTTGCAACGGTTGTATGACGGAACCCCGCATGCATTTGCCACACACGCCGCAGTCAGTACCACGACTGTGACGTTACCACGCGTTCCTTTGCTACGCAAGTCGCTACAACAACTTGCCTTAGGGGGGCTCTGGACTTTGGAATAGTATAAATTACTATTTCAACTCCAGTAAGTGTATCGGTAGGGAAGGTGTTGGACTTAAAATCGAACACCAGTCCAATAATGCGTCCCCTAAAGCAAGTCGTTGTAATGACTTGCGTGATAAAGGAACGCATGGTAATGCCGTAATCAGGGTACGGACTGTGGTATAAAGGCACATCGTGCTATTGACTGCGGAGTAAAGGATGTTTCCTTCTTGCAACACACCCAAGTTGTGTCTTGAAATCTGCACAGGGACTTTCTGAATTAATTAATGGACGTGTCAGTCTTGCATTCCACTGACTCTGTTGTTGTTGTGCCCAAAGTCCTTATCAGAGGACCCAGCATCAATCAAAAACAGTTATTTGCAGTTTGCAGCCAGAAGGCCAGGCTGTCCTGCTGCCTGGAGCCTCCTGCTAGGGTAAGCGTCTTTTGCATGGTGGTAAATTTACATTTTGAGATATCGCACCACTGATTAACAGGCTGCACCAGGTTTCCTGGAAGCTTCGTCGCCACAAAAGCCATTGTTTTCCTCTAAACATTTCAAACACATCCAGTCCATACTGCTGAGCAGCCAGAATGCCCCTTTGTCGAGCTTTCTTTAAGGGCAGTGAATGAAAAGGCACGAGGTACATCATTTGCTAACAGTGGTAAGTAAAGAAAAAAATAAGAAATGTATGAGTCAAAGTCTTTCAGTTAATTGCTGTTCGTGGTATTTATTCACTTCTCTGATATGGCTCCTATTCTTACAGTATCTGTGACCTTCTGGAGGGACGCTGATAACAGCAACTGAGCTCTGCATTGGGGATAAGTTACACATACACCAGAAAATAATTATTTCTTGGTCTTCTCCCATTACTAAAACAAACATTTTGATTACTTCAAAGAACAGTATTTGCCAGTATCGTATCTGATCTTGCTTCAGAGCGCTTGTTCTGTTTGTGCCTCATTGGTATTCTCTGGAGGGCGAATGGTGCAAAGCCTTCCAAGACTCTGCTTAGGGCCTTTGTGATTTTTGGCAAAGCAAACTAATCCACCCTTTCCTTTTTCACCCAACATCCACAGATATGCCACTTGAAGGACTATGCTAATGTGCATATAACCACATTTGAAAGCGGAATTTGTTCGACTGCAATGATTTAACCCAGCGATTTCCTTTTTTCTTATATTTCGCAGTGCTGTACGCGGAAAAGAAATGTTTATATTAACACAGGCCCAGTTTCGCCCCCTTGTGGCTCATCGTCTATGAGGGACATGGTGCCAAATTTCTTCTGTGTCAAACCCTCTTATTTCCTTTTGATGACACTTTGAACAATATCTCAAAAAGTATAATAGGATAACCAGGTTAGTCCTGGGGGAATTTTATAATAAGTGATTCTATCTCAAGTATGGTGTGGCGGCCCTAGTGAAGTCTACAGGATGCATGTGTCTTCTTTGAAGGGTAAAGATGTGCCCCAGGTAGGCGACTACATCCAAAGAATGGTGTGTGGACGCTCAGAAGGGAAAGAGTGAGTTTTTGATTTTCTAAAATAAACTCCCAAAGTAGGTGGTTATGACAGAAAAACAATCAAAAAAATCCATGGTGTTGACTTGCATGTATTTTATTTGGGGTCTGTTCTGGTTGATTGTTTGGTTTTCCTAGGGCAGGGTCTCCATGCACATCTAGCACTGTGGTTCCGGGCATGGAAATCCAGTTACTGTTGCCCCAGCCACCTTAAAAGTGCGGGACAACCATCACCATGCCCTAGCTGTCTGGTGGCTGATGGACAGCTTGGAAAAGGGTTTTCTTTGTCAGAGTCATCCGAGGTTATGAAGGCAGAAATCATGTAGTATGTAGCAGTGGAGAACTGAGAAGCTTTGAGCGGCCTCGGATAGATGTTCCTCAAAGTGCTCAGGACGTGCTCCTCGAGAAGCCTTGGCTGGATGTTTCTCAAGCTGCTATGGATGTATGACGGTACCACGCGTACTTTTACAACGCGTACCGTTACAACGCTACTTTTACCACGCAAGTCGTTACAACGACTTGTGTGGAGGGGCGCTGGATAGTAAATTTTTTAATTTACTATTCCAACTCCAGTCCCCGTGGACTCTAGGGAAAGGAGTTGGATAGTAAATTAAACTATTTACTATCCTGGAGCGCCCCCCAGCACAAGTCGTGGTAACGACTTGCATGGTAAATGTAGCGTGGTAACGGTACCGCGTTGTAAAAAATGCGTGGTTACCGTTGTATACCGCTGCTATGCATGTTGCAAACATGAGCTTTAGAAACTTGTTTCCACTCTTAAGAGATAGGATTTCCCTCATTTACCATAAAGCTTCACTAAAGGAATTATTCACAATCCATTTTCAAATACACTTGTGACAACCAAAGAACAATATCTTCTATTATTAATTTTCACCAAACATCTCTTTTTATTTCATTTTTATAAGAAACTTTTATTGTTTGTATATTTATTTAATTCTTTATCAGTATCAAAAGTTATTTCTTTTTCACATTTCACTAAATTCCATCATAAATATGTTCGGTACATAAATCAAAACATTTTATTTTTAAATATATCAGAAATGCATAATTGAGATTCAAATATACAATAAAAGAAAAACACAATCTACAAATAACACATAAACCTGGATGCAAGACAATCACTCACTAAACAATCACACCATCTATCCATACTCTCATCAACTCCATTCACTTGATATCTGTACATGAACGAGTTCTATGTGACAAAGAAAAATTCTCTGCCCAGAATTAAATCTCAAAAGATGACATGAGATTCCACACAAGGTCCAATGTGAAAAAGAAATAACTTTTGATACTGATAAAGAATGAAATAAATATACAAACAGTAAAAGTTTCTTATAAAAATGAAATAAAAAGAGATGTTTGGTGAAAATGAATAATAATAGGTATTGTTCTTTGGTTGTCACAAGTGTATTTGAAAATGGATTGTGATAAATTCCTTTAGTGAAGCTTTATGGTCAATGAGGGAAATCCTGTATTTTTGTGCTTACTCCTTCCCCTCTTTTCCCTGACCTACATTAATATTTGAGGGGGTCCCTTCATTTTTGCTAGTTCCACTCTTAAGAGATGCCAATGTGAAATGTGAGCACCCACTGTGAAAAGTCCTAAATCAGCAGGGCATTGACCCCAAGCTATCAATTGATACTATTGATCTCCATATTGGTCTGCTGGAAGTAAATGTTCAATGCTTCAGAATAGCTATTGGGAGGCCCAATAGAGGTGAAGAGCATGGTCTTGGCGTTGAAGGAATCACTTTGGGCCTGATTCAGAAGGTCACTGTGCTGTGCCTACACAAAGCACATATACAGAAAAGGTACTTGTGCATGGTAGAAGGATTGAAGTGAACGGATCTCTTGTAAGTGTAAGTCCAGAAAGCCACATCCCTCTGCACTTTTTGGACATGGGCACAAAACGTAGACATACTTAAGCATCTTGTGTGGATGAAGTTATAAGGGCCTTCTGATATCATCAGGCTCCTCTCCCTCTACCCACGAATGTACAATGAGTACATTTAGTTAATAGGTCCTTAAATCTCATCTCCTGAAATTTCTGATATTGCATTTCTCCACCTAGCAAAGGGTTATGAAATATATTTGGTTCAGAAAATCTGTGTTGTGTTGAGTGAATGTGTACACTTTTTTCCCACTGTTATGAGGCCAATGAATGGGGCATAGATTCAAGTAAAGGGATTTTCTTCTGAACGTTAAAGTCCTTATATTTTTCTGATGAATTGAACGTTCAGAATCCAAAGAATATTTTATTTTCGTTTTATATAATTGCAGTGTGAAATCATCAGTAGCATTTATATAGTGCCTATCACCCTATGTTGGGTGCTGAAGCGCTTACGCACACAGGTAGCATGGTACATTGTGCAGGTTGTGTGGTTTGAATTGTGATTACCTTGTTTTGAGCATATGTGAGAAGTGTTTTTGTGTCATGCATGAGTGACCAGAGAGATGATTTTATCCTACCTTGGAATGTCTGCGCTTGGCGGTATGGAGGCGTGAGAGATAGAAATGCTGTTTATGTTTTGTAGTCTGCTTGCATCTGTGATTAGCTCATCAGGTCTCATAGCAGAAGGACCTCCATTCTGAGATTGTATAGGTCTTGGTACAAACTGTGGCATGTAGAGGGAGACGAGAGACAAAAATATGCCAGGGTAGACTGGGGTACAATCAACCTTTATATGACTGTTAGTAGAGCCTCCAGAATATAAGGTGTCTGGTATGGTCGGAATATACATCTAGTTGGGACCTGGAAGAATGGATTATGTTAGAGTATTCCAAGAGCCAGCAATGGGTATCAGAATTCTTAGACTTTACTTGCTTGTCCTGTTGGTATCAAGTGGTTGGTTATAAAGGACTAAATAAGTGATTATATCATTTATTTAGGCGATACGATAATTGCATCCTTGAAATGCGGATTGTTATAGATGCTTGATAGTTAGAAGGAGGGGAATGTGCCTTTGGTGCTGGTGGGTGCTTGTTTCCAGCAGCACATCGTTGGAAACTGGCTGCGATGTTGATTCCCATAGTCTTAGGCTGGCAGTAGGTTGTACTTCCAGGCTGTTCGCCAGAATTGGTAGTTGCAGATTATCTCAAGATTAATTTGCACCCACAAGTGGAGAACAACTTTTGTAGATGTTACACAAGACTGACCAGCACACACAATTTTACTGTAATATATATCTTTTTAAGACATGAGTTGCACAAATTTCGTCCACCAGTCCTTTATATTTTAAAAAACTTCTTTATTCGAATCTTCATAAAATCAACTTTTCAAGTAGCCAACGCGTTTAGTCTCTCCACAAGAGACTTCATGAGGGCTTGATTGGTTATTCAATCATCTAAAACTGATCATATTCAAGTAAGCATGTTCCATTGGCTCCCACTGGACCTGTGAGCCCCTAAAGTACATCTCTCTTTATCCATATGTCAGCATTTCTCCTATTGTGGTAAGTCCCAATTTCTTAGGGTACACGTGCCAAGCCAGTATTGGCATCCCAATTTGTGCAAGCCTATGTTGGCATCCCAATCTGTACCAGTATTGCACCTGCGCTGCCATTGATAAACTGTTGGCGAACGTTCGGTACAGGCAATAACTACTTAGCATCCAGATTCCACTTGAAGATAACAACTGCCACACTTGAGCATGCTTCTATCTGTCAGACTGCTCCTTTTAGGCCCATAACAGTTTACTCATTTGCAACCTAGGCTGCATATCTGGTCCTAATTCTAAAATGTATCTGCTCAGTGGAAGCCTTTGTATTTGTTCATGTCCCTGAGCTGGAACTCTTGATTCGCAGCACACCATTCTTTGGATATAGTCACCTTCCTGGGGCGCATCTTTACCCTTCAAAGAAGACACATGCATCCTGTAGACTTCACTAGGACCGCCTGCCCAGGAAACCTATCCCAGTCTTCAAACCCAGTTCACCTTCTTTAGATTCAAATAGACTACCCTCCAAAATCACCCAATGTTGAATGCTGTGAAGACTGAGGGCACTAGGAGCATGGTTATTTAGGGCATCTGTCAGACATATAGTTGGTTCCTAATGAGTTATCATTGATTATGCATGGAAAATGATGTCAAAAGTAGTGTGGTCTTGATGCTATCTTGTAAGAGATTGATGGAGAATGGAGCATTATTTGCGAATAATCTTGCTTGATCAAGTCTGCCCATAAGTGTGCTTTAAATGAACATAACTAACTGTGAAAATTATTAACATGTAAACTTTTTAGAATTACAATCTGAAAAAGTGCAAGACAGATACAACACATTTAGTAATCAGAAGCCGCAATGATAAACATGCAGAAAGCATGAGAATTGTGTTTTATGAAATTTATATGACACGAGAGAGAAATTTAATAAATCCACTAAGTAACTTACAAGTAGAATTATTACATACGGTAATGAAAATGTTTAAAGTAGGATAAAACCAGTTTTTTTATTATGTTTGTTTTTTCATAACATGGTAATTAATTGATTATTAATAGCTTACATTTCGAAGTTAGATTATGCTTATGAGTTTAATTGGAATAATTCCTAGAATATCGTTTTTTCTATGTATTTTCTCTATTTTCTTAATAGTAGTGTGTTTTATTCTTCAGAAGAACTACAATTTTATGGTTTCTCAATGAAGGCCTCAAAACCTGCTAGAGTTATTTCCTTTTTCTAACGTAGGCCTCAGAAGAATGTATTTTAAACTTCATTATTTAAAAAATGATTATTTACTTTTTACTTGTGTACATCATATCACTAGAATTTCCTTCCTATGGTTGGAGTATTTTTTTCTATGAATAACTGTGTCGGCTATGTTGCAAGCTGACGTGGAAACAAGCGTGAGGATATGAAGAAGTCTCAATTATTTTTCCTGTTTCCCAGGAGTGATGCCAATATCCATTTTAAGAAAGAACTGAATTATTGAGGATCCGGATGAACTAGCTTGGAGAATGATCACCTCATAAACTTGACCAATAAAATCGAATCAAACTGTGAAATTGAAACATTTGGGGGTTGGAAATGTGAACATCTTGGGGTATAACTATTTCTGTGGGAAAAGAACTTGGGAGTACCTGATTTTCTGTGAGCAGAGAGCCTTTCGTTGCTATACTCTCTATGCTACCCTGGCTGGCTGTCTTCCTTGATATCCTGGGCATGACATGCTGTCTGGCCAAACTTGAATTTCCCTTGAACTGAACTATCCTGATTGCCTTGCACTTCATCGGCAGGTGATGTTGCTCAAGCTATACCTTTTCAGCCAAAGGGTTAGCTATTTCTAACTATTGCACGCTGTGCATTAGTTCATTGATCTTAGCTTTGTGTGAAACTTGAATTGCATACTGATATTGCAATGTATTATTTATTTTTCTCTCTCTCTCTCTCTCTCCCTCTCTCTCTCTCTCTCTCTCTCTCTCTCTCTCGCCTCTCACACTTGTTATTGATTTAATGATGTATTTGCTTTGAACTGTATTTCTTATTGTGATTTACCTGTTACATTGAAATAATACAGAATTGACATTACTAATGTACTTGTGTATTGACCATTCATATTTTGAAATATTTAGATAAAAGTGACTTGATTAGTATAAAAGAGTTTGTCATTATTGATGAGTTATTTGACATAATGCATATGGTGACTAATATTGTTGAGTAGGCTTTTTCTTCATTATAGGTCCTCATGAAGGAATAGTATACGTCTCTTATTATTTAAGTCCCTATTACCTATCTAGCAGAGGACCAGAGGTTTGTAAGTGGTTATTGAGATTCTATGGGCACAAACTCTTAGATGCAATAAAGTTCCTATTCATGATATATTGGAGATATTGTGAATGTGTATAAAAGATTTTCACCGCTTCCGCTGGATCCGTTTCTGGTAGCGTTATTAGATGGTTAGTTTAGACTAAATATAGTTGGTAATGAAGAGATGGAATTAAGAGATAGACATTGATTAACTACTTACCTTTATGTTACATGGTGTGGTCCGTTGTTGACCTTAATGGAAGTAACTGGTCCGTCATTGGCCTCAGATCCTGGGATAAGCCTAAGGGCAGTATTAGTGTGGCATACACTAAGGGGGTCATTAGGATGTAGGGCGGATTGCCACCCGCCTTACATCCTTCCCCGCCCGCCACCCATTTACCCCCACCATATTAGTATGGCGGGGTACCGCAGCAGACAGGAAGACCGTCTGCCGCTTTTTCGACCCGCCGACAAGTCGACCGGGCAGAAAAGGGTTTAAAATGGGCGCCATCCATATTAGTATGGGGGCGAAAACATGCCTCAACGCCGCCACGGAAAGGCATGCATATTCTGTTTTCGGGGCCCTTTGCGGGCCCCCAGGGTATTGGGGAGGTGGTACCATGGTACCCCCCTGCATTGTCACGGACATGGTGCCAGGCACCTCGCGGTGCCTGTCACTGTGTGCATGACAATGCATGCGGTGAATTACCAGCATTGTGGCGGGCGGTGCTGTGTGCACCGCCCACCACAATGCTGGAAATGGAGGATGCAACCGCCACGGTGGCGGTGGCATCCTAATCGCCGGTGCGGGAATGCCACACCACTGGCGGCCGGTCCCAGTACTTCTAGGGTGGCGGGCTGACTTCCGTCCGCCCGCCATCCCAATGGGCCCCTAAGTGTGTTGTCAGTTGTTGATCCAATGGTTGTATTGTCGGTACTTGCACAGGGAATCTTGAAGTGTGAATAGTGAAGATTTATTTAGGGACCTTCGGAAAGCACATCTGGAGAAGTCCTGAGAGTTTCACTCGAGTGGGGGTAAAATCGCGCTGGTCGAGATTTTGCTGGAAGTAAAAGAATTCTTAGAGTGTACTGTCTTATTGATTTTTTCCTTTAGTGGGGCAGACAAGTTGTTTTATGTTGCTTTGCTTTGTTAAATAATTTGTAAAGATGCAGATGCTGCTTTTGTAAAGGGAGGGTCAGTCGCAGGAGTGAAACTGACATCACAAAGAGCCACGCTGGTATTGGTCAGTTGCTGATAAATCATCACAAAAGTGCAGCGCTGGTATAGGTTTGTTGCTGAGAGTCGCGCAGGGATTTTACATCATGATTAATTTTGATTGGTAGCAGGGAATCATAACACGGAAAAAGAATTGTTAAAGATTTTACTTATATAGTTTTGCTGGTAGAGTAGAGAATCATGAAGTTATTACATTTGTTGAAAACTTTATTTAGTAAAGATGAGCCTATACCCATTAGAGAAGGAATTCCTGTGGCTCTTGAAGGGACCCCACTTCATTCATGTCATTGGAAAGGGGTTATCATACATGTACATAGTTAGAAAATTGGATGAAATTAAGCTTGGGCGTAAAATCCGTTCCGCTCGCGGATTTTGCGGATTTTGCGGATTTTCGGTAAATTCGCAATCCGCGAACTCTAGCGAACTTGCCGAAAATTCATAAAATCCGTGCAAAGCGGATTTTTTGCTTGCCAACTAGAATACTATACAATTTCGCGGGAGTAAATACTTGCGAACACGTAGATGCGGCGGGCAGCGACAATCTCGCAATTGCGAGATTGCAAAATTTGCAATTTCGCACAAGAAATCCACCAGCAGGCAGCATAAACCTTGAAAATTATGATTTTTATCAGAATAACTCCTCAGGTTGACATTTGCCTGCACTTTTTCTTTGCAAGGAGTCCATTTTGGGGGGTGGGGGTGGGAGGAAGGAAGTGCCCCACAGTCTCCAACTTCCTGTTCCTGTCCACCAGGCACCTCCCAGTGCTTTCTTCATGTGCTGCTCACTTTGATTTGGATCTTGACCTGGAAGGATTACTTTTGTGGATGCTGCTGGATATTTGGATTTTTGCAATACTGAAAGCACTCAGCAGGTGCAAAAGTACAATCTTATCATTAGTAACCATTCCCTGTAGTGCTTCCTGAGGGGCAGCTTCAGAGTTCATTTGCCTACTTGCAACTATTCTATGACCCTGCTCTGACCCTCACAGCAGGCTCAGAGAATAGCTACAAGTATACAACAAAGGTCCTGTTAAAAAAATTACACTGCAACAGAAAGCAATTACAGACAAAACTGAAAGCACTCAGCAGGTGCAAAAGTTCAATCTTATCATTAGTAACCATTCCCTGTAGTGCTTCCTGAGGGGCCCCTTCAGAGTTCAGCAAATTACAGATAAGGAAGCAGGTGCCAGCCAGACTGGAAGTTTAAATTCAGTGACACATTAATCAACCCCAAATTAATTCATGTCAGTTGAAGCAGGGCAGGTGTGCTTGCTTTTTTCACCCCCATAATCTACAGTGATAAACCAACCAGAGGGTGGCAGTGATGTACCAGAGGGTGGCATGGGTGTACCAGAGGGTGGCAGTGGTGAAACAGAGGGTGCTGTGAACCTGTGATGATGAACCAGATGCAGAAACAACATAGTCGCGGCCGTTGCAAGCCGACAAGTAAGTTCGCAATTGCGAACTGGTACAGAACCCTCGCAAACTGGCAGATATCCTTGCGAACATAAAAAAAAAAATCCGCAAATTCGCGAGAGTTCGCGGATTTTGCGGATTGCGAATCCGTAAATACGCAAGTTCGCGGATTGCCAATTCGTAAAATCCGCCCATGCTTAGATGAAATATACTGAACATAATGGTAATTTAGCATTTCCAGAGAATAGGACTTTTAATCCTAGAATTTTAGAGAATTTAAGGAGGCAAATGAATAATTTGAGACCTAATCCTAGACCTATGCGGTACAAAGCTCTTACGAATGGGAACATGAGGCATACAAAAGAGAAAGAGAAAGGTATCAAACTAGATACAAGAATACAGTGAGTAGATATTTAGAAGCAAAATGGGATGCTCAAAAGAAATTGTGGAGAAGAGAATAGAAGAAGGAGCAAAGATGTTTACAGTTATGGTAGCTGAGATTAATGAGGGAGATAAATGTAAGGAGAAAAAGAAGAATGTTGAAGAACGGAAATATAGAAATACTGAATATGCTGAGGAAATCGATGACATAGATAATTAATTTTTAAATGAGTTATTGATGAATAAACCTCCCCCTTATCAAGAGGAACAAAGTGGCTTGTTTGATATTGTAGTTCCATCAAATGTGTGCATTGAGTGTAAAATTGCTGTAGATTGGCCGAAAGAAGAATATCCAAGAGATCCAAAGACAGGAGCACCATCTGAAGAAGTCACAAAAAAATATAATCATGTCATTACATATTTGAAAGGGAAAATGTCACCAAAAGTAACAGATTGGGTGAGAATAGACAGGACTACTCAGAAAGAATCAGTGCATGCATACTGTGAAAGGCTTCTACAAGTGTTCAAACAGTACAGTGGCATTGAGAACATCACTGAAAAAGATTTGGGACATTTTGTGTATAGGTTTGTATATAGATTGAGACCAGAAATAAGCGCTATGTTTCAGCAGCATTTAATTTGTTGACACAGTAAGTCGATTGATGAAATTCTTTGTTATACAAAGTATTGTGGTGATGATATTGAGATAAGACATAAAAAGATGAAGGAGACACTAATATTAGCTCAGATGAAAGCAGCGAAGAAAGGGAGATTTTTCAACACAGGCCTTACAGAAGCTTACCAAGGAAATGGTCAGACTACTACTGGTAAGAGAGGTGTAGTGTCAAATAGGAATACTGTGACCCATATGATACCGATTCCACAAGGGAGAGGTAGAGGTAATATGGATGAATTGAAAAAGAAATTTCCCTATCATGTTTGTGGCAAATTGGGGCATTAAAAGCACAAGAAGTGTGCAGATAAACACAGGTGATACAGGAGTAAATTAGATGAATCAAATGCAGATGAACCAACAGAATAAGAATCAGCAGATGTCGGTTGGCAGAGGACAGGGTCAGCAAACACCTCAAGCCCCTATGCAGAATCAGAATGTGAATTGTACAGAAATACAATGTGAATGTGGGTTTTCATACAAATGATCAATTAAATTCAAATGTGCAGGTGTCTTCACAATATTTGATGCAGTGGGATGAAAATGACTCACATACATCTCAATGACGGTGCCTGAGGGGGGGGGGGGGGGTAGGAGTGCGTACTTGGCGCATCCTTAGAGGTAGATCAGTGTGATTCCTATGTGGACGGCGAGGCGGACGGAAATTCAATTACGTTCCTCGTAGATACTGATGCTACCCGTTCCACTGTGAGGACTGTGGAAATTCCCAACCTACCCCTCTCGGGAGAAAGTATCCAAGTTGTAGGAGTTTCAAACAAATTGATTAAGGCCCCGGAGACTAAATCTATGAATGTTCAAATTGGAGAATTTCAAGATTTACAGAAATTTGTAGTGTATGACACAAGTCCAGTTAATCTTTTAGGAAGGGACTTGTTGTGTAAAATGAATTGTTCCATCTGTTGTACACCAGATGGAATAGCATTTCATACCAAAGATGAGGATGTGTTTTTCAAAATCGCAAGATAGGGAACAGAAGTGAATGATTTATATCCTCTATTTACAGCGAATGATTGACCTGTTGAATTCAGAGATACAGTATTGTCTGATGTGTGGGATTTTTCAGGAAAAGACATTGGATTGATGAAAGGAGTAGCTCCAATTCAGATCACACTTAAACCAGATGCAGAATTTCCAAGAACACCAGCTTACAAAATGAGTCCTGAAACAATTGCAGGAATAACACCTGTGATTGAGATGTTAATTGAACATGGTATCCTAAAAGAGATTCTAGGGAGTCCATGCAATTCACCTATTATGTGAATTCGCAGACCTAACGGAAAATATAGAACAGTTCATGATTTGTGCAAAATCAATCAGATTATAATACCTTGTTGTCCAATAGTGCAAATCCAGCTTTCGTTCTTTATCAAATTCCTTGTGAAGCAGAATGGTTTTCAGTGATTGATTTATGTCAAGCTTTTTTCTCTATACCTTTGCATCCGGATAGCAATATCTATTTGCTTTCCAGTTCGGAAACCATGTTTGGGCATGGTGCCAAATTCCTCAAGGGTATACAGAGAGTCCCTCAATCTTCAATCAGATATTGACCAAATGTTTGGAATCATTGATGATGCCTAATAATTCAGTTTTAGTGCAGTACATAGATGACTTGTTGGTTGCATCGAAAACGGAAGAGGCTTGTGTGACTGATACAATTGCTCTACTAAACCATTTGGCAGTAGGTGGGCATAATGTGTCACCAGCAAAATTGCAATTTTGTCAAAATGAAGCACTTTACTTGGGTCACAATATTGAGAAAGGAATCAGGAAAGTGTCTCAAGATCGGATCAATGCCATTTTGCGAATGAATCCGCTGAGAACACAAAAGGAAGTTCTAATGTTCCTGGGAATGGTTGGATTGCAGGCAGTGGATCGTTGGTTTTTCTCTGATAGCCAAGCCATTACAAAGATTGACACACGAAGACGTGTCAGATCCAATACATCTTGATGATGAATGCATGAAAGCATTTCTTGAACGGCAAGACAGTGGCATATTTGTCAGCTACATTGGATCCCGTAACTGCAGCTTTACCTGGTTGTCTGAAAGTAGTTGCTGCTACTTGTATGAGTTTGGAGCAGAGTGAAATGATTGTAATGGGACATCAGTTGAAAGTGTATGTGCTGCATGCAATTGAGATTTTGTTAACACAAACTTGCACACAGCACCTTACGAGCAGTCAGTTGACAAAATAAGAGCAAGTGATTTTGGGAGCTAAAAATGCTACAGTGACAAGATGCTCAAGTTTGAATCTGGCTACTTATTGCCAGTTCCAAGTTGTGAAATGGTGGTGGATGAGGCAGAACATGATTGTTTGGATGTGACTGAGTTGCGTACAAAACCAAGACCAGACATACAAGACACTCCATTACCCGAATCTGATTTCTTGTTGTTTGTAGATGGGTCATGTTTGATAGATTCAGAAGGTACCTTGCCAGCTGCATATGCGATTTGTACAGTGGCAAGTGTCATTGAAGCATCATGGTTGAAAGGAGTGAGTTCAGCACATGTGGCAGAGCTGATTGCGTTCACAAGAGCATGTTGTCTTGCAAAGCAACTGCGAGTAACCATATTTCCAGATAGGCAATATGGTTTCAGGGTTGTACATGATTTTGGGAAGCTGTGGTCTCAATGTGGATTTTTGACCTCTTCTGGTGGGTTCACCCATACGAAACGGAGAGTGTCTAAAATATCTATTGATGACACTACAATTGCAAGTCCAAATTGGGGCGGCGAAATGTCGAGCACATAAATCTGATTGTGACTATGTCACAGTGGGCAACAGATATGAAATTGTGCCTTTCTGTGCTCAAAATTTATATACAATCAATGGGGAGCATTTGAAAGAACGGTCTGATCTAACAGAATGTAGGTTCATGTTCTCATCTGTTGAAACATGGGAAGAAATCAGAGGATTACAAGATGTAGCTAATGATACAGAAAGAGCAGGGTGGATCAATGCAGGATGTACACGCAGAGCTAATGATGGAGTGTGGATTTACACTGATGGAAGACCAACATTGCCAGACAGTTTGTTATCACAAATGGCAAGAGTTAATCATGGTCCAACACATGTGGGAAGATATGCTATGGTTAGACTTTTTAAACAGACACGGTATAATCCAAATTTAGAATCATTGCAGAGAGTTTCTATCAAAGGTGCATAACTTGTCAATAACAAAATGCAGGGAGGAAAGCAGTTGTCGGTTTGGGTCGAATTGGAAAAGCAGTAGGTCTATTTACGAGTATGCAGGTTGCCTTTATTGACATGCCTCCTTGTCATGGTCTAAAGAATGTGTCAGTGATTGTGTTGAAAGCACAGAGTCAGTTGAAGGTGAACAAAGAGAACAAAGAGAGCCTGAACAGACTGAGAATCAAGTAAAGTGGGCCCAAGCTACTGGGTCTCATAACACTGACACTGTTGAAGCTTAAAGAAAGTTGCTCCCTGAAAAACACGGAAAAAGAAAAAAGGGAATCAGCTAAGAGAAGTCTTGAATCCAATGAAATAGACAGTGTTTCTGGAAAACAAGCAAGAAAAGGTGATGAATGCCCTAGAGGAGTTAAGAAATTGAAATATGCTTTCAATAAGAAGATTCCAGCGACTGTAATTGAAATCTCTAGCCAATCTGAACAAAGCGATACTGAAGAAGAAAAAACAGTATGCAGAACAAAGAGAGCACGAATCCCAAGTAAGAAGTACACAACACCTGAATAGACGTACTTGGCTGCTGCTTCGAAAGAGTGGAAAAAATAATTCATAATTTTTTGTTCCAAAAACAACTCACCATATGAGCCACCCTAAATGAACTTTGCTTAAGAAATGGGGTGCCGAAAAAGAGAGAGAAGATTTGAAAATAAGATTGGTCGTGACCTGAAGCGTTTGAAAAGTATGTGGGGTAGAGGACACAAACTTTGACTTGCTAAACAAAATTTGCTAGTAAAAATCTTATTGAAAATTATTATTATTTTTTTTTTAATTGAAGATGTTTTCCTTTTTTTCTCCATAAAATGGATAGAGTTGAGACTGGTAATCAAAATCAAGGTTTAATCAGGTGAAGGTGTCTTAACGCTTGCTATATATGTGTTCTTATAATATTGTTTGTCTAGTTAATATTAATGTTAATAGTTCCTTGTTTTATATATTCTGTTAATGTTAATTCTACTAATGATCATGTAAATACAATAACCAACATATGGAAAGTTCTTGTAGAAGATTCAGAGACTAATATTGAAAAATTAACAGGGAATGACACATCAAAATAATTCTATTAATGACTTTCCGTTGAATATTTTTACTAAACTCCTTTATGAGTATGGAGACACTATAGACGCAAGAGATTGTTATGTCTGCATGCAATTACCCTCGTCTGTGTTAGAAGGGTTGACCTGTCATCACCTTCCTTTGAGATATGGGAATTTCATGTTGTGTATTAACAAGTTTATTCTATGGCAAAGACCAATTTCAATATTTTTATTCAAATTATGATTTAGTCTTTTCAGAAATTCCTATTAATATGAATATAGTGAATAGCGCAAAGAATGTGTAATATATGGGAGATTTATTTTCATACTACTAAGCCTATAGATACTGTATACGTGCATCAAAATAACCAGACTTGTAGTTTATATAGTGTAGAAATAGAATTTATAAATACTGTAGAGGATAGGTGGCAAGAGTTCAAAAGAAAGACTGCAGAACAAAAGACTAATATACCTCCATAGGCTCATAGGGAGGGTGATTATAAAAAAGGTGAGACGTGCTGCAATGACTCTAGATTGGCATCACAAAGGGAAGCTTTGCTTACTAAGACAAAAGACTGAATATAACAATTATTTCATTGGTTCTAGTGAATGTGAACATATGTTCCTAATCACAGGGGGTTGCGGATTAAGAGGTGGTACTGATCCAGTTTATCCTGGAGTTTATTATGTGTGTGGTAAAATGCTTATTATAAATTGCCACAACATTGGTATGGATGTTGTTATGTAGGTATAGTTTTCCTAAGATTTATCAGTGAGTGAAAATCATGGAACCAATTAAAAGAAACTAACACGGAATAAAAGAGGAGTCAGTGGGCGATATTTTTGGTGCGTTAATACCTTCAGTAGGGGTGATTTTGAACTCACATAATACTCGAAAATTACCTACAGTAGTTGATCGTTTATCAACGGATACTGCTAGCATCTATGTTCTTGATGATTGATACTGAGATGGTTGCAATGAGATCTATGATTTTTCAGAATAAGCTTGCCTTTGATGTAGTATTGGCAAAAGAGGATTGAGTCTGTAGTATGCTGAAAATTGAACAAAATTGCACTTATATCCCCGATAAAAGCAGAGACTTGGAGGGATATATCAGTAACATTACACATTTGCGTAATGATTTAACAGAATTAAAAGTTGACGGTGCATGTGAGAAACTCGGTAAGGGTTTTTCCTTGGTAGGTAATTGCTTTTTGGCACTAAGTAACAGCTTGTTAGGACGAATACCAACACCAATAACTGCTATTGCTGCTGTCATACTAGTAGTAATATTGATAAATAAATGCTGTAAGTGCAAATAAAACACAAAACGAAGAGCAAGAAATAGGAAAAGAGATGAAATAGAATTGGAAGACAAAAAAGTTACTTATTATGAAGTATTGAAAGATACAGAGGGTGTTATACTAAAACAAATGAGACCAAGTGTATTCTGAAATCATCAGATCAGATCATAATCAGATTATGTAGATTGTGTGATGGCTTGAGTTGCCATCAGATGGGGTATTGATGGACCATGATTGTCTGCGAATATTCTTGCTTGATCAAGTTTGCTCATAAGTCTGCTTTAAATAAACATAACTAATAGTGTGAAAATTATTAACATGAAATCTTTTTAGAAGTACAATGTGAAAACATGCAAGAAAGACACAGCACATTTAGTAATCAGAAGCCGCAATGATAAATGTGCAGAAAGCATGAGAAAAGTGTGTTTATTAAATGTATATGACACAAGAGAGAAACTTAATTAATGTATTAATTACCTTACAAGTAGAATGATGAAAATGAAAATGTTTAGAGTAGGATAAAATTGTTTTTTATTATGTTTTTTTCATAACAAGGGCGTGATTGATTACTAATAGCCTACATTTTGAATTTAGATTATGCTTTTGAGTTTAAATAGAATAATGAATGCTACAATATTGTTCTTAGTATGTATTTTCTCTATTTTCTAAACAATAGCGTGCTTTATTCTTCAGAAAAACGACAATTGTATGGTTTCTCAAAACCTGCTAGAGGTATTTCCTTTTTCTAACATAGGCCTAAGAAGAATGTATTTTGTCTATCATCATTTCTAAAATGCTGAATTACTTGTTTAGTAGTGTACAGCATATCACTAGAATGTCCTTCCTACAGTTAGAGTATTTATTTCTATGAATAATTGTGTCGACTATATTGGAAGCGAGCGTGAGGCTATGAAGAAGTCTAATTTTTTTTCCTGTTTCCGAGGAGTGATGACGACATCCATTTTAACAAAAAACTGAATTATTAAGGTTCCGGATGAAGTAGCTTGGAGAATGATCACCTCATGAACTTAACCAATAGAATCGAATCAAACTGTGAAAAAATAACATTTGAGGGTTGGTATTGTGAACATCTTGGGGTATAACTATTTCCATGGGAAAATAACTTGGGAGTAGCTGTTTTCTATGAGAAGAGAGCCTTTTGTTGCTATGCTCTCTATGCTACTCTGGCTGGCTATTTTCCTTGAAATCCTAGGCATGACATGCTGTTGCTCCAAACTTTGAATTTCCTTTGAACTAAACTATCCTGATTACCTTGCACTTCATCTGATGGTGATGTTGCTCACACTATACCTTTTTACCGGAAGGGTTGGCTATTTCTAACTATTGCACACTATGCATTAGTTCATTGATCTTAGGTTCGAATGAAACTTGAATTGCATACTGATATTGCGATGTATTATTTCTTTTTGACTCTCTCTCTCTCTTTTCATTATAGTCCTCATGAAGGAAATAGCATCAGTCTCTTATTATCTGAGTCCCTATTAGCTCTCCCAAAGATCTATCGGAGGACCAGATGCTTGTAAATGGTTATTGAGATTCTATGGGCCAAAACTTGTATATGTAATAAAGGTCCTATTCATGATATATTGGAGATATTGTGAAAGTGTATAAAACAATTTCACCGCTTCCGCTGGATCAAGACAGTGACAGTCTTACCTGGTTTGTAAAACATGTTAGGCTTTGGGCTTCATTCCTTAGGCAAATAGGTGGGCTGGGGTGCCGGGAGTCCACACACATGAAATACTTACATATATGCCTCTGCAAGGAACATATGCGCTTCCAAATGGCTAAATACCATTTTGCATTAAACTTGGAAAATCCTTGCACGGGGGCTGATCATAGACTGCACAAGCATCTTTAACAAGGCCAGAAGTCCCACAGGGAGGATTGCTCAGTGCAGTTTCTTTCTCATGAAGGCCTGGTATGTCTTATACACTAGGAACTGGAAGGAAATTGGGCCATAACATAGATCTCTCATAAACACCTTTTAAATAGTTTTTAGAGAGGGTCACTCATTGCACAATGACGCATCGTTCTGTTCATATGTTCATGTGTAAACGAACCGTGAAAAAGCACATGAGCACCACTTGTTTTTTCATTCCAAACACAATAGAAGTAGGAGTGTCAGTTTGTAGTTACCAGTTGTCCCAAATGTTTTTGTTCTGCATTTCTTAATGTACCTACTGTGTGATCCCTGAAACTCTGAACTTTCAGAAGAATCAGGCCCCATGTCTCAGGGGTTCAGGAGAGCATTGATGCAGGCACTTTTTGCACTACCATACAATGTATTTTGATTCTGGTCTGCAGACTGGATACACTGGCGCAGGGTATATTTACACAATATACCTCAACGAGGGACTTTACAAGGAAAGTATTTGAGGTTATGGTTGACTTTATGGTTAAGACTTCACATAGAATTATTTTTGCTGTTTTATTTGTGCCATTGAGTAGTGATTTTCCAGAAAAAGCTCACTGTGACAACTGACCAAAACAAAATGTATAGTGACAGCTTCAAAGATAAACAACTAAATAGACCAAATAACATGTAGCTCTTCTGGAAAAGCCACAAAAGCCATGAAATCCTTCCAAGTAAAAGTCATATGTCTTCTCAGCAAAACTGCAGTGCTTGTGTTGCCAATGAACTGGATACAATATTATGAAGACATTGTCAAATCATTTCTGCTCTGATGTAGCAAAGCATGGGACTTTCTTTTAGCACTAAACACCTGAAAGAATGGTTACTATAACACCTGTCAAGTAGAACTAGGACTATCCCCAATACTACTCTGCTAGTAAATATGGACCGAAAAATCCAGGTACATATCCAGAATAACAGTAACAGATTTATCTAATTCAAATTCATATAATCTCAACCAAATTGTACAAAAATCTCCAGTAACTGGGAAAGTATGTGAGACACAGACTTTGCACAGAAACATGAGAACACATGACCAACACACCATGTAGATGCTAGTAAAAACCAGATGGAAAAAGATCTACAACCCACTGCAAAACAGAGATATAACCACAAAGCAAATTGAAATGCTCAGACAGCTGCAAAGGAACTGCAGCCTAGCATGATTTCTGATCACAGTCACAAACCTAAAAAAGCAGGCCATTGATGGCCTAGTACAGGGTGAGGAGTCAATGACTAGGAGAGTCCATTTGATTTGTCATTGTTGAGACCTGGGATGGGTGGGGAACAGGATGCTTTCCTCTGTTATTAACTGATTCTACAGCAACCATTTCTGACGAGTTTCAAAATAAATGGTGATATACATTACATGTCCCTCTTAATTCCTATCCACTTTTGCACCAGAATACCCTTCCAGGTGAAATTGCACTCTACAACTCTGCACAACATAACCTTCCAATAGGGCTCCACAAAATGGTAACACAATTGGACTCATACCTCCATTGCTCAGCTTAGTAGTCCTGATGAAGACCCAGTAATGTAATGTTCGATGTTGAAACACTTGTTGGCAATGATAGCTCTTCATGATATGACTCATTAACTCAAATACTGCATCCTACTCTGTATAATAACACTGTCCTCAAGTACAGTATTGTGGAGCCCCCAAGAAACGACAAGTGTCCTTTATAAAATGTCTTTTTAAGTCTCCTATTAAGGTGGATAAATATAACAGCTGTACCATACCAAAGGCCTTTATGTGTTCACATTTTAAGAGGCAGAATCACAGCCAGAACTTGATGTAAGCTTCATTAAAAACACAATAGATATATTATTGTCATGTTTGCACATGTATATGTCATATTTACATATGCATGTCATATTTGCATATGCATATGTCATATTTGCATGTCGGTGAAATTGCTCTCCCACCCTCGCAGCTCCACCATTAAGTGAGACCTCTCCTGAACCCCTGCACTCCCGTAGTGTTTGGTGTTCGAGGCCTTCATCTACCCGCAGGTTAAACCTGTGCCTCATCCCTGGTGGTCCACTGGACCTCTGATTCCTTTCTCTCACTCTGCGTTCTGCCCCCTCTGCTCCACTCTTCACCCCTAAGCTCTTTTTCACCCTACCACTGCTCTCAGCACTCTTATTCTGTTTTTTGCTCCGTTTCCTGCTCTGTGTGCCCCTTTCACTCTTCATGGCACTCCTCTGCTTTCTGCCCCTTTTTTCAACCTTTAGCTCTTGTTCACCCTTTCACTGCTCTCGGCACTCTTATACTGCTTTCTGCTCCATTTCCTGCTCCGTTTGCCCCTTTCCCTCTTCTTAGCACTCTTCTACTCCGTTTTTCACCTTTAGCTCTTTTTCACCCTTCTACTCTTCAGAACTTTTAGTTTCTCTTTCACCCTTTTTACTCCTTACTTTCTTCCTTTATTGCTTGCTTCCCCCTGTGTTTTTCCCACCGTTGCTGCCCCCGCGGCCTTTCCCCCCCAGCGCGACCAGCCCGAGACAGTTTCCCCTCCCTGCTCCTGCCTCCCAGCTGTCCAGCCTTCCCGACCCCTACTTAATGGCGGCCACCGTGCGGCCGCGCTCAGCTGGTGTGCCGCTGGCTTGCACATCGTCCACAAATCCACCCTGCGCCTGAGCACACTCCCCAAGAGCCCAAAGACCTGATGGAACACCTACACTTCAAGATACAGGCCAGCCCCACCACCACCCTCTGAGGAACTCTCATCTACCGAGCCCCCAGACAACACAGACCTTTCACCAACTCCATCACAGACATCATCTCCCCGCAAGCCATTGCATCCACCAACTACACCCTGCTGGGAGACCTCAACTTCTACCTAGACAACCAACTAGACCCCAACTCCGCATCCCTACTGGACACCCTCCACAACATTGGACTCTGCGAGATTGTGACGTACCCACGCACTCAGCAGGACACACCTTCGACCCCCTCTTCACATCAGGAAACTCCAACACTGTCAACCACACCACCAAACTCCCGTGGACAGACCTTCGAGGCATCCACTTCACCTTCAGAACACCCACCAACCACAGACACCAGCACCTGCTCCCACAACGAAAGTGGACCAAAATCACCGATGACCAGCTCACCTCCTCACTCAGAAACTCCACCCCAACCACCGTGGAAGACGACGACCCCAACATCGCAGCCTGAGCTCTGCACAGATGAAACTCCGACAGCTCCAACACCATAGCACCCCTCAAGAAGAACAACAACACACACTTTGAGAGTCCAGACACACATGCCGCCACCTCGAAAAGGCCTGGAGGAACTCCAAATCCACAGAAGCCCACAACAACTTCATAGCCGCCACCAACGCCCACCACCAACTCATCAGAAACATGAGAAAAACAGCGTTTGAAAACAGAATCTCCACACACGCACAAAACAGCAAATAACTCTTTAGCATCATCAAGGAGTTCGCCCAACCCACCATCGAGTCTACTGACATTCCTACCTCAAAGATCTCAGCAACAAACTCAGCGCTTTTTCCCACCACAAAATCAAGAATATCAACGACAACTATAATGAAGACAACCAACACACTGATTCCTCACCAGCCACCTCCGACACCCTAAAACCAATGATCGACAGCTGGACAGCCCTCACCACCAAAGACACACTAAAGACAATGAAGTCAATCCGCTCCGGGGCCCCCACGGACCCCTGCCCCACCACATCTTCAACAGAGCCGCCGACACCATTGCGTCCATGCTTCGCCACACCATCAACCGCCCCCTGGGGACGGAGTCTTTCCCTGACGACTGGAAACACGCAGAAGTCAACCCCCTCCTGAAGAAGCCCTTGGCGGTCCCCACCGACCTCAAAACCTACAGACCCATCTTCCTGCTCCTGTTCCCAGCAAAAGTCATTGAGAAAGCCATCAACAGCCAATTTGCCACCTTCATCGAAGAGCACAACATCCTTGACTCCTCCCAATCCGGCTTCAGAAGAAACCACAGCACAGAAACCGCCCTCCTTGCCGCAACAGACGACATCCGCGCCCTACTGGACAAAAGAGAAACAGTAGCCCTCATCCTCCTCGACCTCTCAGCGGCCTTCGACACAGTCTCCCACCGCACCCTAACACGCAGACTCCATGATGCAGGGATCCGGGACAAGGACCTCGACTGGATCCACTCCTTCCTCTCCGGCAGAATGCAGTGGGTCAGACTCCCTCCTTTCCTCTTGGACCCTACACCAAACACCTGCGGAGTCCCCCCAGGGGTCCTCCCTCAGACCCATGCTTTTCACCGTCTACATGGCTCCGCTCACCCACATCGTCAGAGCCCACGGACTCATCATACGCAGATGACACCCAACTCATCCTCTGCCTATCCAACGAACCCAACGCAGCCGGACACAACTTTCAAGAAGGAATGGAAGCAGTCGCCATATGGATGAAAAGCAGCTGCCTACAACCCAACACCGACAAAACACAAGTACTCATCATGGACCCACATCGCGATGCCTCGAACGACACTTGGTGGCCCACCCACCCCCACCGACCATGCACGCAACATTGGAATCATCCTGGACCCCGAGCTCAAAATGGACTGCCAGATGAACTCTATCGCATCTTCCTGCTTCCACACCCTCCTCCTCCTATGCAAGACCTTCAAATGGATCCCCCTCGAGCACAGAAAGACCATCCCTCACACTCTCGTCAACAGCAAACTCGACTTACAGCAACACATTCTACGCTGGAAAAAACAAAAAACCTCACCTGCAAGCTACAAAATATCCAGAACACCACCGCAAGACTAGTCCTCAACCTGCCATGATACTGCGATATCTCCCAGCACCTGCGCACACTCCACTGGCTCCCCATCGAGGCTAGAATCACCTTCAAGATCCTCACCCACGCACACAAAGCCCTCCACAACACCGGACCAGCATACCTGAACAGCCAGCTCAAATTCCACGTACCCCAAAGGGCTCTACAATCAGCCCAGCTCTCCTACGCCGTGGTCCCTCACGCCAGAAAGACCAGATAAGGAGGCCGCTCCTTCCTCGCGGCCAGAGCCTAGAACGCCCTACCACTCTGCCTCAGACAGACAACATCACTCCCTATCTTCACGAAAAACCTCAAAACTTGGCTCTTCGACAGATCCCCTCCTTGATGGATTGGAACCTGCACCTCCCCTCCTCCCCAGTGCCTTGAGTCCCTTACAGGTAAGTAGTCGCGCTTAAAAAACACGTGATTGATTGATTGTATGCATATTATGTCTGTGATGGTCTCAGAGGCCTAATGCTAACATAGCGCACGGAATATGTCAGCACTGGAAGCCATGTTTCTATTCAGCAGGCTTACTGTGTTGTTCAAATGCTGTTTATCAGTCCTTGAATACGTTTGAGAATTAGGGGAGGTCCCACAAAGTGCGCCATCTTTACACGGGCAAGTCAATGAGTTTTCTCTGTAAACATTGTGTGGACTATCCAATTCATTCGCGTTTTCATTGTCGTTAAATAACTACTATATTGCTCACAGTAGCACTAGTATGGTTTTCTTAAAATAAGCATACACAGGAAAAGGATGTGGTTTTACGAATTTAATTATTTATTGTTTATTTTATTAAGCAATATTTCCCTTTTCTAATCTTAACACTTGCCACGTGGGAACGCGGTAGCAGGTGAACTGAAAACAATATATTTACAATGTTATGACCAGAAACATTGAGCGTGTGTGAGAGCCAAAGTAAGCAGTCTTTGATTATGCATTGTTTATATGCATGCCGAGGTACATGAACTCAATGCCGGTCAACAAAAACACAAAATAATACCACAGTTCACACCACTGCAACAGGTAGTGAATATTACAAACGTAGGAGGTCGATGAAAAGTCCACAGTTTCATTAGTATACTTGTGTGACTCAACCATGCAACAAAGCAAGAACAGTTGTGTGCTTGACTAAGTACTTATTTTAAGATGCGGGTTATCAAATTAGAATGTAATCATGTATGTGGTACACATAAATATGTATTTCTGGTTTTCGATCCGAATATGGTCTACAGAAAAACGAGTGGCATACATATTGTGCACTAAATATTGCTTTCAAATGAGATTTTCCTGTGGGGAGCGGTTTTCTATTATTAACTCCAGTGTGTCATATTTATGAAAAGACTGGACAGGACACAATATTTGTGTCAAACAGTTTTATAACAACGATATTCTGGTACAGTACCGTACTTCTTTATGGACACTATTCAAATATTGCATGTGTCTTAGTAGTACTGAAATATTCAAAGCCAGTGCACCCTGATGCATGGAGGCGCAAAAGGAAAGAACCAAAGGATTAATTGTGAGATAAAAAGATTATTAAAATATTAAACATCTGCAAATGCGACCTCCTTTGTAGAACATGTTCAATCATTTGGGCCCAAACTGGTAATGTTATACCTGAGGTCTAGCTGGTAATAGCTGCCTAACCCCCTTAACAATCTACAGTAATAAATTAGAATAGTTTGATGTCTTTTAAAATCCAATCCTGCACCAGTATGCTTATGGAAAAGTGTCTTACTGTGCACTGCGGGTAGGAGTACCATTTTTTATGTTCAATTGAAGTTAAGATGAACAGTTTAAATGATAACTCTTCACCTTTTAGATGGAATTTGATTTATTTGAATTTTGAATCCATATTTGGTCATTAAACCATTAAAAAGTGTATAGTATGTCCATCATCAATCTAGCAAATTTTAATTTGAATTTCTTCAAAGCAATCCCCTATGCACTTAAGGGAAGCCCCTTCATCAGGGGGTCTGATTTCTCGTGTAACGTTACTGTTTTTGCCCTGAAGTAGGTTATCTTATGTATGAATGTCGAATCTACGTGCACTCCTTCATGAGAATCCTGTAGCATCATCGCCTCTTTCTTGGGGCTGTTGGGGAAAAATAATCAGAGTTCTTTTCAATGTTCCAACTGTGGTTGATTCCTCTGTTGGCTTTCTGGCAGTTGCTGTCTATGCTCAAAAACTGCTTTATCTATTTTACGATCCAATGTTATTTTAGGAGTTTCCAACTGTTGCCACAAATTATTTTTAGATATTAAAAATATAGGATGCTATACATGGCACAATAATTCACTTCATTTCTCATTTTCCAAAACCTGTGGTTTAAATCAGCAACGAACTCGTGTAAAATTAAACTCCCCATCCTCCCTATTCCTACTACTACCTACTCCATAGAACATGCTGCAAACGTTACAGCTCTGATTGCACATCACATCTCCATGGAGTGCCTCGCTTGCTCTGTCTTCCATAGAGAATGCCAGCACTGTAGTTCCTGGTAGAACAGACATAACATGAGACTATAATACGCTCAGGAACCTGATGTGCAAGATGAAAGGAAATCAACTTTTTATGTAAATGGGTATCTGCAAGAAAAAAGACAAAACTGTGCCCTAATACCTGCTCCATAAAAAGAAAACAGTAGACACTTATTAATAAACCTAATGGTGTGGAGAAAGGTGGGTTAGGCACCTATACACAACTTATTTTATTTTGATTAGTTTTATATAGCATGACTTGACCCGTATCGGGTATCGGAGCGCTTTACAGGAGCACCAGTTGCGTTATATGAGGGCACATTCATTTTTTTTTTTTTTTAGGCACTGGGAGAGTAAGTGACTTTCCAAGAATCACAGGATGTTGTGCGTCCCTGTCGAGACTCAAACCTGGTTCCACAGCTCCGAGGTCGACCGCCCTAGCCATTCTTGCATAGACTCAGTGGTTTGTGGCAGAAATCACACATACAATGAGATAGTCCCAAAGCCCACAAATTTAGTACACTCTGAACATGTCCAAATGGTTGAAATATGTTGTTACTTTTCAAGTTGGAGTTTCGCTGCAGTACTCAGAAACATAGGAGAGGACTGGCAGCGAGATGTGGGGATGGAATGTTCTGCACCGCACAGCAACAAGGGACCTGTTGTAGGGAGGGTTGGGCTCACTTTCTTTGCTTGCTTGATGTTATCAGAACTTTGGTTCAAAGTAGGGGGTATTCTGGCTATTCACTTGCAACTAATTGATGTATTGTGGGAGAAGCCTAAAGTGTACTCAACCACATAGCCACCAGCAGTTTGTCCAATGTAGCTTTATTGGTACAACTGTATGTAGAGATAAGTGAAGCTTCAACAGAGCTCAGGAGAACACATCCAGGTCCAACGGCTTCTCCCTCACGTCTCCACATTCTTATGGAACCTGGACATGTCATTATGACACATTAAACATGTTATTACACAATAATCATAAATTCTAATACATAATACCCATAACTATACCACAAATCCTTAGGTGAATTAAGTTGGATATAGAATACCGCTATCATTCAGTGATGCATCACTCTGCTTCAAGGATTGAATCCATAGCATTATCTGAATCTTCTGCTGGTTGGGTCTGAAACTGTGCTCTGCCTCCATTTTTTTTTACCTGCACACCAATTAAATAGGTCCTTATCATCTCAGGACATTATCCTGGTGACATGTAATGGCATTTCAAACATGATTTCATGAGGTGATGGGAGATAACCGGATACAAATATTTTCTGTATTATCCTGTCTTTTTCCTCTAAAGTTCCACCGTGCACCCCCTATCTGAGTCATGGTGGCTACTGCCCCCCAGCTCAAAATATGTGGTGACTGGGGTGGTAGTTGCAGCAAAATGATAGTCCAGGGCAAAGGCCTTTTTAGCTATTACCTTGCTGGGACAATACCTATATGCTGCACGTCGCGCTACCGAGCGCATAAAATCAGGGAAGGCTCGTGAGTACCTGAGACTGCTCACTCTTAAAACTCCTGAGGCTTGAGCCGGGAGGATTTTTAAAACCTTTGTTCTATTGAATTTTATCACTTCCCCGTGTGTCCTTTCCCACCCCCCTGCACTGAGCTTAATAGTGCAACTAGACACCTTAGCACCGTTCTAGGCAAAATAATATTATTTGCTGGCGACAATTACCGGGAGACTGTACACTTGCCTGCCCGGGGGGTGCGGTCGATCCTATGACTGTCATTACTCGGGACTAGGCAGAACGAGAGTCAGGCAGCGGCCATCTTACTGAGGGCTCGCGCTGCACGTCGCGCTACCGAGCGCATAAAATCAGGGAAGGCTCGTGAGTACCTGAGACTGCTCACTCTTAAAACTCCTGAGGCTTGAGCCGGGAGGATTTTAAAAACCTTTGTTCTATTGAATTTTATCACTTTCCCGTGTGTCCTTTCCCACCCCCCTGCACTGAGCTTAATAGTGCAACTAGACACCTTAGCACCGTTCTAGGCAAAATAATATTATTTGCTGGCGACAATTACCGGGAGACTGTACACTTGCCTGCCCTGGGGGTGCGGTCGATCCTATGACCGTCATTACTCGGGACTAGGCAGAACGAGAGTCAGGCAGCGGCCATCTTACTGAGGGCTCGCGCTGCACGTCGCGCTACCGAGCGCATAAAATCATACGTAGATGGCTCCGCGCAGCGGACGCGCATTGCGGGCACGCCGGTCGCGCGCCGGAGTCAAGCCAGAGTCCTGCCCGTCTGCGCCCGTCCGCGATCGACCGGGGCGCGGGGCAGGATTTCCTGGCTCCGCTGATTTAGATCAGGCTACTGACAAGATGGCGGACCAGCTGAGAATCCACTATACTAGCGCGACTTTACTTGAACTGGGTAAGATCGCTAACAAACCCTGTTTACATACAATTGACCCTAATAGAATCCCGACACATTGTAATATTTGTAACTACTCATTTAGCACGGCTTCGAGCTGTAATGTTCCCCTGCCCAAATTAAAAATGCTGTTGCTAAATTGTAGATCCATGGTAAAACATAAAACGGAAATACGAGATATACTACAGAAACGAGACTATGATGTACTGTTTCTCACAGAAACATGGTTAGAGGAATCCTCCTCCCCTGATATCTTAGAGACAATACCTTTGAGTTACAGCCTACTAAGAATCGACAGACCCAAACAACGCGGTGGTGGAATTGCACTGATCTGCAAAAAGGAATTAGAATGCACACTTACTAACACAGTCATCGTTAATAGTGAATGCGGAATTTTTTCTATAAAAATAACCCCGCTGATGACCGTTATAGGTCTCCTTATATATCGCCCCCCTGGAAATGCAACACCTTTTTGCAATCAGCTTATAGAATCAGCTACTCAACTAGCCATAAAACACCAAAACTTTATGATTTTAGGTGATTTGAATCTTCACTTTGAAGACAACAATGCTAAAGAAGCTCATATACTTAAGACTGCATTACACGCGATGGGAATAACATTGCTATCAACCTCCCCCACGCATCAACAAGGTCATCTTCTCGACCCGGTTTTTGCCACCTGGGAAGGCATTGAAATATCCTCCACGGTCCCAATAATATGGTCTGATCACCATGTAATTACTTTCAATATTCCTATTAACAAGATTAAGACGACTCCTAACAAACCATTGTATACAAAACGTCGAAATTGGAAAAACTACACCCCTGAACGCTTTACCATCGAATTACAGAAACACCCCCCGCCCATAGGACAATCCTTACAAGATACTTGGAATAATTATGAATTGTGGCTGAGTAAGGCACTAGATATAATCACCCCGTGGACTTCCAAGCCCCCAGTCAGGAGAACCAAATCTGAATCTGTAAAGCAACAGAACGCAAGTGGAGAAAAAACTACTGTCCTGAACTTAAGGAAATTTATAAACTGGAACTAAAATCTTCGCAGAAAATGATAAGAGATGAAAAAAGTACCTTCTATCAGTCAAGAATTGAAGAGGCAACCAACCCCATGAAAGAACTATTTAGCATCTACAAGGAACTAACAGATACTACCAGTCTAGATATGCAGGACACTTACTCAAATGACATATGCGAACAAATAGCTGATTTCTTTGTCGAAAAAGTTGAGAAAATACACGCTACTTTTCCAAAACCCTTTATATCAGGAAAGGAATCACCCCTCATACAAACGACCACCCTCACCTGTTTTATCACTCCCGACAAAGAAAATCTGATCAGCATTATTAATAGTATCCATTCAGGATCCCCTAATGATGTGTGTCCTCTAGCAAAAAGTAAAGACATCATGAACAATGTTCTTATTGATCAAATTAGACACATGATCACCTTGTCCTTCCAAGAGTGCTACGTTCCAGAGGCTTGGAAGACAGCACAAGTCATTCCACTAAAAAAAAAACCTAATATTCCGGTTACCCAACTCCAAAATCTCAGGCCTATCTCCCTCTTGCCACAATGTGCCAAAATTATAGAAAAAATAGTTAACAAACAACTTACGGCTTTCTTAGAAGAAGAAAATGCACTTCATCCCACACAATCAGGTTTCAGACCTGGCTATTCCACGGAATCAGCTGTTCTATATTCCACGGAATGTATTCGAAAGATGGTGGATGAGGGTGAGACAGCAGCGCTGGTCATGTTAGACTTAAGCGCAGCTTTTGATACTGTGCTACATGACACGCTGCTGTCCCGACTTTCGGACATTGGAGTGAAGGATCATGCACTGGCTTGGTTCAAATCCTTCCTCACCAAAAGATCATTCCAGATACACTGCCCACCCTTTATGTCATCCTCTCGCGACGTCAGCTACGGGGTTCCACAGGGCTCTAGTTTGAGCCCTACTTTGTTCAACATCTATATGGAACCCCTGGCTCGAGTCGTAGAAAATTTTGGGGTGGGCATTGTCAGCTACGCTGACGACACTCAGCTCATGTTTAAGCTCACTCCAGATAGCGAGAAATATGCCACCAATTTCTCTAGCTGCATGGCTGCTGTCGCCACTTGGATGGATAACAACTGCCTCCGTTTAAATAGTGATAAAACGGAGGTGCTAGTGGTGGGGAACAAAATTTCAATATGGTCCCAGGCTTGGTGGCCTACTACTCTGGGCGACTGCCCCCACCCAGTCGAAAAAGTTAAAAATCTAGGGATCATGATTGACTCGGATCTTTTGGGGAAACCCAAGTCAATAAAATAATAGGTAAATGCATGGGCACGCTAAAAATCCTGCGAAAAGTCATCGATCTTATCCCCACTGAAGCTAGAAAAACTATTGTGCATGCACTTATAACACCCCACTTGGACTACGGAAACGTTCTCCTATTAGGCCTGAATCAAAAGCAATTGCATCAGCTTCAATGCATTCAAAATGCTGCCGCCCGCATGGTACTGGGTTTACCAAGAAGAACATCTTCCAAAGCGGCCTTGTCCAAATTGCACTGGCTCCCAGTTAGGGAAAGAATTAGATTCAAGAGTCTTTGCTATGCCCATAAAATTGCTCACAACAAAGGACCTACTTATCTAACAAATCTTCTCACCATCCATCGCCCAACAAGAAACCTTAGATCCTCGGGCATGTCACAATTTAAACTTCCCCGTATCCATAAAGCGAAAATGGGTGGCCGCTCCTTTCGTTTCCTTGGAGTAAAACACTGGAATGCCCTCCCTGTTTATCTGAGAATGGAACCTTCAGAAACTCTTTTTAGAGCAAAACAAAAAACTCACCTTTTTCCCCAATAATATTTTTCTGCACTCCTTCTCTTTCGTTGGTCCGTTAGGAGTTTTTTTTTGTCGGCAGTCAGCGCGGGGATACACAGTTGTGCAGCCATGCGCTTTATAAATGCCTTATTATTATTATTATTATTATTATGCTCTCTTCAAGGAAAGATTTGTCCAGTCCCCATTCCATTCCTCCCCTTGACTAATTTGTAAAGTTCCTCTGAGAGAATCAAGAGCCCAAATGGAGTTTTTGGGAAAATAAATTGGAGTGTACCAGTACTGAGGCCTTGGATCACCAGTGGGAATCAACAGTACCTACACAGCATACTGTCAACTAACCGCCGATGGCAATACAACCCCAAGATATGAGGTCACATTGATGGCATGTAAGGGGATCACTAGTTTCCAGGCTTCAGGAGACAAGAGGCCAAGCTTGATAAAGTGCAGTTTTAACCTGTAATGTCCCACTAAAACGATAGACGAGGTGTGGATTGAGATTCAACTCAGAGCTCCAACGGCAAGTGCACTGAATAAGAGCTGTAGGGCCATGGGACTCACCACATGTAGGACTGAAAGTCCCTGGTGCTGTACCCTGTGAAACCTGCTACTCATTTTAGTGATCTGGCAGGCGCAGTATATTTTCTTGTGCAGGAGACCTGTGACAGGAGCCTGCTGATAAATATTCTCCCTAATCATATTGAGTTGCTCACACACAGTCTGACTGGGATAGGCCCAAAATGGTACTCCTTTAAATGTGGGTAGAAGCATTCACCATGATGTAGCTAACAGTTGACAGCAGTTCATTATAATAGTGGGGCACATTTAAGGCACAACTCGGGGGTGGACGCTGGTGTATGGAGTCCCCCTTCGATTTCTAGAGCGGGGACTCCGTTCTCCTACCCTATGCAAAAAGAGGCTGAGAGGCGCCACCCTGTGCCCCCGGGGCTTCAGCCTGTGTCCCAGGACTGCAGCTGTTTGTATTGAGAAACTCTGGAAGTGTGTACCCTGGCCTGGGGGCGTTTTCAAGCCCCTTCCCACTAGTAGCACACTATACATGTGAGAGAGGCCCAGCGTGGGGCTATATTTGAGTTTCTTATCAGAGAAGTATCAGACACCTTCACAGCTATAACCCATGTACTTCACATTGAAAACACAGCACATCTTGTTTACTCTCGAAACGGAGTTGAAAAGTGCAATATCAAGTTAGACACATCTCTTTAAAAACAGTACCCCTTGCACCTATTTCTAAGCACCATTACCAATTAATATGTGGTAAACTTACCTGTGATTTATAAAAAGAAACCAAAAATGATATTGTAACATTTCTTTGTGACTGTTGTCAATGGTGTTTATGTAAAGCAGGCCGGTTCAAATCCAAGAGGGTAATATTATAAGGGTTTAACATTACTTATTGTGACATCACTGTCTGTTAACTAGTCCCCCTATTATCATTCCCAGGACTTATGCCCCAGGTACATTACTTTTTACTTGAACCGTAGCAGGGATTGAGTCCCCTCATTCCTCCTGGTTGTCTCTGAAGTATATTTGAGAGTAGCAGGTTACTATAAAGTGTGGTACCAATGGTGCAGGGGTCTCTACATCCATTGTGCAGTGGTGGTAAAGAGCCTGCTATCTGCCCTCTCTTTGTATGTGCCCCATTCCTCGCTCCCTGTAGAATTCTTTGTAACGCCAAGTGTAACTGTCTAGAGTCATCATGTTGGAGAAAGGAAAGGGAGAGACTGTTTGTTGCACTTGACCTGGAGCAAAGCCAGTTCCAACCGGTTAGCCTTTGACCTTTGCCTGAGCACCACTTGGGCAAAGGAATAAAATAGAAGCAGGGCCAAAGCTGCACACCTACGTAGCAGGTGGCTATTCCACCACTCCCAATATCCTTTGCTTTGGATTGCTGATGATGTAGTGGCTGAAGGCAAGTCAGACTTACAGTCTCACCTTGAACTAGTTGCATGAATGTGTGGCACACTAAAAGGAAAATGCGCCCCACAAATGTTTGGTGCTAACTTTGAATTCTATTGGACAGTTGGATAGGCCCATCTGCCCCAGGAATGGATATAAGCTGACCCCTTCAACATAGCCAGTGTTCACCTGTTACTTGAAGAAGCTTTGCACACCTTTATTAAGATAAAAAAAATTCCTATCCTTTGGAAACAATATTTAAGAAAACTTGCTTGCAATTTTCTTTCAAGATCAAATCAATATTATTGTGATCCATTGTCGCAGTTTCCCTAAATGGAGTGGGGCTCACAGACCAGTGCCTACTTTGCCCATTTGGTAATCCGGAACTGTTCTTAGGAAGGTGAGGACCAGAAACAGAATGCTTGTCTTGCTTCCTGTAGTGGGTAAGATCTGTGTCCCTCCGACTGAGGATAAAGTCTCTGCTATTGAGTTTTGCTGACCTACTTTGCACTGCCAGAGATTGAGACCTAGTTGGCCCTTTCTGCAATTGCATATTTTGTGCTGCTAAGTCATCCCAAGACAGAACGCAATGTACCACTGCCCAGCTTGACTTGAAGACACTAATTGTTTCAAGTGGCATGCTCTTGAAACATCTCCCTGCAGGTGCAAGGTCAACTACGGCACTGTTTCAGCTCCCTTATTATTGGCTTATCACTCCATATAGAGCAGCTGATCATTCCCCGGCATCCTGACATGATGAATGTTGTGTTATGTTATTTTTTTTTTTATTGCTTTATGTAGCTCTAACTAAACCCGAAGATATTAGAGCACTTTACAGGTTACTTGAATAAGTTCAATCACACTATATGTGAGGAGTCATGTGGGTCAAAAAACTATAGAACAATACAGCATAAGGTAGTAGCATTATTGACAGTTTAAAGACTGAATGAGTCAGGGGAACCCAATGAGGATTCTGACGATGAGGGTTGGATCAATTAGAAATGTGGATCAGCTTCTGAATCTGTTGAAGTAGTTGTTAAACAGTAGAGATATGAGGTCCCGTTTGAAGCAGGAAAAGGAGGGGTTGCAGCAGAGATCCTTAAGTAGTGAGTTCCAAATCCTAGGTGTGATTTCTTCTTCAGATTAAGAGGTATGAGAAAAAGTCATTTGGAGTTTCTCAGTGCCCGGCCTCTTCCTGCTGTAGATAGTTTTGTTTGTAGGTTTTAACAGGTTTGGTTAGGCATCTTCCTTCAACGAGAAGCCAACTGAGACTCTTGAGGACAGGTGAGTTGTGATAAAAAACGTTTAATTCCTGTGAGGAGTCTGGCAGCCGCACTGAGAGTTGCTCTTAGAGGTGCAAGGTGATCTTTTACAGTTCCAGTGATGATGGGGATGCCTTAGGCAACTTTCGACAGGACTAGTGATTGTACTACCATTTTAGGATAGTCAGGGGGAATAAATGGTTTGATTTTCTCGAGATGTTTTAGTGTGTAGAGCGCTCCTTTGGCTGAGTTGTTGTTCTGTTCCTTTATTGACATGTTTTTAACCAGGGTGATACCCATGAACTTTACGGAGTTAGAAGGTGAAAGAGAATAGTTTAGGGCATCCACGTTTTGGAGCCGTTCTTGAATTTGTAAAGGATTATTTTTTGGGAAAGGAGTATTAGTTCAGTCTTGTTGGGGTTCAGCTTGAGGTGATTGGTATTGAACCAGGTTTGTATCTTATTTAGTGTGGTGTTCAGATGCCAGATGTCTCTGGGTGAGGTTATTTTGTAGTAGAGCTATGGGTTGTCATCATATAGGTGATATTGGACCCCTGCTTGGTTTAGAATAACTGTTAGGGCTTCCCTAGAAGAGATTAAATAGAGTTAGAAAGAGGATTGAGCCTTGAGGTACACCTTGTGGAACTGGTGCAGGCTTAGAGAGACAACTGCTGATTTTTATTTGTTGAGAGTGATGTTGCAGATAGGACGAAAACTATCTCAAGAATGTGACATTGATACAAGTGCAATTCTTGAGGGTCTCAAGTAAAGCTGAGTGATTTACTGTATCAAATTCCGCTGATAAATCGAGCAGGATTAGGAGGCAGGAGTCGCCTTCACCTAAGGTTCTGAGGATGCCATCAGATGTATTGAGCATGGCAGTTTCTGTGCTACAGCCTTTCCTGAATCATGATTGTAAATTCTTGTGGAGGTTGAATTCATCCATGTGTTGGTTGAGTTGTAAAAAGGCACACTTCTTGATTGCTTTAGCTATGAAAGGGAGGTTATAATTAGACTGAGGTTATTGAGTTCATTGGGTTCCACCCCTAGTTTTTTGAGAATGGGTATATCTTGACCTAGTTGGAGGGACTCAAGTACACAGCATGATGTGAGAGGCGTTGTTGATATTGGTCCAAATTGTAGAGCTAATCTGGTTGTGGTTCTGTTCCAGGGTGGAGGGGAAGGGATCAGTAGTATGTTATGTGGGCTTCAAATTCACAATTATCTTGAAGACTTCTCCTTCTGTCATAGGTTTAAAAGTTGTCCACCTAGCATTGTTTTTCAGTTGGAGGAGGGTGTTATTGACTTTATTTTTCTTTGGTCCATTCCGGTCTATAGTTGAATCTTGGGGGGTAGTTTCCATGGTGACGTGTGTGTCAGTGGAGGAGGGGGCTGTGATGTCAGACTTGTTCCAAGGATGAGGGATTAGTCAATTTTTACAACTTTTTCAGGGAAGAAGTTGGATATTGCTTCACAGCATTCATCGGTGGCCGTTGTTTTGTGCTGGGAGGTAAGAGTAGTTTGTTGTTTTATTATGTTAAAGAGCTCCCACTGTTTTTTCTTTGCGTGGTCAAGGTGATTGCAAAAGAAAGTGTTTTTTTCCCTAAAGATGTGTTTCTTGTAGGAGAGCCATTTTGATCTGAGGAGAGAGAGGTGTGTCGATAGGGGTTCTGCCCCCGTAACCTTTCAGTTAGTCTTAGTTGCCTCCTGTCTTTGTTTAGGTCTAAGTTGAACCAGGATCTAGATTAGGTTTTTCTAGTTCTCTTTAGTTTGAGCTGGGCCACTTGGTCAAGAACATCTGTCATTTCTGATCTATAGTGGGTGGTGTGGTCATCTATGGTGTATAGGAGAATTTGAGAATGTAATGGGGTACTGATCCTGGATTGTGGCTCCTTTAGTGGGATTTGTTTCATGTTCCTTGCCTAGTGTGTGTGCTTGTTGTATGGGGCTGGAATGGATCTGGGGTGAGCCTTGAGTTTGAACAGTATTATGTGGTGCTTTGACAGGTCTATGGGCATGATGGATCAAAGGGAGGCAAGATCACTTCTGGTAATTATCACATCAAAAATAAAGCCTTTGCTTTGGGTCTGTTCATTACAGAGTTGCTTGAGATTGTTAATTTCAAGAAGGCTTATTAGGTTACGGAATGTGGCATCTTCTATGTCATTCCAGTGCAGGTTTAAGTTGCCTAAAAATACGTCATTGGTGTCTGTTAGGGAGAACCATGTTATTAGGTCAGTTAGTTCTTCGTTGAAGAGTATGCCATCACCGGGTGGGGAGGTGGTAGATAGTGTTGAGTTTACTCCAAGCTATTTGAAAGTTGAGTAGTTTGTGGTCTTTACGTTGTTATGCTGGGTTTCTTCTTTGTGGATGATCGCTAGCTCATCCTGGTCTGTCCCACTGAATGATGGCCAGGTAGTGCGAGCAAGTCAAGTTTAGCGGTTGAGTGTTCATTAAGCCAGGTTTCCATTAGGACAGCAATGTTGAACCCTTCGGCTAGGATAGGTTCGGCTATTTTTGTGGTGTGCTTAGCTGCTAATCGACAGTTAAGGAGCATGCAGGTTAAGAAGCTCGGACTATTATTTGGAGAGTGTAGTGTCTGTATAGTGGTGTTTTGGGCAGGTGGTCTGGGCGATATTTTTGCTCGAAGGATTAGATTTGTGCCAGTGATTACTGGGATTTTGGATGGAGTCTTGGAGACTGCTTGCAGAGTTTTTGTGATGGATGGCTCGCAAAGTGATTCTACTTCAATTGAGGCTAGGGGGTTGAGAGTTCAGTAGGGTCTGTGAGACAAATAGCTCAAGGGAATGGAGGTCCAGCCGGTGTACCGGTCGTCTCTTGGGGATATTGTGGGGAGTCTCGCAGTGGGATTGCGTGTTAACTTTGCCTGGATCGCAAGGTCCTTTTTTACATGAAAGATTTCTTCAGCTAGAAATTCAAGTTTTTGTTTAATTCGGCTGAGAAATAGGATAAGTATGTCGGGTGGAATCCAGTGTTGTACGAGGGGGGACAGGCGGTGGGTTCCATGTCTATCAGAGGAGAGTGATTCTCATTAGAGTGGAGGACAAAGTTCGTTTTTAGAAATGAAGAGGGTTTGTTTGGGCTGGGTGGGTTCTACAATGGAAGTCAGGGTTGTGTTCGAAGGGGTATCAGTAGTGAAAGATATTGGCTTGGGATTGGCGTAATCATGATCAATGTGTACATCTAGTGTCAGTGTTTCAGAGTGGCTATTGGTAAGGAAGGGCAGAAGTGGTCTGACTAGTGTTTTCAGGACTAAGGTGTGTGTCTGGGGGGGTGGCAATAGTGCATTGTGTAGCAGTGGAGTCCTGGAGGCAGAAAGGTGTTATATTAACGATCCAGGGTACATGGGTGGATGGGGACCAGGACCATTTGGTGAGAAAAATGCGAAAAGTGACAGGAAGTGACAGTCAAAGATTAGATGGGGAGATGATGTTCTGTTGCTTGAGTTAGAATGTTCACCATCTTGAAAAACAATATGAAGACCTTCCCTCTAAAGCTTTGGTAGAGGGCAATGGTGAGTTTAGTTACATAGGGAATTTTGTTTGCTTTTGTTACTTGTAACTGGAGAAGGAAGAGGTTTCTCCACTTAGCAAGACATTTTGTATTGAAAATTAGTTCCTTTTTTTGGTGCCTTTGTTCGCTCTGTAGTTGGTGTCAGCTATTAGTTTTTCCGGCCGCAGTTTGAGTAGGTAGTGTTTAAAGTTTTCATTGCAGTTTTGCAGAGATTATTAGGATATTTTATGCTCCAGGAGTTGAGGCTGTACCTCTCAAATGCGGTGTCATGGGGTTTAGAGTAGGTAAATGACATTGTGGCTGTTTCCTGTTCCTTGCAATCGAGCCCCCTGCAGGAATGCGGCATAATGCTGTGTATTTTTTATGCCAAATTACTGTATTTAGAGTCAGGGCCCTGGGACAAGAGAGTCGGAGTATGCATCATGAGTGCAACCAGCGGTTATTTGTGATAGCAGACTATGTCTGGGGTTGTCAGTGTCCAGTCCAGGTTACTTTTCGAGTGGGCTGGAGTTATGCTATGTTATGTTGTGTTGTGTTGTGTTGTGTTATGTTATAGTTATTTGTATACCAAAACAGACAGAGGGAGGGGGGGTCGTAGGGAAAAATATTTAAAGACCTCTCCTGGTTCAAAACCCCAAGTACAACATATGTAAAACACAAAGAACTCAGGGGGTCTATAGGCCAACACTCTGGCTAGCTATCCTGAACTCCACTTAATGAGTTGGCAGGTGGCAGAAACATGTTGGCCTTTTTTTCTGACAGATATTTGGTTTTACTGTCGTTTGCACTGTTCCGTTTTTAATTAGGGGATGTGCCCTAACTTTAATTAAAAATCGTCGGTTTTTTGGACACATCACTCTATTTTAAATCACCACTTATTTCTTCTTTTTGCACTGCTTGTTTATCACTATCTTAGCCATTAATGATTAGCTGTTCTATGGCAGTCCATAAGTGCTTGTGGACATGATCCAGTCCAATACATCACTGATTGGTAATTGGTCTCGATGATCAAGGGACTTACCATTTCATGTGCTGGATGACCATATGATATGACTGATCCCTAAGTCCATTTGATGGCAATCCACACACCGGTGGTTTGGATCTTGTCGACCTGCACTGTGTTTATTTGTTCCCACACATTAGTCTTTGGTATTTTTTAGGCTTTCCAGGGTGACTTGGGTACCAACTGATTAAGTGGAGTGCAGGATAGCTAGCCAGAGTGTTGGCCTATAGGCCCCCTGAGTTCTTTGTGTTTTTCATAGTTATTTGTATAGCACTCATAAATATCAATATCTTGGCACTGTGATAGATTTCTTGCCATTGTAATAACCATAATTATACCAGAGCAAGCTGCTAAAGTTATTTGAGAACAAAGTTTTTAGGAGTCAAATGAAAGCATTAAGGGTGGATTCAGAGTGGAGAATTAAAGGTAGGGGCTTCATTTTCCTTGCCACAGTGATGTAGAAGGTACAATCCTCAAATGTGAACGTTCTAGTTCTGGGACCTGCATGTAGGAATTCATCATTCTACCTAAGTTTGCAGGAGGTTTTATACTAACAAAATGTACTAGTAATAAAGTCAGGTGATAGTTGAAAAGGAGGTTTGTTAACAATCACCAAAGATTTGAAAACATTTGTTTGGGGCCCTGGTAGCCAATGCAAAATCTAAATGTTGGCATTTTGCAACGCTGTAAATCAACCAGGTTGCCTCATTTTGTAAAAGCTGTAGTCATTTTAAAGGTTTGTCAGGGGCTGCTAAGAGGATGGCATTGTCATAGTCTAGGCGGGATTTTACAAGCGGATTAATCACAGAAATATGGATTGTTTTATATAAATGAAAGATTATTTCGAATGGTCTTTAAATGACAATAGTAGATACTGGAAATCTTAGATGCATACCTTTCCAAATGAAAACTGGACAAAAAATAGAGTAAAGTTGCCACGTTTTTGTACGCTAGTTCATGTATAGCTCAAGCTCCAAATCTACCTAAGAATGTTTTCAAATAATTATTAATGAACTGCAATCACATACTGCTGTCGCAAAAGTCATTCCTCCCTCTGAACCACTTTGCAACGAACTTGCCTTTACTATCAGGAATTCGTTTCTAGTAGATTCTCCTCCTACTCCAGTCCTGGTTGAGTCCTTGGTCCCTTCTGTCTGAAGCAGCCCTAAGCACACCATCTTTCCTCCCAATGGACCAAGTCTCTGCTGGAATTTTTTAGAAACAGTCACTGGGATTCAAGTTTAAAATGTGCAAGCTCAGGAGAGAATGAGGTATCAGGGATCATATCTAATATTCTGGTGACTCTGTTTTTCTTTTAAAGGAATGAAATCATCTAGACTAACTTGCAAAGTTTGGACAAGGGAGAAGCGAAGACCATTGTTATTTGATGAAGAGCTACCAAGAAGATGACTTCTTCCAGTACATTCACAACCCTCAGTGGGTGACAGAAACCCTGATCAGCTGGCACCTACTTACAAACAGTTCATGCGAAACCAAAGTTCCTGTACCTCCTAAACAGGCCTTTCAGACACTGAGGCACGCAGACACGTCACAGTTGAACAGTGTAGTGCTGATCACAGCTCACCACCCTTCACACCAACCCGCCAGTGCCCGCAGACATCTTGGAAAAGGCTGTTTGAACAGTGAAATACACAGACTAAAACTGTGCCTTCGAGCAAACCCTATGCTTGATTGTTATATTAATTTCAAGTGCAACCCTGCAACTCACACACTTATTGCCCCACACCTGGTGGCCATGGGAGAGTCAGAAAGTGTATGCTGTCAAGAAGTATATCCGATTAAGTGCCATAACATGTTTCACAGTTACTCAGAATATTTACTTTATAGCAATTAAAGTGTAATCTCTTTTTTTTAAAATCTCTCTGACATTATATTTATTGCAACTGATACACAAACTGAATAAACTAGTCACTTGTTCCACAGAATACTCCAGCAGTAAGCCTTAAAGTTTTGATGTTGCCATACCCTAAAAGTCAAACTTAATGATGAGATACTTGAGAGTTCCACTGAACTCATACTGTCACCTGGTTCTTGTTTTTCCTAGAACAGCAGCAATACTGTCATAAAGTATGTCTAACTGCACTGGAGTCACAGAGACTCCAGATAACTGGCCTGGCAATCCCTTTGGCACAAATAAGGATCATTCTTGGCACCGATTCTGGCCGTTCAGTATAGTGCGGAAGAATCAATGATCAGTTTAGGTTCATACTTCTCAGAGGAGAGCGGTACGTGTTTAGTTCCCCCAGAATAGGCTTCCTGGGCCAGTCTCTCCAATAGCTTCCCCTGCTCCTTAATTACCGCACTACTCCACTTCTTAAAGCCCCCCTAGACACCATGGGTTAGGTCCCATAGACATTTTAGAACACAGGAAACTATAGCTAACTCTCCTCAAGGCACAAGCCATGGAGGATGAGAAAACTAGGGACTTTGATCTCTATAAGTTAAATTTGGCCCAACAGAAGCAGTAGAGGTGATGTTAGGAAAGGGAGCAAAGAAGGCTGAGAAGGAAACCCAGAAGGTGAAGAGGGAATAAGAAAAGAAAGAGAGGGCTTAAATGGCTAAGACAGGGATCATGTGGAGAGGAAGTCAGCTAATCTATTCAACTCGAACCTAGAAGTTGGCACAACCAAGGTTGTTTCTCGTTACCGTGTACAACGCAGGTTTGTCAGGCATCTGGCTTCTGGTGTGTCTTCTGCAGGACTGGCTGTATGCCTAATGCCCCGTGTGGCCTAAGCCTTAGTGAAGCCTGGGCCCACCATTTCCTGATAGCACCAGTGGTAGCACCTACTATATCCAGCCTCCTTGGTTCTTCCACCCTCTCTGTGCCAGCCATCTTTGATGATCTTCACCTCACCGGCACCCTCACTCCCTCATGAAGCTTCCAGAACAAAAGGTAGTCAGACCCCTTCCTGCTTTAATGTTTCTATGGCATCCTCCCACACCTTTACTCTGGCTTTGATATCAAATGTTAGGTTCTGCTGAGAAAGATATGGCTCTACTGAGTTGATCTCTATTAAGTGCGCTATATTAAGTTTATAATAATAATAATAATAATAATAATAATAGTAAGTGGGATTAAACAATCCGGGCGTTGAATGATGATAAGCATCTGAAAAAGGCCAGTATGTAAATGCTTTGATTATGGGTAAGTGAAATGCATAATAGTTTTCCATGCATAATCAGCCTAATTATAATCAGAATTAGGTTTATTATGTTTTTATATGGGGTCATTGTTTCCCTCCAGTTTCTTTTTTTTTTTTTATTAATACCTGGTACAATACAATATGCAAAACAATCCATTAAAAAACTTTATATGATTAATACATAGATATAAACATATTAAAACATTAGAGATTCGGCAAAAAATACAGTAAAAATACATATTATATACATATCTAATTACCGTAATAAAATCAGGGGGAAAAAATCATACATATACAATGGGGTAAATTAGTTGTGGGATTCCCTCCAGATATTAAGGGGAGCCCAGATGCGATGGCCCATCTCCCTCATCCTCTTACCTCTCCGAGTATAGAGAGAGGACTCGGTGTTATGAATTCCCATGAGCCTGGCTAAGCCCATCTGGAAAGTGTGTACTGAACTATCCTTCCATCCTGCCGCCAACAAAATACGGAGGACTGCCACACATATAAACACAAAGATCTCCTTGTCGGTGTCAAGGGTTAAATTACTATCGGATCCAGATATCATAAGGGTAGGGGATAGGCAGATCTCGATACCTAGCAGCCCCTCCGAAAACTTCTCAATCTCGCCACACATTCCCTTCAATTTTTCACATTGATAAAACATGTGGACAAGATTAGCTGGCCCTCCCTGGCACCTTGGGCACTTGTCATCCTTCCTTTTACCCCATTGAAATAACTTAGCAGGAGTAAAGTACAAGTTAAAAAGGGTCTTATATTGTTGCGCTCTTAATTTCGTGGAGCAAAACAGTTTGCCCGCAAGTAGTAATGCTTTGTCTAAATCCACATCTGGGTCCCCTAGTTTCACCATCCATGAAGTCTCACATTTATCCATATCATCTTGTAGCATTTCAATTAGTGTTTTATGAATCATTTTAATTCTAGTTCCACCTCCTAATAGATAATCAATCATATTTATTCTCCCCCCTGTGTGGATACGCGGTCTAATCTAATACAGGAGAGCGTTTGACAGATTTGGAGAAACTTAAAGCCATGATTAGAGGGTACTCCAAATTTGCATTGGATATCATCAAAGCTCAGCGGGTTATCTGTATCTGTTTAAAAAATATCCCCATACTCTTTTGACTCCCCGTTGCTCCCAAGCAATTCCCATCCTATCACTACTGAATTGTGGGAAGATGCTAGAATTCCAGGGAGGCGTGTGATAATTAATTTTCAGAATTCCCAGTGTTTTTTTAACACCTTTCCATACTCTCCAAATTCCCCACCCTCCACCCCCAAACACCCCAACTAGGCTCTCAGACCTAGGTCTGTGCATATGATGCGCGCTGTGTTAGCGGCTGGGCATCTTTTTAAACTCCAAGTGCACCATATCCGAAAAAAAAGAGAACCCTCTATGTAGCACTCCTAGCACCCAAATAAACTATACTGTAACTCCTTTACCCCCCACTCACCACCTCACCCCCACCGCACCCCCACCCCTTAGCCTCCCCTTCCCCCAACTTCCCACAGAGCAGCAATATTTATTAAACCCCTCCATCTTCATTTATCGAGAGAGTCCAAATATTCCTTTGCTTTTATCTCTGACGCAAAGTAGAGAGTATTCCCCTGATTGATAATCTTGAGCTGGGCTGGGTTGATAAGATACGCTTGAACACTTTTTTCTTGAAAGGACTTGATAAGTTGCCTCAGCCTCCAGCGCCTTTCCACTGTAGTGTGGCAGAAATCGGGTCGTACAAAAAATGAGACCCCTCTGCTAGTTCTTTTAGAGTCCGGCCTAGCTTTATCAGAAATTGTTTGCGTAAGATAAAATTCCCCAAGAACACTAATATAGCCCGTGGTTTGTCGCCGTCTTTTGGTGGTGTTTGCAATTTAAATGGAATAGGTGGGCCCTCTGTATCTCTGTTGCCCAGTTCTACCCGATTAGTTCTGGAAACGTTTCCTTGAAAAGATCAATTATATACAGCCTGGTGTCGGAACCCTCCACCCCCTCCGGGACCCCTAACACCCTAAGGATGTTTCTTCTGTGTCTATTTTCAAACTCTTCAAGTTTCCATTGAATATCCTTTATTTGCGAACCATGTGACTCTACTTGGGCTACAGTATTTGAGGCATCTAATTCTGTCGCCACAATTCTTTCTTCAAGGTTTGTCACTCTCTCCCCCATATTAGCACAGACTTTAGACAGTTTCCTGATGACCCCCTGCATCTTCCTCATCCCTGCCTGGGTCTTCCTGCTGTCTTGCCGCATCTCTTTCCTGTGCCCAAGTATTGCTTGGTAGTGCCAATGGAGATTTACCAGGGAGTGAGCCAGATAAAGGTAGAGCTGATGAATAGTCCCATCTAAAATTCTTCCTCTCCCTGTTCTGAGTGCCACTCTGTATAGCCGTTTTCCTCGATTTTTTAGTAGTCAAGGGGAGGTTTTCATCAAAGTCCTCAGGATCGGACTCTTGGCTGCTGCCCCCTGAGATGTACTCAGACCATCGTCTGACGATTCTGCCCCTCTGATACCGAAAAGAAGCAGTCGCTGGGTTCTATATCACCAGCAGCCCTACTTTGGTTAGTTGCAGCAGGTAAAACCGCCCCGTTATGTACTGCATTAGCAACCTTGGCAGCACAGCTAGGCTGTTTGCTGTTTTGATTTTGATTAGCTTTTTCATGAAATGTTTCTACTTCTCCCACTTTATGTCTGTCGTTCAGTATCTTGCTGCTGCTGTTATCGTTATTGCTGCCGCTTTTGCTCCCAGGCAGTTCCAGCCTAACCGCATGCTCTGGGGGCGGTGGGGGGGGGGACTGATCTCCTCCGATGTCACGGCTAAGTCATTTTCAACATTTCTATCCCCCGGCTCCATGGTCCCGCATGTAGCCATATCTTTCTGCTGCTGAACTTGGTTGCTTAAACTTTTTGGGTTACCGGCTTAAGCCATCCTGAACCTCCTCACAGGCAATCGTGTTCACTAGGCTCACCTCATTGCTGCCTCGACCAGTCCCATTACCGGTGTTCACCACCGGCGCAGCCGCCTCTGTTCCTGCTTGTGCGTCCTTCGTCCGAAGGAGCAGCTCCGCTACCGTGGGACCTGCCGGGCGAGTTTTAGCGCTTGTTCCGCCCCTTCCTCTCCTGAGCGCTGGTGGGTCTGGGGAGAAGATCTGTTGCGAGAGACCGGGTGAGTCCTCCCATGTCGCTGCATCTAACGTAGCTTCCATGCAAGTTTTCCGCGCCACTGCAGCCGCCGCTGCCTTACCAGAATGCGCCGCCACTTTCGGGGCCATCGGGAAGCCGTCTCTGACCAGCTGCCGGAGAAACTGAAGCAGGTATTCCTCGATGAAACACTTAATTCGCGGCAGCACGGCTCGCTTTAACCTTTTCCTGCTGCGGGGGTTCAGCATCAGGTGGAGGGGGTAGAGGGGTTCAGGGATTTCGGAGGGGCCCAGGGGGGGGGGTATTAACAAGTATCTAGTTTGCCAGCATTAGCTGAATCTTGGATCCTGCTGTTTCTGCTGAAACTCAGCCACAGCCAGCTAGCTCCGCTGTCGGCCTCCAAAGCGGCCGCCATCTTGCCTCCGTTTCCCTCCAGTTTCTAAAGAGACCCAGTAAATGCTGCTAGTACTGCGCACATACCAGGTTTTACAGTTCTGCAAGATATATTCTGCTCAAACTAAGCCTCATGTGAGAGTATATGTCATGATCAGTATGAACATAGGGAAAATAATAGCTATGTTTAATACGATTGAACCCATAATCGGGTTTACCGCAAGATTCCACTTGCAAAATAAAAATTACCAACAGCCCTATCTGTGATCCGGAATTTTAACTTAGCGTAGCCCAAACCCAGTTAAAAGTTTAAGGATCAAAGAGAGAAAGATGGGGTTCTCCTTTGAGATCTGGCTGCAAGTTTGAAAATGTACCTGAAATGCCCATGTAAAAGAAATTAATGCAAAGCATTTTGATTTTACACAGCTACACACCTAAGGTTGCAAAACAAATTGGCTACTTTATACTCAACCTATCAACTATGGACCTAGGTATAAAGGAATACTGGTCCCCAGATGTGCATACATTTCCTAATGTAGCAGGTCCTTGAGGACTAATAACTAAGCACCCGAGTTTGAAAATACGAAGGAAAGTGCGTCCCTCTACATTAAGGACCTGGCAAGGGACAGGATATAGAGATTGTGTGCAAGACCAGCAATCTTGTCAAATATGCTGGCACATCTGGGAGTCCTGGACCTTGACTTGTGATAGAATCACCCTTTAAGAGGGTGGAGATGAACATTGTTGATTCCCTCGAGCCCTCCACCAGACTCAGGCACCAAGTGCATCGTTGCTTGGTGGGGTATTAGGATGGTACCCTCGAGGAGGACTACCACTCATGTTGTGGCAAAGGCTCTCCTTGACATATTTAGTCAAATCAGATTTCCTAGGTCTGTGATCTCTGGCAGGGGAGTAACTTTATATATTCATACATTAAGGCGATGTAGGGTGATTGTGGTGTAAAATGCTACTTTGCCACTTATTTGCACTCTACTGATGCCAGATCAGTGTCCTTTTTTTCTTGGCAAGACAGTTGGGAGAAAACCCAACATCACCCATGCCTGATGCAGTTCACTATGTTGTATGCCTCCATAAAAATTTGAAAAATAAACAAATCAATAATGTAAAAATTGTAATACCAAGTGGTGAGTGAACTACACGATGCACGCAATGCTGACCAACATTCGGTGCACCTCGCCATATATGCTACTCTGTGCTTGCAAAACCTGCTCACACTGTGTGAGAAGCTGGCCAGGTGTATGATGTCCACTGATGTAAGTGGGTGCCCTGCACCAGTCCAGACAGCCCTTATGGGGATTTAGGAGGTCTTAGACAACCACAGAAAGCTCTCTAAGTGGTAGCTGTGCAGAGCAGCCTACAGGCTTAGTCTTGAAGGAGTGTAAAGCAGCTTGTTTCACCAGAATGCAATCGTACAGTATAGATTAAATGAAAAAGAACCACACAAAGTATTTATAAAAGTATGTATTTATTATATAACACTATCTAGTATGTTACAGCATCTCCTACATGGAGATAGACACAAAGCACACAATACTTCAGCAAAGAAATCACAGTAATTAGCACTAATACACAGTGGGCCCCAGGGTTGGACCAAACCATATACTAAGAAAGTGGTATAAGAACCACAACTCGAGTCAGGACAATGTCAAGAGGATGTAGAATTGCTGGGACCCCAAGGAACCACCCAAGGTGAGTAGAAAGGGACCCCATGAAAAAGACGCGTGCAGTGTGGGAACACATCCGCGGGCTTCATACAACTCTACGTATAAATCACGGTTGGAGTTTTAAAGGTTAAGGACCCTTCCCAGTGGACCCTGAAGAAACCCCATGGAAGACAGAAGATTGGAGAACCACCCAGCCCGTGGACCTTGGTACCCAAGTTATCTATCCCAGGGAAGCCGGGTGCATAGGTGTGAATTGGCGTCGGAAACCGCTGTCAAACCCAATGGAGGACTTCAGGAAAGTGATGCTGCTGGTAGAGGAGAAAGGGTCCGTAGGAATCCAAATGTGTATTCTTAAAGAGAAGTACCTGAAAGCAGAGGGGACAGAGTCTGGGTCACTTAGGAGTGACCAGGAGCTTGGTAGACAAATAACCATTGATGTCGGGTGCTTAAGGAAAGATGTTGATGACCTTGACTCTGCAGCTGCGGGGTCCACGCGACGCTGAGGATGACCAGGAGCCAGATGCGAGCCATCCCATAAAGGATGTCGGGTGCTGAGGGGTCGATGTCTGGCGGGAGCACCAACAAGCCTTGGCAAATGCAACCCAAACAGGAAGTCAAGAATGTACACGGTGAGGACCAGCAAGGTCCAGGAGCCACATCACAAGCAGGGGAGCAGGAGGCCTGAGCAAGAAGTGGAGCCTGAAGAAAACAAAAGTGACCCTCAAGTGGACCCACAGGCCAGAGGAACTGGAGTCACGAGAGGGCCTCAATCAGCTCACCAAAAGATGCAAGCCACGATGCACACGATGCAGTGTGGCTGAAGATTCTGGTCACTTGAGGTTCTCGATGTTGGGGCTACTTGGAAGCCAAAGATCTTCTTGAAGAGATGACAACATGCCTTTGCAACTGCAAAGGGGACGCAATACACAGGGGTCCGGTAATTGCAGCCCCCACAAGGACTACTGGCCTAAAACTTGGTGAGAGGGTAGAGCAGGCCTCGGCAGCTCTGGAAAATCACCACCTGGATTGCAGAGTCCACAGAGTCTGGAGGAGCCCAGGATCTGCAGACCGGTTGACATATTTGCGGTGCCTGCAAATGCAGGGGAGTGACTCCTTCACTCTAAGGAAGGGAGATTAATTTGGTTGTCCTTGATGATTCACCTTCACAGGTCTTGGAAGGTTCCTGTATGATGCACAGGCCTGGACAATGCAGCAGAGTGGAAGGGAGACGAAGTCAGGCCCAATAAATCTAGCGAAGTCCAGAGTGCCCAGACGGTAGAAGTGCAATGGTATCTGATATAAATCTTATCCCATGATGAATCTAGGGGCCTACCACCAGATAAGCCCTTAAGTACCCTAGGGAAAGGGTTGGAAAGATTCAAATGACCCTCCCAGTGGAGCGTCTGGTCAGGGGGGAGGTTACTACCACGTCCTTTGTCCACTAAATCCTGTCTGGGAGGTGGTCACACCTCCCTGTGACAGGATGCCTATTGTTCCACCTTCCTCTGCTCGAGCTTGGCTCAGTAGCAGGGGGGCAGGAATGTTTCTCTGGTTGGCAGCAACCATTTGGTGCTGTTCGGTCAAGAAGGCTGGTAAAGCAGGAACACTGAGAGCCTATCAGAGGGCTCTTCCAGCTTGGAATCATACCTCCCTCACCGTTTATGGTGTGGGGGTATGATTCCAACATGTCATCGTATAATTACGCCGTGCCTCTCTATATAGTATATGGCTGCTTCACTAACAACCCGGGAGAATGGACTCCTTAGACTGCAGGCGTGTCCTGCTCATGCAGGGGCACCCTCTCACTTAGAACCAAGCACCCGGCCCTCAGGATTGTAAAGGCCTGCTATAGGGGTGACTTATAGGTTTTAAGTGCTGTGACCCTTAGATATAGTAAACCTATATCTTTAGTAAGTGGTGCATGCACCAACTTATACAGGCTGCACTGGTAGGCCTGTAGTTCCATTTTGCAGGGTCTCTCATGGGTATCATAATGCATGCTTCAGCCTATGGGAGACCTCTGGGGTACCTATGTCCTGGGTACAAGGGTAACATATACTAGCAACTGATAAGAGTAACCCAGTAGCCAATCTGGGATTGTACCTAGATAGTAACACAACAGTTTAGGGATAATAACAGATAGATTGGTGTCCTGATTAGCAGGATCCCAGTTAGTCTAGTCAAAAACATCATCACATAAAGCAACAAGCATTTACAATGCAATGGTTTTGCCTTTGTTAAAGTTAGAGCTATTGGCATTGCTCTTGACATTATTTTTATTTATGTTTTTTTTAACATAAATAAATGGCATTGTCATTTACAATGCCACTAGCTTTATCTCTCGCAAATGACACACACAAACACACACAGAGCCCCCCCACACAGAGCCCCCCACACACACATCCACACAGAGCCCCCCCACACACAGCCACACAGAGCCCCCCACACACACAGCCACACAAAGCCCCCCACACACACAGCCACACAGAGCCCTCCACACACCCACACAGAGCCTTCCACACACACCCACACAGCACAAGCAGGCAACAGGGGCACACGGAGGCACAAGCAGGCAACAGGGGCACACGGAGGCACAAGCAGGCAACAGGGGCACACGGAGGCACAAGCAGGCAACAGGGGCACGAAAATGGAGGCACAAGCAGGCAACAGGGGCACACGGAGGCACAAGCAGGCAACAGGGGCACACGGAGGCACAAGCAGGCGACAGGGGCACACGGAGGCACAAGCAGGCGACAGGGGCACGCGGAGGCACAAGCAGGCGACAGGGGCACGAAAACTGAGGCACAAGCAGGCGACAGGGGCACGAAAACGGAGGCACAAGCAGGCAACAGGGGCACGAAAACGGAGGCACAAGCAGGCAACAGGGGCACACGGAGGCACAAGCAGGCAACAGGGACACACGGAGGCACAAGCAGGCAACAGGGTCACAAAAACAAGCACAAGCAGGCAAAAGGGTCACAAGCAGGAATTGTAATTTAGACGGGGCTGAAGTGGAGAACGGTCAGTAGGGAAGTAGTGCGGCTGGTGCAGTGGTACCAGGCCGAAAGGTGAGAGGGGCTGTCTGCACCTCAGTTTGGACAGTTTCCACTACCTAACAGGGATTGGTGGGAGGGGGGGCGTACTTCTTGCTTGCTTTAGGGCTGTTACTTCGGGGACGCAGTGCACGCTCTTGCCTGCTGCCGCCGGGACACGACAACAGGCAGGGAGAGGACAGGCTGGGAGAGGGCAGGGAGGGGACAGGCTGGGAGAGGGCAGGCTGGGAGAGGGCAGGGAGGGGACAGGCTGGGAGAGGGCAGGTTGGGAGAGGGCAGGCTGGAAGTGGACAAGCTGGGAGAGGACAGGCTGGGAAAGGTCATGGAGGGGACAGGCTGGGAGAGGGCAGGCTGGAAGTGGACAGGCTGGAAGAGGACAGGCTGGGAAAGGGCAGGGAGGGGACAGGCTGGGAGGGGACAGGCTGGGAGAGGGCAGGCTGGGAGTGGGCAGGCCGGGAGAGGACAGGCCGGGAGAGGACAGGCTGCGAGAGGACAGGCTGCGAGAGGACAGGCTGCGAGAGGACAGGCTGCGAGAGAACAGGCTGCGAGAGGGCAGGCTGGGAGTGTGCAGGCTGGGAGTGGGCAGGCTGGGAGAGGACAGGCTGGGAGAGGACAGGCTGGGAGAGGACAGGCTGGGAGAGGACAGGCTGGGAGAGGGCAGGCTGGGAGAGGGCAGGCTGGGAGAGGGCATGCTGGGAGAGGGCAGGCTGGGAGTGGGCAGGCTGGGAGTGGGCAGGCTAGGAGAGGACATGATGCGAGAGGACAGGCTGCGAGAGGGCAGGCTGGGAGAGGGCAGGCTGGGAGATGGCAGGCTGGGAGAGGGCAGGCTGGGAGAGGACAGGGCAGTAAGGGGGAAGGACTGGGGGTGTGCAGTAAGATAAGATTGGGACAGGGGAAACAAGGTAGTGGGGGTGGTGCAGTAGGACTGGGAGTGGCGGCAGCCGGGACGGAATGGGGGTGGCTTGGTGCTGCATAGGTAGGGACCTGTGGCAGTCGGTATTAGCGTCCACCCCACCCCTCCCCCCAGAATAGGCCTTGGGTGTGAGACAGGCTCCCAGCCTGCCCGCGGGAGACAAGTCACTGCGGCTGTAATGTGAGCCACACACCTGGCAGGCAAACAAACACCAGGCCAGACCTGCAGAGCTATCAGAGGGCGGGGAGGGGTCACTACATCAACCCCCTCCCCACCCAACCCCGGTTTGAAAAAAAAAAAAACATGCCAGGCTGCCTGGGTTATCAGAGGGGGCGGGGAGGTACCTCTACCTCTACATCTCCCCCCCCCCACCCGCCAAGTTTACACCACACATGCCCGGGATGTCTGGGTGATCACAGGGGGCTGATCACTACGCCCCCATCCCTACACGCACAGTTTACCATTCTCCACTCCCGCAGGAGCCACTTCCGTGCATTGTCACCACAACAATACACCTGGGAAGTGAGGCCACGCCCACCCTGGTGCCCTGGTGCGTGCAGGCACGGGTGGGGCGCAGTGCCACGTTCATTACAGCTCAATGAAGCATCACCGGCGGGACTGGGCACCCCCGGATCACCACAGCCTGGCAGGGACCCCTCCCCCGAGGGCACCCCTGCCGAGGAGGGAGGGGCGGGCAGGTAGAGTGCACCGCGTGGAGCGGGAGGGCACAGAAGGAGGGGCAAGGGGAAGTGTGTGTAAAGAAGGGGGGGGGAGCAGGGACTCAAAAAAGTAAAGAAAACATGGTGAAGAGAAAATTACTACAGTGGGTAAAGAAGGCGGAAGCAGGTGGTGAAGGGGGGCTGGCCGGGGTAAGGAAGGATTAAGAAAACAATTTAGGAATTATGGAAAGAAAGGCGAAAGAATGAGAAAGCAGAAAGGGGGGGCTAAGGAGCATCGGGAGGAACTAAAAGCAGAAGACATAGGAGCAGAGGGAGTAGTAAGGGAAAATAAAAAGAAAGAGTGGATCTAGCAGACAGAGTAAAGGAACGAGTCAGAGGAGACGGTTCAAGGAGGGGTAAAGGGGTGTGAGCTTGGAGGGGATGGGTCGAGGTCAGACATTGGGTTAGGAGAGTACAGAAGATATAAACACAATGAGGGTGTAAGAGGTGGGTGTAAAGTGTGCTTCATAAGTTGACTGATTGAATGCTGGGGATAGAAAAGAAGCGTATCAAAGGGGTGAGTGTGAGTAATATTGTAGGGGCAGGGAGGAGTAAAGGTAACATTTGTAAAGCACATGTTCACCCCTGGGTATCTTGGCGCTGCCTAACAGATGCTTATTCTAATCCCACTCAACAGCGCTCATTGTAAGAATGTATTTGTATTTACTATACCACTGACATCACTGCGGGTATTCGAAGCGCTTTATATAGGCAGGTATGAAAAAAACACCAGGTGCAAGTCGGCCATGAGTTGACTTAAGACATAAAAAGCACGTTTCCAATACATGGTCTTATACGAGCACACGGGATTTGAGTTCACTGATGTGTGTGTTGAGCAGTGAGGGCGGTGCAGTGTCTGATGAATTATAGAGGATGTATCGACATTGGGCGGCTGATAAGCCGAGCTGCCCCGCACGGATTTCAGCCCGTGGCCATGGGGTCTAACACAGATCCCCGCAGTCGGTACACGCATGACTTCGCCGAGCCATCAACCACGTGGGGGGGGGGTTAGAAGAAAGCATTAAAAAAAGGGTGATTGGATCGAGGGGGGGCAGCAGAAAGGGGGGTGGGGTGCAGACGGCTGGGCAGAGGAAGAAGAGACGGGAGGGAGGAGAAGTGAGAGAGGTGCTGCAGTGGAAGGCAGCACGAATAGAGATAGTTATTAGCCACGGGGGGGAGGGGGGGGGAGAGAATGACGGAGCTAAGAGAAGGGGATGGGGGAAGTCACAGTAATGACTGAAGGCGAGGAGTGACTGCCCTGGCATGAGAGGGGCAGTGTTAACCCCAGTTCACCCCATACCACCCAGGCTGGCCAGCATTCATTTAGTCACTGCTTCTTGCACAGCGCGGCGCGTCACCTCACGACCGCCTCACAGCACTTTATTTCTATTCGTTTTGCTCGTGGTATTTATAGCGCCCAGAGGTACCACTTCTTAGAAGCATAGCAACGCCCGTGGCTTCTAGGTGCTGTACAAGAGATCTTCGATAGGCTTTCAAAAGAGGAACAGTGGAGGGGGAAACGATCGAGAAATGTTCAGGACTCAACAGCAGCCCCATCCATTTCTGAATACGCACGCCTTCTCCCTTTCTCACATCACGCAGCTTTCCTCGCGCTGCCTGTAACTCCTCTCCGCGCTATCCTGTGCGTGCCCCCGCCCCATCCTGTACCTTTCAACCTGCTGCCCCAACCCTCTTCTGCTGCATCTTTCCCTGCTATGTTCACTCAGCCATTCTCACATATATGGCACTCAGCACCAGTCCAACACAAGTGGCAAGCGCCTTGAAGCAGCTGCCTTCCGGGAGCGTAAGGTACACCAAACAACTCCTCTACCAGAGAAAAGCACATTGAGGCTGTCTGCAAAGAGGCACATGGAGTAAGCACTATGCAGTCATACAAGTGGCAGAAAGTGCTATAAACATGCTGATAAAACACGATAAATAACTCCGACGAGCACACAAAAGCGCCATGAAGCAGCTTGTCACATGTTGCATTACAGAGAACCGATCTAGCTGGGCTCGACATCATGTTCGGAAGAAAGCATGTTTCCAGCCTAGGTCTCACATTTAACATGACAGCCTCATACGTTCATGCATCTTGCTCTTTCCTTTGGGCTTGCCAAACAGAAGCGCTGCAGTGCCACCCAGTGGCCAAAAGCAATACTGCACAGAAGTCAGCCCTAAAACGAAAAGCAATGGACGTCTTCTGGGTGCAGTCAATGCCGGACCAGATTCGGGGGCGTTCCCGAGAATTGGCTTTTGGCTGACGTAGCGTGACGTCGCCAAAAGCCAAAAATTCTCGGGAACGCCCCCGAATCTGGTCCGGGATTGACGGACAGAGCAGTCTCCCAATGGCTAGCCTCCATTTATGGAGCTAGCCAATGAGAGAGTGGGGCGGATTCCCAGCCCCATACTATACTCATTAGGTTTTCGCCTAGCGAAACGATGCTTTCGCATCGTTTTCGCCAGGCAAAACCTAAAAAGTGGGGGTAACCATAAGAAACAGATCCTACTTTCCTACACAACCCCCCGCCAAACATAAGGAGATGAGACTAACCTTGCCCAGTTGAGTCTTCATTTTCTAAGTGGAAATATCTGGCAAGTCCATCTGCATTGGCATTGTTACTCCCAGGTCTATGTTCCACTGTATAGTCCACCCCTTGTAGGGAAATGGACCACCTCAAACATTTGGGGGGTTCACCCTTCATATGTTTTAGCCATAAGAGGGCCTTATGGTCTATCTGAACAATGAAGTGAGTGCCAAAGAAGTATGGGCTCCACTTCTTCATGTCCCATGCCACAGCAACGGCCTCCCTCTCTATGGCTGACCAAAGTTTATCTCTGGGGGTCAACCTTCAGCTAATAAAAGCTAATGGTTGATCCTGACCCTGTGCATCAGGTTGTGACAGCACAGCCCCTAGCCCCAACTCAGATTCATTTGTTTGGACAATAAATTCTTTAGAGTAGTCAGGACTCTGCAGAATGTGAGCAGTGTACATGGCCTGCTTGAGATCATCAAATGCCTCCTGGCAGCTAACTGTCCACTGAACTTTCTCTGGCATTTTCTTTGAGGTGAGATCATTCAAGGGAGTCACTATGGGACCATATCCCTTTACAAATCTCCTTCTGCAGAGCCTCCGAAACATTCTTCAGGTGGACCAGGTGGTCGTTCATGGTGGAGCTAAAGACAGCTATATCATCAAGATATGCTGCACTCTAAGCTTCAAGACCTGTGAGAACCTTATTCACCAGACTTTGGAATGTGGCAGGTGCATTTTTCAAACCAAAGGGCATCACAATAAATTGATAATGCCCACTAGGGGTTGAAAATACTGTTTTTGGTTTGGCATACTCAGTTAGTCTGATTTGCCAATAGACAGCAGTTAGGTAAAATGTGCTTAAGAACTTGGCTGAGGCCAAAGTGTCAATAAGCTCCTCTACCCTAGGAATTGGATGCGTAAAGGCGACAGGAGTAAAACTCATAGACCGAGTTGAGATCTGGGTGTATATGTATTAGGCAACAATATCTCAACCGGATTTAGTAAGAAGGACAGATAAAGACATATGTACAAGACATTGTGAGAACAACGGAAAATAGGGAGAGAGACTATAAATTTTAGTTTTTTTGAAAGTGCATATAGCATCATATATTTTTGGGAAAAAAAAACATATTTCATACAAAACAGTTGGAACAGCACTGTGAGCATGAAATGCGGAGGCAACCCTAGGGGGGCTTTGCGCACTAGTGGCAGTGAAGCAAAGAGTGACGGCGCAAGTGACAAGTGGGCATATACAGTGAAGGACGCAAGGTGACACTGTAAAAAAACAATATATACAAAGACAATGGTTCTTCCTCGATCAATGAGTAATAATTGTTAGTGTTGGGAACCAAAGTTGATGGTACACCAAGAGTCGCGCTGTAAGAGGGTCGGCGGCGTTTCAATCCTATTTAGGTCAGGCTCTTCATCAGTGAAGAACCAGGTTTTAGAACCCAGCGGCGCCAGGGCACGCCAAAGTGTTCGGATTCACCTGTCTTGGTATACAGAGACACGGAATACTTCTAGGTGGCATCAGAGATCAAATGTATTAGCTGCAGCTAGTAACAGTAATCCCAGCAATACAACACGGTGTACAACTCAGGAGACTGGTCAATTTCGTAGAGCAAGACATCACTTTTTATCCACATTTTACTCATTATAAATGCACACCCACTGCGACAAATACTGATGAATGAAATACATTTTCCCACACATTATCACATTGCAAAAGCTCGATTTACATTGTACCAACCCACAAGTTAATTATTAGGAATGTCCCAAATTCGATTTCCACAAGCCGGACAAACCCATAATTGAAAGCACTACCCATGTAATGAAAAGTCGTAAGAAAAGAAACAATTCAGATGCTGAATAGGAAAAGATATGTGCAAGGAAACTAAAGTTAACGATCTCCTGAACATTGATTGGCAATCTCAGACAACGATCAGCTAGAGCAATTGGCCTCGCAAAAGGGTCAGTTTCAGGTGACGGGGTCAGCGTCCTGCAGTTCACTCACAAGTCAGAAAAGCCCTAGTTAATGCGTACATGAACAACGTAGCCCATGCAACTTTGTTCGTTCGGTTACCTCCATGGCCTACGTGAGGGCAACACAAAATGGCGTCACAAACAACTCAAACAAAAGGGAGTCTGGTCACGAGATTCACGGATCCTCAGACCCTCCTTTTGCTATTACGTAGGCAATAACCTAAACTCAATCTGAATCGAGATCTATGTCTATGTCTATTCTCATCAGGTCATCAAGGTGTTGCTGTAGCATCATCTTATTATCCTTTGCTTCTCTCAGGATAGGTCTTCTCACACACATCGTAGCACAAAGACTACAAATGGCAGGACCACACTGGATGCATAAAGAACACGAGAAAAGGATAGCTAAAGCCATACCAAGGAACATCAGAATCTTCCATCCCCATCTGGACAACAGTCCCCAAAACCATCGCATCAATGACCAGTTCCCTTCGTCTACATGTATAGACTCAGCGGACTTATGTAACTTCAAGATGGCTTGGTACACTGTCGGGGCATTATCTGGTATGAAAACACAGCAACTAGACCCGATCAATTTACATACCCCACCTCTATCTGCAAGTATAATATCTAAAACTATACGGTTTTGTAATGTCATAAGACGATCCGCCTGAAGCTCAGCTGTAATATTGCTAAGGGCACCAGCAGTTTCATTTATAGTGGCCTCAACCACTCTCGTAAGCTGACGAATATTCCTACTATTAGCCATAGGACCCCAAAAGGGCACGAAACCCTTAAAGAAGTCTCCAACTTCTTGTGCGACAGTGTCTCTCGCATCGATGACACCTCTACCATATCTTGCCTTATGGTAATTGAAAGCAGCAGTGTATGTAGGGGGAAGCAAAAATGCCACATAACATGTGCCTGAAAAATCAGGAGGCAACCATGTATATGCTCTGTCGTAACAAACAAAATACGTGCCTTTGGCTGGCACGAACGGTGGAGATTTCTGACATAGGTGTGAACACACACACTCTTACCAAGCTGAGCTCTCGGATTCTGACCATTACCTTGCAGACAAAAATGACCTGACCTCGGTGGGGTGCAATCCAAATAGGGGGGGACCTTTTTCGTCTCTCCTTCTCTGTCAGGCTAATGCTATATCCAGTCTTGTTCCAGCCAATATATGCTCGTACCTCATCCTTAGGGATAGCATTATACGCATCAATATTTCTGATCATATCTACTATTCCCTGTATCAAGGCATTATTACTCGCATTATCATTAACGGAACGTACAGGAGATGCTTCACTCGCATAGATAAACATTGCTTGGAGTGCCCATACTGACCCATTAGGCGAAAAAGGCAGCACTAAATATGGCATTCCCTTATCTGTCGTATGCGGCATAAGACCACATACCCAGCAATTCGTGGTATTTACTACTAACTGATGCTGATGCAACATTTGTATAAATGAATTGTTAACAAATTCTGATCTTCGTGTCTGCTCATGTTCAGGCAACGTGTGAAATTCATGTGGAGAAACAGTAGAAAAATAAAGAGTAGGTTGGGACGTAGATGCAAGCGTCTGTTGTGTAACATAGACAATCCAACCCACACAAGCCAATATAATGTTCAAAAGCATTAAAAAACACAGTATCAAAAAACATTTGCTACGGACCAATATACACGTTCTCATTTTAGAATCAATTCTCTTAACACCCTTATCAGATTCAAAAGACTCCATCCTCTAACGTGCTGCTCACGGCTATTACCTTCTTCACTTAAGTGTGCGTCAAGATCGTACTAACGACCAGGAACCACAGACCTTTCATCAATTCGCGACTCACCCCTTAAGACTGTACCGCAACCCTGCGGCAGAGTCTGGATGGGGACTCGAAAAAGAAAAAGAAAAATAGTCTCTTTATCTGAAAAGGTGTAATTCACAACAAAAATATTCAAGTTGTATTTGTCCATCTATTTGTCCTTTCTCGGTCTCAAGTTGTAATGCTCTTTGCCAGGCACAGTTTGCTCTTGAAAAAGTGTTTCCGGATCCGTTGTATTCAACCTTAGATGCGATGGCACAGCAGCTTGCAAAATTTCATCGTCTGCACGTTCTGACTGAGTCCATACCAAATGTGCGTCACTAAAAGGTACGAATCTAGGAATTCTCTCATATTCAGAATCAGCTATATCTCCCCTCACCCACTTGTCATACGGTAAGGGCAACTGAACATTTTTACAATGGGTACCATGTACCCAATTCTTTTTACCAGCTACCCTAACTGCAGTCCGAGTTGCTAACAAGACTAAACGCGGTCCAGTCCACCTTGGCTCCAAGTTCTTAGTTCGTTGAAAATTCTCGGTGAGAACATAGTCACCAGGTTGAATCGTGTGGCCTGAATCCGCAGTCGCTGTCGGCAAACTGTCATAGACCTGTTGGTGGAGAACACGTAATTTAGCAGTCAAGTCATGTAAGTAATCCACCAACATTGGGTGCTCGATATCGCTGTACTTTTTAGGCCTCGGCACACCCCAAACATTGGCCGGACGACCAAAAACAATTTCATATGGGCTAAGTCCCACACGAGAATGTACTGTCGTCCTCGTTGACAAAAGGGCCAATGGCAAGGCATCTGCCCATGTAAGACCAGAGCTCGCTTGTATTTTAGCCAACTTCAATTTCAGAGTGCCATAATAGCACTCGACAAGTCCAGAAGACTGGGGGTGATTCGCAGCATGAAATTTCTGATTAATACCCAAACCCGCACACACTTTCTTCATGATCTGAGCCACGAATTCACTTCCATTGTCACCCCATACAATTCTCGGCAAACCATACCTCGGGAAGTACTCTTTGAGCAAAACCTTGGCTGTAGACAAGTTAGTATTATCCTTTAGGGGTTAGGCCTCTATCCATCTGGAAAAGGCACAAACAACCACAAGGACATACTTCAGGTTGTTACATCTTTCTATGTGAATGTAATCTAGCTGTATCACTTCAAACGGACACATTGGAGGAGCAAAATGACCAGCTGGAGTTGGAGTTCCCTTTCCAGGATTATACATCAGACAAATCATACAATGCTTCACCACATTCTCAGCACATTTAGGAATTCCAGCATTCTGCCATACCGGAGCCAACAACTTGCATATCCCTTTAGAACTAATGTGAGCCATTCCATGAGCCATAGTAGCCACTGGGAGCACATATGCACCAGGCAACAACCATCGCTGGTGCTCCGACAACTCAACCCAACAACCTGTCGAATCCAACATACCCGTAGTTTCTCTCCACACACTCACTTTCTTTTCCGTAGCTTCAGCCTGAATCAACTTCACACTTTCTATTGTGTCTTCACACATTCCACCAGCCATAACCCAGTTAGCAGGGCCTGCAACATACATTCGACTCATCATATCTTTCGCCGTTTCTTTCGCAACTTCATCCGCAAACGCATTTTCTCGGCCCACATCATCCACAACCTTCTTATGCGCACTACACTTCACAATTGCAATCTGCTTTGGTAGAGTAAGTGATTCAAGAAGTTCATTCACTAATTGCCCATGCTGAATTTTCGTACCATGGGAAGTAAGAAATCCTCTCTCTCTCTCTCCACAAGCGTCCAAAACTATGAGCCACACCAAACGCATTCTGGCTATCAGTATAAACATTCACTCGCTTTCCTTCTGACAACACACACGCTCTAGTTAATGCTATTTACTCTGCTGCTTGCGCTGAATTCTGTGCTATACGTGCTGTTTCAACAACTGTATGTAAAGTTGTGACAGCATATGCTGCAGTCGTCTCTCCATTCGGAAGCTTAAAACACGAACCATCTACCCATAGTGTACTATCAACATTCGGAAGAGGAGTATCTTTTAAATCAACTCTAGCCTTCGTTTCCTCCTCTGTCCGGAGAAAACAATCATGCTGTTCCTGAACATCTGTCTCTACAGAAATTGGCAACAACGTAGCTGGATTCAACAGATTGCACCTTTTGATGTGCACGTGGCTAACCAAAAGTGTCAACTCATAACCTGACAAACTCGCACTAGTAAGGTGCTGTGTCTTGGTCCTATTCAATAAAGTATCCACTGCATGTGGGACCATCACAATCAGCGTATTATCCAACAACAAACCAGCAGACTGTCAGATAGAAACAGCCGCTGCCGCTGTAGCTCTCAAACAACTCGGCAACGCCCTAGCTACCGGATCTAACGTAGCTGAAAAATACGCACATGGACGCTGCTCGTCTCCAAATTGTTGCGTCAACACTGACAATGCACAACCTTCTCTCTCGTGTACATACAGTGTAAAAGGTTTACTGTAGTCCGGGGTACCCAACACCGGAGCAGAACACAATGCATCACGTAATTCAGAAAAACTTTTCTGACATCAGAGCCAACAAAGGTTTTGCTAACAAAGAAAAAATTTCGGGATCCACTGTCTACAATACGAAGTGATACCTAAAAAAGCATGCACTTCTCTTTGTGTGGATGGCACACTCATTTGGGCAATTGCTTGAATTCGTTCTGGGGTCAATAGTCTTCCCTCCTTCGACAAGAGATGACCTAAGTAGGTTACTTCTTGGCGGCAATACTGTAACTTTGAAGGTGACACTTTATGATGAAGGTCAGACAAATGTCGTAACAAAGAAAGAGTAGCCTCTTTACAAATCTCTTCGTCATCAGCAGCAACCAGCAGATCATCAACATACTGGATAAGAGTAGCACCAGAAGGCAATACAAAATCATCAAGCTGAGTTTTCAACGTCTGACTATAGATGGAGGGACTTTCACAATAACCTTGAGGAGCACGTTTAAACCGGAAGCTTCGAACTCCTAAAGAGAAACCAAAAATATCCCTACTTTCCTCAGCAATCGGAATACTAAAGAAAGCGTTCTTCAAATCGATAACTGAAAACCTAGCAGCTGAAGCAGGGATCAGAGTCAACAAATCAGTGATGTCAGGGACAACAGGAAACTGTGGCACAACAATTTTATTAACCTCTCGAAGATTGATCACAAACCGATACACAGGTGGCTGAGAAGCATCAGTACGCTTAAGGACAGGCAGAACAGGACTGTTACACACATTACCTCTTGTTTCTTCAGCTACACCCTTCTCAACCAAATCATAGATAATCGCTAAGAGAGCTCTCTCGCCATCACTAGATATTTTATATTGTGGAATACGAGGTAGCCTAGCATTCGACTTAAGGATAACAACATAGGGTGGAATCTGCAAAAGACCAACATCATTGGGACCTGTAGCCCAAAGTGTATCAGGAAGAGAACGCAATTCCAGTGGAAGACAATCTTTAGACAAATACATCGGAGAAATCACTTTCTTACCCACTGTAAGATGTACTCCCGAAGGAGAACAATGTAATGTCGCATACAATCTTTTCAGCAAGTCCAAACCCAACAGATTCTCACCACAACCAGTCAGTAGAATAAGGGGAGCTTCCAATTCACAAGGACCAATAGAAAGGGGCAAAGGACTAGAAACCGGATTACGAACTGGGGCGCCAAAAAATCCAACTGAAACATTGGTCAAGCCAGACAAAGGTGCGCCAGGAAGTTTAGAGTGCATAATAGAACTCTTCGTCGCACCAGTATCCAAAAGAAAAGGTTCTGCCACACCTGATGTATTTACTTCAACATAAGGTCCACTCTGGTCTACTGGAACTGACACTACTCCCTCACTTTGTCCATGGCTGTCCTAACTATCATTATAACCAGCACTCTCACTCTCAACACAATAATCATCAGCACTGGGCAGACTGAACAGTCTGAACATTCTGTCCGTCAAAATAATTTGCAGAATTCTGAGGGGGAAAGGAACACTCATTTTGGGGAAACACACCACGTCCTCTACCCCTAGGAGCTTGTTGAAAACTACCATGACCTCTTTGACCAGATACACCATTCACACACTGTAACAAAATAGGACAACTATTCTTGAAATGACCTTCCTCTCTGCAGTAAGCACACTGATTAGGTCCTGGCAGAAATCGCAGAGCGAAAAACTCGGGCTTCTGTAACAGTCTCTGAAACTGTGGGGGTTGCTGAAACTGAGGCTGATTCGGACAAGCCGGATAAGCTTGCTGTAAAAGAACTTTCGTCTTTAGGTCTCTAGTTTTCTTCTCTACTTTATCCTTCTCATCTTTATCCCTATTCTCGTAATATTGTGCAGTAGCCAATATCTGGGCCGACGAAGAAACAGCCCATGAACTCTCAGAGTCCTTTAACTTGTAAGAAAGTTCGGGAATCAAATTAAAGACAAATTTGTCCACCTTTGACCACCTTCAGTGCTCATGTCCTGACCACTATGATCGATGAACGTTTCCTCAAACCTAGTAAAGAAATCAGACACACTGTCGTCTTTCTTTTGTTTGCATGCTGCTAACTTATCCCAATTCACTCGTAAAGGAGGCATCATAGTTTTCATTAAATTAATAATCCTACCAGGTAATTCTGCAACTAAGGGTTCAGGTTTGGCACCTCCTACCTGCCGACCATCTGCAGCAGTAATATTAGCCCACGTCTCTCCTAACTCTGATCCTCATGACGGATCTTCGCCCACAAAGGTTGAGGAACTACATTACCCATCAACATATCTATGTCAGCTAAATTCATAACACACGCATCAACTGTCTGAGACAACTCCTTGTAATAACCAGCAGGATTTTTACGGGGATCAGGTAAGGTCTGCTTAAGAGCCAAGACCTCTGCTCTCTTCCAAGGAACATGTACCCACACTCGCTGAAAATGAGCCGGTGCGGCCACAATACCATGAGCGGCATCAGCCACAACTGCCTCTCTCCATACAGGAGGAACCTCTCTCATAGGATACTGCTTCACTTTCCTCCTAACAGAGGGATCAGGTTCGTACAATGTCTGAGGCGGAAGCCTAGATCTAAAAGCAAGTATCATCTCTACGGCGTCTGCAACATCAGACTCCCTTTAGCAAATTCTGACTGGACATCAAGCACTTCCTGCGGAATCGGACCCAACTCATTATCTTCCCATTCCTGACGAAGAAAAGTCCACATTACGTCAAAAACATACCTTTGCTTAGGCGGATCCCACTGAAAGAAAACATCCATAACCGCTTGCAAATCATACCTAGAAGCATTTAAAACCCATCTACGAGCCAATAGATCCAACATTGTCCGCTCTTCCGAACTAGGAAGCTGACTACAACTCTGCTTACGTTCCGAAACAGGGGTCATATTCAGTGACCCAAAAAGTGGAGACAAAAGATTAGCAACAGTCTCAGTCATTTGTTTTCGAGCAGAAGGAGAAGAAGTGGACATAAAGACAGGAGAATGAATGTTTTGAGGCAAGAGAGGCGTAGGGACAAAAGTAGCAGGAGTCGGAGATACAGAAATGGAAGGCAAAGGAGTTTGAGGCAAGGCTGGTGACAAAGCCGGCGACCCTAGAGAGGGCTGCACCGTAGGAGGGGAACCATATGTGAAGCAACGGGTGGCTGAACAACAGCAGGGGCCTGAACAACAAAGGGTGCAACAACCGGGGGTAATGGAGGTGCAGTAGCACCCTGCACAAAGGGGGTGGCAATCTCAATAAATGAGACATCAAAGGATCTTTTTCAGGATCTTCAATCACTTTTGGAGGAGAAGGTAACAAGGCCGGATAACATTTATCGATGACCATGCAACGTTGTCTATCTGAGACTTCACTCGCACGCTCTTCTCCATCTTCCTTAAACTGCCTAGCAGCTTGTAGTACTGACATATTCGTATCTTTCCTATCTCTCTTTGCTTGCTTAATTTCTCGCTGTTTGGCTTCCTAACGCCAAAGGCGGAAAGAGTCAAACATCGCCGGCCGGGCTTTCTTCTTAAATAGCGCAACTTCCAAATTATCTAAAATATTTCATTCGAAACTACCATATTGGGGCCATCGTAAAACACCATCTTTCCTTGTATAGCGGACCCATATTTCGTTATAGGTGATAGGACCCACTCCGTGTTTTGAATAGAGCTCGTAAGTCGGAGTTCCAACCGGAGGTATCGGACACGAATCCTCCAATCGGGAATCCCTGTTGCAACCACAATTAAACCATTTCCTAATTTTGCTAAGACCAGGCATCTTATAGCTCACTAATCTAGCTTCAAACTTCAAGGGGTTATCAACTATCGATACACTCGTAAATATACGAGCCCCTCGGCTTCGATTATTGCAACAACCGAATCAAAACCAAGAAACAAAACAAAGTCGTGGGAGCGACCCACTTATACTTAACCAAAATATCTGTCACGCCTCAGAAGACCGTCTATTGTCTCGCTCTACAAAGCATCAATCGAGGGTCCAAGACAGGGTGACAGTCAGGGCAGCAGTCCTTCGTAGCCGTCGGAAAGCGGGAAGCCTCGCAGAAAAAACCTTCGGTCCGCGTCGACATGCAGGGGTCCATGAAGTGGCGGCCTTCCTCCAGAATTTCCTCACGTGGCTCCTCACGATCCTCGGGCTTGGACCAGTACCGCTGAAGTCGCCCGACGTTGGGCGCCAACTGAAGAACCGGGTTTTAGAACCCAGCGGCGCCAGGGGCACGCCCAAAGTCTTCGGATTCACCTGTCTTGGTATACAGAGACACGGAATACTTCTAGGTGGCGTCAGAGATCAAATTTATTAGCTGCAGCTAGTAACAGTAATCCCAGCAATACAACACGGTGTACAACTCAGGAGACTGCTCAATTTCGTAGAGCAAGACATCCCTTTTTATCCACATTTTACTCATTATAAATGGACACCCACTGCGACAAATACTGACGAATTGACGAATGAAATACATTTTCCCACACATTATCACATTGCAAAAGCTCGATTTACATTGTACCAACCCACAAGTTCATTATTAGGAATGTCCCAAATTCAATTTCCACAAGCCGGACTAACCCATAATTGAAAGCACTACCCATGTAATGAAAAGACGTAAGAAAATAAACAATTCAGATGCTGAATAGGATAAGATATGTGCAAGGAAACTAAAGTTAACGATCTCCTGAATATTGATTGGCAATCTCAGACAACGATCAGCTAGAGAAATTGGTCTCGCAAAAGGGTCAGTTTCAGGTGACGGGGTCAGCGTCCTGCAGTTCACTCACAAGTCAGAAAAGGCCTAGTTAATGCGTACATGAACAACGAAGCCCATGCAACTTTGTTCGTTCGGTTACCTCCAGGGCCTACGTGAGGGCAACACAAAATGGCGTCACGAACAACTCAAACAAAATGGAGTCTGGTCCCGAGAATCACGGAACCTCATCAGGACCGGGGTGCCAGTTCAATTAGTGTGTAGTTCCGGCAGATGGGCGGGCGGGCATCCACGGGGTATGTTGGAGCAGTCCGGTTTAGGTGAACACAGTGGTACTTGGGGGAGTAGGTACGGCTGTAAAATTCTGCTGCCGGGGTCAATGGTAGGTCAAGTGGGGGCACTAACTCGGAGCCTCAAGCTGGCCAAGCAGGACTGGGACGTCTCAGTCGAGTTCGATAGTTGGAAGGAGGGGTCGTATGGAAATGGTCGGAGGAGGACTTCCGATATCTCGGGTGTAGAGAGGTCATCCGTCAAAAAAGTACGGGTGCCGGGGCATGGTACTCTGGCAGCTGAGTTGCCAGAATCCGTGTCGGGTCAAGGGGAGAAACCCGACACGGATTCCGGCAACTCAGCTGCCAGAGAACTACTTGAACTGGCAACCCGGTCCTGTTGAAGTTCCTGAACTAAATAGGATCGAAACGCCGTCGACCCTCTTACAGCACGACTCGTGGCACACCATCAACTTTGGTTCCCAACACTAACAATTATTACTCATTGATCGAGGAAGAACCATTGTCTTTCTATATATTGTTTTTTTCACAGTGTCACCTTGCGTCATTCGCTGTATATACCCACTTGTCACTTGCGCTGTCATTCTTTGCTTCACTACCACTAGTGCACAAAGCCCCCCTAAAGTTCCCTCCGCATTTCGTGCTCACAGTGCTGTTCCAAATGTTTTTTTATGAAATATGTTTTTTTTCAAAAAATATATGATGCTATATGCACTTTCAAAAAACTAAAATTTATAATCTCTCTCCCTTTTTTCTGTTGTTCTCACAATGTCTTGTACATATGTCTTCATCTGTCTCTCTTACTAAATCCGGTTGAGAAATTGTTGCCTAATACACTAGGAATTGGATGAGCATCAGTCCTAGTCACTGCATTCAGTACCCTGTAGTCTACACAAAACCTCACCTCTCTCTTACCACCCTGGGCATGAAGTTGTGGTACAAGGACCACTAGACTAGCCAAAGGGCAATCTGAGTGCTCAATTACTCCCAATTCAAGCATCTTTTGGACCTCTGTTCTGATGCAATCTATGACATTGTCAGGCTGCCTGTAGATCTTATTTTTAACAGGTATAATCTCACCTGTGTCCACTTCATGGGTACACCGAGTGGTTTGACTGGGTGTCAAAGAAAACATATGCATATTTTGATTGAGGACCTTCCTGCAATCAATCTGGTCTTGGTCAGTGAGGCTGCCTGCCAAGGCTACACCATCAACTGCCCCACCATCAGCGTTTTATGAGAGGAGAAAAGGGATAGGGTCACTCTCTTCCTCCTGTAACTCATAAGTTGCCATGAGAAAGCCCATGTCAGCCCTGTCAACAAACGTTTTGAGCCTGTTCACATGGATCACCCTATGAGGGCTCCTGGTAGTGCCAAGGTCCACCAGGTAGGTGACCTCAGCATTTTGCTCAGTGATAGTGTGGGGTCCACTCCATTTATCTTGGAGAGCTGCTGGGACCACAGGCTCCAACACCCACACCTTCTGACCTGGCTGGTGAACAGTCAGGAAAGCCTTTTGGCCATGCCAAGCTTTTTGCAATTCTTGGCTGGCCTCTAGGTTTTCGCTGGCCTTCTTCATGTACTCAGCCATCCTAGAGCAGAGACCAAGTACATAGTCCACTATGTCTTGTTTGGGAGGTAACTCCCATCCCTCCTTCACCAAACATAAGGGTCCCCTAACTGGATGTCCAAAAAGAAGTTCAAAGGGGCTGTTGCCAGCCCCCTTCTGAGGGACCTCTCTGTAGGCAAAGAGAAGGACATCCCATTTCCGCCTAAGCTTTTCTGGGAGGCCCATGATCATGCCATTGAGGGTTTTCTTGAATCTCTTAACTAACCCATTGCATTGAGGATGATAGGGGTGGTGAATTTGTAATTTACCCCACTCTCCTTCCACATTGCAGTGATGTAACTTGACATGAAGTTTGCACCTCTGTCAGTTAAAACCTCCTTAGGGAAGCCCACACTGGAAAAAATTCCAAGGAGGGCCCTTGCCACCACCGGAGCTGTAGTGGTCATAAGGGGGAATTGCTTCTGGGTACCTAGTGGTATGGGCCACCACCACTAGAATATAACTATGCCCAGATGCTGTAGGAGGGTTCATGGGACCAATGATATCAATCCCAAACCTCTCAAAGGGAACCCCCACCACTGTAAGTGGTATCGGTGGGGCCTTTGTGGCACCACCTGTCTTATCACTGGATTGGCAAGTGGCATAGGACGGAGTGACAAAACGCCTTTGTGTCCTCAGGAATGTGAGGCCAGTAAAAGTGAGGGACGAGCCTGTCCCAAGTTTTACGTTGGCCTAAGTGTCCAGCCAGGGGAATATCATGGGCTAGGATGAGTAGGAAGCCCCTAAACTTTAGAGGTATAACCAACCTCCTGGTGTACACTTGGGGTCTCTGCCGTCTGAATAAAGGAGTCTCTCATCCCAGTAGATCCTGTGGGACCCACTGACATTCCCAGCAGCCTCAGCAGCAGCCTGCTGTCTGAGGGGTTCAAGAGCGGGGCAGATTTGCTGCTCCAAACTCAAGTCTGTTCTGGAAGGATCCCCTGTCCATAAGAACTCAACCGGATCAGGCTCAAGTTAATCTGGGACAGTTTCTTCACAAAGACTAAGATAATTTCCCTCAAGAGACTGATCATCACTCTGAGTGTAGGGGGAAGACACAGCATTACCCCTCCTGCTCTTTCTCTTGGAAGTCACCTGGTCCATTGTTCCAGGATCCAGGGCCTGTTCAGTGGATGTCAGTTTGGCTTGTGATCTAGTCACAGAAAACACATCTGCAGAGATGCCTAACATTACTGCCTGAGTCCTAAATTCAACGTTAGCCCTGGCTGAAGTCTTCAAATCATTGCCCAACAAACAATCTACTGGTAGGTCTAAACTTATCACAACCGTTTTAGGGCCATGTACCCCTCCACAGCTGAAATTGACAACTGCCAAGGAATGGGCAGTCCTGACATTGTTTGTATTGGCCACTTGGTACATTGCTCCAAGTATGATTTGTCCAGGAGACACAAGTTTCTCTGTCACCATTGTGACACTGGCCCCTGTGTCCCTGTAGGCCATATCCTCTCTTCCATTAATCAAAGGCTGTTGTCTGCACTTGCCCAGGTTACTGGGACTGACAAGTAAGGTGGCAATATCTATGCCACCTTCACAGACTAGGACAGCGTGAACTGGAGTTCTGACTAAGCCAGAACCCAACTCAGATCCCAAGGTAACCCTTCTATTCTCTTGTATGGTGCACTACTACTTGTACTGGAGCTAGGGGGCGCAGTTGCCTTAGGGGCAGTGGTAGTAGTTGTAGTGTACTTGGCCTTTGGACAATCAGCATCCCTTGTCCAATGGGTCTTCTGTTTACAGAGATAACACCAAGGTTTTCTTTTGCCTTTTCCCATGTTGGATTGTGACTCTCCCCCAGATGCAGGTTTTTGGGGCCCTGATGAAGACTCTTTTTTGTCTTTACCCTTGTCCCTACCCTTATTATGAGCTTTTGATGAATCTTGCTTCTTCTGGTCACCACTATTTTTTTCTGCTTCACCCTGGTCCTGACCCACTTATCTGCCTTCTTTCCCAATTCTTGGGGAAAAGTCAGACCAGAGTCCACCAGATACTGATGCAATAGCTGATTTTGGCAATTATTAAGGAACTCCTCCCGCATAATCAAATTGTACAATCCATCAAAATCATGCACTTTGCTGCAAAGCATCCAACCTTCCAGAGCCTTAATAGCACTATCCACAAAGTCTACCCAGTCCTGTGCCTTCTGGGTGTCTCAGAACTTAATCCTGTATTATTCAGTGGTTAAGCCAAACCCATCAATGAGAGCACTCTTCAAGACTGAATAATTGTCAGCATCCTCTTCTCTAACAGTGAGGAGCTTATCTCTACCTTTTCAATTTTTGAACAACAAGGGGCCCCAAATCAGTCAGCAGGGACCTCGGGGAACATACTTATTTCAAACAACATTGGTCCCATGCATACAACGGAATAGAAAGCAAATAAAAATATAGACAGAGTCAATCTATATTAAGAGAGACATGTCCAGCCGGACAGTGGTCTTTCAAAGTTTTACTCAATTGTAATGTAGTTGATATCACACAGGGTACCTTCCACAAGTCAGCCAGTGTGGAACACAAGCCTGTGCCCAGCACTAACAGAAAGGGTACACAGCAAAGAAGGGCTTTATAAGGCAAAACACGTTGCTCTGTCATGAATGCAATTGTACAGAGTATTACAACCAAGCACCTCAGAACACATAGTAATCACGTTTAAGCTGTTTGGTGCTTTAAAAGGTCGACGGCGTTTCGGACCCTTATTAAATCATAGGGTCCATCATCAGGACATTTGCAGTGAAAGCCTTAACAGGGTTATAGCCTCTAATTGCCAAGGTTGCATCAATGGCTGGCTAAAGCATCAAACAGCTTAAACGTGATTACTATGTGTTCTGAGGTGCTTGGTTGTAATACTCTGTACAATTGCATTCATGACAGAGCAACGTGTTTTGCCTTATAAAGCCCTTCTTTGCTGTGTACCCTTTCTGTTAGTGCTGGGCACAGGTTTGTGTTCCACACTGGCTGACTTGTGGAAGGTACCCTGTGTGATATCAACTACATTACAATTGAGTAAAACTTTGAAAGACCACTGTCCGGCTGGACATGTCTCTCTTAATATAGATTGACTCTGTCTATATTTTTATTTGCTTTCTATTCCGTTTCATATCTCTACCTTTTCAGCAAAGGAAAGCCACAAGATAGCCTCCCACTGCTCTTGAGGGACCTTCTGCACTTTACACACCCTCGCTAAAGCAGTGACCCATTTGTGGATGTCATCCCCAACATGGTAGGGAGGGACAATCTTGCTCAGGTTCCTATGTTCAAAGGAATGTTCCTTAATTCTAGGGACACTGATGCTGCCACCATGGTATTCTAGTCCCAAAATCTTCCTAGCCTTCTGGACTTCTAGAGACTCTCTGTCGAGGGCCAACGGTTCTTTCCTGAGCCTAAGCCTAGCTTTTTCAAGTTCAAGCAGTTGGTACTCCCTATCCAAAGAGCTCCCTCCTTTACTAGATATGGAGGTCCCTACTGACTGTCTAGATGCATTGGATTCTAGAGAGGATGATCTAGACCTCCTGGGTCTACTCTGTTCCTACCCTGGAGGTTCAAAGCGGGCATCCTCTTGGTCCTCTGGATTCTCCTCTGGGAGATCTGAATGGTCCATGTGGAAGTCATCAGGCTCCACCTGGTCAGGGTTAGATTCTAGGTCAAAGAGGGATCTCCTCCTGTCCTATTCTCATTCCCCTGCCCACCCACTCTGTCCTGTTCATCTGACCCGGAGCCTTTCCTCAGGTCATCTAACAGTAACACCTCTACTAGACGTTGAGTGTTGGCACTTTTCCCTGTCTTCAGCTTCTTAGATGCACCCAGTGGTTTCATTTCTTGGAACAAAGGTTCAATGTGTTTAGAAGGCAGAGAGCCACTGGCATCTCCTTTAGTAGACATACTAAGTGTGGTGTGATATTGCACCTACCAAACCTAGTGGGAAATAAACGCTCTGAGGTTGACTTACCCAACCCTAAGTTCAGTAGAACTTACTATTCTAAGCTTCTATTTATATGTGCCCAGTACTAGTGGTTTTTCAGTTAATCAACACAAAGATTTATCTGGTAAAACAATGCAGGCTTGAATACCAACCAATGCCACCAATGTGAGACACTGGCCTGGTATATGATGTCCACTAATGTAAGTGGGCACCTTGCACCAGTCCAGACAACCCTTATGGTGATTTAGGAGGTCTTAGACAACCATAGAAATCTCTCTAAGTCGGCTGCTTCAGGAAAGATGCCAATTACCTTTACTTTGCAGCTGCAGGGTCCAGGCGACGCTGAGGATTACCAGGAGCCGGATACGAGCTGTCTCACAAAGGATGTTGGGTGCTGAGGGGTCAGTGTCCGGTGGGAGCACCAACTAGCCTTGGGAAATGCAACCAGAGGAGCAAGCAGGGGAGCCAGAAGAAAACAAAAGTGAACCTCAAGTGGATCCACAGACCGGAGGCACTGGAGTCGCGAGAGGACCTCAAGCAGTTCACCACAAGATGCAAGCCACGATGCACACGATGTGGTGTGGCTGAAGATTCTGGTCAATGGAGGTGCTCAAGATTGGGGCTACTTGTAGCCTGAATATCTTCTGGCAAAGATGAAAACAAGCCTTTGCAACTGCAAAGGGGACACGGTACCCAGGGGTTCAGTAATTACAACCCCCATAAGGACTACTGGCCTCAAACTTGGTGAGAGGGTAGAGTAGGCCTCAGGAGCTGTGGAAAACTACCACCTGGATTACAGAGCCCACGGAGTCTGGAGGAGCTCAGGATCTGCAGACCGGTCGACTGCAAATGCAGGGAGTGACTCCTTCACTCCAAGGGAGATTACTTCAGTTGTCCTTGATGCTTTACAGGTCTTGGAAGGTTCCTGTATGATGCACCAGCCCGGACAATGCAGCAGACTGGAAGGGAGACAAAGTCAGGCCCAACAAAGTCCAGCAATGTCCAGAGAGTCCAGACGGTAGAAGTGCAATGGTGTCTGATAAGAATCTTATCCCACAACAAATCTAGGAGCCTACACCCAGGTAAGCCCTTAATTACCCTAGGAAAAGGGTTGGGAAGATTCAGGGGACCCTCCCAGGGGTGAGGTTACTCCCATGTCCTTTGTCCAGTTTTGCGCCAGATCAGGAGCCAACGGCTCTCAGGACTGGTTTGAACTGGACTATGCACAGGGACACCTAATGTGCCCCTCATGCAGACTTACTGGTGCCGGTAAGCGTACCCACCCAGCCCATATACACTAAATCCTCCCTGGGAGGTGGTCACACCTCCCTGTGACAAATGCCTATTGTTCCACCTTCCTCTGCTCGAGCTTGGCTCAGCAGCAGGAGGGCAGGAATGTGTTTCTGGTCGGCAGCAACCATTTTGTGCTGTCCAAGTCAAGAAAGCTGGTACCGGGAACACTACCTAAAGGAGGACTTTTCCAGTGCTTAGAATCATATCTCTCACACCGTGGTCATCTTGTAAATAGGCGGTGCCCCTCTATATAGTATATGGCTGCTTCACTGACAACCTGGGAGAATAAACTCCGTAGCCTGCATGCATGTCTTGTTCATGCAGGGGCACCCTGTCACTTAGAGCCAAGCACCCTGCCCTCAGGATTGTAAAGGCATGCTATAGGGGTGACTTGTAGGTTTTAAGTGCAGTGACCCTTAGGTATAGTAAACCTATATAATTATTAAGTGGTGCATGCACCAACTTACACAGGTGCATTGGCAGGCCTGTAGTTCTATTTTGCATAGTCTCTCATGGGTGGCATAATGCATGCTTCAGCCCATGGTAGACCTCTGGGGTACCTATGCCTTGGGTACATGGACAGGGCTGGACTGGGAACCAAAACCGGCCCTGGCAAAGTGCTCGGCCGGCCCACCAGGAGGGGTTTGGGGGAATGGCTGAGCTGTTTGCCTGAGCTGGTTTCGGACGATTTTGTTACAGGACCGATATTGCAGCTTTGCTGCAAAGAGGTCTCTGTAATAAAACAGGCCCCCAGGGGTCCAAAACGGGCCCCCACCCGGGGGCCCACCTGAGAAACACCCGGTGCACGCTGCGACCATTCCGGCCTTGTACATGGGTACAATGTACTAGGACCTGAGAAGGGTACCCCAGTATCCAAATCTGGTATTGTACCTAGGTACTAAAACAACAGTTTATGGAGAAAGCAGATAGACTGGGGTATTGATCAGCAGGCCCCCAGTCGGACTAGTCAAAAACATCATCACATAAAGCAAAAAGTGGGGGTAACCATAAGAAGCCGATCCTACTTTCCTACACACTGTAACAGATCATACATGTGCCCTATACCCTGGCCTCCTATCAGTGCTCTAATGTTATGGGAATTTTGTAGAGTGTGGCTAATCACCCGTGAGGGTATCTAGGTGATGAGTTTGCCAGGTCTTAGGGGGGGATGAAGCCTACAGGTCAGACATGATGTACAACACCACCACATGAAGCCTGATGTAGCCTCCCACTCAAACTTTATACTGTACAGGATGAAGCAACTCTTGAAACAATTGCTTTCTAATAAAGACTACACAATTTCAACATAGCATTCTCAGCCTTGCACCGCACAGCCTTGACTGTAATCCATGGAGCTCATTTGCCTTGTGCGCTGGATTCTAAGACATTTTGAAAAAGCCAATGTAAGAGTTAGTAGGCATGGCATTGGAAAATAACTTAACAACATGCCACCATGGTAAATGTGGCCAACCACCCCTTTGAACATAGCACAGAAAGTGCCTGCTTTCTTACAAACTAACACATTAATTTACCATACTAAGCAATGTGATGGTCAGGAACCTTCTAGTTGCACTGGTTGTCTGGATGGTGTCACCAATCGTGTCCTTGCCAGGTGTCCTTGTTTTACTTCATGTACCAGGGGCTGAAGAATGCTCCCCAGTGCTGGTGACCAAGTGCCTTGATCATGATCAGTGGTTATATAAATAACAAATGCAAATGGGTGATATAGGGGAGTGGCTGCTGAACTGGAAGACTACAAGGGAAATGTGGTCACACTGGTACATGCAGTCATGTAGAGTCAAAATTGCCAACCCTGCAGCATTCTTTAGGAGCAGGTTTTTATTGCTGCTCATGTCACCTGTCTCCTTGATTCTGGCTCCTGGCTGGTGCTCCAGGTGTTCCTATTTTTGGATTGCTCATCTCCACTGGCAGCTCAAATGTTAACAGGAAAAGGGCTTTTCAAAAACAAAACTAAGGGACAGACCGCAAAAGTGGAATAAATCATCCAAGAGCTGTGCCTAGATTAACCCTGTTGGGTGATTGCACACAGACGTGAGACAAAGCAATGCAAGCTACTTGTTGGTTGGACCATGCCAGACCATGAGAAGTAGGTTTGTGGACTGTTAGCAAGCCACTGACAAAAAGAGCCGGAGCTCTCAAACGCATCAGGCTATGGAAAATGTTTGGAATTAAATGCTGGTTTTAAAGTAAAGTTTCTGATGAAACATCATTTGCTGAGTGCATCTTCAGTTTTTTGACAACACTTTGGGAACATAAATCACAGCAGTCCTGCTATGGAAGTCTGCACCACCAAGAAAAAGGTATTTGGGGCTGGGGGCTATGAACTATTCTAAGCCTGGGAACAGAACAAGTGGTCTTTTTAAATGCAAACCGAATTGATATTGTGAGGCCCACTAGAGGGCAAGGAAAATGTTTTAAATAAAGTTGCAACAAGAACACAGATCCCATAGGAGTGGAATAATGGTGCACAACACATACCACACTCCCAGCTTGCACAAGAACTGGAACTCACTTGGGAGGCCCACCTGAGGGCAATTACTTACTAGCATGCAGAGGGGAGCAGAGGGCATGTTATTGCTTCTGTGGACTGTTAGCAAGCCTCTGATGTGAGAGCAGGAGCTCTGAAACGTGTCAGGCTATGGAAAATGTTTGTAATTAAATGACGGTTTGAAAGTAAAGTTTCTGATGAAACATCCTTTGCTAAGTGCGTCTTCAATTTTTTGACAACAATTTGGAAACTTATATATATATTTATTCACCGAATTCCCCACTTGGAGAGGAACACGGAGCACTCAGCGTTTTCCAAAACTTCTATTTATTCAGGCAGATGCGTTTCAGCGGTTACGGCTTTTTCAATGTCTTTTTGCATGTAATTACTATTGTCCATGTTTTAACCATTCCCGTCTCTCATCCATTGGGCAGGCAAAATGTGGTAAGGGAATCATTCTTCATTTCCACTCACCAAACATGGGCTAATTGAAAAAGAGAGTTACTCGCCCTGCCATTCTCCTACCCTCACAGGTCTGTTACCCCAGGTAGCGATTAGGTAACCGGAATCCATGCATTGTAGTAATGCAGACATCGTGTTGTGGGTATCACATTTATGGTGGTCGGCGGCGGTTCTAGCAGCACTCCATTACTTTTCTTACCAATTGCCACACTACGGCTAAACAGGCTCACAGGTGGGTGCTTCCGTCATGAGTGTGGCTCTCACAAATTAATTATTCACCAATTTCCCCACTTGGAGAGGAACACGGAGCACTCAGCTTTTTCCAAAATTTATTCAGGCAGACGCGTTTCAGTGGTGACGACTTTTTCAATGCCTTTTTGCATGTAATGAGAATTTGCCTAGCTGTAGTGCTGGTAAGTTCCAATTCTATTAAGAATACGGAGGTGAGCATTATGCCTTCTTCCATTGCTTTATTTTTACAGCAGCACATTTTTAAACACAATAACCAACTACATTTCCCATGACCAACAGGGAAAGCAAAAATCCCAACAGGAGTCCTTCCTCCCTGTCCGCACTCCAGCCTGCCAGCAGAGTCCCTTCATGCTGTTTCCTCTTCCACTTTCTCCGCGCGAACCATTTCCCGTCGGATTTCACGCTTCTTGTTTGGAACCATAATTTCCTGCGAAAATAGATAGTGTCAGAGGACAGAGCTGGAACCAATCGCAGTAAAACATCAGCAAACAACAACACATGAATAACGTCATCAACACATTACCACATTTCTAAAGACCCATGAATGGCTTACTTACGTGAGAACAGGGAGGGTCAACATCTTCAGAGGTCATTGGGCGGGATAATCCTCACCTCCGTGTCCTTAAAAGAATTGGAACTTATCAGCGCAACAGCTAGGCAAATTCTCTTTCTATGTCAGGACCGGAGGCTCAGATAATGCCAGTTCAAAGCTTGTCGACTACTAGCCTCGCCACCTCCTGTACTAGTTTGAAATAAAACCTCTTAAAGGTGGAGTTAGAGGACCAATCGGCTGTGTGCATCAGATCTTCCAAGCGCGCACCTAGGGAAAAAGCCTTAGAGCCCCTCGCTCCACTCGCTGAGTGAGCACCAAATGGCTTTGTATCAATCCCCATCTCCTGAATCACCCAACGCACCCATCTTCCGAATGTCGACGATGAGACTGCTCTGTACAGTTTACGTAGCGCAATGAGCAGCTGCTTCTCGCCCGGAGGGCAAGTTTCCTCAGTCAACTCTTCATAAGCACGGAGGCACTGGCCTACACACAGTTTAGTTGAGTCCAGAAATGCTGGGTATGGAATGGCCCTGTAAATACTCTAGGTCCTTCTATTTACCGTGAATGTTACCCCTTCCGGGGAAAACACCCTGGTTGATATGTCCGAAGCCCTCACATCTGAGATGCGTCTGCACCAGACCAGGTATAACGGCATTGACAATTTGGCCGTTACTTCCTTATGGGACAGAAACCTATTTGGTTGCCAAGAAAGAAAAAGATTCAACACTGATCTCACGTCCCAAAGAACAGGGTACCGAGGCTCCGGAGGGAGAGAGAGGCGAATCCCTCTGAGAAGCTGACAAACCAAAGGGTGTTCACCTACCGGAGAGCCCTGCACCATAATGTGACCGGTCAAAATTGCGGAGCGGAAGGTATTAATTGACCTAAAAGCCAGACCATCCTCCACCAGACTCACCAGAAAATTAAGGACGTGGACTACATCTGCCCCCATGGGATCGACACTGCGTAGCACACACCAACAATCTGTGCCAGGCTGAACTGTATCTCTTGGTCGTGCTGTCCGCCCATGCCTTGGTGAGCAAGCCATCAGCTTTTCCCGAAAGGCTTGGGAGCGACCAGCAAAGCCGGAGATCTCAGGCCATCATCCTCAACGTTCCCTCCGCTACCAGCCGATAGGGAATAAGATTGAGATTGAGGAGAATGTGAGGAAAGTGGGGGAGTCGAATTGGAAAATCCCATGAAAGTTCCAGTAGAACAGGAAACCAGACTTGAGACTTCCACAAGGGTGTGATCAACACCACCTCCACCTGCTGGCGGTGAAGCAACACAGACACCCGGGTGATCATGGAGAACGGAGGGAAGGCATAGCCGTACTCCTGCTGCCAGTCCTTGAGAAACGCATCTGTCGCCTCGGCCTGAGGATCAGGTCGCCAACTGAAGTCTCTCAGTAACTGATGATCTGGCCATGATGCAAAGAGGTCAACCGAGAAGGGGCCCCATTTCTCCAACAACTGAGAGAAAACCAGAGGTTCCAGCTTCCACACATTGGCATCCAGAAGGTGATGAGAGAGCAAGTCAGCCACTTCGTTCTCCTGCCCCCCTGGGAGGTATTCTGCCTTCACAGAAATCTGGTTGTCTAGGCAGAAGTGCCAGAAATCCCTGGCAAGGTTCGCCAACATCTTGGACCTGGTGCCACCTAGGTGGTTGATGTACCGGACCGCAGAGATGTTGTCCATCCTGAGAAGGACACACAATTGTACCCTGTCTTTTGTCCAGCATTGCACCGCAAATGACCCTGCCAGCAGCTCCAGGCAGCTGATGTGCAATGACTGTTAGTGAGTGGACCAGGCTCCACCTGTGGAGAATTCTCCACACCGTCCTCCCCAACCGGAGCAGCTGGCGTCGGATTCGATGACGATATCCGGAGTGGAACCGAATATAGCCCGACCATTCCTTGCCTCCATGTGGGTGAGCCACCATTCCATCTCATCCCTCACATCGTCCGACAGGGGTATTAACTAAGAGTACGTCAAACCCTTCCTCAGGTGATGCGCCTTCAGGCGCTACATGGCTCGGTAATGCAAGGGCCCGGGGAAAAGGCCTGTATTGAGGAGGAGAGGAGACCTACGAGATGAGCTAGCTGGCGCAAGGAAATCTGTGTCTTCTCCAAGGTCTGGCGCAGCTCGTGCCTGATCTTCCCCATCTACCTGGCGGGGAGACTCTGAGTGGAAGACACGGAGTCCACATTGAAGCCTAAAAAGGTTGCGCACTGGACCGGAACCAACAGGGACTTCTTCTTGTTTATGACAAACCCCAGTGCCTGGAGGAGGTCGACCGCAGTCCTCAACTGGTTAGACAGCCTTCTGGGGCACTGATCCAGAAAAGCATATCGTCCAAGTAGACAATCATTCAAACACCCTGCACGTGCAGGAACTCCACCGCCGGTCTGAGAACCTTTGTGAAACACCACGGAGCAGAGGGTAGCCCGAAAGGGAGCGTGGTGAATTCGTAAATCTGCCCTTCCCACCTGACTTGCAGAAAACGCAGATGAGGGGGAAAGATAGGGACCATCAGGTACACGTCCTTCAGGTCAAGCTGGACCATCCAGTCGAGCGGCCTCAGTACATCCCTGAGGAGGTGGATACCCGTTGAAGTGGCAGGAAACCACCCACTCGTTGAAACTCTTCAAGTTGATGACTGGCCGCCGGCAGACGTCCACCTTGTCGACCAAGAAAGGGTTGCTGAGAAAACCACTGGGATGCTCCGCTGTGTGGTAAATTCCCCCTTTTTGGAGCAGGGCAGAGACCTCTTCGCGTACCAGCTCATTATCTTGCTGCGAGAAAGTGTTGTGTCTGGACGGTTTAGCTGACGTGGACGCCATGAAACTCCAACTGAAAGCCCTGGACCATCTGCAGCACCCAAGCGTCTTCCCACCTACAAACTCGCTGAGGGTATTACACTCACCTTTTCCAGTGCCATATTGCTGGCCTATTTGGCCCCCACGGCCTCGGAACTTCTGTCCTCTGGTGGGGAAGAAATTGTTGAAGTGGGCATTGTCCTGATATTGTCCTCACCCGGAGTCTTGCCCCCTGTCAGAGTGGGAGAAGTGGCCGGTCGTGTGGCCCCTACCACGACCGGCAGCTGAGAGTCGAGCAAACAATCAGAATTACGCATGTGATCCTACGTGTGGCACATCCTAATATGGACACCGGCTCCACCTCTACCTTCGCAGGCCTTCTGGAACATGTAGTCTGACATCAGGTAGGCGTTATCGACTGTGGTTTCTGACAGTAATGGCAGCCCAGATAATACAATAAAAAAAGAATGAGTAAACACTTGTTAAAATGTTACAAACATAGCACAGAAAATGCAAAATAAATGAAAAATTATCAGATAAGTGAAATAGACTATTAAATAGGTCAAATCAAATGAGGATACATGAAAAATATGCATGTGTGAATGGAGAAATTTAGTGGGCTTAGTGGATCGTCAATAGAAATAACTGCTATAGAATATGAAGATAAATAAATAAAAGGAAAACTAGGGAGGAACTGGTGTCTTTACTATATCTTGATCGCTCTAGCGGTAGATAAAAGAATTATTTCCTAAAAAGGTGGAGAAGTGAGAAAGGGAGGGAAGCAAAGACAAATGACAATTAAAGGGAAGTATTTTAAATAATCCATTGTACAAGAAGATGAAGGTAATGGTCATCATCTGAGAAAGCAATTCTGTGAATGTGAGGAAATCCACTAAAATGGTTCTTTGCATCAGCAAAAATGCTGGGACTTGCTTTTCTCACATTTCTTTAAAAAAATCTCTCAACAACACAGCAACACTGTGGTGATGGACTTAAGTTGAGTGGGCTTCAAACAAAAAATGTGGAATGTCTGTTAGGGCAGGTACACAGGTGTCCTTCAGGATACAAGTTTGTAGATGGATAGTCACAACGGTAGCTATTTTACAGCTAGCAATCCTCATTCTGCATAACACCAACTTCAGGGCATTCCTTTGTCATAGGTACTTACATCAGGAAGAGGGGGGGCTGCTTCTCACATACCAGACGGTGACATCCACATCTGCCACTTCTAAGAACCACCTTGAATAATGATAGATTAATTTAGTTTTTGAAAATGTTATACATTTTAAATATTTGCTCATCCCTAATCATGCAGTTTGCCTAAAGCACCAACTGTATTTCATTTGCTGCAAACACTGTACAAACATTTTGTATTTCTACCAGACAAGCAGGCAGGACTGTCATGTGACTTCCAGAGGAGTCAGGCTGCTCGCCCACAAAGGGGCAAGTTCACAAACCTTATTTTAACAAGCATTGGCAATGCCAAGAGCTCTGGCTTAAAATAAATGTTGTATGGTAACATGAAGCATTAGAAGTAAATAGTGTGGGAATGGATATGCATTTGTGTGGAAGCAAAGACCTCTAGAATAATATATGTGCAGATTAAAAGGTCAGGTGACAGTTGCACTGTCAAGCCAGACCTAAACATTTATGTGGGTTAATGACTGTGCTCCTCTCATCTATGCTACTGTCAGAGAAAAACACCATAAATTATCTAGTTGTCTAAGACACTTTAATAGCATTACAATGTTATGTGTGTGCCCCTGAAAGTTCAAGATCGGAAAGCTGGATACATAAACTAAATGATCACAGCTGTGTGGAGGCCAAGCACTTTTTTTGTGGACGCACACCTCCTGCCAACCAAACATGTACTCCTGGCTGCAACATGTGGTCGGAGCCAAAGTCCCTCTCTAGTGATGCTGACATAACTGTCTGGTGACAAGTGTGCCGTCAAGCCAGACCATGAAAGGGAAACTACTTATCTTAGCTTTCTTACTTCAATTTAAGCAGATTTCAAGCTTTGGGGTATTAAAAAAAGCTACCCACCCGAATTTAGGTGCCCAAAATGTTTTGATGGATGCTACAGATATTAGGGCTCACAACAATGTTCCTCTCATACCAAACCGTTTGTGTGAATCGGAAAGATAACAGGATTGAAGTCCTTTATTTTCCTTTGAACTACCACCTACAAGCAAGGTCGAATTGAGCAATAGGGCAATCTTTAGTGCCAAAATGGCTAGTTTTACAGATTAGTGTGAGCTGTTTTTTTTGGCTCCTTGAGGGCCTATTTTCTGGTCTGGTGGGCAGGTTTTTACCATTAATTTACCTTATATTACCACAAATGCATGCAGTCTCCCCTACCTTGGAAAATACATATACACCTTATTTACAAGTTCAGAACTACCCCGGTTTTCAAATGTGGGCTACATTTTTACGTCTCGCTTGAGACAGTGCATGCGCTATTGCTGCGAGATCTATTATTCTTTAAAAACTCTTGAAGGGGGTTGTAGTCCACTCATTACTAACTATTGGTTGGCTTCCTCATCACTCTCATTTCTTTGGTTTTCATTCTTCAGAAATGGCAGCTGCTTTCATTTTGTCAGTCACTTCATATGGCTCAGATAGCTTTGGGGGATTTTGGTTTCACCTCTTAGGTTTGACACACACAAAGACAGCAACTTTGAGCTAGCACATACTGCTTATTACCAATAGTATTGTTGCTATAGTATGAGGCTGTCTTTTTTACTTCTTTTTTGTGTTGTTTACTGCCAACATAACTTTCACTCTCATTTCTTATGTATTAATTTGTCAGCAACCGCAGCTGGTTTCATTTTGCTGATTGCTCCAGACAGATCAGATGGCTTTGAGGGGATTTTGGTGTCACCTCCTTAGATTCGAGACACACATACAGAGACAGCAGCTTCGAGTCCACACATACCCTTGTTTTGTTTATTGTCTACACGTCTTACTCATTAATATGATCAGATAGTAACAACGATCAGTGTTAAGCTATGAACATAGTCATGTAGATATACAACATAAAAAAGATAAAAAGGAAAATCAATAATGCCACTAGCTTTGCTAGCACATTTGTTCTTCTTTTCGAACGACTTCAGTGACATGTATATACATTTTGACAGTTTGTGTACTTTTTCATGTTATTGTTTCACCTTATTTCCATGATAAATGCCACACACTTTGAAAAAATAGATCGTCTAACATGCAATAAATAAATGCTGGTTAAAATGAAAAGTGCTGCGTGCGAATTATGTGCATTTAAACTGAAAGTTCAAAACAAGCATTGGCAATCCTAATAGGTCCCAATCTATTGTCTTTGTCAATGTTTCTTTTAGCCATATTGTAATTGTGCAGCAGGGCTGAAAGTAAAAAAGGTGCTATGATGCAGCCAGTGTGGACCGCGCCATAGCACTTTTAAATTTTTTTACTTCTAACCATGCTGCACAGCAGTTGCGCTCCTATACTACATGCAAAAAACATTGACAAAGCCAATAGATCTTGCATAGGTGGGACCTACTGGCTTTGCCAATGCTTGTTAGCTATCTGATTTGCTAATAGGAGCCACTTTTATTTTGGTGCCTGGCCCTATTTTCTGTCCCGGTCCAACTCTGCCTACTATGAGGGCAGCAGAAATAGACAAACCACATTCACTCTTCGTTTTCTTTTCCTTCTTCTTCTGCTTATTGTTATAATTATGATTATGATGATGATCATTATTATTATTGTTATTATTATTACCATCCTCACTAGGATCATTGATATGAGTTTACCACAACAAAGTAATCTCTAATCACCTGTCATCTATTACTTGTTGATGAGGACCTTAAAAGAGATGGTCCTCTGTTTTTTATGGTCTAGCTTGACAGCGCAATTGTCGCCAGACAATTATCTGAGCATCTTTAGAGTTGTTCGGAGTCAGGAGACCAAACATGTTTTAATTGGGCAGTAGATGTATGCTTCCACAAAAAAGTGGTTGCCTTCCACCAGCTAAGACCATTTTACTTATCCAGTGCCTAAGCTATGGCTATCTATGACAACTTCCACGACGACAACCTACATGCAGAGCCTTCTCCCACCATTCCCTACACCACACAGTCTACACCAGACAGCTGGACCACCCTTACCATCGAAGACATCCTGAAGACTATGAAGTCACCCCACTCTAGGGTCCTCACGGAGCCCTGCACCGACCACATCTACCACAGACCCGCTGACATCATCTCCCCAAGCTTTGGCGTATCATCAACCACTCCTTCTATACCTCCTCCTTCTCCGACTACTGGAAACACGCCAAGATCAACCCTCTCCTGAAAAAACCCTCGGCAGACCCAACCAACCTCAAAAACTTCAGACCGATCTCCCTACTCCTGTACCTGACGAAAATCATCGAAAGAGCGGCCAACAGCTAGCTCGCCTCCTTCATAGAACAAAACAACATCCTCGACTCCTCCCAATCCGGATTCAGGAAAAACCACAGCACCAGACTGCCCTTCTCACCGCGTCAGACGACATCTGCTCCCTCCTCAACAGAAGAGAGACTGTGGCCCTCATCTTCTTAGACCTCTCCACAGCCTTCAACACAGTCTCTCACTGCACCCTAGTCCACAGACTGCAAAACGCTGGAATCCAGAACAAGGCCCACAACAGGATGGGCTCATTCCTCTCCAGCAGAACGCAGCGGGTCAGACTCCCACCCTTCCTCTCAGATCCCACTCCGACCACATGCGGAGTTCCCCAAGGATCCTCCATCAGCCCCACCCTGTTCAAAGTCTTTGTGGCCCCGCGCGCACCCATTGTCAGATCCCACAGACGCAACATTGTATCCTACGCAGACGACACCCAACTTATTCTCTCCCAATCCAACTAACCCAACATCTCCAAACACAACTTTCAAGAAGGAATGGAAGCTGTTGCCAGGTGGATGAAGAGCTGCCTACAACTCAACTTGGACAAAACCGAAGTACTCATCATGGGTCCCCACCCCGTTGCCTTGAACGACACCTGGTGGCCCCCTGTCCTTGGGAACCCATCCTTGCCCACTGACCACGCACGCCACCTTGTAATCATCCTGGACTCTGAACTCAAAATGGACCACCAAATCAACGCTGTCTCCTCCTCCTGCTTCAACACCCTCTGTCTCCTACGTAAGACCTTCAAATGGATTCCCCTCGAGCACAGGAAAACCGTCACCCATGCCCTCATCAGCATCAGACTGGACTATGGCAACGCAACTATGCCGGGATCAACACGAACCTCACCCGCAAATTCCAGAACATCCAGAATGCTTCCACCAGACTAGTCCTCAACTTGCCTCGCCACTGCCACATCACCCAACACCTGTGGACACTACATTGGCTCCCCGCAGAGAAGAGAATCACCTTCAAACCTCTCACCCATGCCCACAAAGCCCTCCACAACACTGGATCTGCCTACCTGAACCACCGCCTTTCGTTCCACGCACCCCAATGATCCCCCCGCTCAGCCCAGCTCTCCCCCGCTATGTTGCAGCACATCAAGAAGACCAGAATGGGAGGCCACTCCTTCTCCTTCCTCCGCCTCCGACAGGCACAAAGACTCTCCAAGTTCATGAAGGACCTAAAGACCTATCTCTTTGTCGAAATGCTGTGAACTTCATGGAGCTGCCCCCCCCCCCAGTGCCTTGTGACCCTTCCGGGTGAGTAGTTGCGCTATACCAACCCTTGATGGATTGATTGAAGCTTGAGCTAATTGGGACACACACAAGAAATTGAAATACTATTAAAGTGTTTTAGATAACTAGATAATTTATGTTGTTTTTCTCTGGCAGCAGCATGGAAGGGAGAAGGGTCATCATTAACCTACAGGGAGTTTTAGGCCTGGCTTGACAGCGCAACAGTCACTTGACCTTTTTAACCTACACCAATATTATTTTGCAGTTCTTTGCTGCCACATAAATACATATCTATTCACATGCTATTTACTTGTAATGCTTCACATTACTATACAAAATTCCTTTAGAGCCTGACCTATTGGCATTGCCAATGCCTGTTTCCTATATTTATGCTTTCGTGCTATTGCATCTGAATAAATAAATAGGGTAAAAAATAGATCTTTGATAGTTGTGTGGATACGTAGTGGCGTGCAGCACCATTGGTAATCTTTGGGATATTTTTAGTTCGAGCCTGGACAGCGCATGCACTGCTCTGCGAGCCATGCACTGTCTGCCCATATTTATCATTGGCTTGTGTCATTGTCCTTCATAAATGCTGGCTTCTGGTACGTTAATAAGCTTGATAGTCCCTCCTTAGTACAGCCTTGTCTTCATTTGTAACCTCCCACAAAGACTGGCCCTTTTACTTCAGTTGTTACATGGTACCAGTTATTTACTATGTAAGCACTATTTTCTTTAATAGTTTCTCCTACTGCAGGCACTACATGCTTTCCTGCAACATTCAACGCATTCAGTGCCCCATGTGCGCTTTCACGGGCCACTTTTACAAAAAAAGCATTTCTTTGCCAACTTGACAAACAAATGCTTTTTTTGGTAAAAGCGCCCCATTCCGAACTTTCACCTTAATGGCGGCCGCAGACCTTTCTTTAGACACGGCTTGACTAAAGAAAGGGGCGTGGCCTCTAGTGAAAGCACAGCATGGGGCACTTCAAACCAGAGGCGTAACACAGGCCCATTCAACCCCCACGGTGCGGGGGCCCCCAAGCTCCAGGGGGCCCCATCAGCTCAGCACTCTGGCTGCATAGCTCCTGATAGAGCCCGGAGGGGGCCCCTCTGTGTGCCTTGCAGGGAGGCACCCTCGAGTTTCGTTACACCAGTGTTCTAAACAACAAGCATTTGCAATGCAATAGGTCTTGCATTTTAGAAACTTTGACCTGTTGGTATTGTAAATGACAAGGCCTTTTATTATTGCAGGTTTTTTCAACACAAATAAGAGGCATACAGCTAGATTCATCATTATCCAGTTTCCCGAGTCCTTAATAGCGATTCATAAGGAATCGCTATTAAGGACTTGCAAAACGGGATTCATGTAGGAATTGCAAAAACATATTGCGATTCCTACATCTTCCTTATTTGCGATTAGCAAATTGCTAATCGCAAATAAGGATGCGATTTCAAGGGTGCCAAGGGTGTCCAAAGGACACCCTGTAGCACCCCTGAAAAGCAAATGCAGCAAGATGTTGCGCACACACATGTCCAAAGGACATGTGTGTGTGTAACATACCACTCAGAAAAATGCACTAAAGTGCATTTTTCTGAGTTTTCGCTATTTACCACGAAGTCTGACTTCGTGGTAAAGAGCGGCCAGAAATTGTGAATTCGCAAATTGAAAATGGTTGCTGAATTGCATTTAAGGAATCTCAAATAGAGATTCCTTAAATGCAATTCCTCGCAAATATGCGATTTCGCAATTAGCGATTTTTGCATTTGGGATGATGAATCCCAAATGCAAAAATTGCACTCACAAAGGGCCAGATTTTCAGAATCTGGCCCTTTGCGAGCCGTTTTCGGCTTGATGAACCTAGCTGATAGTCATTTACGAAGCCAATAGCTCAAAATCTCGCAATTGAGAGACCTATTGCATTGCAAATGCTTGTTTTATTTTTTTACGAATGACAAGAGCAGAAGGAAGTTTTAGTGACCAGCGCTCCTGAATATTTCCCGTCCTGTGTTCTCGTGTTGTGAAACTTAACCGTACCAGAGGCGCCTTGGAAAGTGACATTACTGTCCTGTCAGGGGATGGAGTCAGACAGAGCGGAGATTACGGAAAATACTTTTTTTAGCACAAATGAAAAAATAGCAACATTGTATTGTTGCAGATCATACGAATGCAGATAAAAAATGTCACTGAAGGTCAGCAAGGGAAAACGATTAACTACTGTCTTGACCTAGGAAATCAGCCCTCGCCTCCTTTGCTAATCCCCCGATTAAAACGACATTAGCTTGTAGGTGTCAGGGAGATGCAACTGTTTTCAAGGAAACTCTGGCTCCAAGGGGTCTTTCCTTGTACGGCACCAGGCTGCCGTGTCTGAGGTCAAATGTCACCGAGACGCACAGCGTGCCGACGTTTGTCCTCTGCTTGACAGGCCGTGCTCGGCGTCCTGCGGCTGAGGGTCGCGGCGATTTACGTGCATTCTGTGTACATTAACTTATCTATAGCGGAGCTGGCTGCGCTCTTTCAGTCAGCCTGTCTCCTGCTCGGGCTGTGAGACTTTCCTGACGGTGGGGCTAAGTGAGAACTAGTCGCTCTCAGCTCTCCTCTTGCCAAGTTCCCGAGCTGCAGGAATGACAACAAACACAGCAGAGGAGCCAGACGGCCTCGTTCTGAGCCGCAGCAGACGCTGCAAGCTGCTAGCAATGTGCCCAGCCGTCTTGCACTTTTGTCCCGCGGGGACCTGCCTTTCCCACTGCAGGCCTCATTAATACTACTGTTACTGCGGCAGCAAGGGAGATTATTTTGTACTTCCCTGCCTTATCTTAAATTAACGAAGAGCATTAATTTGTGTCACTCGTGCAGACTCGTCTTTCTGTGTTGATCTCGTTATATTTCTTCTATGTCTATGCGACCTTTCTTGCTCTTGTCTCGAACATTTTGGGTGCGTCAGATGACGCAAATGACAGATTCTCAGACTTGGGCACATTATCATGTCGACCTTCTGAAATTCTCTTGATCTCATGTCTGGACCCCGGGCTATCTTCTGCAAACTTTGTAATTCAAATCTAAATATTTACATGCAGCAATAGAAGAATGGTGGCAGTCACCTGGGTTTCGGCTTAATTTGTAAAAAGTCGTAGCAGGTAGTGCGCACTGGTAATCACTATTGTGGAATGGAATTGATTTGATTTATCATCATTACACTATCCTGGAGCACAATAGAGAAACACAGAAAAGAGGAATAAATAGTAAAAGTAATTTTGGAAAACATTGATGAAGGAGAGACGGTAGGGGGAAAAAAGCCTACAAGATTGAGTTAAGGAGACAGGAAGTGTAGCTTGGTAGAATAAAGAGTCTGAGATGGAACCAAAACTAAGCTGCAATGCCATTTGGCAACCATGACCTCGAAAGAAAAATGGCCCCATGCACTTATTGCTTTACAAATTAAATACTCGCCACCTCTGTTACCTGTCCATCGTCTACCACATCTGGGTGCTCCCTCGCCTTTCTTGATGGCTTCTTAAACTTCTCTGCATTGCTCTTCATCTTGGTTCCTAACATGTTACTGTTTGGATTGTTATCTCTGCCTCGGTTACACCTCCTCCCCATCGTCTAACTTGGCGTACATGTGCTGTTTAAAAGCCTTCGGCATATGAACCCCATCCCTGACCCATGCTGTGTTCGCTCATGTCATATTATGCTATGTTATGTTATGCTAGTGGTTGGGCCTCCCTAGGTCACATGAAAGACCTGAGGATGAATTTTACCACACAGAATGAAGGAGCAAGACACCTAAAATACGATGTGTCTGTAGGGATTTCAGTGAGTAGGTATGGTACTCATGTGCATTCAAGCTGCATTCAAGTTGCAGCGGGTGTTCAAACTGGAAGGTGAGGTTGAGGAGTGTTCAGAGGTACAATTGATCTATAAAACTTTCTCGCCTCTTCTACTCTGCAATTGGAGAATACCTATTTTTCTGCAATACAGTGAAATGCTGGATATTTGGAACCACTGAGAAAACTTCCCCAGTCACACACAGTTAAACTAAACCAGTCCTTTATGGGGAATGAAAAAGTCGGGGGGGGGGGGGTCCTTAGAAGGGAAGTAGCCAAATAAGTATAATTAGAAATCCTTTCCAAGAGGCATGGCATAAGTAATTAAGGGCCAGATGTAGGTGGCTCATTACCGGTCGATAACGGCCGAAATTAACGAATTTCGGCCGTTACCGACCGGTAATGGGCTTTTCTTATGTAGGGGGCCGAAATTAGGGATTCGGTAATTTACCGAATCGGTAATTTAAGGAATCGGTAAATTACAGATTTCTTAAATACCGATTCGGCAAATTACTGAATTCCTAATGTAGGGAGCACTTAAATGAGTGCTTATCCCATGTTAGGATTCGTTATTTACCACCAACTACAAGTTGGTGGTAAATAACGAAAAAAAAAAAAAAAGCAAAAAGCTATTTAATGCAAATTGCTTCAGTGCCATGTTGCAGACATACATGTCTGCAACATGTGCACCCATAAACAATTGAGGTGTGCAACAGGGTGTCAAAGTGACACCCTGCCACCCTTCAATGTATTTCCCCTTTTACCGAATCGGTATTTACCGATTCGGTAATTGACATTCATTCGTTGGGCCTCCAGGCCCATAGGAATGAATGGCAATTAATGAATCGGTAAATACCGATTCGGTAAATACCGAATCTTAACGATTCGGTCATTTTTACCGATTTTTTAGCTACATAGCATTTACCGATTCGTAAATACCGAAACGGTAATATTCGGTATTTACGAATCAGTAAATACTATTTACCTACATGAGGCCCTAAATGCATGGCATAAAACTCATAAATAAAAATGTTGTGCTCCACACTGCCTGACGGGTATTTTGATGTCTCTGTGAGTTTTTGGTTATCCCATCCAAACAAATATATAACAACAAATGAAGGCCAAAGTAAGGCCTGTCAAGTTTCCTAGGTTTTTTCTTAAAATTCTGAAACTTGTAGTGTTGTTCATCTATACTACTATTATAAAGGAAGAACTTTGAGGCTTTGAGGCGGGAAAACTCGGGAACCACAGCGCCAATCCACACACCCGATACATCGTTGTAATCCTCAGGGTGTGCAGATGGACATAGGCTATATAAAGTTAAAAAATACGTTATATTTAAAAAATTACCATTATAAAAAAGTAGTCCCCTCGAAGTAGCGCCAGCCGCGACCTGCGTGCTGACGTCAGGAGCGCGGGGAGGTGCGGCGTCCAGGAGCGCGAGGAGGAGCGGCGGAGGAGCGGTGACGAGCGGCGGACATGGCGCGGGGAGAAGGTGAGGAGCAGCGGTCCGGCGGGAGGAGCGGTGAAATGAGGAGCGGCGGCTAAGGTAAGGCTCCAGGGGACAATGTCGGGCAGGCGGGGGTCGGGGCAGGCGGGGGACGGGGACTTACACCAAAACAGGAGGAGGAGCGGTGAACTGAGGAGCGGCGGCTGAGGTAAGGCTCCGGGGGACAATGTTGGGCAGGCGGGGGTCGGGGCTGGCGGGGGACGGGGACTTACACCAAAACAGAAGGATAGAATTTACATCGGCTGAGGTAAGGCTCCGGGGGACAATGTCGGGCCAGGCGGGGGTCGGGGCAGGCGGGGGACGGGGAGTTACAACAAAACAGAATGGTACAATTTACATCGGCTGAGGAAAGGCTCCAGGGGACAATGTCGGGGCATGCAGGTGTCGGGGCAGGCGGGAGACGGGGACTTATAGCATCTGTCATGGAGATTTATGCAGAGCGCCTCAACACTGGGCCTTTCTGACATCCGGGGGACAATGTCGGGGCAGGCGGGGTTCGGGGCAGGCGGGGGACGGAGCGGCTGGGGGCCCACGCTGCTGGGCAATGTCGGAGAAGGCGGGGGTCATGTCGGGGCAGGCGGAGGTCGGGGAAGCCTGATTGCTCCCGGACAAGGTCGGGACGGGCTGCTAGTTCCATTATAAAACAGTACTACAAGTCCCAGTATTTAAAGAAAAAACCTGGACTGGACCGGCACATCACACATGGAAGTGGGAAACCTGGCAGCTATGTTAAAGCACACCAGACTTATTGGCTTAGACAATGTGTGTTAGCAGTGTCACGTAAATAAGAAACAACAATGATTTTGTAGTGATTAATTAGATATGAAATATTTCAGCACTTCCTTTCATTACTTCCAGACACACAACCCGCCCACTTGTTAGAATTTCATTTTTTTTCCTTTCGAACTGTCCATATTTCAACAGCTGTGTACCTCCTTCACACCCGTTCCTACAATTACAGTTAGCTCCCATGTGACCATCAGTCTAGACACTCTGCAGAGAGGCCTAGGATGAGATGTGCATGTAGTCTGAACATCTTAATGACACACTGACAGACACTGTGAGAAACTTGGACTGCCTCCAGCCGCAGCCTCATATGTCTCAGTCTTGTCCTTCATCAATACCCACCCACAACCTCAGCTCACCCAGATACCTAGAGGTGACCCAGTTCACACTCTGCAACATATAAGAGAACTAGGTTGCATGAAAAAACACAAAGGAACCTGGTAAAAGCAAACAGTCTCAGGGACAAGATGTAGGAACATGTAAAGTAAACAGAGTCTGCATTGCTGACATGGATTAATTTAAGGATTTTTACAGGCATTGCTGTGAAATCAACCAGTGTTTGGTCTCTAACGTTAAGGGCATGAATATAGGCCCTACAGGAGTCTGTTTCAAAGCCAATGTTTAATTACTTCTGGGTCTGAGTCCAGGCAGAACCACCCCACTTAAAACCCTGCACTAAACACAACGCCCACACAAAATAGGGCCACCAGTCAACTCAGCTCCCCCACTAGCTCTCTTTCTCTTCTCAATGTCTTCGATACCCCCTTATTCTCTCTGGCTTTTTCCTTGTTATCCCACACCACGCTCAGAACACTTCAATCCCGTGATTACACAGCCATACACCTCCTCACTCAGGCACACAGAAACCCAAGATCTAATGTACATACTCACCCTGGCGTTTCCTACTATAAAGCAACATAAAATATGGAAAACACAATCAGGCATAGATCCCAACCCTATACGATTGCAGTGCATCCTCCTGGTCTCTCATCTACCTGCCTTGTACTCCTTCTCTACCTTCCCAACACATCTGTTATTCTTTATATGTCTCTCTCACTCTTTTTGTCTCAATGTAGCCTTCTTCCTACATTCAGGGGTATATTCACAAGGAAATGGTGCTGCGATGCGGCACATTTTGCAGCGCCGTGCTGTGTCATTTCAAAAACACAGAGATGCATTGTATTCATAAGAATATGGCGCACCTGTGTCTTCCTTTGTGCTGGCGCTAAAAATAGCTGCGCAGTGCCAACATAGACACCCTTGCGCCATAGTGCAAGGGTGCTTGCATTGCAGGGAGGATTGCCTCTACACAGGCATCCTTGCTTTATAGTGCATTATGGTGCAAGGGTGTCTGTGTCGCATGGAATGATTGTTTATGTGCAGGAAGGAGATTTGCTATTTCTGTGTGTGATGCAGAATGCAGCACACATAAAAAGAGAGAAAAACTAGGTGACATAAAAGTATTTCTTCTCGTTGCGCCAATCTAAAGCCTGCCTTTGCATAGTGTTAGTTTTTGGCGCTGCCTCAGATTTACACCTCCTTCTAAATCTGGGGCAGTGTCAAAAAGCAATGGGGTACATTTACAAGAAAATGGCACAGCACTGTGCTACATTTTGCAACACCATGCTGCGTCATTTAAAAGATGCATAGATGTGCGGTAGTTACAGTCAATCAGTCAAATTTGCTTTATTCGAGGTAAAAACTCATAAAAGCATGATACATTTAAAACCATTAAATCCACAATAACAAGTTTAAAACATATTTACAACCTCAAAAAATTTAAAAGGATAAAGCATTGTGACTTTAATAATATTAAAATTCATCAATAAAACCTCAAAATTCATATGGTTATAGAGCCAATACCAGCCCAAAAAAACACAGGGTCAAAATATTCTCTTTAGCTGGTTCGAAGGACAAAGAAGGCCTGGATTAATCTCGTCAAGCCTGCTATCATGCAAGAGATTTCCGTCTAATAGCCCATGCCCAACCCAGAAATTTAGCAACTGCCACAGAGATAGTTGGCAAGGGACTAGTGCAAAAAATTCTTAGAGCCACATCACTCTCTCTCGTGCCGAGCTGTTTGCACATAGCCCTCAACCAGACACGTCGAGGGATTGAGTAGGCCCCACACACAAAAAGTAAGTGGGCGATGGTCTCAGTGCAGCTTTTACAGGCTGGGCAGACATGAGAATTACCTTCTGCCCATCTTCCAGTTAGCGATCTAATTGGAAGAGACCCCACTCTTCCAATCAGAGCGGCAGACCCTGATGCAGAGGTCTAGCCCGGGACCAGGGTTCAATTCCCCGCCTCGGCGGGTCTTGGGCTCAACAATTCCACGGACCTGATAATTCTCGCCTCGGTGGCTATTCTAATCATGGAGTCCCACTCTGCAACTCTGGGCAATAGCTTGCTTAATCTCCACAACGGCCCCCACAACGCTAATGATGCCTGGCCTCCACCTTGGGGGTGCCCAGGAGTGGACACCTCACAGGGAAAGCAGGATGGGTTCCACAGCGGTATTCGTACAAGCGCCTTGAGACCCTTGCGGGTGAGTAGTGCGCTATACAAGTATCAATTTACATTTACATTACTCTAAGTTGGAAGTAAAGCTTCCTATCCTGAGGCTTAGTTATGATGTCCCAATAGGGCTCCAGGAATGGGGAAGCTTTTACCTCCAAAAAGCGTCCCTCCAAAGAGGAGGGATCTGCATCATTCCAGTTCTGGCGTTCTACCATTTCCCAATACCTTGTTTTTATTGTATCTTTGGGAGGAAACTGGGCCTGTTCTGGTTTCTCCCACAACTCCTTCATGCCCATAGTCCCCAATGTTCTGCACAAATCCCCATACCAACCTATTCTGTGAAATTTATCGCAGCTGATTACATCCAGGAAGCCCCTTGCGTAATGGGCGAGTTCAGGAGTGACCCAAATACGCCGCCAATATAAAATGGGTCGTAGTCTAGCCATATCTGAAATGGCTTTCCTGCCTAGCTCGCAACGCAGTTGTTTCATGGGTGTACTGTTTGGGAGGCCAATGAGGTTTCGAAGGAATTTGTTTTCGGCGAGCGTTAGTGGTGCAAGATTGTCATAGCCCCAGAGCTCTGCGCCATAAAGCGCCGAGCTAACGGCTTTGGCCTCATATACTTGAAGTGCTGGCACAATAGGTTTGGTCAGAGACTTTTTATGCTCAGCACTTATAACACCAGCGTTTTGGCGGAGTTTGAGAGCCGCCATTTCTGTGTGTTTCCCCCACTTTACTCCCTTAGCTATGTGGATTCCCAAATAAACAAAGTCCGAAACCATTTCTACCTTTTGGCCATCCATGAAAAAGTTCCATTTGAAGCTGGGATGGGGATTAAATGTCATGAGCTTCGTTTTTGCAACGTTTACTTCAAGCCGGCGATCAGAACAAAAGCCCTCAAAGATATTCAAGGCACGATGCAGGCCGCTGGGGTTTTTAGATAATATAAGTGTATCGTCTGCAAATAGTAGGACTGGCGTTTTCACACCACCCAAAATCGGAGCATCTACAGAACCAGACAACATACGCTCTACTACTCCATTAATGTAGAGGGAAAAGAGCGTTGGGGCCATGGCACAGCCTTGGCGTACATCCCGCTCTACCGGGAACTCAGCAGATACTTGCCCATGTGTCCCCCACTGAATTTTGGCGTAATTTGACTCGTGCAGTCTCATCACTAGCGATAGAGTTTCTAGTGGCATACCCATCTCAGCTAGGACTTTCCATAGCAGGGGGCGAGGGACTAGGTCAAAAGCTGCACGTAGATCGATGAAGGCAGCATAGAGACTGCCCTTCGCCAACTGCACTGTCTTCCAATAAAGCAGCGTGAACTGAAAAATCTGGTCTGTAGTACTGGTCAATTTGCGAAAACCTGCTTGGTAAGGAGAAAGAACATTGTTTTCTTCCACCCAGGTCATAATTTTAGCTAGGGTCATTTTGCCTACCACCTTTTGTACCGTGTCTATTAGGCTAATGGGCCTGTAATTCCCTGGTAGAGTTTTGTCACCTTTATTATATACAGGGATTATTACAGCCCCCAGCCAAGACTTTGGCACCGGTGCCCCTAGCGCTACAGCATTGGCCAGCTTCAGGATATACTTGCTCCAGCGTGGTTTCTCGTGGAGGAAGACATCCGCAGGGACCCCATCGGGTCCCGGCGCCTTCCCCCGTGCGACTGAGTCCAAAGCCACTGCTACATCTGCATTGATGAAAGGTGGAGCTAGGAATACAGCAGTGGCCACAGACTCCCTGATCTTATCATCCGGGCGGCACCTATATTGGGGCCCAAAGTAGTCCAACCAGCTACTCTGGGAGACATTGTGTGAGGGTGGTTCTGGGAGACCCCCTTTCCCCCACATAACGATGTTCCAGAACAATCTGGAATCTTTGGCAGAACTGGCGGCTTTAAGATCTTGCCAGTGCTGCTCGTCCCATTGCTTCTTTGCTATGGATACACTGGCCTTATACTTCTGTCTCGCCTCCCTGACGGCGACTGGATCTTTGTTCTTAATGGCCGTCCCCAGAGAAGTTCTAGCCGTCCTATACACCACGTTGAACAAGCCCGCTGGGTGAGGGCGACTTTTCTTGCCCGGCTGCAGGTGAACTACCTTGTAGAAGTGGCCTTTTATCGAGCTAAAAAATTTGCAGTGCAAATTAGTAATCTTTTCCATATCCGTTCCGCTCCCTAATCCTATCTTCAGTATTTCTTCCATGGCGGAGGTAGTAAGATCCAGATCTTTGCCAATGCTTTCTAGCACCTTATTGTTCATCGCAACTTGGGCCCACTTAACCCGCCTCATGTCGTTCGTTGGAACGATCTCCGCTACCGCTTCTACCACAGTATTTTGCCCCTCTAGGCCCCCCCCCCCCACAGGAGATGAATAATGCATAGGGGGCTGTGGTCACTTTCCTGCCTGCTGACCACCTTCATGTCTTTCATCAAATGCCAAATTGCCAAATTGCAGATAACATAATCAATCCGGCTTTGCCAACGACCATTATCGAAGGTGTTAACCCCTTGTCCATCACTCGCTGTCCTTCCGTTCAAAGCTCTAGGCCCCCTTTCACTGCATAAAGCGTTCATCTGTATTATGCCTGCTGACCATCTACTTACAGGTTTTAAGTCCAGCTTAGGAATCCCCCACTCGATGTCTGCGTCCTCTCCCGAGGGCCAGTCTCCTACAGAGAGAGGCTCAAAGGTCATGTTCAAGTCCCCAGAAATTAATATATTATTCTCGCTTGGCTGAGCGCCGATCAAATGGTCAAGTGCTGCCAAAACCTGAGATTTCCCCCCGTCTGGGCCTCTTATGTACACGTTATAAATGTCTAAGGGTTCCCCCGAAGCCATACTTAGCCTAATGAGCTGTATGTCGTTATTACCCGTAGGGAACTCTACTATCCTATCAAAGAGTGTCTGCCGTGCCCAGATGGTTAAACCCCCTTTCGGTCTGCCCTTAGGGCCCTTGACGGCTGGAATAAAAAAATTAAGGAAACCTAAGAGAAACAGAGGCTCGCAGGCCCACGTCTCTTGGAAAATACAGACGTCAAAGCCATTTATAAATGACGCCCATTCCGGTGAGTGCATTCTGGAGCCCAATCCCGCTACGTTCCACAAGACTATTCTTCCACCATCCCCGCTAGATTCGCACCACAATGCTGCGGGAGCTAAGGACTGGTCCCCTGAGCCATGTACATTTGGGGGATCTCAACCTCCTACTATCTCCTTATTGGAGGCACCAAATTCCCTCCCACCATTTAGACTAACCACTTCGACCACTGCCAGAGGAGAGCCTGCCAAACCCAAGTGTTCAACCCCCTCTACCCTGCTACATATCGTAGGGTGGTTCCTGCCTTTGGGCCCCTGTTGGATGATTGTCAGCTCTCCTGCCCCACTATGAAATAGTCAATCGATGGAGTTAAGCCTGGACCTTTGTGCCCTTGTCCAGTCTCCCTTGAAGACGTATCTGTTGCTAACGAGAAAGTAATGAGGGGGAGCATTTTCCTCAACTGGATACCTGAATAGATTGGGGGACTTGATCTAAATTCTATCTTGAATAAGTTCTCGGTTAGATTATCAGACACCAGGGTTAGTTCTATAACATCATGTGTGGCCCCAGGGTGGCTCATTCTCCTAGCTCTAACTATGTCTTCCCTAATAATTGACCGGCACCCTCTGACATGCCTTATCCAGTGGATGGCCTTGTTTGTCAAGGAATCTGCCCCCTCCCTCATTCCATGCGTTCGCATTTGACACTTGGGCACATTAGTCATATATATTATATTTGTGGCAAAAGTACCCTCTGTGTGCGCTTGGAGCCTAGATGGCTCCATACTGTGACTTGTTAGCCCTTTGGAGGATGTTAGAGTATCGTGAAGTTGAGCCCCAAATGGCATTCCTGACCCTTTCCGTGGTTGTGGCCCTAACGGGCCTTTCCCCCCAATGGGTCGCCTCTGGCTCCTCTGAGCGCTAACACTAGGCTTACTTGCCACCTTAGATTCTCTCGCAAGGGATTCCGAAGTATTAGCAGTCGAAATAGGGGCAGTGCCTGTAGAGATTGCTCCCCCTTCAACAAGAGCGGCCCGGGGTGACTTACTATTTGTAACATCATTTTTCCCTACTGCTCGATGGGTACCTTGGATTTTAGTTGGGTAGGCAGTAGTGGACTTAGGAGGAGGCCCGTGTTGTTGCCAAAGGGCACACAAATTGGTATTTGAAGCAGTGGTTAAATTTAAAATTAACTTTTTCATGCCCTCTATCTCGTCTCTCAATAAAGAGACTAACAGCCTGATTCATGAAGCTAAATTGCACTCGCAAAGGGCCAGATTCTGAGAATCTGGCCCTTTGCGAGTGCGATTTTTGCATTTGGTATTCATCATCCCAAATGCAAAAATCGCTATTTAAGAATTCGCATATTTGCGAGGAATTGGATTTAAGGAATCTCTAATAAAGATTCCTTAAATGCAATTCATCAACCAAATAGAAATAGCGAAATCGCTATATTTGGTCTCAATTTACCACCAGGTCTGACTTGGTGGTAAATTGCGTAAATAGTGTAAAAAGGACTTTAGTGCATTTTTTTCTTTTGCATGTTACACACACACATGTCCTTTGGACATGTGTGTGCGCAACACCTGTTCAAATGTGCATTTAAGGGGTGCTACAGGGTGTCCTTTGGACACCCCTGGCACCCTTTAAATCGCTATCTGATTAGCGAGTAGCAAATTGCTACTCGCAAATAAGGGATACTCCCCATTCATTCCTATGGGCCTTTTGGCCCATAGGAATGAATGGGGAGTTATTCCTTTTTTTGCGAGTAGCAAATTGCTACTCGCAAATAGAGAACATGTAGGAATCGCTATTTATTTAGCAATTCCTACATGAATACCGTTTTGCGTGTCCTCAATAGCGAGTCGCTATGATTCGCTATTAGGGCCACGCAAAACGGCCCGTACATGAATCAGGCTGTAAGTTAACCAGATCACTGATAGTGCCACCAGTTACAGCTTGTGGAGGGGAGCTATTAATGTCACAACTAAGGGTTTTTCCTTCTGGCTCCTGCTGGATCTCTGCCAGAACTGTAAACCTGTTAGTACATAAGGTTGGATCATTGGAAGTGATAGATACAATCCGGGGGTTTGGCACACTCACATCATTTGAGAACGAGTTTACCCTGTCACCCATTGGACGGCTGACTTGTTCAGACTGATTTAAAGCAGCCACCCTTTGCTTAACACTGGGTCGGAACATTTCAGGAATTCTAATTGATGGACCAACCACCTCTTGTGCAATGGGATTTGGACCCCCTACCACCCTAGCCACCTCAACGGTCTGTGAGAGCCTTACATCAGCAGATAAAATGTCTTGGCAGTCCTCAATGATGGTGTCGATATTATCCATTCTACAGTTCAACCCCGCATGCTTAGATGGTGCCTTTGATTTCTTCTTTTTGCTCCGTTTTTGGCGTTTAGCTGCCTCTATAGCCCCCCCTCCTTCCATGGATTTACGCTTGCCCATTTCCACTCACAGCAAACAATAAATCCACACAGCTAGGGAATTGTCAATGGCAACACACACTGTACCTTTGGTATGGATGTGTCAAGCCCAGCTTCCTTATCAATGGCTAGACAGAGGGGGCAAAGAAGATGAAGAAGAGTTGTAGCCCGTCCCGTCCTCTACCGTCCACGGACGGCCACAGACGGCCCGCCCTTTGCCCGGGCTTCGCCCGGCGCGCCCCGCTCGCGTCCCGCGCAGCGGGGGCTCGGGTGCCTTTTGAGCGCCTCCAGGCGCCGGAAACGCGTTGGCGGCCTCGGCTTGGCCGCAAAGGGTGCTGGGAGTTGTGGTCCGACCTCCTCCCGTTAGCCGTAGATGGATGGCGGCGTGCGGAGGGGGGGTCAGCCCAGACCAGTCGTTGGCACACAGGTGAGGAGGTGTGCTTGCACAGAGAAATGTGCCCCCAAGGAAGATGCTCGCGGTAGTTACAAGAACACAGCATGCCCCTGTATTTTCCCTTGCTCTGGCACTTAAAATAGCTGCCTAGCGCCAACACAGACACCCTTGTGCCATAGTGCAAGGGTGCCTGCTTTGCAGGGATGATTTCCTGCGGCACAAGTACCCTTGCACGCTATGCTTTTTCTCCTGACACCACTCCACTCTACACCATTTCTGTATACGCTATTCCACTGTATGTCACTGTACTCTATGCCACTCCCCTCTACACTGTTGCATTCTATGCCACTCCACTCTATGCTACTCCACTATAGGCCACTCCAGTTTATGTCACTTCACTCTATGCTATTGTACTTCACACCACTCGACTTTACGTCACTCTACTGTACGCCACACCATTCTATGCTACTCTACTCCATGCCACTCCACTCTACTCCACTCCCTCTATTTTATTTTATGTCACTTCACTCTACACATCTCTACTGTAGGTCACTTCACTGTAGGCCATTCCACTTTGCACAATTCCACTCTATGCCACTTTATGTTACACCACTCATAATATTCCACCCTACGCCACTCCACTGAGCTATTCCACTCTACGCCACTGAACTCTATGCTATGTCTCTTAACACCACTCCACTCTACCTCACTTCACTCTACGCCATTCCATTCTACGCTACTCCTCGCAACACTTTTCAACTCTACGCACTTTAATTTATACTACTTTTTTTTTTGCAGAGTTTTATATAGCGCGAACTAGACCTGAACTGAATCAGGTATCAGAGCACTTTACATAGCACCAGTTACGTTACATGAGGACACGCATTCATTTTAGGCACAGGGAGATTAAGTGATTTGCCCAGAATCACAGGAGGTGTTTGGCGTCGTTACCGAGACTCGAACCCAGATCCCCAGGTCCGAGGTCGAGCGCCCTAGCCGTTAGGCCAACTCCTCTCCCCTAATCGCCACTTCACTTTATGCTTCTCCACTCTACGCCACTCCACTCTATGCTATTGCACTTTATGCCACTCCACTCTACGCCACTCTATTGGATGCCACTCCACTCTACAGTACTCTACTCTATGCTATTGTACTTTATGTCACTCCACACTACTCCACTGTATTAGATGCCACTCCACTCTACAGTACTCCACTCTGTGCTATTGCACTGTACTCCACTTGGCTCTTTTGACAATTTGCTGCATCTGATTTAGACACTCCCTACATGTGTGCATCGGACACACCTAACAGATGCGCCAACTTGTTCTCTTCTATTGCTGTCATTTTACCTTTGAAGATTTCTTTGTAACATCCTGACCTGTAAAGCTGTTGGTGGAAATGTTGATCTTTTTAAAGCTGTATTTCAGGTGTGTGTTTGCCTTTTTATTGCCCATTTATAGCTGCGCTATTTTGAAGCGTGGTTTTTCGGCGACATGCTACTTTCCACTGCCAGTAATGTCTACCATCATCACCAGTGGCAGTAACATTGCGGGGAGCTAGTTGAAGGCTATCTGTTTTCCACCTTGTTGCTACGGTATGTCGTGGTGCTGGAATGGATGTTATTTCACCTCTCGCAGTAGTTTCTATTTACTGTCAACTTTTTCCACAATGAGAATGCAGTCTCTAAATCTGCTAACAATAAGTTTTGTCTACTTCACTCCCAACAGAGGCAAACCATCCCTGGAAGACTGGGTGATTCAGGTTTACTTTCATTGTAAATATTGAAAGTTCTTCAGGCCAAACCCTTGTGTGAATTTTTATTCTGTCTCTTGTTAATGCACCTAAAATGGGAGATATTCAAAGAACTTGTATAATATGTAATATGGTGTTATGGTTAATTGTGAGGTGGAAAAGTGTGACGATGGAGGGACTGATAGCTATCACACTGATTAGGTGTGTGAGACTGGTGCTTGCGAGGTTGTGCTGTAGATGTTTCGTGGTTGGGTGATGTGGTACATAACTCACTTACATTGTTAATTGGATATTGTACTGAAGCGTGATTTAGTATGGTATTGTGTCATGATGTGGATGGAGAGGGGAGTTAAGTATAGGTGGATGGTAAGATATTATATCAAGTGTGCAGTTGTGGTCCCAACCCTAGAAGGGTTAGGGTAGGTAACTAGTACGTGTCTATGGCCTTCCTGAACTTCTGTATGTATAGGTGTGTGGTAGTGTGCTAGTGATTTTTGATACTTGTGTAATTTGTTTGAGGTCTATGATGTGATAAGTAATGGATGTGTATGGCGTTGAATATAATAGTTTTCATTGCTATGTGCTATATGGAAAGGCCTGAGGCAGCTAGCACACAAAGGAGTGCACCAGCTGTCTCAAGTCATACCTCCTCCTAGGTGGCAAATGATACATCTGTTGAATAAATAGCCGATGAAGATGTAGGGAAGTTGGTACCTTTGGGTAGGAGCACAATTGAGTGAAATATAACTAATCTTGCTATTTGTTTCTTAGGGAAGTTGCTGTAGAGGACATTGTTGTAATAGAACGTTGACATCCAAATCATTCTGGACGTTTTATGCGCCAATATGACAATTACGTGTACGTATCTAATAGCTGAACAGTTAGTTATCCAGAACAATCTGTACTTCTTTCACTACCAGAAATAATCGTCATACACTAATCTTATTTATGTCGTGTTTCTTAAATAGTCCTGTCAGCACGAGTTCAGCCTGATGTTCCTGTGCACAGGAAGGTCAACGGAAGGTCAGTCCCTGAAAGACTTGCACTGGCGGCCCAACAGCGGCCGTTATCATGCACAGATTACAGATTGCTGCACGTTTTGCGAAGATGTGATTCTTTTTTTCCCTTGAGAAAGTCTCTCTGCAACAATAGGACCCCTTAAAAATAACAATGAGCTCAGCGCCTTCTAATCCAGCCATTAAGCAGAGTGCACTTGTTCTGCTGCGGAGGGATATCTACAGATGAGGATTATGCCTGACGCTATTTGTGACACTCACGCCCTCTGACCTTTGGGATCATACAAATGGCCCAGACTTACCATTTAGATGTTTTCTACTGCAGTCAAACTACACATTATTGCACGTTTTAATTATGAATGTTTACAAACAATAAAACAACAACTCTGGCTCATGATTAGATTTCCACACTCACACCGAAGTCCGTTGTGTGTAAGAAATATTCCTGTCTTGTGCCATAGATGCAGTGATGGTTCACGAGCATAGAATGAAAATGGATGGATATTGAAAAGGTTTTAAAGAGTGCCTTTAAATTATAAAACTCAGGGGCATATTATCAACAAATAGCGATATTTATCGCTAAGTAGGGTTAGCGGCAATTTTTTTATCGCCGCGCATCACGGGATTTTATCGCTGAGATAACGTGCTATTAGCAACGTTTATCTCAAAAGCGATAAAATCCCCAGCGATAGCGGCAAAATCCGTGAATATAGCTGAGAATACAGCGATAATCACGCATTATCGCTATCAGGGTCTTAGCCTGTATATCCACCTCCCATTGGATATAATGGCAAAGAACTGGTCTGAGCAGGTGTTAGTTTTTGGAGATATTTGCGCTTAGCGCGAATATTTCCATCGCTACACCTGTGTTGGTAATAGGCGATAGCGATGTTAGCGACTGCTTTCAGTCGCTAACAGGTTGGGTACGCTCACTTTGCATGTCATTAGCGATAAATATCGCTGACATGCAAAGCGGGCCCCAAACCGCTCGCTATCGCCTACAAGCTGTCGCTAACTCCTGTTAGCGACAGCTTTCTAATAGGGCGATAGTATTATCGCCGCTTAGCAGCCAAAAATGGGCGCTAAAGGGGCGAAAATTGCCTATCACCCCTCCTTGATAATATGCCCCTCAGTTTCCTCAGATTTATGTCATAACTGAACGTACTTTACCCTGTTCTAAATTACGGTTATTTTAGAATAGTGGTGTAGTCATTAAGATGGCACAGCCAATCGGAGTGCCGCTAGGAAAATTAGAGGTCTCACAGGAAAACATTTTGTTATATGATACGAAGCTTGGTATTGGACAGGAGGTTTCACGGCGTCCTTATCCAATAGAAAGGGGGCGGGGGACACTTAAAATGCAGCTAGGAAACTAACTTTGGCAAAAGTTTCTGAAGTAAAGTTCATAAAGTTGTTCACATTTTCACACAATGAATGTAACTTAAATTTACAAGCAAGATAGTTTCCAACAGACAGAGTGCAGTTTCTTCATTTTGAGAGAAGGGTTACTGCAACCCATAGTTGTTGTCCACGATTGACGGTCTATTTCCTATATACATAGATTTGAAACTGGACTACTATCGTTTTCTTAACATATTTTTTAGTTTTTTTTTAACAATTGCATATATTATATACCGGTCATGAGGGTTTCTCTCTGTGTCATGTTTCATGGGCAGATATACTTTTTAAGGAGGATGCTGCCTCCCTCTCAGTACTGAGTCACACAATGGGGAGTATGCTTTAATCAAACCAAAAGAATGACCCCTTTTGCAAGAACCCGGTTCTATGTAAGGGAGTGGCACGCCAATTAGTGATTCTGTCTGAGAATGTTGGGGAAAAAATGTTCCTCGAGGGATTTATTCTACCATCATTTGCATAGTTACTTGTGATTTAATAGGATTTACTAACCCAATCCCAACAATTCGTTGGTAAAATGTTTATATGTTCTTCAAAATTAAAACAGTATTTTATTTAAATAGCAATAGCACTGTTTGAGAAAATGCAATAAGAGTTATAAACATATGTATCAAAAGGATTCTGTTTAATTCACATCACTAGGACTATGTTTATTCATGAGGACCCAGTAGCATTTTCAAAACATCAAAGACAAGATATTCATCCAATAAAATTAACAAGTGTATCTCACTAAATGTCATCTCTTGCAGATTAAAAATAAATACTTGTATCACTATTCATATCTTTAGTAGCACACTGCTGCATCATTATACCAATATTTTCGCCATTTTGGTCTGTCATTAGCGAAGCAAAAATATTTAGGGGCCCCCACAGCTCACAATTTCACTTTTCACTGTCAGAAAATCTTCTACTTTGCTTAATCCATTTTTAGAAAGCTGCCCTCACGTATGAGGTATACATTACCCATCTCAAATGAACTATCTTGGTGGAACGCCGCTGTATATTTCTGCAGCATTTCCTAACAGCTATATATAGCGGATCACAGAAGTGATTATTCCCTCTGATTCATGGCTACTACGTTGTTCTAATCAAACAAGCAATTTTGCAGATCAAATGTAGGCACTAACGTCTTGGTTGCCAGCAACTTGACTCGCACAACACTTTCCATGTAGGCAAAGATGGGTGAGCCACCAAATTAACAGGGAGAGCAGAGCCAAGCCAAGCGTTTGGCCGTGCTTTAATAGCCCATGCACAAGCCCAACCCTAAAAATATTTGACATCTAAATCATGCAACAAACATAAAGTAAATATATGATAGTATACTCAAAATTAAAAACGGTATATATATATATTTCTTTTTAATTCAAAACATTTTTATTCCATTTCATTTTCCCAAAGAGCAAAACACAACTTGTATTCTTACATATTGAGAGGTTACAATTCAATTGAATAAATAGTGAGCATTGTAACAACTTTTTGATTGTATGTCTATGAGTATATGCATATCCTGAACAGAAAATCTGAGATCAAATACAGTGAGTAAAATTTTAGTAGCTCACATAACACGATACATGTGGAAGAGGAAGGATAAAGATGGGGGAAGAAATAAAGAGAAAAGAGAGGAAGAGGACGAGTGGACGAAGATGAGCGTTGAATATCGAGATTGTATGAGAATTGTACGAAGAACTATCCTCATGCACTATAAAATGGGATACATTTTTTTAGGTATAAGTCTAGTATGGACTATAAAAGACAAAAAGACATTTTCTTAAATGATTGATTATTTATAAGATTATCAGCATTCCTGGTAAAACATACCCACGTCCACCACGTACGGCAGGACTCAAGTCGTAAAAAAAGAAGTGGGGGGACGCTGTCACCGGAAGTGACGTCATGACAGGAAGTGACGTCACGAAAGGTGCCGAAATCCTTGTCCCAGAGAGGCCAAAGTGTGAAGTCCAGCTGTTTGGAAGGGGGGATGGCGTCCCCCCGGTAAAATAAGTGGGGGGACGCCGTCCACCCGCGTGGTACCCCGACTCGAGCCCTGCTGTACGGTATGATTAATTGTTAAACATTTTCCAGTTAGCAAGGATAGTTTTAATACCCAATGCAAGCAAAATATAATTGAGAAAACAGTCCCATGATGAGGTATTTCTTTAACATGCAGAAGAATTTCACAGTAATATATTAGAATATTTTCACATAGTGCACACGCTCAATTCACATAATGGAAGGCTCTCTCATTTTTGATAAAGAAGAGAAAGGATGCTCTATAAAATAAAATATTTGCTTTGGATCATACAATTTGGTCAAGCGTGGAAGCCAGCATTGGTACCAGGTTTTCTGGTTTCAGACTAATGAATTCACCCCCTAGATGGCTGCTTCTTTCTCTCCTTTTTAACACCAAAGCTTAATGCTTTGTTTTTAATTCTTGGCACATGATGGTAGAGCGTGGGTTGCAAGCAGAAGCCACATTAAAGATAGGTTAATTTTGGTCTTCCCAGTGGCGTAGCTAGCTCTTTGGCAGCCCATGGTGGTCCCTCTGATTGCCGCCCCGTGGTGGCTGCATTGAAGAGTGTGGAGGGGGGTGTTGTAGTGTTTTCTCAATTTTCCGCAATGCAGCAAGTGCATTGAAGCATGGGGGGGTTGCTTGCGATTGCCTCCCTGTCAGGGCAGGTAAGAGTGGGGGGAGGCTTCCTCCCCCAAAACTCGCGCCACCCGGGGTGGACCCCCCCCTTGCTACACCACTGGGGCTTCAGGAATCAAGAGAACCTCGAGCTCAGCCAGCACAAGGCATCTGGCTCAAGCTTGGCTATACTACTATAGAGGTCCACAGCCCTTCACAGATACAAACAATAATAAACAATTTTGTTTTAAAATTACACCTCACTTATAGGTGCATAGATGTTACTAGTGCGCCACACCTTGGTTCTCAATTAATCATTTAAAAAAAAAAATTTCACCAGTCGCTCCGAATCCCGCACGGATCATACGTGGGGGTAGGTTTGCCGGCAGAGACCGCACGCCGTTGGGGTCCCTGACTCTTCTGTGCAGGTCCCACAGGAGCAGACTGCGGGGCACCTTAGGGACACACTTAGGGTAGCACCATTTGAGACAGGACCAGTTGGCCTGCCCATCACAGACCTACAAAATTAAGGTTGTAAAAAGTCTTTATTCACTGTGTAGTACGAAAACACCAAGGTCCTGAGGAATTGCTAGATTAGCAAGAAACATGTCGACCTAAACAGAGGGTTGCAGATATTTACGCCACCGACCTTCATAGCGTCTATCTCCCCTCCCACTATTTTAACTAAGGGAGTCAGCCACATTAATAAAAATCCTTGTGGACTAACTAACCTTTTTTAATCACCACCACTTAATCACGACTACACTAATTTTCTGCCCTCTCACACGCATTCACCATATGGCTGGAACAAAAGATCTCCGCTAAAGAGCCCCTTCGCGGGTGCCCGTCAGACATTGCAGCGCCAGTCTGACGAGGAGCAGGACCCATATGATGAAGCATGACACCTAGCTTGCTGGGTGTGTGAGGGTTCTAGTTCCCAAGAGGGAATTTTCCCTCTTCCTCTTTTTCTCTCTTTTCTTTCCCTATACACACACACTCCTCCTTTCTAGTCCTACTGGGGAACTTTGTGCTACATTTTGCTACTACTCTCATTTAATCATCCAAGCAAGTATGTCTGATATGCACAGATACAAACCTGTATTGCAGAGGTTGCACATAGCTCTCAGTGCCAGGCACCTTAACGTTCACTTATTCTTTTAAGATGATGTAGTAACCCTAGCATACACTATTAATGGTGTTCAGGGGCACATTTTTATAAATGAATATGCTGAGTACTAATATCTTGGTTTTCCTTAATAATGTTGAATTATCTGGAAAATTAAGCAATTTTGTTTAGCTCTCAAGGGGGTGTGGGAATCTCTCAGTATCTATTGATCCTCTACCCACCACCTTCCATTGCCGCGCAGGTCCACTCAATTATTCAGCATTTGAGCTGCTCCCCTTCCTACTCTCTTTATAGACTGACCACACTTCCATTTTTCAGCATTTATAATCTGCACTGCTTCACCATCTCTAGCCAATTTCAATTGCAGCGCGTGCCCTTTTAAGATCCCCCTCCTCCTGTTCTGTTTCTTTGGCTCACTGTTGCAAGTTCCTTCTCATGTCTACGTTTTCCCTTTGTTACTCTTTTCCTATCTTTCTCTTCCTCCACCTTCCTCCCTTCTCCGCCTTTCTCTCTCGCTCTGTGTCGAAGTCTAATTATGAAAAATAAGTCCTGCTCCCTAAAAATGAGCTTCAGTGCCCACCACCTGCAACCAATAGCAAAATTTAAGCACTGCTCTTTTCTTTTCTTTCCAGTCCACTCACCTATTATGCACTTCCTCCTCACAAGGTTCCCAACACTTTACTTCCAGCCTGCTCTCCTTATGCTGTCCCTTTTCACTAGCGAAGAAGATTGCCTCATTAGACAGAAACAGCTTACAATTAAAACCAACTCATGAACAATTATTTGAAGTAAGTGCACTCAAAATAATCGAACTCATGATGTTATCATATCCTGATATGGTACTGCATCCCGTGCTTACATTTATTCCCACAGAAAACATAAACATTAGGCAGATTTGATAAGTGAATGGAAAAAGACATCTGCAAGACCATAGAACCAATAAAATACTCAAGCACTATACATCACAGTACCAATCTATTCTAGGAGGACGTTGAATCACTGGTTGCACAAAAATACTCAAGATCATAGTTTAGAGAGATGCATGATCACATAGCAGTAAGACATGAGCATGAGATGGAAATTAGGCAGAGGAGGAAGATAGTATTAGGTGCCTATAATGTATGTTTGGATGTATTTAACACAGTAGTTGAGGAGATAATTCTTTTTAACGCCTCAGCCCATAGGTAATCATGAATATACTGAGAGAGATCAGAGACCAGGAAAGCCTAAACATTCATAGGAGCAGGTTTATCACACCAGTGATGAACTTCCTGATAGTTCTAGACGTACAAGGATAAAATCATTTAAGGGAACAGCTTTCTGAAAAATTCTGGCCTAATTTATGACAGCCATTATGCCAATGATCACAGGGCATACTAAGTATGTTGTTTGTTAAAAAATGTTCTGACCATCCTGACCAATCAGGTTTCATGCCTCATAGAAGCACGGCGATGAACTTGAGGCGACTGCATGGGGTAATGGCTCGGGCGCCGATGTTGACGGAACCGGCGGCGATCCTCTCGCTCGACGCCAAGATGGCATTTGATCTGGTAGAATGGAGTTACCTGTTTGCGGTCTTGGAACATATGGGATTTGGCCCGAAATTTATAGCATGGATCAAATTACTATACCAGGCCCCAGTGGCGCGAGTATTGGCTAATGGCCGTCTCTCCAGAGAAATATCGCTGAAGAGGGGTACGAGGCAGGGCTGCCCGCTCTCGCCGCTACTTTTTGCCTTGGTCCTGGAACCTTTGGCCACGGTCATTAGGACTACCCGATTGCTGAGAGGCGTGCAATGGGGGGATGGTTGGGAAGACAGGGTGTCACTGTATGCGGATGACATGCTGGTCTATGTGATGGACTTGCCGTTAAGTATACCGGCACTACTGGCGCTGTGCGAAAAGCATGGGAAGGCTTCGGGTTATACTATAAACTGGACGAAATCAATACTCTACATGCTCAATGGCGCGGCGCCTGACCTAGGTGACAGCTGTCCGTTGTTATTGGCGGATGTATCCTTCCGCTATCTGGGGATCCAAGTTACGCGAGACCATGGTACCTTCCGTAACCTGAACCTTCAACCGCTGCTCGAACGATTGAGATCAGATGTGCGCCACTGGAGCACCCTCCCCTTGACGCTCTTGGGAAGAGCAGCGCTGTTCAAGATGATGGCGCTGCCCCGCTTCCTTTATGTCCTAGAAAATACACCAGCGTTAGTCCCGGTGCAGTTCTTCAGACAGGTCTCTAATCTAATATCTAACCTACTGTGGGGGACCAAACCGGCAAGAGTGGCACAATTGAAATTGATCAGGGATTGGTACAGTGGGGGGATAGCACTCCCAAGCTTGGAACTCTACTACTGGGCGGCCCATCTTAAGGCGGTTAACCGGTGGTTACATTGCCCGCAGGATGACCCTGCACTATTAGCGGATAGGAAACAACTTGGAGCCGCCACCCTGCTGGCCCCACTCTATGATAAAGGACTGCTTAAGAAACTGGTAGGACCCACTAGACACACGGTGACACTGTGGCATAAAGCCCAAGCACGACTGAAGTGGGATGGGGTGGTCACACGCATGACGCCGTTGTGGGACTCCAAAGCCCTAGGTAGCCTACGACATAGCAAGGGATTTGCCCAATGGGACACCATCGGGATATCAGTGGTTGGGGACCTGTGGGTGGGTGGGGAAGTGGTACCATTTGCGACGCTCAGGGAACAATATGACATGGGAGCAACTGAGACTTACCGTTACATACAGATCCGACACGCATTGCTGGCAGCACTAGAACCCGGCGCCGCGGTCCCGGAGTCGGCCCCCTTGGAGGACCGACTGTTGACAGATTACATGGAAAACAAGGCTACTTCACTCACCTATCGTAAATTAATAAACAACCTGCCAGACCCATTACAGAAATTAAAAGAGGCGTGGGAGGAGGAGATTGGGGAATTGGATGAGAATAGCTGGAATGCCGCACTGGCGTCCCCTAGGGAGGCCGGAATATCAGCGAGGTTCAGACTAGTGCAATTTAAGATACTACATCGAGTCTACTACACGCGCACTCTGCTTCACAAAATACACAGAGCCGACCATCCGCACTGCCTGCGCAAATGCGGGGCACTAGGGACCCTTTTCCACACACTTTGGGAATGCCCTCCGATAGTGACATACTGGAGAAGAATCACACGCACTATGGCTCAAACTCTGGGGCCCTACTGATCTGTCGACTCATGGGAGGCTGTGGGTTGGAATAGGTATGATGTTGGCAAAACGCGATATAGCGCAAAAATGGGGGGCGGAGGCAACACCTACCCTGGCCCAATGGTGTAAGAATATGGACATGACTATGGTGACGGAGAGGGCGGTGTATAAACAAAGAGCTAACCCACGCAAGTGGAATAAATTATGGCTGCCCTGGAATACCTATAGAGGGGATATATGCGAGCCTCTGCCAGAGGAAGAAGATATGGATAGCTCAGTGGCAGATGACGAGGAAAGCCAGAGCTAAAAGGGGGTGTTGGGTGCGGGTAGTGGGTAGGCTATGACAGTATGTGTGTGCCTGATGGAGATACCTTTCATAATAATCATATGACGTACGGCTTGTACTGCTGATCAGCTATTCTGCATTGTGCTATTGACTGTCGGGAATGATGCCAGATATCTAATCGGTGACCTTTTTCTTTAGTTGTTAGTTGTTAAAACAGAAAATGTAAAGTGCATTCTCGGTTAATTATGGCTGAATGTTGAAGCCACACTGATAACTGTCGATACATCTTTTCGTGTGTTGCACTACAACAATAAAAATATCTAAAAAAAATAAATAAATGTTCTGACATGACTGAAAGAAGATTTTCAATTCAAAGCAGGATTGTCACATGCCAACCTAGGCATAGACTGCACAAACATGCATGGCCTGAATCACAAAAAAGCAGGAAAAGTACAGACAGGGATTTTTTCCTTCACCTAAAGTTATTTGCTCCACTTTTTAGGTCTCGCCTGGCGTTGCAGCGCAAAGCGCTGCTCGCTGGGTGAGAGATATTGTAAGAGAGTAGATTTGAGAAGGGGACTTGAAGCCCCGCCTCTCATTTCCATTGGCTTGCGTCACCGTTTATGCTAAACGGTGGCCTGCCATTGGAAATGGGGTTTTGTAGTCGCTGCCCTTTCGCCTTTTCAGACGGCCCATTCGGACAGGTTTGTCTGCTTCACGGCTGTCGTGAAGCACTTTCTTATCTTTATGGGGCCATGTGTTTCTAATTAACGTGGAGGAGCGCATTGCCCCCGACCTCTCAAAGGAAAAAAATCTTGTTTTTATCAAGATTTTTTTCCTTTGAGAGGTCGGGGGCAGTGTGCACCTCCATGCTAATTAGAAACACATGGCGCCATAAAGATAAGAGATCGAAGACGAACACTAATACACAAGCATCATACAGATAAAATGCGTGCCTCCGGAGCTGAGAGCAGGTCGCACCGCTGCCTTCCACGATGCAAAGCTGTGTTATTTTGTGGGGGTTGTGGTTTCTAGGATACTGGAGGGGAGGGGGCTATGTTTCTGGCATCTCCCTCAGAACGGCAGCACTCGTGCATACCATGGAATTTTCAAAACGCTGATTGCAAGGACCCCTGGGTTGTCATACAGGCGCGAACACCATAAATCATAAAATGGTAGTGGGGGGGGGGGGCGTAGAGGAAGACAGCACAGGGGACAGCAGTTTTTTGTGTAATAAACATCGGAGGGCATTAGTGACTAGAGAATGGGGCGCTGTAATCGGCTTGTTCTTTACTTTTCCTAGCCTCTCTTCGATTACCTCTCTCCCTTGTCCCTCACCCCTCCCTGGGACTCTCACCTCCAGGTTAGCACTGAACAGAGGTTTTCAGTGAGGGAGCAGCATGCACATCTGTGTATTCAGCAAGGACTTCACCTGTGAGCTCCTCCCCCAATCCCCAAATAAGCAATGGGGATGCATTGCCTCAGCTAGATCGGGAGAGGCGCCAAATGTAGTGTCGCCTGGGCTGCTGTACAAGGGTGAAATGCTGCACCTTCAGGTCAGGCAGGACACGCCACAGTCAGCAGCGGCTCATTACTCTGTTATCTTCTTTCCTTTACTTCTGCTTTGAAATTGCAACAAGGGACATTACAAAAAGTGTATGCTTTTAGTGTCTGCTCGTTTACAGTAAATAGGTGTCACTGTGTTCAAGTACTGTATGTGTAATACACGGCCAAGCCGAGTAATAACAGAGCGATTCAGGATTGTGTACAACCATTGGGGTTTTCCAACTCTGAAGTGCAGAAGACATTATTTACACACAGTTACAGCTTTGGGAACAGTGAGATCAAGTGATTTGCAGAGGATGACACAGTTCTCAATGACGTACCCGAGACTTGAGTTAGAATCCAGGTCCAGAATCGACAGATCAGCCATTCAGAACACAGCAGCAGGGCAGCTCCTCGTTGATTCACATTCTGATGGGAGGTGGAAAATGTTGTGTTACATTATCAAGGTCCATAATGTGTGCCATGCACTACATTGCAGTGGTCAGTATATAATTACTATTATGACCTCCAGGTCTTTGAAGTGTACCTAGATTTACCTTGCACTGAATGTACTGATTAGGTTGCCTTACTGGATACAATTTTTTTTTATCCTGAAGTATAATGCATGCGATGTAGTGAGGATATACTATGGAAAATAACTTAACTATCTATAGCACACCAATTCCCTTTTTAGTCCTCCCCTGCTGTATTTGCACTTTCCCTCCTTTGCTGCTTTCTAGTACTGCTTTAAAAGCACACGTTAGTGTCTGCTTTCCACAGGCGCTGTGCTTCATCGCATGCTATTATCTTAGTTGACACCAGAGTTATTAGAGAACAAAAGGAGCTTTATGTTCTGTGGGGGGTGAGGGGGATGGCAAACTGCAGAGCTGCGCAGTGAACTTACTACCCCCTGGAAGGGGCAGCCAGCTGGAAACCGCGTTGCCACACGGTGGAGGCTAGAATACTATGATTAGCAAATTGCACTTTCTACTTGAAATCGTGCAGTGCTTGTCATGCATGCAAGGCCGTATTATTGAACAAATATATCAGTTTTCTGGTGCAAATGGTTAGAGAAGCCACGCAGGTGCTTCGGTGCACCCGTGTGCCTCTATGTATTAGTGTGTCTGTCTCACGGGGTGCGTGTGTTCCTCAGCGTGTGCATGCATGTGTGTCCATTTGTAGTGCAGTTTCTATGTATGTCTGCAGGCGGGGGTCAACAGGAGGTTAAAGACATTGTCATTTACAACGCCATTAGTTGAGTAATGCTTCACGAAGGGGAAAAACATTTTCAATGTCAATACATCAAAACAATATAATTGCGAGACCTGTTGCATTGTTAATGCTTGTTCTATTTAGTAAACATTCCCATGAATCTGCCTGAAGTCTTGTACCAGGTCACATGATTTTCCATGAGGACTCCTATTCCCACTATAAGGAGTTCTCCATAGCAGAAATAACTCTGCACAGCAGAAAAAAGATCTATGCAGATGTGCATTTTTTTCTCAGTGTGTTAAAAATGTTTGCATGTGAAGAAGTCCCTTCCCCTACACCTCCAGCAAATCTGGGGGTGATCCATTCTCTTTCTCACTCAGGAAAGGGAATAAGCCCAAACCCGTGCTCAAGTAAATTTACAACAGTTTCCCTGGTGCGAAATGAGGGAGTATGGTTTGAGAATGTCCACAAATTAAAATGTTTGTGCGAGTTCCTAAACTCCCATGTCAAACCTTGCCTCAGAATGTCCACTCCCCCCCTCTGAATTCATTGGTAAACATGCATTTATGACAAGATTTACCAAATGGGAGGTCTCCCTGTCACAAGATTTTCCAAAAGCTAACGTTCATCCACCTTAGCTCCTTCTTGAGGCGTTTGGGGGTCATCTATCAAGCAGGGGCTGAGAAAAACGGGTCCCAAAACACTTTTTCCCCATGCATTTTCTTTAGCAAATATTAAACAACGATACATTCAAACAAATGGCTGAACAGAAGTACACCAAATTTGGCAGAAAGCTATATTTTTACTCAGAAAGCGTGCTTTTTATGATTGTGTGTAAATCTATTCAGTAGCTTTTGAGCAATGAATGTTAAAAATGTGTAGATATATTGACACTTGGTCTTCCAGGAGCCCCTTGGGTGTTCGGTGGGACTGCAAATTAAAAAAATAAAGCATTTTGATTTGCCAGAGTGCTTTTTTACTTGTCGCGCATCTTGCTTCCGTTGAAGTGAAACTTGAACAAAAATTTTCCTGCTGCCATTACAGGACTTGGAGAGCCAGTCTCCATGTCCAGTACATAAAAAAAGTATTTAGGAGGACAGGTTAAGGGTACCCTGACCTTCTTGACATTGTGCATGGGTCCCAGAGGGACCGCCCAATGGCATAAAAATTAAACATTTGGGGGCATCAGAGTCTTGTGTGTGGCCCAGGGGAGCCACTGTAATCCCCTGGTTCCAGCGGAATCGGTAAAACCAATGAAAACAGAAGAATATGGGGGGGGGAAATCCCTAGGTGGTTACCTGCTAATTGGTGCTTGACTGCTTGCGAAGGGTTGGGTGCGGGGCCTCGCCGATGCTTAGATGCTTGGCTCTTCAGTTAACTACTCCCTGTGCATGGCCAAGGGCTGTGTGTGATGAGCAGTTGGCTCCCTAAGGGAGTTGGCCGCACGGCCTGGCCCTGCAAGCCGAGGGTTGGCCACAGACATATTGTAATAACATATTACTTTAAGTTAAAAAAAAATGGAAATTAACCGAAAAAAACAAAGGGTAAAGTAGAGTTATACATAAGAAATTTAGTAAGATTTTGTCTTACATTAAAAAAACCTTAGAAAGTAACTGAGAAGCACTACCATTTAAAAACAAAAACAACAGTGAAATTTGCTAGCTATATGCAACTGACATAAGTATAAAGCTCACCGTTTGTGAATGCCGAAGTATTTTGGGAACTTATACAACCGACTCATGTAAATTCAAGGATACCCAATCATAGGATGAAATATGATGATGATTCCTCAAAACCATGTTATAACATAATAAAGAAATAATTTCTTGAACTATCCATTGATTCTACTCACTGAATACCTCTACTTACGCGCAGAGACGCTACTGGTGTGCTCAGTGTTTGACCTTACACGGCATAAGGCTCCCCATTTCATAAGTATAACTTGCACCACTGTGATAGACTATGACCTCACATAATATAACACTGATGATATCTGAACTCAATGACAATGCAAGTTTATGTTTATGTTGACTCACATTGATGACATTGATAAAAAGCAACAAGTCGGACGTTGGTCATGTGATCAAGACCCGTAGTGGTCGAAACGCACTATCCATTTGTTTTGTGGCTTGAAATAAAGAAAACAGCTTGATTCTGCTGGTCCGAAAGTCCAAATCAAGTGATGGCTCAAACTAATATTAAGATACACAAAGATGAATGAGGGACTTAATCAAATCGGTTAAGCCAAATCACTCCTAGTTCTGTCAGTTCCATCCCTGTACTGACAGCTCTATGGACAATGTTTTTACGTCTGCAGAAAATACGAATAGTAATATGGGAGTGGAACAAATTATTCTTTTCACTAATAATTTGGTAAATTGGTCTTTGCACCCCCTGAAATATTTGGAAGAGATTCTCATAAGTTCCAAAGTTTTATAACACAAGGGCAATTGCTCTTTTTGGTGGGACCACAAATATTTCCAGGTTATATCTTTTGCACTGTCATATCTTAATAAAGATGTCTTGATGTGGGCAATGCTCCTCATATTGAACAAGTGGTCCCTGTTAAGTAGCTGGCCCCAGTTCCATAATCCAGTTTACTGCTGTTTGGTAAGAGATGTAATACTCAATTGGCTCATAGTGTTTTGTTAGTACTTACACAAGGCAGATCTTGGTAGCTACATCAGTTATTAGCAACAGCTGGCATCTGAAGCCACAGGATAGAAGAGTCTATGGTGCCACGTTTTACTGGGGATTTAGAGATGATCTGAAGGACGCTTTGTTATTGGTGATAATTCAACCAACCATGTTGGCAGCATGAATTGATTTAACGCGTCAATATGGCACACAACAACAACAACTTTGAAAAGCAGAGCAACACAATTTTAACTGTAGAGTTAGTCCTCTGAAAGTCCCTGAATGTAGTGAAATGGCAGACCCTCCAAAAAAAGAGAGATTGGAAAAACAATAAAGACCCTGTCAGCAGAAGAAAAAGGAAAAAAAACAACACTCTTTTCATTGTGGAAAAAAGTGACATTTGGTGAGGGAAACACGCCAGCTCACCCCTGAATAACAGACCCGGCCTGGGCCAGCTCATGGATTTCTGAACTGTTCATAACAGACTGAGAATATTATTTTCTAGAAGTACTTATAACCACCTCCCAAGGTCATATCATAGTACATAACTAGGTAAACTCCAGAACATACAGATGCGCTATGGACAATAGATAGATTTCAAGTCATAGGACAAACTATGATCACTTAAAAACTAGTGAAATAAATGATTTAATAAATTGTTGGAACTGTGCCAAGAGTGTAAGCACTGTGCCACAAGACTGTGTCTTTGTTTAGGGCAAACCCAAAGTGGGCGTGTGGAAAAGATAAGTATTGACGTTTTTGATACATCATCTTTTTCCATTGATCTAGAAATCACATTATTGAAGCACCTTAATCCCAAAATTAGCGGGGACACATACAAAATATCATTTAATTTGTTATATTGTGTTGAGTATGATCAATTACATAGGGCTGAATGCCATTGCCATATGACATCTATATCCTTTACCCCTCATCTACATACTACTCAACCAAGTGGAATTGGACACGATTTTCTCTATATTCGATCTCAGAGGAGCATATCATTTAGTACAGATATCTGAGGTAGATGACTGGAAAAAGGCTTTTAACGCCAGTTATTGTTTCAAGTAACTGTTTATACCATTTGTCCTCTCTCTCTGTAGCACCCTCACTACTTTTTGGCATTTTGTGAACAACATATTTAGGAGTAGCTTAAATGTGTTTATGGCGATCTATTTGGAAAATATCCTCTACTCTGTCAGATTTTCAAAGCCATGTTCAAGAGGTTGCTCATAGGACTGAGAAAACATTCTATGTATGCCCTTGTGGAAAATGTATTCTGAAGTTCCTACTACTACCTTTTTAGGTTTCAAAAATGTATGGACAGGGTGTTGATAAGGGTCATGTGAAAGTCAAAGCAGTTGTAGAATAGCCTTCTCCACGGAGTGTAAAGTAAGTACAGAAATGTACGAGTGTCACCAACTTCTATCAGCAGTTTATACATTATACATCCCAATGAGTAGTTGAATATAAAAGGTGTGACATTTATATGAACTGAAGAACAGGAACACACATTTAAACAGCTTTAGAGAACTTTTACATCTGCTCCTGCCTTACAATAACATCCAAATGATTTACTTCATTTTGTGCCAAAGACTGAAGCCTCCTCCTTTGTCATAGAGGCAGTGTTGTCCCAAAAAATGTGAAGACCAATGATCTCCACCCAGTGACCTACTACTCCTGATCTTTAATGGATACTAAAAAAGCTATACTATTTATCATGGAGAATTTCTAGGTATCAAAGAGGAATTTTTGGAGACATAATTTGAAAGGAGTTTGGAATAGGCTTATGGCATGTGCAGATAACAAGAATGAATTGTACCCAACTCTAAAATGTGGTAATGTCTGCCATGTTAGGTGGACCCTATTATTGTCTTGTTTTGATTACATGATAACCTAATGACTTGCAATCAGCATGGAAAAGCAGACACTATCTAGCAACAGAAAGTTACTAATCCAGAGACCACAGATGTTGCACCCCGTATTCTAACTCAGAACATAACACTCTCTAGGAACTTGTTAGGCAAGTAGAAAAAGAGGTATCATTGCACCAATGATTGAACAAGAACCCCAGAGAAGATTGTATAGAAGGGAAGCTTTTTACATTACATGTAATTCAATAAAGGCCATGGTTGTAAAGAGGGAACATGACTCCCCAGAAGCAGAAAAACCAGGGCAGAGGAGAATGCTGACATTAATCACAAGAGACTTTTGGTGGCCTGTTATAAAATCAACAATCAAAGAATATATTGCAAGATATACAATATGTGCTAAGACCAATGCATCGCATATTCGAGAGGTTGGAGACCTTCAACATCGCCAACGCCCCATTATCCAAAGAACACGATTTCTGTGTACTCTGAAGTTGAATTGCCACCTCTCAGAGTTATATCACGATGTTGCTGGTAATAGGCTATTTTACAAAGCTGGGACATTTTTTTTCATTGAAAAGACTTCCAGCATCTTGGAAATTGACTGGGATTTTTTTTCCATCTGCATGGTTTGCTGAGGTAATCATCACAGGCACAATTCACATCTCATTTGTGGCCAGCATTGATGAAAAGGATTAGCACCAGGCATTTTAAGTTAACAAGATATAATTTGCAAACTGATGAACAGGCAGAACAGTCCAATGCAGTAATATCTGTGATGTTTCATGGATCACCTAAATGCCTGGTACCAATCGACTGCAATTGTTTGATATGTCACCAGAATATGAGGTTGAAGCGATTATTGATTCCTGCATGTTCTGAGGACACTTCCAATATCTTGTGGCCTGGAAGGAATACAATGTATCAGAAAGATCATGGTAGCCAGTAGATTTTATTCATGTTCGTAGACTCATCATCAGAAGGTTTCATAGCACCATTTGAAACCTTGGCCAATACTGTTCCCCTGGCAGGAAGAATGTTTTTAAGGGGAGGTTGAGAGTAATGACAGGATTTGGGCAATACATAAGGCCCACAAGGGCTGGAGGTGCTGGAAAACAGGCCAGTGGAAATGTATGAGGCGGGAACACTAGACTGCTATGTTCAGTTTAGAATGACACTTACTCACTTCCTGGTTTTGGCGGTAATTTCTGGGTGAAGAGTGATAGAGCCCTATTTAAGACTCTTTTGGGGATCTAATTTTCACCTGATAAATTGCTTAGCTACACTGACTTTCCCATTTTGATTTAGTTCACACCCATATGCTGTCCCTTACGTATGTTGTGTTTTAACTTATGGTTACCCGGGTTCCGTTTTCCTATTCCTTTTCATCAGCGCACTTTGTTGTGTTGTCTTTTGTCCTTTTTAGGTCTCGTCTAGGCAGCACTTGGGCTGTCTCTTCAAGATCTGCTATATTCAGCTATGGACTTGAAGCTCCACCCATTTTACGCCCATCTTTTAAATTGGCTCATGTTACTGACCTTTCTAAATGGTTGCTTTTAATTCATCAAGAGGCTTAGGCGTCCCTCCTTAGTATCGCTTTTTCTCCTTTTGTAACCTCAAATTAGGACTGGCCCTCTTACCTGTGTTGTTACTCGGTATGTTTTATTTATAGTCTGTGAGCACTATTTTCTTAAATGACTTCCTGCCTGCCTGCCATTGCAGGCAGGACATGCTCTCCTGCAACTGTTTTTTTTTGTTTAAACAGTGCGGCACCCCTTGTGGCCACATGCCTTTCTTTATGCATTGAGGTTAATAAACAAATTCTTTTTTTTATGCGCCGCTACATCACACTTTAACTTTAACTATAATTTTTTTCAATGTGCCACACAGTGCTTCGGATTTAACATGGCAGCCGCATGCCTTTCTTATGTGCTGTGCCGCTCGCCTAAATAAACTTTTAAAACTCCTTTCTTTTTTAACAGGGGCAAAATGCTGCGCTTTCACTTTGACAAAGGCATCCGTGTGCCTATTGTCAGCAAGTGGGCAGCTTCTAACATTTTAACCGCTTTTTCTATGTGACCGTGTTGGTGCTGTTGTGTGCCTCATCATAATTCCAAGATCTCTAGAGCCCCTGCATACATAATGAACAGTTCAAGCCGTTCAGATGATCCTTCTACTTTCATCCGAACCTCTTGCCAAAAGCTTGCACCATAATTTTTTCCCACAGCGGGGGAAGCAACTTAGAGCAGAACAGCTCAGCCCTGGGGGCATTCACAGTGGGTGACATGCAAGGCGACGGGCACCATGCACAGCACCACTTCCAAGCATTGCAAATGCAATAGGTCTCGCATTTGTTGCAGTTGGGGTTATTGACATTATAAATGTAAATGTTTTTTTACCTAGCCATGTTGCAGTACCATATGTGGCCTCTTTTGGCCACATATGATATTGCACCCTGCAACATGGCGAGGTAAAAACATTGGCAAACTGACATTTGGGCATTACCTCTTGGTTATTTTTATAAACCTAATAATTTTGACAATCTACCAGTCACCATTCCATACATAACAGGTGTACCCCCCTTTCTGCCCTAGACACACTGGATTGACTGCCCCCCATATCTTCTCCCATTGAACTGGCTCTCACTACATCAGTATCAGCCCCTTTGTTAAGTGATGTCTCTGAGCTCTCCAATAATAACTTGCAGGTGCTAAGCTGGGATGTCGCCGCTTGGCCTCTAAAGTAAACAACAAGTATTGGGTTAATCTGGTAAACAATTTCGACATTCTAATGTTCCAGGAGACCTGGGCTACAGGGGATTTATACCTTGAGGGTTTTCAGTGTTTTAACGTTTGTGCATCAGTTCCTGCACATGGGCGACCTTCGGGTGGCCTTTCTATTTGGGTCAACACTTTATCTGGAGGGAGTATAAAAAATATTTCTACTAATAGTCCCAACTTCCAAGCTTTGATATATACACTGAGGTTTTCCATTTGTTTTATTAACTTTTATAATAATTACTTTTTAGGTGTACCAAACACGATTATTGCTAATCTTTTCAATTTTGTGACAGACATACACATCCCACCAGGGAATCCCACTCTAGCAGGAATTTGTCTGGGAGGAGATTTTAATGTTAAGATTTCAGGGGCGAATATATTAGATACCGTTCATGCACCACATGTAAATCTGTGCAAAAGGGGGACGGAATTAGTTGATTATGTGTTAAATTATGATTTATTAAATGTGATGGACATTACAGCCATAAACCAAAATGATAGTGATCTCATACCAACGTTCAGAGGTCGTGGCTGTGCTTAAAAAATCGATTATGTTTTCATATCAGCCACGTTGGAAGATATTTTAGTTAGAGTGGAGGTTATACCCACTGTATTTGGGGATCACAATCCAATCTTGGGTATGTTTAGGGTCATTCCTAGAGCCAACCTTATTGTAGAACTAGGAGCAAGTAATTTAATACCCTTGACCGACAATTTAAGAATTATCTGGAAAGGTATCGACAATAGCACTGTGTTCTTGAACATGGTAACATCTTATCGATCACTTGTCGACACCTGTTTGTCACCCATGGACGTTAACCCTGAGGTAGAAGTAGCCTTTGTCCATCTATGCACAGGCATTAAATAAATGATCTCAAAACCCATGACCTCTAACAACCACAATACCAAGTGGTTTAACACTGATTGTTCAAGGGCCAACATAGAGCTTTGTGCCACCTTGTCATTAACACCAAGGGATGCAAGTCTTGTTAGATTACTGAGGAAACAATATAATAAAGTGGTTAAACAGAGGAAAGACGAGATCTTAAAAGATGCATAGGATAACTTGGCCAGTGCAGCGGATCTAAATAACACAATTGTTTTTTGGCAATCTGTCAATAATATGAGATCCATGGGTTGTAATCTAACTCACCTGAGCTGTAATATAACAAGTGAAGCCTGGGTAGCTCATTTTTCTAAAATATATACAGCTCCTGCTCTGCTCAGAATGAGTTTTATATAGATCTTCAAGATGCTACATGAGTACAGATATCTTAATTGAAGTTGAGGATGCTATTGACCAAAGTTTAGGCAGGAAGTCCCCTGGCCCAGATGGACTCTATATTGATCTTATCAAGCACAAACCAGAATTTTGTACTCTGCTATTGCTTAATGTTTTTAATAATTTAACAAACTCCCATATCCCCAGCACAAAAAAGGAGATAGGTCCAACCCTAGTTGTTACAGACCGATCTCCTTGATCGACAACACTTTGAAGATACTTGGGTGGGTTTTATTCAATAAGATCAGGAGCTGGGCTGAGGACGAATGTATTTTAGATAAATGTCAGCTGGGGTTTAGAAGTAAATTGGGAACTGTAGAGCAATGCCTTAACTTAAATCTGATAATCAGTAAATATACTATAGCTCGTCAGTCCACAGTTTACCTGGCCTTTATGGATCTTACCTCAGCATTCGATTTTGTGAATAGATCACGTCTTTGGCAATGTCTTTTAAAGTATGGGCTGGAGGAGGCTCTAGTACATTTTTTGGCTTACTTGCATAGGGACTTGGGAGCTAGGGTAAGGATTAGTAGGGACTGGGCAGTATCAGGGAATATCTTTATTGGCAGAGGGGTCAGGCAGGGATGCGTACTGGCCCCTATGCTTTTCTTTTTACACATTAACGATCTGAACAATGATCTGTCTAAATTGACTAAGGATGTCCCAATGATTAATGGCAATGTGTTACCTCCCTTGCTGTACGCAGACGATGCAGTCCTAATGGGCCGCACACCCAATGCACTGCGCACTTTAGTTGGGGGCTTTGTGGATTTTATGAACAAGCTGGACCTTTGCACACATTTTTTTAAATAATTTTTAATGAGTTGCGGACCCAAAAAATATTCTTTAAATGTAATCCATTCTGGCTCTGAAAAATTGATATGCGCTCGCACTTTCCCATATACTTGGGATTGGTATTTTCAGATAATGGGCTGCCCATTTGGCTCATAGCAGGAGTAAATTTCTAAAAGCCACCAACGCGATTTTGTGTCCACCACAACCAAGAAGAACTAAGGTAGTGCTACCCCTGTTGAAAATATATAAAATTTAGTGCCTACCTACCGCAACATATGGAGCGGACATCTGGGGTCACGTAAATTGTAACAACTGGTAGAAGAAAATAGATTTTGTCGGAGAGTTTTTCGGGCACCAATACGTTCTTCCTCTTTTGTTTGCCATCATGAGTTAAAATTATCATTTATTGAGGATTATATTAGGACCGCCCGTGATCTTCTGGATGAAAGTATGGCAAAATCCAGCAGCTACGCTAACCAGAGATATCATAGTTGATTGTCTTAACTGCAATAAGGGTGGAGACATACCATGGTTGGAAACTGTTAAGACTAGCCTGAGTATTGTAAATCTGTCACATATTTTTACAGATCCAGGAAATATGGCAGCCATTAATAAAAAGACTATTCAGGGGCCTTGTACGCTTACTATGGCAACTTGAAACGTGAGTGTGAAATTTTGAAACCCTCAGTTGCCCGGTATATAAGTATGTTAGGCAGTGGTGTAACGAAAGTCGTAGGGGCCCCCCTGCAAGGTACACAGAGGGGCCCCGCTCTGGATTTAATCCAGAGCTCTCTGGCGTGAGTATAGTGCTGAGGGGGCCCCCTGCAGCCCCTGGCCCCCCCGCACTGCGGGGGATGCGGGGGCCTGTGTTACGCCCCTGATGTTAGGTGCAGATGGCCCCCCCACAAAATTTCCAGCTAGTTATCTCTTAACAGCGATTAATCACTGGGAACGAAACCTGCTCTTTCGCCTTAGGGCTGGCACCGTAAAATATTTACTTTGCTTTCCCTTAGGCTTTAATTCTAATCTTGATCAAATGATTTGCCCTTGTGGTAACAGTGGCAGTCAATCTATGTTACACTTTGTATTCTTCTGTGATTTTTATTAAGTATATAGTAAGCAGCTGCTGATTCCCTATTGCAATCCTCACAACATCACCGACTTTAGGGAAGCATACAGGGAGATTGTCATGCTCAATGGGGACAATTTAATATTCCATGTTAGTACCTTCTTGAGACTGGCTGTTCGCTCTCATGCCTCTATGAATGCAATGCAGACAGTTTTGGTTGTATGCTTGGCATTTGAATCAATTTATATGAGGGCCGCAAAATGTTATTGTTTTTTATTATGTGCCAAAGTGTCTGTTATGCTGCTATACTTGAAACATTACACTTTTATTACCCCTGAACCTATAGCTAAATCGTAGGCTTATGACTGATGCATGATTTGTGTAATTGACTATTGCACTATGTATATAATCTTGCGTATTTATATTAATATGTTCATTGCACTTATTGATTTTTAATCTCTTATTTATGTATGCACTGCCCTTGGTTTTATTCTGTACTTTTATGGATATTCTTTCGTATCCGAATAAAGAAATTAATTGGTTGATTGATTGACACAAGGGCTTAGTAAATCTGGGCGTTAGTTCGTTATTCCTGTGCTCCTTTGGTAGGATTTTTGCTCAGAATTACTCCCAATTACTAAAGCTGGAGTAAGCGCATAATTTTGGTAATTTTGCATGACAAGAGTAATGTGTAATAAATAAAATTACTCTGTTTACTACGGCTTAACAAAAATTTCACCAAGGTCTACATTTTTTAACAATTTGCACTGGCTGAGCACTTGAGTGAGCGAAAGCAGTACACAGGTGCACAACTACAGGAAAACAGGTGTGAGTTGTAAAGTAATTCTTCAACAGCCCCATTCAATTAGGGTAGACACATTGGTTGGAAAAGTTGGTTAGCTGAGTTAGGTCCCATTTAAATTGCTGTATAGGCTGTCCTTGAACCCCCACACCCCAATACACTGCAGATGATGCCAACCAGTGCAACTCACAGAAAACTCTTTCATGTTTGACATGGGGTAAGTGGGAGGGGGAACAAGGGAGGCAAGGGGATGGGTGACACATGAGTTGTTTGCTAACAGCACCAGGCCTTTCCCAAGCAAAGTAATCAGGATGATTTCACGTGAAACTAGGAACCACTGCTTACACAAATGAAATCTTGGGGGTTCCCTCTCTGGCTGCACGTTACTGGAGAGGGAATCCTTTTTGTGGGTGTGCTCTCATTTTCAAGGCAGGATAATCTTGTTGATTACCGCTAATTTAAGGGCCCCTGGATGTTCATGACAGCGCTCCTGCAGCCCCGTCCAGAACAGTAATAGAAGACACATTCATATGCTCCCCATGTGAAAGACAGACTGCCTCTGGAGAGGGGACAAACTAAGCTTCCCTGCTGGTATGGGGAACAGCCTAGTGTGCCAAGAATGGGAACCAAGTTCTTCTCAAATTAACCCACTCCATGGCTGAACTTCACTCAATAACAGAAAAGTAAAAGCAAATAAGGTTTCGTGTACTGGCTTAAAATGATTGTATTGCGAAAAGACACCTTCAGTCTGCTCAGCTGTTGCAGTCCTTACAAGATCAACCTAAAAAAATAGAGCTTTCAGGAGTACTACAGAGAGGGGCTTTGGCTCTGGTCACATGTTGGTGGACAGGACTACATGGTTTGATTGGGGGGAACATGCTTCTCCTCACAGCTGAGATCAGGATCCGACTGGGAACCAAACCCGGCCCTGGCAAAGTGCTTGGCTGGCCCTCCGGGTGGGTTGGGGGGTTGGGGGTGCGGCTGAGCTGTTTGCTAGGGCCGGTGTCAGACAATTTTGTTACAGGGGGTGATATTGCAGCGATGCTGCAAAATCTAGCCCCTAGGGGCCCAAAACCGGCCCCACACTGGCAGCCCACCGTGGAAACGCCCGGTGCCTGCTACGGCCATTGCGGCCATGGCCAAGATTATCTTGCTGAGCCAGCAACAGAATGAATGCTAGAGTTTTCTCACTAACAAGTATAAAGTATCAAGTTTGAACTTTCGAAAATAGACACATGGGACTGTAATTCTGTTAAAGTGTGTTGCAAAAATAGCTGAGTTATGGTGTATGTTCTCTGGGAGCAGCACAGATGGGAGGAAAGCAGACATGAGGAATACACTCCCGTTATCAATCGCCAACACCCTCCCCTTCCCATCATTAACTTTAACCTTCAGAGTGGAGTTGTGTTTTTGAGAGCCCATGGAATGCCCACTGCTACACTAATTTACATGCATGTTTAGGTCTGGCTTGACAGTGTAGCTGTGGCTACACTGAATGGATGGACTGAGTGGTAATCTGTTCTGCAAACATTCACCTGCAGGCACAAACTTGCAAAAATTAACACAAATGCATGACAAATAATTACCTGAGGTGTTTCTTGCAGATATTGAACATTTTTCAGAGTTTCTTCAAAGAGATGTAAACATCTCTGTTGCCTGTGATGAAACTCCAGAAATGCATGCTAGCGCAGTAGTGGTAGTGCTGATCACATATTGCGATGCAAAAAATGGATGGCAGATCTAGATGTATCGAAAACATGCAACGCAGAGTCAGCTGGAATACTGCTGCAAAAAGTAATTACCAAGTCCACCTAAAATTGAAGTGATATTGTTTGTATGTGCAGTGATTAGCCTAAGTATATAAAATAGTTGTGAAATGACCTGGCAAAGTCCATTCCTGAGCTGAAGTGCTTTCCTGTACGAGATCCTTGACGCTTGCTAGATGGTATGCCGCAAGCAGCTTTGCAATCTTCAGAGTTAAGGAGAAATGCTATTGAGTTATTAGTCCATTCTTGTGCACTGTTTTGTTATGCACAGGAGTTAAAACACAAATATTTCTCTTTTTTTTTGCTTTGATTGGCATATAGAGTCTAGCAATGGAGAGACCATTTCAACACGTCCTTTCCTTACCAGTCTTTCTGTCTTGTTTACCCGTTTTTGGACATTTTCACTCTACAGAAAACTCTTTTGCAAAGGATTCCCCTATTCTGGTCACGTGCCCTACTGGGTCGGAAGTATCACCGGTGGAGCGGTGAGCTTACCCCTTTCCTTTTGAAATAACAAACTATTTTTTTGAAAAAACGCACACTCGAGCTATTTTCTCGGCCAGAGTCACTCTCATTTCTGACCCTTGTCTCCTTTGTCTTTCTTTATTTTATTTTTTCTTGTCGATACAGACCTTTATCCTCTTCTACAAATACACCACAGATTTGTGGTTTTCTTTACAACCTAGGACCTAGCTAATGAGCACAAGCACCTTTAGGCACCATTAAACGAGAACAAATATTGTTTGAAATAATGGATTCATCCGTCACGCTAACGCACTCCGCCGATCCACATTTGAAGCGTCCCTTGGTGTTGCGTGTGAAATAACATAGGTCTATGTGTATGTATCTTCTGTTCTTTTACATCTGTGCATGCAGGAACAGATGGGATGTTATTTTTCCTTCATACCTGTTACTGGGCTCAGTAACACACTTGACTGTCGTCTTACAGGGTGACACTTGCGTTTTGGACTTCTCACAAGAATGGATGCTATATATAGGACTCTAAACTGTACACAAAAAGATGTCAGATGTTCTATGGTGTATTTTTTGTATCCTTCCCAGCCCTGAGGAGTCGCGAACACATTGTTGAACACGCGACTAAACGCGTGTCGGCTGGTTGTGGAACCATTAAAATATTTGAAATTGAAAAAACAACTACCTTTGACATTGGATCACTATTGTTGTCTTGGACCTATTTTGATTTGTCTGTGCATAACTTTTACACGACTGCATATTATATTTCAAGTGTGTGCATAGGCTTTTGGTTGTATTGTATTGCCGTATGTCAGATTTCTCTGGCATACTTTAGGAGTGGTTAAAGGGTTTTTCCACTCGCCAGTTGCACCACAATCATCACAGTAATCCTAATAGCCTGTGCGTACACCTTAGGCAGAGCGCCCTCTTATCTACTCTGTGAAGACTAAACCCTGTGCTCAGTCAGTCTTATATGAATGTATGTTCCGACATGCCCGCATCCCCTCAAACAAAGTGGGTCTAGTGCGTGCCCAAGTTTGTGTATCTTGGTACGAGGGTAATATAGCCCGTGAAGTACTTTGAGCTGTACTAGTTTTAAGAGCGATGGAATCACCACCTCCCTGGCCGACGCCAATGCATCCATCCAATCAGAGTCCTCTATGTCACCCAGTTCCACCTCCCATTTGCTGCGTAATACTACCGTCGGATCCGGGAGATTATTGATCAATTTCCAATATGTCTGTGATATGGCTTTTTTGGTCATGTGGTCAGTGAGGAGTCTATCCTCAAGGGGCGATGCGTCAGCTAGTTTAGTACCCGGGGGGATAGCGCCTTGGGGTGCATGCCTGATTTGGATATAATGGTAGATCTCCGTGTCTGCCAGTCCATATTTTTCTCGGAGCGCTGTGAATGTAATCATCTCCTCTCTTACCCATAGATCTCCTATGCTTGTGATACCTATTAGGTCCCATTGTTTGCCATGGTGCCCAGACTGCGCGTTTCCCAGAGTGGAGTGGCCATTGTTAGTACTCCTTCCCATCCCAAAGCCTTCTGTGCCGTGTGCCAGATTTTAATTGTGTGGTCCGTGGGCCTGTCAGGGTAGGTTGTCTCTTGTTTGTGTAAAGGGCTTTCATAAGGTGATCTGCCGGCAACACGTTCCTATCTAATCTGTATGCTGGGTCGTCATGTGGGGAGTGGAGCCATTGATTGACGATTGTTAGTTGTGCGGCCCAGTAGTATAACTTAACGCTCGGTAGGGCTATTCCCCCGTCATACCAACTACGCAGCAATTTAGAGTGTGCTATGCGGGCAGGTTTTCCGTCCCATAGTAAGGAGGAGATTTCTGCATCACCTGCCTTAAAATATGAGAGAGGGGCCAGGAAGGGGGTATTTTGGAGTGCGTATAAGAACCTAGGAAGTGCTAGCATTTTAAAAAGTGCCACCCTTCCCAACAATGTCAGCGGGAGGGACCGCCAGTGTGAAACATCTGATTTCAGCCTCTTTAGGCGTTTCATCAGATTTTCCTCCATAAAGACATTCTCTTGGGGGGTGGCATAGATTCCTAAGTATTTAAATCCTCTGGTCACAATTTGCAGGGGACAGTCTGGGGGAAGCGGTGGTGCTGAGACATGGAGTATGTAGAGCAGTGATTTCGACCAGTTGATGGTATAGCCTGACTTCCCGCCAAACGTTGTGAGAATGTCCAAGAGGGCCATCAGTGACTCTGCCGGGGAGGTCAGATAAATCAATACGTCGTCCGCATACAGGGAGATTCGGTCTTCCCAGTCCACCTCCCATGTTAGCCCTCTGAGCAATGGTGTTGTGCGTATCCATGTCGCTAATGGTTTGTAGGAGAGTAGGGTCTGCTTTCCTATGGTCACCCCAATTTTTGCTTTTTGCTTCACTGGTTTTCGGTTTAATGTGGCTGTGGGCCTGCTAATCAGACCCACAGCCTGCTGTTCTCTCTCTAAATTCACATACATGTACTATAGGTACATCACCAATTTGGTATTGGACACCTTATCAGCCCCTGTACAGTGTATTATAGGTACCCAGGGCATAGGTGCATCCAAGGCCTACCAGGGGCTGCAGCATATCTTTTGCCACCCCTGGCTAGCCATCCAAACAAGTATCAGACTGGGGGAGAAGGAGGAATGAGAGCCTAGGCCGCTCTCCAAATATACCGTGTACAACCAAGAATCCAAAGTACTGGGTTCAAAGACCTAGCTTGTGTCGCGGTAATTGGCCCAATTGGTCAATAGTACCTGCTGAGAAAGAAAAATTTCTTTCTAGTGTCCCCTCACTCACCAGGGTTGCCCCACGGTGACATGCTTCATCATTGGGGTCCTCCCAGTTCTCTACGAAAAGGGGCGTGCTGCGACTCACGAACTACGCAGGAGCACTTCAAAGTGAGAGACTATGTGTAGTGCACAGTGGTGGAGTGGGTGTGGGTGTGTTAAAAATACCATGCTTAGTGGGCCTCAATAATTTTATTTTGCTCCTAGACAGGTATATTAAAAATGGGGTGAGTATCACTGCCAACCAACCTTTTGTGGGGACTGGTTCAGTGAATAGGTCAACATGTTTCATGCTACCCCTAGCATTTCGTCAGGACCATACAGGGACCAGCCCTGTATATGCCACTCCAAAGTCCCTAATGAGACAGTGATAGATTAAGATTTAAGAAATAAACTTAAATGTATGAAGCATGCGTCCCTAATAGGATACATACGATTTCTTTTGATTTCAAACAGCTGCGAAAAGAAAACACACCATTAGTAGCATTTTCAAACCTCCCTTACAAGGAGGGTCACATAGTGTCCTCTCATGACGCATGCATCATGGGCTATGGTGAGTGCACCATACTGGCGCGTGCACGCTTTCATACTAAACAGTAAATTAATAAAAAAGTGGTTGTGAATTCACACACAGCAACAAGACAGGACTTGATATGACTAGGACGATAGAAACAGAGAACACATAATATATGCA